>NC_138197.1:73893628-75093628 GCF_964194105.1 Spermophilus citellus | reverse complement strand
CAATGTGAATTTTATCAAATAAAAAATGGTATAACCCCATATCATATCATATCTTTATAGAATGAAATTAGAATCTAACAGCAAAAAAATATATAGAGAGAAACTACATAAAAACGTGGAGATTGAACCATACTCCTTTAAGTGAGAAAAACATATAAAAGCAATGAGATAAGAAAAATAAATTCTTGGTAACAAATGAGAACAGAGATAGAGTATATCAAAATCTTAGAGATAATATGCAAGAAGTTTTACGAGTAAAGTTATGTCACTGAGTATTTAGATAAGAAACAAAAAGATTCCACTAAATAACTAAGTGGTATACCTCAAATCCCTAGAAAAGCAAGAAGATACTCATTCCAAAATCAGTAGAAAAGAGGAAATAATTGTCAGATCTGAAATTAATAAAATTGAGAAAAAATACAAAATATAGGTGCAAAAAATGTTGGTTATTTGAAAAGATAAATGTAATTGAAAAAGCCTTAGCTAAACTTACCAAAAGAAAGGCAGAAAAGATCCAAATCAATGAAATTAGATAAGAAAAAGGAGGTAACTCCAAAGATACTTCAGAAATCTAGAGGATATTTAGAAACTATTTTAAACTTATATTCCAAGCAACTAGAAAATGTAGTAGATATGGGAATTTCTAGATATATGACATTCCCAAATTAATACATGGAGATATAGAAAACCTAAACAGACCAATATCAAGAAATGACATTGAGCAGCATTTAAAACCCTTCCAACAACAACAACAACAGAAAAGCACAGGACCAGATTGATTCTCAGCTGAGTTCTGCCAGACCTCTGAAGAGAACCTGATGACAATGTTTTTCAAAATTTTCCATGAAATAGAAATGGAGGGAACACTTCCAAATTTATTCTATGATAACAGTATCACTCTGATACCATAACTAGACAAAAACACATCAAGGAATAAAACTCACACACCAAATTCTTGCTGAAAAACAATGTAAAAATTCTTAATAAAATATTAGCATGTGAATTAAAAATGCATTAAGAATATAGTAGTCAATGATCAAAAGGTTTTTATTCCCAGGATGCAAGTTTTGTTCAACCTATGCAAATCAATAAATGTAATTCACCACATAAATAGAACTGAGGACAAGAATCACAGAACAATCTCAATAGAAATAGAAAACATTTCAGACAAAATCCAGTACTGATTTGTGCTAAAAATATTGTAGAAACGAGGGATAGCAAGACTTACCTTAACATTATAAAGGCTATATATGACCAAACCAAAGCCAATAATATACTGAACATAGGAAAACAATGCATTTCATCTAAAATCAGGAACTCTCAATATTTCACTCTCAATACTGCTATTCAATATAGTTGTTGAAATTCTAATCAGGGCAATCATGTGAGAGAAGGAACCTAAGGGGATATAAACCGAGAAAACAAAGTCAAATTATCAGTTTATTAATGACATGATCCTATATGTATAAGACCCTAAAAATTCAGAAGAAGATTTCTATAATTGATACACAAAATCAGCAAAGTACATGGTCAAAATACAAAAATCAATAGTTTTCTTATATTCCAACAATGAATCTGATATGGAAAAAGTAATCAAGAAAACTATTCCACTCACAATAACCACACACACACACACACACACACACACACACACACACACACACAATATCTGGGAATAAATCAAATGAAGGAGGTGAAAGACCAATCTTTACAATTAAAACTATAGAACATTGAAGAAAGAAATTGAAGAAGATCTCATGAAACACTTTCCATGTGTTTTGGATAGGCAGCATTAATATTTTCAAAATGGCCATATTACCAAAATCACTGGAGATATTCAATGCAATCCCTTTTAAAATACCATTGAAATTCTTCATAGACCTAGAACAAACAGTCCTAAAATTTATTTGGAAAAATAAAAGATCCAGAATAGCCAAAATAATGTTGACAAAGAACAGTGGTGATGGATTCATCACAATTCCTGATAAAACAAAAACAAAAACAGTATAGTATTGGAAGTGAAACATAAAGACAAATGGGAAAAAATAGAATAGAACAGAGATAAATCCACACAGATATAGTTATCTGATATTTGGCAAAGTTGCCAAATCATATGTTGGAGAGAAGTTATTCTTTTAAACGACTGGTGCTGGGAAAAGTGAATAAAGATATATCAAATTCAAATTCAAATTCTTTCTTTCTTATCTGTGTTCCTTTTATTTATTTCTCACCTCTAATTTCTCTTGTAAAACTATTAAATAATATAGGGACATAATAATAATACAAATATATGAACCTGAAACTGAAAAAAAAAAAACCAGCAGGCATATAGACCAGTGGAATAGAATACAAGATGCCAAAAAGATACATTAGGGAAAAAAACAGACTATTTAGCAAATGGGGCTGAGAAAAATGGATATCTACATGCAGAAGAATGAAACTAGATCCTCACTACTCACCTGCACATACACAGAAGAAAACTATAAAAGTGGATGAAAACATAGGTGTATGCTGTATTACTCCCAAATTTTCAAATGCTATTAAAAAAATAGGGGAAAGCTCCAAAATATAGGCAAAGGTAGGACGCCTGAATAGGACTCCTATAACTCAGAAAATATCAAAGATTGATAAATGCAGTGACACCAAATTAAAAATCTTCTGCACATCAAATGAAACAACAGAGTGAAGAGACAGCCTATGCAATTGAGAAAAAAAAATTGCTCGCTATTCTCTGGAAAGAGTATTCACAGAATAAACATATAACTCAAAAAAAAAAAAACCAGAAACAACAAAAATTTTGCAAATCACCTATTAAGTGAGCAAATTAACTACAGAGATATTTTTTTAAAAAAAATAGTACATATGGCCAATAATTTTATGAAGAATTCTTAACATTTTTATCCATCAGGGAAATGCAAACCAAAACTACATTAAGATTTGATCTCACTTAAATCAGGATTGGAATCATCAAGAATACAAACACAACCCAGAATAGCCAAAGCAATGCTTAGCAATAAGAGTGAAGCAGGTGGCATCACTATACTAGGACTTGAACTATACTACAGAGCAATACTAACAAAAACAACTTGATATTGTCACCAGAATAGACATGTAGACCAATAATACAGAATAGAAGACACAGAGACAAACCCACATAAATACAGTTATCTCAGATTAGACAAAGGTGCCAAAAACATATATTAGAGAAAAGATAACCTCTTCAACAAATGATGCTAGGAAAACTGGAAATCCATATGCAGCAAAATAAAATTAAGCCCCTATCTCTCAACATGCACAAAACTCAACTCAAAGTGAATCAAGGACCTAGGAATTAGACCAGAGACCCTGAGCCTAGTAGAAGAAAAAGTAGGCCCAAATCTTCATCATGTGGGATTAGGTTCTGACTTTATTAATAAGACTCCTATAGCACAAGAATTAAAACCAAGAATCAATAAATGGGACGGATTCAAACTAAAAATCTTCTTCTCAGCAAAAGAAACAATCAGTGAGGTGAAAGAGAGAGCCTACAGAATGAGAGTAAATCTTTACCACAAGCACATCAGATAGACCACTAATCTCTAGGATATATGAAGAACTCAAAAAACTTAACACCAAAAAAACAAATAACCCAATCAATAAATGGGCCAAAGAAGTGAACACACACTTTTCAGAAGATGATATACAATCGATGAACAAATATATAAAAAAAAATATTCAACATTCTAGCAAATAGAGAAATGCAAATCAAAACTACTCTAAGATTTTATCCCATTCTAGTTAGAATGGCAACTATTAAGAATACAAACAACAATAAGTTTTGGCCAGGATGTGGGGAAAAAGGCACCCTCATACATTGCTGGTGGGACTGCAAATTGGTGCAACAAATCTGGAAAGCAGTATGGAGATTCCTTGGAAAACTCATAATGGAGCCACCATTTGACCCAGCAATCCACTCAGTTTATATCTAGAGGATTTCAAAACACCATACTACAGTGACATAGCCACATCAATCTTTATTGCAGCACAATTTACAATAGCTAAATTGTGGAAGCAACCTAGATGCCCTTCAATAGCTAAATGGGTAAAGAAACTGTGATATATATGCACAATGGAATATTACTCAAAATTAAAAGAGAATGAAATCATGGCATTTGCAGGTAAATGGAGGGAGTTGGAGATTGCAAAGTGAAGTAAGCCAATACCAAAAAACCAAAGGCTAGATGTATTCTCTGATATGTGGATGCCAATCTATAATGGGAATGGGTGGGATAATGGGAATAATAGAGGAACTTTGACTAGAGAAAAGAGGAGACAGGGGAAGGAAGGAAGAATGGGGAGTAGAAAAGATGGTAGAATGATATGGACATCATTACCCTAAGTACATGTATGAAAACATGAATGGTGTGACTCTACTTTGTGTACAACTAGAAATATGAAAAATTGTGTTCTATGTGTATTTTATGAATTGAAATGGATTCTTCTGTCATGTATAAGAAATTAGAATAAATAAATAAAAGTTTTAAAAAGAATACAAACAACAATAATTGCTGGTGAGGATACAGGGAAAAGGAAGCTGTACAAAAGATTGGTTTGAATGTAAATTAGTATAGTCACTATAGAAATAAGTATGGAAGTTCCTCAAAAATGTAAGATTAAAGTACCCATGATCCAGCTGTACCACTGCTCAATATTTATCCAAATAATTAATGTCAGTGTACCTTTATTTTCACAGTATAATTCTCAATAGCTAACTTAAACACTTGAAAAAAGATTTGTTAGAACAGTATAATAAAATATAAAAACATTGTTTAATACTATGATATACACACTGATTTTTTGACATAAAATATTACTGGAGATCAATGAGTTTATAATACACAAAAAATGTATCCGTAGGTGTCCATCTATGCTTGAATATATAAAGAAAATGTGGTATATATGAACAATGGGGTTTTAATCAGCCAGAAAGAATGAAATGAACTCATTTTCAGGAAAATAGATGGAACTGGAAGACAGCATATTAAGCAAAATGGGCCAAACTCAGAAAGACAAGTATCAAATATTTTTCTCACATTCAGAAGATAGAAGAAAATAACAGGACAGAAGGAGACTATTAGGAAAGAGAGAAGAATTTGATCAGGTAAGGTAAGGAAAATACTGTATAATGAAATTGATAAAATGATGTTATAGGTATGTACAGATGTGCCACACTGAAACCTACTCTTCTGTAAAATTAATATGCACTAGTGGAAAAATATTTCCCGCAGGATATTTCTTAGAGCTTTTTTAGTATCTTTATTTCTTACAGAGTAAATAAAAAGATTAATGTGGGAATGATCAGCATATACAATATGGAGGCCACACTCTGTTTTGATGACTCCCTTCATTCCTCTTTCAATTGTTCCTTGGCAATAATTAACACAGACAAAATTATAAATATCTGCATAAGGGAATGAGTGCTCAAAAGTAATTTAAGTTTTTATTTCCCTTTCAGTTTTTGAATTAGGATCCAGTAACTAAGTGCTTCAGAGTATCCAAAATTCCTGGCATGCTAGAAATCAAACTTTCCAAGTTAATGTACATAGTGAAGCTATGTATAGTTGGATCATTACTATTATTATTTCCTTGGTGTGTAACACATATAAAATATTTAATCAAGGTAAAATTTCATTACCACTACATATATTAATGGAACTAGCTATACGGTTGAAAAAATGTAGTATTTTAAAAATAGGCATCTGTTAATTACCCATAATTGCAGATACAAGGAAGGACAAGCCCAAAGACACATACTAGTTAAAGATTTGTTTGAACAGTATAATAAAATATGAAAACATTGTTCAACAGTATGGCATACATATTGATTCTGTGAAATAAAATGTAATTAGAGATCATTGAGAGGGTTTATCCTGAAAATAATTCCCTAACTTCCAGAGCATCTCTCATATCCAGGATTTTCAGGATTAATGATGTCCAAGAGGGGGAAGAAGGACCCTTGGGCAAGGGTACATCACCTGGAAAATGCTACTAACAGTACTTTTGTCATCTTAAGGAGAATAACATTAGTGGTCACAAGAGGTATGAAACGAATAGCTACAATACAACTGTTTGAGCAGAAATAAGAATCACAGAATACCATTTTTCTTTCCTAGAAGTTTTTTAAGAGCCTCTTTGACATCTTTGTTTCTCAGGGAGTAAATCAAAGGGTTCAACATAGGTGTGACTAGGGAGTAACATAAGGAGGCCACTTTGCTCAGTTCAGGAAACCTGTCAGGCGTGAGGTACATGAAGATGACAGCCCCGTACAGCACACTCACGACTCCCAGGTGGGAGCTGCAAGTGGAGAAGGCTTTCTTGCGGCCCTCGGCGGAGCGAATCTTTAGAACTGTGGACACAATATACATGTAAGAAACAACAATGACTATGATGGTTGGCAAGATAATGATGATAGATAAGGTAAAAGTTACCATTTTCTGGACAAAAGGGTCAGAACAAGATAATCTCTGAAGTGGGCGACTGTCACAATAAAAGTGGTCAATGGTCCGAGAAGCACAAAAGGACAAATTAAATGTTGTGCTAGTTAGAAGAACTGAGCTTACACAGCCAAAAAAATAGGACCCAGCCACCAACTGAGTGCAAAGACGTGCTGACATCTGAACAGAATAGAGGAGTGGGTTGCAGATGGCAATGAAGCGATCATAAGCCATGGCTGCCAGGAGAAATCCCTCTGTCACAATGAAGAGTGAAAATAGAAAGAGCTGGGCCACACAGCCTGCAAAGGAGATGGACTTGCTTTCAGACCAGAAGTTGGTCATAGCCTTGGGTGCAATAACAGATGAATAGAAGAGATCAACAAAAGACAGGTTGCCTAGGAAGAAATACATTGGTGTGTTCAGCCGGGGGTCAGTCATGATAATGGTCATCATCCCAATGTTCCCTAGAAGGATCATAACATAGACAAGCAGAAATATCAGGAAGAGGAGAAGATGGAGTTCTGGGCCGATCTCAAATCCTATGAGAATGAAGTCAATAACTTCTGTGTGATTGTTTCTTCCCTGGTCAACCATGGCAGAAACCTAAGGAGAGGCATAAGGCAAAACAATTCTCTTTTTGATTATAGTATTTTAAGTGTAGAAATAGAATATTTACAGGTGAAATACTACACATGAAACTATTTTCATATCAACAAACAAGAGTTTGCATTCAATATCCCTAGGCTGCTGAAATTATAATTCTATCAAGCACATTGTCTTTGTATTTAAATCAAAATGTATAAGGCATTTTAGGAAGAAGCAAATTTTAATCATTTCATTTTTGCACTTCCTTAATTTTGTCATAATTTACAGCTAAAGAATTATCTCTATCTAACATAGCAGTATTACATATATTCTAAATTACGAATATTATATATAATCATACCATGTTGTCTTTAGCCACTATTTTATAACAATGTCAGTATTTGAATCATCACATTACAGTAACAAACAATTTAAAAAATATTTTTACCTTGTTTTGCTTTGATCCATTTAGTTTCCTTGTTCATGCAGCAATCTTTAGAAGTATAAAAAATGATTTATTAACATATTCAATTTTGTTGCATCAAACAAAATTTAAAGCTAGTAAAGCTAAATAATGTAGAGATATTTTAAAAATAAATGAATGAATTTCCTAAATAAATACATCTTATTTTCTCCTTAAGAAGTATTCATTTTCATTAGTATTTGATTAATTTAAAAATTTCATAATCTCTTGGCTCTCTTTTTAAAGTGGGTCAATAAACTGGCAAACAATTCAGTTCTTCCACTGCAAGAGATGTATTTCTAACAAGGCTGAGTCTATTAAGTTAAAGGGATCTCACTCTGTAGTCAAGGCAGGCAAAGTCAAAAATCTAAAAAAACAATTTTTTTGAATTCTGGTATACTTATCCATCTTAAAATGAGAAAAAGTGGAATAACCATGGATATTTAAGGACCTTTCCAATCTTGTGTCGTCCAGGTTCCATGATTATCTGCGAGAATAGAGGTTGTCTTTGAAGGCTTTAGTTATTTTTATTCTATAAAACCTTTTTACAAAGTATTTCATCATAAAAGTTTTGCTCATCTCTGATGGAGTCCACTGAGAGAGGAATAATCATAAAGTCACTCACATGCAGGCTCTTGGGCTATTGTCCATGAGGACTTCAGAAGCCTCAGATATAAACAAAGAGTCTAAGATATAAACAAAATAGCCTAATAATAATTAAAATACAAAGTTTTTTTCCATGTCTGGTTGCATGTATCCTTTGAGAATTCTCTCTGGACTTTATTGAACAGAAAATCTTTCTGGTTATTTTCACAGCAAATATTTGATAAACAAAGAGAAATAGTTTAAAGAGTTTGTATTATTTAAAAATTATTTAAATTTTGTGGCAAACTACTTTTGAATATAATTTAAAAGCCCATTATTCTCCCTGAATTTTTGAAATATTTTTTAATTGAATGTTTCACAAATTTGCATGTCATCATTGCACATGGATCATGACAACATTCTCTGTATCATTCCAATTTTAGTATATGTGCTGCCAAAGTAGAAACTCTAATATTTCTTGTTGACCCATCTATTTCTTGATATGGCAAATGCCTTTTAAATCACAAACTCAAAATCAGATGTTTTGCTTATTCATGCTTTTCTTTACTTTAATACTAAATAATTAAAAAATATAATGAAAGATATGATAGCAATCAATACAGTCATAAAAAAATCTCCAGTAAAAATATGACTAAGAGATCAGAATCTATGTGTAAAAATTCCTTAGAAAATACTGTGTAACTGAGACCTGGATTAAAATCACAAGTCATATTAGTTTTAATGAGTCCAATAGTCTAAGTATATCTTTTCCCCATAAATGTTCCCATAAGTTAATTGCAAGGCTATTTTAGAAAATTATTTTTAATTAAAAATATTTCTTAAATTCTCTGAAAAAATTTCAGTGTGAAGAGAAGGCACAGGACAGCCCCTTCTGACCAGCAGACTACCCCAGGAGCCCAGACCCAGCCCAGATCTGCCCACACCACCCTGGTGGGTCCCAGGCTCACAGTACAACCGGGTCCATCCCCTCCGCTGGGGGCAGACACCCACCTGAGCCCAGACTCCAGCACAGGACCACCTCTTCCAACCAGTAGACTACTGCGGGAGGCCAGACCTGGCCCACATCCACCCCCACCGACTTGTGTAGGACCCAAGTCCAGAGTAGGTCTGAGTTCCTCCCCTGGGAGCCTAAGCCTAACTCACTTCCATCTTGAGACACTGCATTAATCGCCATTAACTTCCCCACACAGTTAATCCTAACTTTGACAGCAAAAAGGGCCTAGAAGCAGCTGCTTCTCAGAGCAGGCATCCAAAAGAGAGTGTGAGGCCCAGCCTTTCAGCCCTATCTCTGTAAGACATTGCTTCCATCTTGGGACACCTTAACTATTATCTCGAGTTACCTCTGCTATTGCCATCACCAACTTCAGATGCAGTAATATAGATTGAGGGACACCAGCAGGGTCTGGAAGCCCAACATAGAGTTGAGGTACAGACAATTTGCATGGGTACTACAAGAATATAGGGAAGAAATTGTAATATCTCAGATCCAAAGTGCAAGAAAGGAAGACACATAGACAACATGAGAAAACAAGGGAGTAAAGTGTCCCAAACAAACCAGGATACTGTAATAACAGAACCTATGGACAGCAAAGTTGATGAAATGTCAGAAAAGGAGTTCAGAAGGTTCATAATTAAAATAATCATAATCTGTGAAATAAAGAACTATCTAAATGAGCAAATACAGACAAAAATTGATCACTCCAATAGAGATAAGAAAGCAAATACAGGTAGCAAAAGATTACTTCAAAAGAGAGATAGAGACTCTGAAAAAAAAACTCAGAAATTCTTGAAATGAAGTATACAAGAAACCAAATAAAAAACTCAATAGAAAGCATAACCAACAGTCTAGATCATGTTAAAGAAAGAATGTCTGATAATAAAGACAAAGTATATAATCTGGAAAATAAAGTGGATTACACAGTGAATATAGTAAGAAACCATGAACAGAACATCCAAGAATTATGGGACAGCATCCAAAGGCCAAATCGAAGAGTTATTGGGATAGAGAAGGCACAGAATTTGAAACCAAAGGAATGAACAATCTCTTCAATTAGATAATATCAGAAAATTTCCCAAGCATGAAGAACAAATTGCAAAAACAAAATGCAAGAGGCTTGTAGAACACCAAATATACAAAATTACAACATATTTACACCAAGGCACATTATAATGAAAATGCCTAGCATATAGAATAAGGAAAGAATCTTAAAAGCCACGAGAGGAACCCGATCACAACATTGAGAGATCAATTTGTATCTCAGCAGATTTTTCCACCCAGACCCTCAAAGCCAGGAGATCATGGAACAACATATACCAAGCTCTGAAATAAAATGGATGCCAACCAAGAATCTGAAATGCAGCAAAGCTAAGCTTTAGATTCGATGATGATGAAATAAAAACCTTCCTTGATAAACAAAAGTTAAAATTTTACAACTAGAAAGCCTGAACTGCGGAACAACCTCAGCAAAATATTTCATAAAGAGGAAATAAAGAACAACGATGAAAATCAGCAGAGGTAGGTATTACACTAAAGGAAAGTCTAATCACAGGAGATACCAAATCATATTAAATACCAAAAATAAAAAAAATGGCTGGGAATACAAATCATGTCTCAATAATAAACCTGAATATTAATGACCTAAAATCACCAATGAAAAGATACAGACTAGCAGATTGGACCAAAAAAAAAAAAAAGACTCAACAATATGCTGTCTCCAAGAGACTCATCTCATAAGAAAAAACATCCACAGACTGAAGGTGAAGGGTTGGTAAAAAATCATACCACTCACATGGATGGTGAAAGCAAGTAGAGGTTTCCATCCTCATATCAAATAAAGTAGACTTCAAGGTAAAGTCAATCAAAAAGGATAAAGAAGGATGTTACATATTGCTCAAGGGAACCATATTCCAACAAGAATTAACCATTACAAATATAATTGTAAATATATATGCTCCAAACAATGGAGTATCTACATTCATTAAACAATCTCTTCTCAAGTTTAAGAGTCAAATAGACCACAATTCAATAATTTTGGGTGTCTTTAACACACCTCTTTCATCAGTAGATTAGGGTCTTCCAAACCAAAGCTGAACAAAGAAACTATAGAACTCGATAATACAATCAATAACTTAGTCTTCACTGATATATATATAGAATATTTCATCCTTCAACTAGAGAATACATTTTCTTCTCAGCATCACATGGAATGTATTCTAAAATAGACCATATATTATACCACAAAGCAACTCTTAGCAAATATAAAAAGGTAGAGATACTACCCTGCATTCTATCAGATCATTATGGAATGAAATTAGAAATCAATGATAAAATAAGAAACAAAAGATACTCCAACACCTGGAGGCTAAATAATATACTACTGAATGATCAATAGGTTGCAAAAGACATCAAGGAGGAGATTTAAATAATTTTAGAGGTGAATGAGAATACAGATACAACATATCAAAATATCCAGGACACTCAGAAAGCACTCATTGCATGGAGTTCATTCCTTAAAAGAAGAAAAAGTCAACAAATATATGAGTTAACAACACATCTCAAAGCCATAGAAAAGGATGAAAAAGTCAATACCAATAGCAGTAGAACACAGGAAATAATTAAAATCAGAGCTGAGAACAATGAAATTAAAACAAAAAAAATTTTTTAAATTGACAGAACAAAAAGTTGGTTCTTTGCAAAGATAAATAAAATTGGCAGATTCTTAGCAATGCTAACCAAGAGAAGGAGAGAGAAAACTCAAATTACTAACATACATGATGAAAAAGTAAATATTACTACAGAAACACAGAACATAATTAGAAATTATTTTGAAAACTTGTACTCCAATAAAATAGAAAATATAAAAGGCATCAAAAAATTTCTAAAGTCATATAATTTTCCCAAATTGAATCCCAATGATATACACAATTTAAACAGATAAATTTCAAGCAACGAAATAGAAGATGCCATCAGAAGTCTACCAATCAAGAAAAACCCCAGACCGATGGATACAAAGTAAGTTCTGCAAGACCTTTAAAGAAGAACTAATATCAATACTCTTCAATTTATTTAAGGAAATAGAAAAAGAGGCAGCACTTCCAAACTCATTCTATGAGGCCAATATCACTCTGATTCCCAAACCAGGCAAAGACATATCAAAGAAAGAAAACTTCATACCAATGTCTCTAATGAACATAGATACAAAAAAATTCTGAATAAAATTCTGGCAAATTGAATACAAAAACATATCAAAAAGATTGTGCACCATGATCAAGTGGGATTTATCCCAGGGATGTAAGATAGCTTCAACATAGGGAAATCAATAAATGTAATTGATCACATCAATAGACTTAAAGATAAGAATCATATGATCATCTCAACAGATGCAGAAAAAGCATTGGACAAAATACAGCACCCCTTCATGTTCAAACCCTAAAAAATTCAGGGATAACAGGAACATTTCTCAACATCATAAAGGCTATCTATGCTAAGCCCCAGGACAACATCATTCTAAATGTAGAAAAATTGAAAGCATTCCCTCTAAAAAATTAGAACAAGACATAGATGCCCTCTTTTACAACTTCTATGTAACATAGTTTTTTTAACACTGGCCAGGGCTATTAGACAGACAAAAGAAATCAAAGGGATGCACATAGAAAAAATAAAGGAACTCAAAATGGCACTATTTGCTGATGACATGATTCTATATCTAGAAGAATGTAAAAGTTCCACTTTTTACATGTGGAACTAGTAAATGAATTTAGCAAAGTGGCAGGATATAAAATCAACATCCCTAAATCAAAGGCATTCCTGTATGTCAGTGACAAATCCTCTGAAAGGGAAATGAGGAAAACTACCCCATGCTCAATAGCCTCAAAAACAAAAAACAACAACTTGGGAATTAACTTAAAGTAAGAGGTGAAAGATCTACATAATGAAAATTACAGAACCCTAAAGAAAAAAGTCAAAGAAGACCTTAGAAGATGACAATATCTACCTTGCTCTTGGAAAGGCAGAATTAATATTATCAAAATGACCATACCACCAAAAACACTTTACAGATTTAATGCAATTTCAATCAAAATCCCAATGACATTTCTCATAAAAATAGAAAAAAAAGTCATGAAATTCATCTGGAAAAATAAGAGACCCAGAATAGCTAAAGCAATCTTTAGCAGGAAGAGTGAAGTTGGTGGCATCACTATACAAGACCTTAAACTGTACTACAGATCAGTAGTAACAAAAACAGCATGGTATTGGGACCAAAGCAGACTGGTAGACTAATGTTACAGAGGAGGACACAGAGACTAACCCACAAAATTACAATTATATTAGACAAAGGTGCCAAAAACATACACTGGAGAAAAGATAGCCTCTTCAATAAATGGTGCTGGGAAAACTGGAAATCCATATGCAACAAAATGAAATTAAAGTTCTATCACTCACCATGCCAAAAACTTATCTCAAAATGGATCAAGGACCTAGGGAATAAAGCCTGAGACCCTGAGTCTTATAGAAGAAAAATTAGGCCCTAATCTCCATCATGTGGTATTAGGCCCCTATTTCCTTAATAAACTCCTTTGGCACAATAATTAAAATCAAGAATCAATAAGTGTGGTGGATTCAAACTAAAAAAGCTTCTTCTCAGCAAAAGAAACTATCTGTGAGGTGAATAGAGAGCTTACATCTTGGGAGCAAATCTTTACCCCTCACATATAACATAGAGCACTAATCTGTAGAGTATATAAAGAAATCAAAAAGCTAAGCAGCAAAAAACAAAAACAAAAACAAAAACAAAAAAAACAAATAACCCAATCAATAAACAGGCCAAGGACCTGAAGAGACACTTCTCAAAGATGATATACAATCAATTAACAAATACATGAAAGTGTTCATCATCACTAGCAAGTAGAGAAATGCAAATCAAAACTACTTTAAGATTTCATCTCACTCCAGTCGGAATGGCAGCTATTATGAAGACAAACAACAATAATGGTTGGTGAGGATGTGGGAAAAAAAGGTACACTCATATACTGCTGGTGGAACTACAAATTGGTGCAGCCAATATGGAAAGCAGATGGAGATTTCTTGGAAAATTGGCAATGGAACAACCATTTGACCCAGCTATCCCTCTCCTCAGTCTTTACCTCAGTCTCCACAGCCAAATCAATGTTTATCGCAGCACAATTCACAATAGCTAAACTGTGGAATCAACCTAGATGCCCTTCAATAGATGAGTGGATAAAAAATGTGGCACATATACACAATGGAATATTACTTGGCAATAAAAGAGAATAAAATAATGGCATTTCCAGGTAAATGGATGGAGTTAGAGAACATAATGCTAAGTGAAGTTAGCCAATCCCAAAAAACCAAATGACAAGAGGAATAGACAAACTCTAGATAGGGCAGAGGGGTTGGAGAGGAAGGAAGGGGCTTGGGGTAATTAATAATGGTTGAATGTGATGATCATTATTATCCAAAGTACATGTATGAAGACACGAATTTGTGTGAGTATACTATGTATACAACCAGAGATATGAAAAATTGAGCTCTATATATGTAATAAGAATTGTAATGCATTCTGCTGTTATATATAAATAAAAATAAATAAATAAAAAGAAATGTAGTTCACATAATTAAATTGAATAAAATTTATCATAATACATATGAAATATAAATTTATATTTAATGTAAATATAATTTAATATAAAAGTATTATATAAATATAATAAATGCATTTTTATAATCTCTAATTTATAAATGACTAAGCTAAAATGTTGCAATTGTGATTAAGGACAACCACATTTGGTACCACGTAAGGACAGTTGTCCTGTTAACACTACTGGGCTTCATACAAGTGAATTATTTTTGAGCAAATTGTATGTAAATGGTTGTATGCTATGTTGTTTAAGATAATGTTAATAGTAACACTTTATTAAGCACTTGGAAAGTAGTGGCATGTTTATAAGAACTTTTTAAGCCTCATCTTAATAAATATTCACAAATACCCTCTGAGAAAATTACTGTTCCTGATTTTCATGTGTGAGAATGGATGATTGAGAGTAAGATCACATAGAATGATCCAGGAGTGAGGCAGGACTTCCCCAAGGTAATCATATTGTTGAGTGTCATTATAATAGTTCACCATTTTGTGTAAGGAAACATTTCAAGTTAATAAAACAACTAAAGTGTGGTACCTGGGAGAATCCAGAATCCCAAAGGTGTTATTCTAGTATTGGAAACAGAGTTTGAAATAAAACCAGAATGTCTGTTTCTTCTGAGGTATAGAGCCTGCATAAGTTGCAGGCCCATTTTATTATTAGTAGCTAATCACAGCAAGGAAATACCTGCCCATATCAGCTCAGAGGGTCACAGTTGTCACAACTGGAGTCTTCACTACTACCCATTGGATTCCTATGATCAGATTCTCATTTTATATGCAGGAAACACTGTGGTTTACTTTCTGATGTAAGTCCATGCACAAAGCAATCAGGAAAACAATTTATGCATGTTAAATAATCTGAGATAATGTCTGGTAAATCTTTTTAATAAATAAATTATGTGATTCTTTAAAACACAAAATATAATATGGTAAGAATTAACTAACCAAATAAGAGAAGATTTATCATAGGCTTATGAAAATAATGTGCTCACATTTAGCAAATATTATAGAATTGATCATAACTCTGGTAGGGTAAAAAGCTGAAAATCCAACCTTCTATCATCGTCAATGATAACATTGCCTGGACTATTTCTCCCCATGAAAATTTTAGAACATTTAAGAGAGAATCACTCTTTTTCCTCACAATATCCACCAATCCTGTCATAAGATAATTAATGATTACCTGAATTAATAATAATAGAAGTAATGGAAATTTCTCTAACAATTCTGGTATTTATCAGAAATTTTTTAATACAATATTTCAAATGAAAATCAGTGTATTGGAAATTTATAAATCTGGTTTGTGATATTAGAGAAGTAGACTTATCCCATAATTACAAGGTGTAATCTCTGAAATATTGAATTCTCAACATCTACTTCACTTTGTTCATTTGCTATAAATTACAAATATCACTACTTATTTTCTAAGGGAATTTATAAAATTTATAAAATAAATCCTGCATTTGATTTGCTTAATACAAAAATAGAGTAAATAGAATATTATCACAAGAGATGTCATTTCTTATCCCTACTATTAAAAACTCTAAAGTCATTTCTAGACTCTCAATTTCAGTTCTTCAGTAAGTTAAGTTAAACGTTCACCAATTTATCATAATTCCAGTCATTTTTTCATGTGCAGGTTTCCTTTATTACTGCATATTAATTATACAGAATGATGGGATTCATTATGGTATTTTGTACTTGCTTATAACATGATTTAATCTGATTGATTTTATTTTTCTTGTTAAGTTTTACATTTTATGTTCTCTCATATGTATATAATTTTGTAGTTATTTAATATATCTAAAGAAAAATACCTTGGAGTAATGAAAAATATCAATTATATATACCTCATAAAATTGTTGAAAGAATTAAATGAGCCCCTAGGTTTTATTGAAAAAATTATATCAAAAACTACACTCTAGATTTGTAGGTAATGTCATCTGTTTCAAGAATTAGTGCTCCACTGCGGGTTTGCTGAGATCTGTGACCCATGGCAGCTGGTGCTGGAGGCAGCAGAGAAGGCCACGGAGTCCTGCAAGGCTGGGGAGTGGTGCCTCATGGAAAGTCTCTCCTGGGTCTTTACCGAGCTCATTCAAGGATTCGGTTACCAAGGGGCCCAAGTAGAAGAAATATGGAGTTTAGAACCTGAGAATTTTGAAAATTTAAAGTTAAATTTTGAACAAAAAGTTAAATTTTGAAAAGTTAAAGTTAATTTTTCTTCTCAAGTGGCAGCCAGAAGGACCAGGATGCACTGTGTTAAGGAGTTCAGACTTGACACGATATATTTCGCGAAGCCAGTAATTAAAAATGCATGTGCAACTCAAGCCATTGTAAGTGTGTATTGAACTGTACCCATCAAGATGTCCATTTAGGAGAGACATTGTCAGAGTTTAAAGAATTTTCACAAAGTTTTGATGCAGTTATGAAGGGTTTGGCCTTCAGCAATTCGGATATGATTCAACGGATACACCATAGTTTTTTCAGACAGCAAACATTTGAATTTGATGCAAAGACATCAGCCGAAGAAGGAGATGCTTTTCACTTGTTTAGTTATGTTCCTGTTGATGGAAGACTGTATGAACTGGATGGATTAAGAGAAGAACCAATTGATGTAGTTGCATACAATCAAGATGACCAGATGAGTTTAGTACCACCAATCATAGAAAAAAGAATACAAAAGTACAGTGAAGGTGAAATTCGATTTAACTTAATGGCCATGTTTCTAACCGAAAAAAATGATGCATCAGCAGAAGGTAGCAGAGTTACAAAGACAACTTGCAGAGGAACCTATGGACACAGATCAGGGTAGTAATATGTTAAGTGCCATTCAATCAGAAGTTGCCAAAAATCAGATGCTTATTGAAGAAGAAGTATTAAATTTAAAAAGATAGAAGATAGAAAATATCAAAAGAATAATTATCTGCCTTTCATTATGGAATTGTTCAAGACTTTAGCAGAATACCATCAGTTAATACCTCTTGTAGAAAAGGCAAAAGAAAAGTAGAATGCAGAGAAAGCTCAGGAAAGCAAAAGAAGAAAATACTTTGGGATGTGTACATATTTCTGCTTTTACACTTATTATTTTATGGCAACATTAAGTATGAGGAACTTTGAGCAACATCCTATTTGACTCAGTGCATGTTTGGCAATAGTACCAGTCTGCCTTGTCTTTAATGCATGATTAATAAACTTTATCCTTATCTGAATCATACATATACAGTGCATATTAAATATAAGTGATACTGAGAGTGCTTGTCCAGATTCCATTCTTTGGCTCTGGATCTGAGAACTCTTGTTGGTATTCTGGATATAGAACTACACTAATGAAACTAGAAAATGCACAAATGATATTTTTTACCTGTAATTGTTCTAATTCATCTTTTGATTTTTTTAGCATAAATACTTTTGATTTTTAAATGTCAGATCTTAATTAAACATGGTATTCTGTTTCTTCTTATTATTAATGGAAAAAATCAATATTTCCATATATGATATATGTTTTGAGGATCTTAAAACTGAATTTTTCCTCTTAAACCACTTATTTGATTTTAATGAAGTTCATTTGAAAAGAGCATGACTGCAGTTTCTAGTAATTTCCATTGCTGCCAGTAGAAAAGATATGGTTATATATCGTAATTTTATTTTAGCAAAGTTTCTTCAAGTGTTTTGTAGGGAATCTGACCATGAGAATATACAGGGAAGTGTTCCTCTTGTGAGCTAACTCCTGCTGGGCAACTGGCTCTGTTTCCCATCTTTAGAACACCCTGCCATTTCTCCTAGGAACTAATACATGTGCTATGTCTAGCTGCTGTGGCAATGCCACTAGAGTCTTATCAGCCTTGCCCTTGATCTCAGGCACACAGCTCCTGGGAATAAAAAAACTCTCTTGTTAGACAACCACAATGTTTCACTGAGACTAAACCTGTCCTCATAACAGTAACTTTATACAATGGACTTTCTTAAGAGCTACACAAAACTCCTAACATTGTACATTCCACCTTTGTATGTAACTCAGGAATGAGTTGCATAGTGTTGCTAAGTCTATAACCTGCCTAATGGCACAATGAACAATATGTACTAGTGATGCCAATGACCTAAAGTAACCTATTGATATAAATAAAGCCTGACAGCTTGGCCTCTCTGTCATTCTCCCACTTCTTTTCCTGTCTCTGCATCTTGTTTCTGCGTCTCCTTTTATTTTCCATAGTTTACCATGGTATATCTGCTTCCTCATTCATGATTGCAAATGCATTGTTACATCAATTATTTTTTCCTCCTTGTGAATAAAGAAGTATGACTTGTTTTTTAAAAAAAGAATTAGTCGACCGTATAATAATACTGAAAAATTTATTTCATCTTCTCCTCTCATCCTCTTAATACTTCTCCTCATCATTGTCATAATTACTTTTAGCATTAAAATTTATTTTTATTACCAGGTAAGAATGAAAATTTCTGAAGTCCACATTTATCTTGACCCACTTTCCATCAAACTAAATGTCTTTTGTCTGATCCAAAGCAAACTACTTCTATTTAAAATTACATTCATTAATCCAGTTTTTCTCCTTTGCCCAAATACATTTGAATAAAATATTTGAAATATTAGAAAATTCTGAAGCAATATTTAGCTTTATAGAATTTATTAAGAACAATATGGGGGAAATTCTAAGAAGGACATGGGGAAGAAAAATCCTAACAACCATAAATGAAGGAAAGTTTGGGGAGGTTGTACATAACAGAAAACATTTACAAGAAATTTATTTTTCCTAACATTACTAATACTTTCATTTACCAGAGAGAAGCATCACTTTCTGGATGGTGGCCTTAGAGGCTTGCTTCACTTGCTGATTCCTCAATGTGTATATAAATGGATTCATCATAGGAGCAACAGAGGTATTTAGAATAGCAACCCCTGTGGTCAATGATGTTCTTTCTTTTGCAGAGGGATTAAGATAAATAAATATGCAACTTCCATAAGAGATGGAAATGACAATCATGTGAGAGGAACATGTAGAAAATGCCTTTTTACTCTGACTGGCAAAAGGGATTATCAGTATTGTCCTCATGATGAACATGTAGGATAGATTTATTAATGCCAAAGTGAAAAGCAGAATCACTACTGCAGAGGAAAATTCAATCACTTCTAGAGCCATTTGTCTGAGCAGGATAATTGCAATAGAAAGAAATGGTCACAAGCAAAGTGATCTCATTGGAACCACAGTAATCTAATTGGATAAAAATAATAATTGGTGGGAAGATGTTTAGGAATTCTGCCAACCAAGCACAAAAGACAAGCAGTATGCAGACTCTCTTGTTCATGATGGTGGTATAATGCAGGGGTTTGCAGATGGCTACATAGCAAGCATAGGGCATGGCCGTTAGAAGGTAAAATTCAGTTATACTCAAGAAGATGGAGATAAACAACTGAGCAGTGCAATTTGTTTTTGAGCTCTGCAATTATTATATGAAATTGATTTGTCCTTAGTAATAATTGTGCCCAGGAATCCAGGGATACAGACAGTTGTAAAGATGATTTCTAATACAGAGAAATTCCTGAAAAGAAATACATAGGAGTCTGTAGATGGGAGTCCACCAAGGTGAGAGTGATGATTGTCATATTTCCAGTGACACTCAATATATATGTGATAATTAAACAGATAAAAATCACAACCTGGAACTCAGGGTCACCTGTTAGCCCTAGTAGAATGAATTCTGTGGGTACAGTGTGGTTTTTCATTGTCAATCCTTTTTTTCTCCTCTTTAGAACATAAAAATATAAGTTCCCCTATAATGTAAAAATATTAGCATGAGATTGAAGATAGAGCATAACACTTTAAAAAGATTCATAAAGATGAGTTTTATGTGAAGTAAAATAAAACCTTTTGTTCACAGTAACTCCCTCCCATTTCCATTGTATCTCACATCCAAATAACTTGTATTAGCAGAAGTTAAATATTGAACTCTCTTCATTGAAAATATATTGTTACAGACCATAGGTAAAAGCTTATGGTGATATTTAAATAGAAGCTATATCTTCCAGTATGTCTTTAAAATTTAGTTTATAATTATTTGCAAAAAATGTTTAATTTATAAAACTGTTGAAAATATTGTAATTGATGTTTTTCTTTCCTCAATCTTATAAAGCTAGTCTAGAATACAGTACAATTGAAAGAAGAGTTTGAAAAGTCTTCAAAGTTTATTTCAGCTTACATTCAGATATTATATTTTGAGAAACTCAAGCCCATGTACTTTAGGCAACTTTCACAGGTTTAACAACCTGTCACTGTAATAATCATCTACTTTAAAAACTACACGTTTATTTGGAAAATGTGTTAATATTATTTCCTAAATTTCCTATTTTAAGGTTTGGCTAATGTAATTACCCTCTATTCCTCATTTACTTTTCTAGTAAAAAGACTAAAAGGACAAGAAAGGGAAACTTCTTTTCCCAAAACAAATCATTGCCTAAAAATTTTTTCATTTATAAAATACATGGTTTAGTTATTTTTCCAATATTGCTGTAGCAAATGAACAAGTGGATGATCAAATTAAAATCTGCTGGGAAGAAGATATTCTTTCAGATAGAGAATGCCCACTTTCAGATAGAGGATCCCATTTCTATCACAGCATACCATTGAAACATAAGGAAAAATAAATTAAAAAAAAAAAAAACCCAGGCCTGTTGCTGTGTTCTTGTCTTGGGATGCTGTTGATGATATTTCCAGTAATAAATAACAAGTAAGTTTGTTATTCTTTAATTTAATACATACTCCATTTCATTTGTAACTTTCAAAATACAGTTTGCATATACAATTGCAGATTTAGAACCCCCGTAATATTAAAAATTAAATAATTGAATAATAACAAGCTAACTTTCTGGTCTTTCTTGATGATTTTACATTTTCTGGCAAATGTTGATTCGAACAATATAAAATAAGAACTATTTCTATCTATGTATGCTATAAAAATAGAGCTGGCCTATTTTTATCTGTCTCTTATAACTTTGGAAATCCATTAAGTAAACAAAGATTGCCAAGGAAACTCATCACTAAAAGATATAAATGAACCATTGACATATATCTTTTTTAAATTTTATTTTTAGTTGTCAATGCAACTTTATTTTATTTATTTATATGTGGTGCTGAGAATTGAACTCACAACCCCAGCCTCAGCTGTCTTATCAATATTAATAAAAAAGACCAGGGCTAGGATTGTGGCTCAGTGGTAGAGTGCTTTCCTAACATGTGTGAGGCACTCGGTTCAATTCTCAGCACCTCGTGTAAATAAATAAAAGAAAGTTCATTGACAACTAAAAAAATATTTTAAAAATATTGATGTCAGTACCTGTATTGATGTTAATAAAGTAAGTATATAAATAACATGTGGTATTGGATGTATAAAAGTTTGATTTAGAATTTGATTCTCCTATGGTTATTTGAACTTATGCTTTTTTCTTTGAGAAATTCTGGATCTTTAAGAACGTTAGCATATTTGCATTCCTTAAATTTTGGCAACCTCGTCAGATCTTCCTCACAATAACGTAGGGGTATGTTAGAAAATGCTGCCTGAGTTTCTAGTCTGACTTAAGTGTCTTCCGAAATGACCAGTGTTAAGGATCTCTGATGAGAGTTATCCTTCTATCATCATTTACATTTAGGAAGAGAATTCTTATGCCCATAGCTAATGTTATAGCAATATTTGCTAAAAGTTACATTTACTTCCTTTCACTGTATCATATACTTTCATTGAATTGTTGCTTATAGTTATGATATGACAACCTCTCACTGCTGGAATAGTTGTGAGCCAAGAAAATAAATAGTTAGAAATCTGGTATTAAATACTTAAACTTATGTATTTAAAATTGTTCTACACTGAGAGATATAAGTTTTATGACTAGAAAAGTATAACATTCATATATCATACATAAGTATATATGTAACACACATTTTCCATTTAGCAATTTCTTCTTATTTTTCATATATAACACGAATATCACACGTATGCAAAGCATGTGATATAAAATTTCAAAAGTGCAATCACTGATAGATTAAAATTTGACAGTATTTGAAAGTGGGATAGAAGAGAGAGAATAGGAAAAGTTGAGTAAGCAACTAGTTAACTCATAGAAAAATAAAATAGCACTGAGCTGTGTTGAATTTATGACTGATGGCATGCATTCATCTTTAAATCACAAAAATTCCTAAAGATTTAATTTCTCAGAGAGACATTACCATTTTAATTTCTTGTATTGGAATCCTTTGATTTCCAGATTTTAGCAGACTGTTGAGATATAAAGACTAAGAATCCTTTGGAATGTATTAGATTCATGTAATGATTTTTTTATAAATAATTAAAACAATTTTTATATTTACTTTGTAAATTACAGTAGTCCACAAATTTAGAAATAAAGTGTATTAGTCTTAAAGTTTTCTAATCAATATTACTTGAAAAAAAAATTTTTAAAGAGGAACAATTGAAGTTGAAATTATCCTATGGTCTAACTATTAACTGATAACTCATGACAAAAATTTAATTATTGAGTTGATGTTCATATGACTAACATAATTATAGTGAATCCTAAATTTATTTTGTGTATTTAATGAGGAACTCAATTTAAAGAGAAAATGAAAGTGGTGCCCTTCAATTTCACAAAGTTTACAACTCGATATTTAAGATATAATGTAATAGAACATTACATTATATTTAATAAACCAAGATATAGCCCATGTAGAATCTCAAAACATTATGACATTATCAATATTCACCTTGAAAACACGGGAGAAATTACACAGAATTTAAAGTTATACATCTGAAGTACAACATAGTGACACATGTACCTTTTATGGAGTGATATACACAGAATTAAAACTCTTTACCATATCATAGATTATGTTTTATATAAATACATACCATTTCAAGAAAATTCTGTAGGGGAAAATTTCAGCATATTTTTAAATACTCAGTAAACAATATGTTGGATATACTTGGGTGTGGGTGTGGAAAAATGGACTGGGGAAATCTCCAGTCAAATATAATGTGGCATATAAAGAAACCATTAGAAAACAAGGATAGTTAATAAAGATATTTATGAATTTTGAGATTTTACTAAGTTGTTTCTTACAGTGTCCCTTACTTTTAACAAATTTTCTTTCATTTATTTGTAGAATACCCTGCCCTGTGGAGCACATCCTTGCTTTACTTGCTGGTTCCTCAGGATGTAGATGAAAGGGTTCAGCATGGGGGCAACAGAGGTGTTGAGAATAGCTACTCCTTTAGTCAATGATGCCTTTTGGCAGACGGATTAGCATACATGAATATACAACTTCCATAAGAAATAGAAATGACAATCATGTGAGAGGAACAGGTGGAGAAAGCCTTTTTTCTCTGACTGGCAGAGGGAATTCTCAAAATTGTCCTGGAAATGTACATGTAAGATAAAACCACTAAAGCCAAAGTGAATACCAAAGTAACCAGAGCAAAGTAGAAACCAGTGTTTCTAGGAGCCATGTATCTGAGCAAGACAGTTGTAAGAGGGGAAAATAATCACATGCAAAGTGATCAATGACATTGGAAGCACAGTAATCCAGCTGGAGCAGAAGCATCAGGGGTGGGAAAATGGTCAGAAACCCACCCAGCCAGGCACACAGCACAAGCAGGGTGCAGAGTTTCCTGCTCATAATGGTTGTGTAATGAAGGGGCTTGCAGATGGCAACCTAGTGGTCATAGGACATGGCAGTGAGAATGTAAAATTCTGTCACTCCCATGAAAGTAAAGAAAAAGAGTTGTGCTGCACAATTGTTATAGGGAATGGTCTTATCCTGGGTGAGACTAGCACTTAGAAAACTAGGAATAGATAGAGTTGTAAATGAGATCTCTAAGAAAGAGAAGTTCTGGAGGAAGAAATGCATGGTAGTCTATAGAGGGGATTCCACCAAGATTAGAGTGATGATAGTCAGATTCCCAGTGACATTTCATATGTAAGTGATAAATAAAAAGATAAAAATTCCAATATGAAGCTCAGGATAATTAGAAAGGCCTAGAAGCACCTTCTGTGATCTCTGTGTGGTTCATCTCTCTCTCTTTCACTTTGTTCCTGTTTCTTAGTCTCTCCTTTTTCCTCTTTTAAAGCTATTGGGGGTACAACAGAATTAAATAGAGAAGAAAGATATAATTTATTATGATCAGTACAGTCCTTATTGATATAATTCTAAAATATGTTCCACAATCTGTAACAATTTTGATTATATTCTTTTCATTATATTTTAATACATATTTGTAATAATATTATTTGTAATAATATGACTATTTAATGTAGTAACCTGGAAACATGTTCACTTACTGATTTATATTATAATTCTCTCAAAATCTGTAAAGTTTGATGTCTTTGATTATTTGTTAGAAGTGTGTGTGTGTGTGTGTGTGTGTGTGTGTGTGTGTGTGTGTGTATACATGCAGGCACACAGTATACAAACTTTTTTTTCATTTTGAGCTTAAAAGAATATGTTATTTATTTTTCACTTGGCTTTGAATCATAATTTCAAAAGTACTTGCCTTAGATTTTAGCAGCTCTGTCACTTGGGTTATAGCACATTATAGTTTCCATTTGAACATCATACTTCCTTATCTCATAAGTTTTATGAAAAAGTGTTTTCTTGATTTGTCATTTTGTCTGACATGAGCCATTCATTCCACTGATTCACTCATCCACAAGGATGTCTAGAAGTGTACAGGAAAACATCTTCAATTCACCTTAACCCATTCAGTTAGCCCCCAGCTCTTCAAACACAGGAGAGGTATGCTATTCTGTGGATTTAGTCTGCTAAGTCCTGATAGCTGTCTTTTCCATATTGTAGATGTTCAAATTTCTGCTGTGAAGGACAGAATGTAAAATCATTGCTTTTTTTGTCAGACACTAGCAATGTTCACACTAATCAAATTTGATTTTATATTTTCTCTATTTTATGAGAATGGAAGGGAAGTATTTTAGGAAATAAAGATGCAATGTCAAAACTTTCAGAAAATGTGACAATACACTATGTTCCCCTCCACTAATTTGATCTAGAAGTTTAAAAAAGTAATATTTAAAGAAAGAACAGAAAAACATATGATAAAATTGGGTATTATGATTTTAGATTATTAAATCACTATCCTGCTTCCAACTGATTGTACATTTTATCTCAAATACTTTAACTCTACTTGGTTTGTTTTCCAAAGGTTTAATCTCCTGGGAACAAGACAAAGGTCAGGCCACATCTCTGCTATCTTATCAACCTCAAGGGATTTTTGTTAGCCATCCTTCAGTTTCTCAGAAGCCTCCTAACTCTTCTCTATTGTGGCTCTCCCTTGAGAATGGTATTTTTGTATTCCACAGAGAATCTACAATGCTGTCTTAGACAAACTATGTATTTCCATTAATTGTGATTACTTAATATTTTATTAGTATGTAATATTTCATAAGCAATAAAAATAACTATGAAGCATACTTTGTTACAAAACCTGAATTCTAAATCTAAATATTTAATCATATTTTTAAATATAAAAAATGTCTACATAATCCTTTTTGATTGTTAATACTTTGTTAGATGTTGGTCCCCTGTAAACTAAAGGTTATTCTATAATGGTCAGTTTAAAAATAACTATTATGAAGTACATATTTTTTCATAATTAACAAAATGTTATTACATACTTTAACTAATTTCATCTTCATTGCAGACTGCAATATTTAATTGCTTTGTCAAATTTCCTCATCTTACTACTCATCTTGGCTTTACCTTTATTTATCATCACTTCAATATTTTAATAGGAAATAACCACAAAATGATTAACCTTCATTAATATGACATTCTGGCTAGTGGATTACACATATTATTCTCTTTCATGTTCTTCATGCTTCTCAAATATTTCTATAACGAAAATATAATATCAGACGTGTTTGTTTTTCATTGCTGTGGTTCATATACCTGACAACACTAACTTAAGGAGGAATGTGATTTGGGCTTCATGGTTTTAGAAGTTCAGTTCATGGTCAGCAAATTTCATTACTCTGGGCCCCAGTGAGGCAGAATGTCATGGTGAAAGAGCCATGGTGGAGTAGAACTTCTCACTTCATGGAATCCAAGACAGAGGAGGAGGAGAAGAAAGAGCGAGAGAAAGGAGACAGAGAAGGGGCAGGAGAGGATCTGAGGAAACAAGATAAATTCCTCAAGGGCATGACCCCTGTGATATACTTCCTCCACTCCAATCCTACCAGCCTGTAGTTACCATTCAGTATTATATTAAAATTATTCATCCATCAAATGTATTAATCCACTGATGACTTTCCAGCTATCATCATCTAATCATTTAACCTCTGAACATTCCTTTATTTTATTTTATATGAATTTAATGGATCCCTTCATATCCAAATCATAACATTAGATAATAGCAC
Organism: Spermophilus citellus; assembly: GCF_964194105.1. Classification (NCBI taxonomy): domain Eukaryota; kingdom Metazoa; phylum Chordata; class Mammalia; order Rodentia; family Sciuridae; genus Spermophilus; species Spermophilus citellus. Next base: position 75,066,412 of record NC_138197.1, on the reverse strand, counting down.
ATACATTTAATATATAATTACACAAACTAATAACATATTATGTAATACAAATCATTAAATATATATAAATCTCCCATAGTAAATAGATTTAGATATTTAATTCAGGTTAATAGCATTTTCCCCTTTGTTCTTTTAAAACTGTTTCAGAAAGGAAATACATGCTTAACAAAGTTTTCAAAATTTTCTGAGCAGCCCATTTGTGATGAACAGTTGACTCCATTAGTTCATTATATGCTACAAAATTGTAATATTTCCAATGTATCATTTACCATTTGCTTATTATTATTACAACTACTAGAGAAAAGTTCAGATAAATGCTTTCTCTGTTGTCTATTCAGTATTCTGAGTTGGTTCTCAAGTATACTATGTTGAATCATATGGAAATATGAATTTATAACTTTGAAATTCTATTAGATCACATTAGTATTTGACATAAACATATCACAGAAAATTAAAATTAACAATCTGAGCTCTTTGGAGTGCTTCAGTTATGAGCAAAGTGTTGTTTGTTTGTTTTGCTTTTGTTTTGTTTTGTTGATGTTTTTTGAACACACATTTTAAATTTTGATGGCTTTCTTCTAATCTACTACATTTTCCAGATTCATAATACAGCACTTTCCTGCTGTCTTCTTACACAATTTGGAATGGTTATCTGAGATAATACTCTGTCCTTAATTTTGTCATATACATCCTTTAAAATGTTAAGGTAAATTTCTTCTGTCCCTAGTTGCTTCGCATTTTCAACATGAATGGGTGCTGGATTTTGTCCAAGGTTTTTCTACATCTGTTTAAATGTTATTATAATTCTATTTATGTGGCAAATCACATTTGTTGTTTTATATATGTTGAGCCAACCAGAACAGTCAGGCAAGAGAAGGAAATTAATATATATATATATATATATATATATATATATATATATGAAGAAGTCTAATTATTTCCATTTGATGATAATGTGATCCTAAATCTATAAGACTTGCCCTGGAAAAGAAAGAAAGAAAGAAAGAAAAAAAGAAAGAAAGATCCACCAGAAAACTCAGAGAGCTGATAAATAATTCAGCAAAATATCAGAATTGAAGACCAACATTAATAAATCAATAGCTTTTCTATACTCCAATGGTGATGTTGTTGAGAAAGAAGGAGCTCTATGATGAAAATTACAGACCTCTGTGAAAAAAATGAAGAAGATCTTAGAAGATAGAAAGGCCTCCTATGTTCTTGGATAGGCTAATTAATATTGTCAAAGTGGCCATACTATCAAAAGCAATATACAGACTTAATGCAACCTCCATCAGAGTACCAATAAAATTATTCACAGAACTAGAAAAAAGTATTCCAGAAAATCATTTGGAAGTCTAAGAGACCCAGAATTGCAAAAGCAATCCTGAGCAAAGAAGAGCATGGGTGAACAAATCATAATACCTGATCTCAAATTATACTATGGACTTATAGTAACAGAAACAACTTGTTGTTAGCATTAAAATTGACATAAAGACCAATGGAATAGAATAAAATCACAGAGACAAACCCAAAAAGACAGAATCATCTGATACTTCACAAAGGTGTCAAAAATATATGTTGGAGAAAAGATAGCCTCTTTAAAAAATGGTGGTAGGAAAACTGCTCAGCCATATGTAGAGTAATGAAATGAGATCCTAATCTCTCCTCTTGCACAAAACATCATCTCAAAGTGAACCAAAGACCTAGGAATTAGACCATAAACTTTGCAACTGTTAGAAGAAAACATATGGTCAATAACTCAATATATTGGTTCAGGCACCAACTTCCTTAAGAAGGCCTATAAAACTCACAAAATAAAACCCAGATAAATGAGTAAGAAGGAATCAAAACTAAATATCTTCCAAACAACAAAGGGAACAGTTAAGAGCATGAAGAGAAGAGCCCACAGAATGGGAGAAAATTGTTGCCTGCAACTCCTCTGACGGGGGATTAATACCAAGAATATACAAAGAACTCAAACACTTAGCACCAGTAAAACAAATACCTTAATTAATAAAGGGGCAAAAGAAGTAAACATACACTTTTCAAAAGATGAAATACAAATGGTCAACAAATACACACACAAAAATGAACATCTCTAGAGATGACAGAAACACAATCAAATTATATTGAGATTTCATCTCAGTTCTACTAGAATGGAAATCATCAAGACTACAAATAATAATAATTCTGGTGAGGATGTGCAGAAAAAGGTACACTCTTTGGTTTTAGGTGGGACTGCAAATTTATACAAGGACTCTGCAAAGTAGTATGCAGATTCCTAAAATGATTAAGAATGGGACCTATAAGACCCAGCTCTTCCACTCTGCAGAATTTATCTTAAAGCACTAAAATCAACCCAAGAGAGTGATGTATGCATACCAATATTAATAGTAGTGCAAATCACATTACCCAAGTTATAACACAAGCCTAGGTTCCTGTCAACAGATGAATGGATTAAGAAAATGTGATATATAGGCCCATTTAAGTTGTTACCAGTCAGAAAGAAGAATGGATTTGCTGCTAAATGAGTAGAACTGGAGAACATCATGCTTAGTGAAATAATCCATATTCAGAAAGTCAATGGTCAAATGATTGCTGTCTTATACAGCAGAAAAAGCAAAATAAATGTGTGGTGGGGATCCCAACATAACTGGCATAAGACTTTTAATATATATGTTATATATTATATATATATATATACACATACATACAAACACACACACACACACATACACACACATACACACACACATACACACACACACACTATTTTTTGAAAACTTAATCTTACCATAATGTTTAATGAGAATGGACCTGAAGGACAATATACTTAGTTACATAAGCCAATCATTGTAGTACAAACACTGAATGATTTTACCTATATGAAGTATCTAAAGCAGACTCATAGAAGCATAAAATAGAATGCTACAGGACTGGCAGAAAAGGAAATAGGAGTTTCTATTCAAGGGGTGTATAAAATTTCCAAGATGAATAAATTCTAGAGATCTGCTGTACAATATTGTGCCTCTATTTAATCATGCTGTATTGTGATTTTAAAATTTGCCAATGTGATTAGATCTTACATTGAGTTTTCTTATTCCAATAACAAATATTATCTGAAAGTGTTCAAAACTATCTCACTGTGTCTAGAGAAAATTATAATAATTGCTGGTAGTCATTAATATAGGTAATTATTCTATGTAATCTACATATAGATTTGTTTTCATCCTCATAATGTTATTTATGCTTCATTTATTTGATAGTATTCCTTATTTATTTTGGGGAAATATGTACTTTGAGGTTACAGAAAGATAAGTTTTTCAAATATTTACTTCCTAACATAAAAATCGCAATTCATTTGGAAGAAATTTAATTTACAAGTCATGTACAATTTTCCTCCAAAATTTGGAATCCCTTTTTATCTCTTTCAGCAAATTTCATACTCAATCTCTCAATTGATTATAACATTAAAAATGTACCTCCATTGATGAGAATTACAGTAGGTTTTCTCACATGTTAAAATACTTCTCAGTATCCATATTTTCAAGTTTGTCATACACACAGACACACCCACATCTTTATTAAATACTTTGTAAGTATTTTAAGCATAATGTGTGGAATAGAAATTTTAACAAATGAAATCATGACTTTATATATAATGGAATATTTTTCATTGCAATGAAGCTTTTATTTTTTACAAGACAGAAATTTTCAAAATTTTACTTAAATATCTATTAATTTGATTATATGCCCTGTATCTAAGTCCAAAACATGAGGATACCTATACCCATATCTATATATTTTTCATGCATATAATATGTTCAAAAGATCTATATGTTAAGAGATTTTATATATATATATATATATGCATATGTATACTTATATATCATTTTTTTATTATTTTCAAGGAGCATATGTGTGTGTGTGTATATATATATATATATATATATACACACACACGTATATATACACATATATACATGCAAACACAGGCATGCTCATATTCAGAAAAGAGCTTAATCACAATGGAATTTCAGAAAATAAATTTATCCCATGTATCCAATGCTTATTTCTTCATTATTTTCTATAACATCTGTTCATTATGTCCTTGTATGTGTATATATACATATGTATGCATATATTTTTATGTGTGTCTACCTATGCATCTACTGAGAAATTGTAGGGTTTGGAAATATGAAAGTCTATTTAGCATCTAAATCTAGAGATGCATTATCAATGATCCATGCTACTTTGTGAATAGACAAGAAGCATTTTTCTTGGTTTATTTTAATTTTTAACTTATGAACTATTGTTATTATTATCATTATTTTTGTGGTGCTTGGTAATAAAGTTGGACCTTGCACATTCCAGGCAAGTCCTTTACCATCGAGCTCCAACCCTAGACAATTTATTGTTTTTTTTTTTTTAAGGTATTTATTTATTTATTTTTTCCTTTTTTTTTAATTTATTGGATGTTCACAACATTACAAAGCTCTTGACAAATCATATTTCATACATTAGAATCAAGTGGGTTATGAACTCCCATTTTTGCCCCAAATACAGATTGCAGAATCACATCGGTTACACATCACATTTTTACATACTGCCATATTAGTGACTGTTGTATTCTGCTACCTTTCCTATCCTCTACTATCCCCCCTCCCCTCCCCTCCCATCTTCTCTCTCTACCCCATCTACTGTAATTCATTTCCCTCCATGTTTGTTATCCCATTCCCCTCATAACCTCTTATATATAATTTTGTATAACAATGAGGGTCTCCCTCCATTTCCATGTGATTTCCTTTTTTTTCTCCCTTTCCCTCCTGCCTCATGTCTCTGTTTAATGTTAAACTTTTCTTCCTGCTCTTCCTCCCTGTTCTGTTCTTAGTTGCTCTCATTATATCAAAGAAGACATTTGGTATTTGTTTTTTAGGGATTGGCTAGCTTCACTAAGCATAATCTGCTCTAGTGCCATTGTTTTTTAAATGAGTAAAATTTACAGTTTTCATTCACTTATGTAGCATTTAAGATGTTTCCTAGAAAAAAGTGCAAGAAAATTTCTATAGAATATAAATAGAATTACAATTTATATTTTGGTGTGTATTAAATAAAATATATAAATATTTTGTAATTTGTGTCACTTGTGTATGAGGTATCTTCTTGTCCTGACCACAACTCAAATTGCAATTTTCTTTGTAAAATAATTATTGCTTGAGAAGTTGTAATAAGCAACCCCAGAAAAACATGGTATCAGAAAGGTATACAAAAATAATTTAAATTTGGTGAGACATATATTAAACAAATGTGACAGTAAACTTGTTAGGAAAAAAGAGGGAATGAACAAGAAGGACACAAAGGGAAATGCTGATTTGAATTGGCTACTGAAATTTCATTCTCTTGTACTTTTAATTTCACATTAATGTGCCTTTACCTGAAGACACCACGTCTTTCCGTGTACTTGTAAAAACCACAATCTTCCTTGCCATGTTCATGAAGGCTTGCTTGACCTGCTGATTCCTCAGGCTGTAAATAAAGGGGTTGAGCATAGGAGCCACTGAAGTGTTTAGCACAGCCACTCCCTTGCTCAGAGACACTCTCTCTCTTGCTGAGGGTTTAGTGTACATAAAAATGCAGCTGCCATAAGAGACGGAGATGAAAATCATGTGAGAAGAACACGTGGAAAAGGCCTTTGTCCTCTGACTAGTAGAAGGAATCTTCAAAATCGTTCTGATGATATATATGTAGGACAGAATTATTAAGGTCAAAGTGACCATCAGAGTAAACACAGCACAGGAAAACCCCATTATCTCTAGGAATTTAGTGTCGGAACAAGAAAGTTGGAGTAGGGGGAAGTAATCACAGGTAAAATGGTCAATGATATTGGACCTACAATAATCAAGCTCTAGCAGCATCATGAGCAAAGGGAAGATGATTAAAAATGAGGCCAGCCAGGAAGCAAAGACAAGCATTGTGCAGACTTTGCAATTCATGATGGTCATGTAGTGCAGAGGTTTGCAGATGGCAATGTAGCGATCATAGGACATGGCAGCCAGAAGGTAAAATTCAGTGACTCCCAAGAGAATGAAAAATAAACAACTGAGCTATACAGTTGTTAAAAGAAATGGTTTTATCTCCTGAAATAATGGTGCTTAGGAACTTGGGTATACTGACGGTTGTTAATGAAACTTCCAATAGAGAGAAATTCCTGAGGAAGAAATACCTGGGAGTCTGAAGATGGGGATCCAGCAGAGTAAGGGTGATGATGGTCAGGTTCCCAGTGATGCTGAGCATGTAGGTGAGGAAGAGAAAGATGAATATTACCACCTGGAGCCTGGGATCATCTGACAGGCCCAGGAGGATAAATGCTCTTACTTCTGTGTGGTTTCTCATCTGGCTTTCAGTTGTTTATGTTTGCTCTTGTCAAACCAATAGAAGAAAATGCACACAAAAAACTTCGTTTGATGATTAATAAATATCCCAGTGTGAAGCTGGAATTTTGCTGAAATATTCTGCCATTTCCACCTTCAAGGTAAATGGAAAGCCACCTGATAATGACAACGACCCTTTAATTTCCACTCTTACAGTGAAAAACTCTTTAGTTAAGGTAGATTAAAAACTGCTTTAGTATCAATATTCCAGTGAGGTGTCCTTTCACCACGTTAGAATGGTTGTTGTCAAACACACACACACACACACACACACACACACACACACAAACACACACACACGAGGAAATACTGAGGATAATATGTGGAGAAAAATTCTTATAAACTGTTGGTAAGAATGTAAATTAGTACAGCCACTCTGAAGGATAGCACATAGGTGCAATAACTGAAAATAGAACTACCAAATGATCCAGCCATGCTACTACAGGGGATATATAAAAAAGAAATTAAGTCATTATACTAAACACATACCTGCATGCCCATGTTTATTGTGGCACAACTCACAATTATAAAATATTAAGGGCCTAGGTGCTCTTCAACAGAGGAATGGATGTATTAAATGTAGTATGTCTACTCAAAGTAGTAGTATTCAACCACAAAGAGGAATGAAATCATTTGCAGCAAAATGGATGGAATGAAATGCATTATTTTTAGTGAAATATGCTAGACCCAGGAAGACAAGTATCACTGTACTCTCTCATATTTGGAATCTAAAAAACAAAACAAAATAAAATAAACAACCAAGTAGAATAGTAATTAGTAGCAATTAGGAAGGATGCAGGGATGGGTTGATGGGACAGTGGAAGAAGGGTCATTGCATATGATCAATGAATGTTGTATATATCTACATAAATATCACATTGATTTTCATTAAAATGTATAATTAATATGTGTGCATAAAATAAGTTTAAAGATAATAAGAAAATAATTTGGTATTATACAGCTTAAAATGGTAGGGCTAACTAAGGTTTTAGTCAGACTTTTCTGATTCCAAATGTTACGTCTTATCTTTCATACCTGGGTCTGCAAAATATCTTCCTTTTAGGACAATGCTCCAATCTCTACAGACATTTTCCCTTATGTAATAGTTTAGTTTCACTAAAAATTACCAAAAATGGAAAAGATATATAATTATTTAAAGTGATTTTTTTTATCCTTAGCCATCTACTAACATGTACTAATGCTAATAAACTTTCCAATTCTTCCTCCTATCTCATTGGAAGTTAGAAATCCTGATGCCATTGCCATAAGCAGCCTAGAAATGAAGGATAGAGGGGAGAAAGGAGCAGGAAACAATGAACACTGGAAGGTCTGAATCTGAGGTTTATTGGATGTAAAGCTCTTGCAAGATTTTATGACATTTTAGTCTATTTGTGTCACTTTTATGTTGTTTATTACTAGTCAACTTATTTTGTTTTCTAACTGAAGCAATATATCCTTATCATTGTTATTAATATTTGAGGATGGACTCAGATAAATAGATAAGCATACTCCAAGAAAACTTGCTTTAACATTTTTATTTTTATTTTTAAAATAATAAGTTCTAATGCTTTTTTTAGAGGTAAAGTTTAATGTTATTACCAAAGATATTTCGATATGAAAGAATGGGAATGTCTGGTTGTAAATCCAATTTACTCTTTAGGTCTTAAAATCACTCCTCTGTGCTCAGTTTCCTTATCTACAGTACAAATCAATCTCATTTGATAATTGTAAGATTTAAATAAGTTAATCTATGTGAAGCACTTGGAAATATGCTTAACATTTAATGGAAGTTGTATAGACATTTTCTATGCATAAAATATTCTCTAACCACTGAGAAAAATACCTTGGGATTAGGATGATGTTATGAGTCAAAGGCTATCTTAGATAAATAGGAACAAATACATTTTGTCCCAGGAGGATTACACAAGAGTAACAACAACAATAGACTAGGAATTATCTGATTGTACACACACTCTACACCCATCCCTAGCAGGATTTGATCATTGTACCTGAGAAAATTATGTATTCACAGCATATTAACGTTATCCATGGCTAGTTTGTTTTTCTGATACTCATTTGTAATAATCTTTCTGGAAGTGATTGTAAAGTTTTCAGTAAACTATAACTAGCACTGTGAGTGGCTCATTGTAATGACATCCCAAATCACCTCTTTCCATCACAGGAGGAATATCCATTGTATAATGTTATAAGAACCCCTAGTCCTTCCTCTCAACGCACCACACCTTTACTATGCTGAAGTCTCCTGTGAACTCTGTCCTTACCCTACTCATTCTTGAAAGGACAGGATCTTATCTTCAAAGCTAAAAGAAAGATTCATCCAGTTAATGCTGAGTTTGTTGTTGAAACAAATGCTGCCATCAGGCTCAGTTCCCTATTTTATGCTCTATTCTAGCCTGGGCAGTACTTATGTCTTATTTTTCTCTTATAAGATGTATTCTCACACATTACCTTACAAGATATGTTTAAACACTTAGCCCAATGTCCCTATATGGAATGAATTTAAAACAAAAATAAAGTAAGTGAAATCACATTTTATTGATACATAAATTTTTAAAAACTTCATTAAACATTATTTCTAAATTACTTTTGTAACATTTCTTTCAATTCTCTTTATGCCTCCTCCAGTAATACTACTTTTCCTTTGTGTTTTTTTTACTGAAATCAAGAGTTTTTCATAATACTTTGAAGTAATAAACTACTTTCCCATCAAATAGACAAGACTTGGTGACAGTCTCAATTTTAAAGTTCTTATAATAACTTAATGATATGGGAAACTCATACTTTTAAAAATATATTTACATTATTACTATTCCATAGTAAAATGTATGAATGCACTCTATTTATCCTTGTTTCCATCTTTATTGAGTATCTATATATATTTCTAATCTTTGTTAATTTTAACATTTTTGTGAATATTAATAATATCATGAGTCACTATTTTTTTGCTACTAATTAAAGTACTGAAGAAATGTAGGAGGAGCTGTGAAGGATGATATAAATAAACAGAAGAAGGCTTTATGAGAACATCACACAAAAATGAACATTTGTATAGAAAGTTTCCAAAGACCAAAGAAACAGACTTAAAGAAACTCAGAAACTCTAGCAGTAGGAGATTGAACATCAATAATTAAGTGTGGTATACTTTTCTATAAAAATTTGTAAATATTCAATGGATTGTTTTGATTTGTTAATATAAAATGAGCATGAAAAATTATGAGTATTTCTATTCCTTTGAAAGAAAATTAATTAAATACTGAATAAGATATATATGAGTCCTGATCCTTAAACTAAGGATGTGTTTATATGGAGGATGATGGGTATCTGCAGAGATCTAACTCATCATTTTAGTTTATTATTTATGAATGTAAACTCTATATTTTCTCCTGAAAGAACATGTCTTTGGTTATTTAGTTCTCATTTCATTTTACACATTACATCAAAATTATTTCTTATTTTCTTTCCAAAGAATCTGAGATAGATTCTTTGAATCATTCAAAATGAAATTTAATAGTGATAGTTATAACTTGTTAAATAAAATTTGCACTTTCCAAATCTCTATTATCAAATGAATATTAATAATGACCATATAAATAAAGCCAATATGATATGGGCAATATATTTAATTAGAAACACTATACTAAAATATATATTAGGTGTGAAGGATCAAAGGATGTTCTTTAGAGAATGAGTTAAAAGACTTTGGTTCCATTTGATTTCTGATCTCCACCCCACCACTTTCTCTCTCTCTCTCTCTCTCTCTCTCACACACACACACACACACACATATAGCACTGGGTTGAAATCTTCTTTAGTAATGCAATAACTTTGAGACTCTAGTTTTCCAATATTTTGTTTGCTCAATTCTCTTTTCTTCACTTAAGCCCCAGTGGAAATCATTAGTAAAGTTTCATAGAACATCTGATCCTGTTACACTCTTTCTTTCTACTTTATAAATTTCAGGATCTGTTCAGTGTCTAGGTTAGTACATTACAGAACAAGCTAATTATTGAATTTGACATGTGGGCAATCTCTAGCTCAGCTCTGTAACCACACTAAAATGCACTTTTAGGCTTCTCAGGCATTTCAGGCTCTGAACCAGGACATGGGAGATGATGGTTCCTGAAAAAGTCTGTCAGCATGAATAAAGCAAAGACTCCTTAGGAACACCAACTGAGTGGTTGAAACACTTGTTTAAGAGAATTTATTTTTACTGTTTCTTTCAATTAATTTATATAACTTTTTGCCTAAAAAGTAATAGAAGTAAGAACAATTTATATTTATTAATTTCAGTAATGATGGGCAGATTCAATTCTCTGTAATCATATCAGCTTACAGAGAAAGAAATCAGGGAATAGAGAGATCATCGAATTACAATTGATGATCATTTCATAAATACTAACACTCATGTCAGTGTTTATATTTTAATTTCATTACCTAGTTATCTATAATTTAAACAAGAAAGGAAGAGGAAATAATCATCTCAAAACATGATTAGATTATTCTTTATTACATTAGGTATGAGCTTAGGTTTTAGATGTAGATCAAAAATACAGATGTGTCATGCAATGGATTGGTGACTTTGGATGCATTACTTAAATTCATTAAGCTTCAGTCTCTGCTTAAAATGCAAAAGGAATTTCAAGACTGTTTTTGAGAATTAAATATAATCATGTAAACAAATGTACTCCATAAATCATGTGGCTCTTAGGTTCTAAAAATAGCTGTGTTGATGATTTTTCTTTTGGTTGGAATTCATTCTCAACTCTTGGAAGAGTACTAATAGTAATTGTGGTTTACTAAACAGAAGTTTATTCCAGTGACTGAAAAATTTTAATTTTATCTCAGTTATCATAACACAAGTGTGAAATTGTTCCACTTATTCCTAAAGAAGCATTGAGACTCAAAATTGTAAAATTTCCATTAATCCACACAGCTAACAAATGTGGAATACACTCTCAGACTGTGTACAACTCAAGTTTATTCCTTTAACACAGTACTACAAGTCGGTATTCAATTTAAAATACAGAGATACGAATAGTAATTTTCTGCTTTTAATCAATAGAAAATGAATAGATTAAGTAAAACAAAACATGCTAACCATTTTATGACTTTTAATATGTCAAGTTCTATTTAACCTTGATTAAAAGTTGAGCTGTTAAGAATTGAATCAATGCTGAAATTTGAGAGACTTCCTCCACTTTCTGTATATCCAACTTACCTCTGGCTGTTATCCAGTTTCACTAATAACCAGAATGACTGGAATAAAAAAAAAATAGACAATGGCTTTGTTGTAATCCAGGGAAACCAGTATTCCTAAAAACATTCCCTCTTTCTTCTACTGAACTAGTATGCTTATTTTAATTGTTTCAGGTTATGTACCACTTAAAATACAAGTCAATTTTTATATTGTCAAAATTTTTGTCTTCTTTTTTCCATTTTATTCAGAGCATATATATCTCTTTGACTATAAATCGTGAGAAAGAAGCAAAAATATAAAATAGAAACAACATCAGAAGTGCTTTAAAACTGTTTGATGTGGTTTCTATAAAAATTTTATATATCATGAGCTACTTAATATGTTTATCCATTTTCTCTGTCACTGACTCAAGGGACCAATTCAGTGAAGACTTCCAGAAGAAGAATGTAAACAAAACTCAAAGGAATATAAACACAATACACATTACTACTGAAGTTTGAAATGAAAGGTTGTGGGACAGTGGGCAATAAGGGGGTCATGAATTACTGTAATATACAACTATGGAAGCAATACTTTAGAAATATTTGCCTAATTTTAAAGACATGTATATATTTAAGTTATATATTTAAACATGTATATATTTAAACACATGTATAAATTTATATGAGACAGTCACAGTACATGAGTGTCTCATAAAGCAAAAAATAAACAAACAAAAAAACAACTTTTAGCTGAGCTTTAGGAATTATGCTACAGATTTAAAATCATAACTAATTACAAAAAGTCTAGTTTATTAATTTGGAATATTTTATTAACTTATGTCTACAATAAAATCACAAAGCTTTCTGTCCTAGTATCCCTAGACTTTGAAAGATTCTCTCCACAGGACAGAATCCTCACTCTGTTTAGAGAGAGTGATGCAGGAATGAATGTGCCACTGTGCCCATATATCAGGCCCTGGGTGGGGCATAACTCACTCACATTCCCTGTAACTGCATCAGGAATAGCCCCAGAAAATTTGAGAATTATATTCCTGTGTCCTTGGTAAATTTACTTCTTATTATAGATTTTCAATTGGGTCTCCCAGGAGTGCCTTCCAAATGTGAAAGTAGAACTGTATGTGAACTCAGATCAATAATTACTTGTGCCTCAGTCCCTTTATTCCATAGTACACACCAATTCTGTCAAGGACTATTTCATTTTTCAATTATGACAATTTTTTTTCATGTCATCTAGAAAAGTATTTGTATTCAAATTCTAATTTTATATAAATCTTCTCTCCACTTTCTAAAAGCCCAATATACATCTGTTTTAAATTGGGTCTTCTTAGTTAAAAATGAGAGTAGGCTCTATTTTGATAAAATTATATAAGGATGGAATATATCTTATTCTAATTAAGACCCCATTCTTGTGTAGGGGGTCAATGGTGGGGTTCACTTAGGTATTTTAATATGTGTACTTAGAATAATTATGTTAGATTGATTCTACCTTCTTCCTTATTCCTTTCCCAACTCCCTTCCTTTCATCCTCCTTTGTATAATCTACTGAACTTCTCTGATTCCTTTCCCACACATTTATTGTGATTTAGCTTCTACATATCAACAAAAACATTCAACTTTTGTTTTTTGGGGGGATTGGATTATTTCACTTAGCATGATAGTCTCCAGATCCATACATTTACCAGCAAAAGACATAAAGTCATTCTTTACACCTGAGTAATACTCCATCATTTCCTTTATCCATTCATCTGTTGATGGGCATCTAGGTTGTTTATATAACTTAGCTATTGTGAATTGTGCTGCTATAAACATTGATGTGGCTGTGTTATTGTAGTACACTTATTTAAAATACTTTGGATATATTCCATGGAGTGGGTCAATGGTGGTTCCATTTCTAGTTTTTGGAGGAATCTCCCTACTGCTGTCCAGAAGGGCTGCACAAATCTTCAGTTCCAACAACAATGCATGATTGTTCCCTTTTTCCCACATCTCACAATCATTTGTTGTTACTTATGTTCTTGATAATTTCCATTCTTTCTGGAGTGTGATGGAATCTCTGTAGTTTTCATTGGCATTTTTCTAATTGATAGAGATGTTAAACATGTTTTTATATATTTGTTGATCATTCACATTTCTTCTTTTGAGAAGTGTCTGCTTAGTTCTTTTGCCCATTTGTTAATTGGGTTATTTGTTTTTATTTTTTTCTTTTCTAGTTTTGTTTTGCTTTGTTTGTTTATTTGGTGTTAAGCTTTTTGTGTTTTTTTTTTTTACATATCCTAGGAATTAATACTCTATGTGAGGTGCAGGTAGCAAAGATGTTCTCTCACTCTATAGACTCTCTCTTCATGCTCTTGATTGTTTCCTTTGCTATAAAGAAGTTTTTTAGTTTGATGCCAACCCATGTATTGATTATTTATTTATTGTGCTTTAGGACTCTTGTCAAAGAAGTCAGTTCCTGTGCCAAAATGTTGAACTGGTGGGCCTACACTTTCCTCTAGTATGTGCAGTCTTTCTGTTCTGAATCCCAGGTCCTTGATCCACTTAGAGATGATTTTTGTGCAGAGTGAGAGATGGGAGTTAATTTTCATTCTATTTCATATGGATTTCCAGTTTCCCCAGACATTTGTTGAAGAGGCTATCTTTTCTCATTGTGTGGTTTTGGTGATTTTGTCTGGTATAACTGTATTACACATTCCTAATTTAAATTATAACATCCTTTGATTTTCAGTGTAAAAACACTCTTTCATGTTTTTGTCTTTGCTCATGTCCCATGATCTCTTAACTTTCTTCACCCTTTGTAAGTGTGCTTGTATTATTAGGACCATCTACATATCTTCATTTTATCACCATGTTTATCTTCTTCATTGTCATGATCACATTTCAAAGATAAATGAATGCATGAACAAAACTGATCTGAGTTTTTGACACACAAAGGTTATCATCACCTCTCTCTGTTCATTCTCTAATTTTATGAATTATGGACAATAGCAGAAAAATCCTCTACTTGTTTACCATAGTACTTCATTAAATTTTAATTTATGTTCAATTTCATAAAGCTCAATTTAAGCTAAAATTTTAGCACATTATGAAACACTATTTATGATAATGAGGCATGTATAAGATGGCATTTGATAAATCATGTCTTGTAATTTTCTCTCAATCATGTGTGTTTGTATAGATTAGCATTTTTAATCTTGGAACTATTAACATTTCCAACATGATAAATATTTTTTTCTCTGAATATCTTTAAACAAATAATATTTGAAAAAATGGCTATCCACATGATCAGTAACTCATACCATATATAAAACTCAAATAAATTATAACTATAAAAATAAAGGTATAAAATTTCCACATAAACACAAAACTGACAGTAGATGTTATCTTGAGCTAAATTGAAACATGAGGCATAAAGAAAAATAATTGATAAATATAAATAATCAATGTTATGCTTTTCAAAACACATTATTTGTGAATGGAAATACAAGCTACAACATAGAAAATATATATGAAAATTGCATATCTGGAAAAGAACTTGCATCTGCAATACACAAAGAATCCCAAATGATAATAAGAGTGATAAAAAATAAAATGGGCATATATTTAAGCACTCATTTTATCAAAGGAATTATTCAATGGCAGAAAAGCATAAAAAGAATGATCAGCATCATTAATCTCTATAGAATTGAAATTATAATTATAGTGAGATACAACTATATACACTTTGGAATGATTAAAGATATATATACATATTTGTCAAAACAACTGTTGGTAAGAATGTGGAATCACTGAAAACCTCACACACTGCTGATGGAATATAAAATTAGATCACCATTTCAGAAAATAGTTTGTCACTTTCTTAAATAACCAAACATTTACCTACCATATAACCAAGCCATTATAGTCCTGAATATTTACTCTGGAAAAATAAAAGTATAACTTGATAAAGCTTTTAAAAATGTATTGACAAAGGGCTGGGGATGTGGCTTAAGTGGTAATGCGCTCGCCTGACATGCACGGGGCTCTGGGTTCTGTCCTCAGCACCACATAAAAAAATAAAATAAAATACAGATGTTGTGTCCACCAAAAACTGAAAAATAAATATTCAAAAATTTTCTCTCTATATATATACTCTCTCTCTCTAAAAAAATGTATTGACAAAAACTGAACCATCATGTTGAAAGAATACTGCATATAAATATATGACTTTTGCCCATACAATCTATCTACTTTTCTAAAATCGTACTATTAACAAAAAAAAATATATAATATTGTTTCATATCAGGACAGTGTCAATTAGCAGATACAATGATTTTTTTCTCAAAAAACAAAGTCATCTTCTCAGTCATGGTCCCTTTTGTACCAAAAAAAAAAAAAAAAAAAAAAAGTGGGGCTGGGGCTGTGGCTCAGTGGTAGAATGCTCCCCTGGCACATATGAAGCACTGGGTTTGAGACTCAGCAACACATAAAAAATAAAATAAGGGTACTGTGTCTACCTACAACTAAAAAAATACATTTAAAAAAACTCTATTCAATAAATCTACCATGGGGATATAAGACACAGACTCTTCTCTGGTAGCAGACTATAGGTCTGAACATTCAATATTTCAGCCAGATTTCAGCCAGAAAACATACATTTTTTTTGTACAGATACTTTATTCATTGACTTGGCTTTTAACTTGCCTTTAGGAAGGTAATAAAACCACATAATTTTTTCAACCCACATTCTTTATTTGTTTATAAGGTCAATACATCTACCTCTTTGATGACAACCTTTAGAATCTGAAAAGTTATGCTCTGTATTTTGGATTCTTAAACAACTCTGGAGGAACAGGAAGTTCCTATTTAGTATTCATATTTATAAAGTTTTATTTATTAGTAAAATCTGATTAACATTATTATTATTGAATAATTCTGAGAATCTTCTCAGACTGTTAAATTTTGAGTACCATCCACCGACTCCTGGGGTTTTATTTTCAATTTCTTCTGGAAGGTTCATCTTTGGTTACTTTGATTTCATAGAAAACAAGATTATTATGAAGAGCATTTCAAAATAACACTGAGTTGGCCCATTTCATTCATTTATAAGTATAAATTATTGAAATTAGTGTAACTGCAGAGAATATTACAGATGTCTATCTAGAGTTTATGAACCATAGAGCACAGACGAGAAGCATTTGCCTGAGTGCAAAGACAACATGGTCCTAATGTCATAGGAAGACCAGGAATATCACAGAAGGAAGTGGGTCCCTTGTTTCCTGTGTCCTGACCAGGCAAAATTAGTGATGGCCTGAACTTTCTCTCTCACATGGCTGCATATGTCCAAGGTTTATTGAAAGCAAATGTATATGCAGTGTAGACACTGAATGGCCCATCTGTAGACAGAGAATAGCCCCATGTTCCCTGGAAGTCCTGTCCACATACACATTTAATTACTGGTTTTGTCAGACTCAACAAAGAATAACCATAGTGGTATGTTGCTAGGTCTCTTTTTAAGTGCTCAGATTGCATGGGCATATTTACTAATTGGTTTATGTTTCAAGGCCTGAATTCCATCTGGAAAGGGAGACAGTCCTTGTTCTGCCCTTGTGGTTGGTAATCCTATCTTGTTATCAGGGCTAAGATATTTTGTTCTTTAGAAAGAGCTGACTGAACATACTGTCTGTCTGAGAAAGGTGATTTTATCTCCCTCTGTGACTATGTCCTTCTGACCTCCCATTATTCCTGCTTATCCCTATTTATCCTATCCATCACTGACTATGCCTTACTGGACTAGGGAGCATCTTTAACTGAAATGTAAATTCCTTATGGTTAGAGGAGTGTAACTTCTGTAGTTAAGGAATAAGCAGAAGAAAATTTGTTTAAAAAACAAAAAACACTCCTAACCCTCTAACTACTTAGAATTCTCTATCATGTGTTTTAGCATCCAAATATATATCTTGTACTATGACATTTTATTTTATAGATCTCAATCTACTGTCAATGAAATTATCAACATTCAATTTCCAGGAGAATGCCTATTTGTCTAGAATGATATAAGTTCTTAGATAGCTATTTGGTGAGGTTATGAATAAAAGAATGAACATAGTTTTGTTCCCAGCATTTGTGATTTGATGACTGAGAAGACTTTGTCCCAGAAGAGCTTGGAGTTGAGATATTATTCTACAAGGAACACATATAGATCTTAAAATCTAGACCTATTTTAGCTTGGAAAAATTAAATTGCTTTAATAGTAACATATATCCTTATGATTGTTGCTCTTTTTTCTGATTCTTCCCTGCATCAGAAATCATCTACTAAGCCCTCTAAAATTACACTCACCAACATCAAAGGCATCTGATATAGCATGAGTAGATTTCATGGATGTAAGCATTCATTATGGACAGAAACTTCAAACAGTCCTTATAATTGGGTTAAATTGAACAAGAAGAAGAAAAAGAAAAATGCATCTCATTCCTTCCAGCCTGTCCACAACACTGACATCATTTTTGAGTAGAGTCAGCAATAAAAGCAATAATTTGCACTCTCTAATACCATGGCTTTGGTTTCATAGAATCTCCATTGAACTATATATTGCTGAGTCAACATCACACATGACCTTTCTATTTGTTCTCTAAGAGCAGAGGACCAACTGGGAGGCCATTTCCCAGTGTTTCCTTCTCACTATGGTAAGTTAAAACCAGGAGAGGACTTTGTGAAAAACGTGCAAGTGGGAAAAAAGCAAAGTTTATTCTTCCCCAGAGGTAGTCAGGCAGCTGAGCCAATGTAACATCCAGAGTATCTTCTCACTAAGTGTTTGGTAATTACCTACTTTACTGCTAAGGCTTTTGGTAAACACTGTCTCAGAAATTACTGAAATGCATTGCCATTTCCCATTCACACCTGCCTCGCCTTCTTTGCAGGCCTCCATCCTGAAATCTTAAGTATTAGTTTGCTCAACATCCTGTCATCAATACTCATACTTTGGCTTTTGGCTCCCTCAGGTCTTCAAAACCAAGTTGAGTCTTGGACTCTGATGAATTATAAAAACAAGTTAGCAAGTTTATTTTCAGGTGAAGTGGGCCCTTACAGAGAGCAAAAAAAACATGGAATGTGTTCCTTTACAGTTACTTCTTCTTTTCCTTGAGAGACAATTTCTTAAGCTTCTCTGCCTGGATGATGGGAATTGGAGAGTGGAATTATCAAAAAATAAGAAGTCCATTCTTATTAATTCCACTTTGACAGATTTTATTTCAAAAGAACATATGTAAGGATAGAAACTTTCAGGGATTGGCATTTCAATTTACTCTCTTTTCACACAAGTCAAGGAAATGATTTACTTTTGTGGAGAGATTCCTCAGACAATAAAACACCAAACTATTGGATAAAGTGAGGAAAAACTGGCAATTTCAAAAGAACAGGAGACATGTTGCTAAATCACATCAGCATAAAGAAGAAGATATGAATGCATGAAAAAGCATGGGTGAACTTTGTTATATTGAGCAAAAGAAGTCAGACATGAAATTCAAACCACAGTTTCATTTATATGAAATTTCAGAACAGGTCCTAATTATAGTGACTAAAAATCGTCAGTGTATCTTTCCATTCAGTGGCTGATGGAGATGATTTTATACACATGCTTTAAATATGTAAATATTTTTCCAAACCAAGATATAAATGAATTGTAGGTTGAATTTCTTTCATGAAATAGTATCACGTGTAGTGTTTAGAAACTGTAAAGTTAGAACCAAAGCCTGGAGTTTAATTTTTTTTTTACCTCAAATGACAACTATTCATGTTTATGTTTAACTTATTCTTAATTATTAAAATTCCACAGGAGAAAAGTTTTCATAGAATACCCATTCCTTGTATATGTTATAGCTCTCATCACAACACCTTTACATTTTTATTTTCCTTATCTTTCTTTCAATGTTCCACATAAATACTGATTATTCTTGGAAGTTTACCTTGAACTTTAAAATTGCTTAGATTTTCTATTACTTTTCTATCACAACAGCAATTACATTACATAATAAATGATCATGTTTTGTGTCTCTGACAATTTTATCAATACAAAATACTTAAGAACAGATGCAATGCCTAGCAATTAGCATATATATAAAAATATTGAACTAAGTATGTCTAGAAGGTTTGCTTGCAAAAAATTTCAATGTATAATTCTACCCTTTAGGGGAATAGACATTTCTAAGTCAAGATAGAATTTAATTTTCTGGATTGAAGAAGACAATCTATTCATAGAAATTAGGAAAATCCACTCAGAAAGAAGAACAGAGAAGTGCAGATAGACATATGAAACCTAATAAGATATAAATATTCAAGGGGTGAAATGTTATACATACAAACTAATGTAATAAATAATCATATTAAATTTTCTCATTCAAGTTCCAATAGCATATCACTTATGTCTAACCACTGACTTGTCCTTTTTAAAAGAACAAAACCTTAGGAGCATATGCTTGAGAGCTTCTTTCACCTGCTGGTTCCTCAGGGTGTAAATGAAAGGGTTGAGTAAAGGGGCAACAGAGGTATTGAGCACAGCTACATCTTTAATTAAAGTCACCCTTTCTTTTGCTGATGGCTTCATATACATAAAGATACAACTTCCATAAGTGATAGAGACAACTACCATGTGTGAGGAGCAGGTGGAAAAAGCCTTCCTTCGTTGTTGACCAGAAGGGAATTTGAGAATGGTTATGATGATGAATGTGTAGGAGAGGATCACTAATAACAGTGTGATGTCAAGTGTCATCACAGCTAAGACAAAAGCCATCAATTCTATGAAATGTGTATCTGTGCAAGAGATCTGCAGGACAGAAGATTCACACAGGAAATGATCAATCACTTTGGAAGCACAGAAATCCAGCTTGAGTAGCAAAAGCAAAGGGGGAAAGATGATTAAGAATCCAGCTGCCCAGGAGCTGAGCACCAATAGGTAGCACACTCTGCTGTTCATAATGACTGGGTAATGCAGAGGTTTGCAGATGGCAACATAGCGGTCATAGGACATGGCAGCCAGGAGGTAAAACTCTGTAGCCCCTACTAGGAAAAAAAAGAATAACTGAGTTGTACAACCATTGTAGGAAATTGTTTTGTCTCCATTGAGAATGCTTATCAGGAACCGTGGAATGCAGACTGTTGTGAACAAAATTTCCATGAAGGAAAAATTTCGGAGGAAGAAATACATTGGAGTCTTGAGGCGGGGATCCAGCAGGGTGAGGAGGATGATGATTAAGTTCCCCATCAGGCTCAAGATATAATTGAAAAATAGAAACAGGAAAATCACAATTTGTAGCACAGGGTCATCTGTCAGTCCAAGTAAAATGAACTCTATCTCCACAGATTGATTCTTCATTTCTCTTTTGTTCTATCTAATTGACATAAAATAAAAATTAATATTACAAGAAGTTATTCCTTCCTTTTCATCTAAATAAAGTTTCATTTTC
Organism: Spermophilus citellus; assembly: GCF_964194105.1. NCBI lineage: Eukaryota > Metazoa > Chordata > Mammalia > Rodentia > Sciuridae > Spermophilus > Spermophilus citellus. The sequence goes on along the minus strand of NC_138197.1, from coordinate 75,045,321 downwards.
AGAAACTTACAATTCACAAATATTTTTCAAATCAGCTGAGAGTTCATCACAATGAACATATCCTTCACTTCAGTCATCATCTTTATAAGAACACTGAGAGATCCTTCTATGACCAATCTTTCAAAAGCTTTACTACAATAGGCTACTATGATAAGCTATTCAAATATTTGATTATTTTTTTTGAACCAAATATTGAATTCAGGGGCACTGAGCCATGTTCCCAGCCCCTTTCTGTATTTTATTTAGAAACAGGGTCTCATCAAGTTGCTTAGGGTCTCACTAAGTTACTGAGGCTCGTTTTGAACTCCAGATCCTCTTGCCTCAGCCTCGAAGCCCCTAGAAATACAAGCATGCACCACCATGCTTGGATTGATATTTTTAAATTTTTTAAATTTCTGAATTTAGCTAATATTTCAAACAAATTTTCATTCAAGTGATACAATGGTAATAGGAAATAGTGTGTTTTATTTTCCTGTAGCCATAATAACTAAAATTTGAAGATACATATACCAGTATAGGATATCTAAGGAAGAAAATATATATGAGGATCTAGTGAGTATCCAGCAGGGTGAGTGTGGAAATGATCAAATCGAAATAGTGCTTAGCATATAATTGTGAAGCAGGAAAACAAATAACACAACTTTCAAATGTGGGTCATCATTTGAACCCATTATGATAAACACAGCCACTACTGTATAGTTTCCCATTACCATTTTCTGACTTTAATCAAGTCTGAATGGTGGGGGTTAGGGAACAAACTCTATCAAATAACAGCAATAGCTCGTGCTTAAGTTACAATTAGCAAAATTATGTTTCAGGTAGAGTAATGCAATGCTCATTCATAATGCACAGGTAATTTGCTGGTAAGAAAAATAATTTGAATTTCCAGAACACTTTGACAGAAAATTAAAATTTTATATATTTTAGCAATATTATAATTCTATAAATGTAATGAGTGTTGGTTATTTATATGAATAGTTAGAAGACCCATAAATCTTGGAGAATACACATTTTTGATTAATACACAACAGTTGAGATGGCATATCAGTTCTTGATTAGTTTGTAAAGTAGAACCATATACACAGCAATCTATATTTGTCATTTAACATACACAGAGAAACAAATCTAGTCTAGACAAGTAACCAGAGTGTGGCCATCTCTGCTGTATGAAAGTTTAATATGCCTGATTATTAAATGACTTTTATGGCTAATTATATCACTGGTCCTCAACTATTTCCAAACAACCAAGGTACAATTTATTTGCTTTTCTTGTGACAATTTCTATCTCCTCATCTCTGATGACATCTATTCCAGATGCCACACACTTCCCAAAACATTTTCATTATGAACAATTTGGTAATGCTGTTATATATAACAAAAAATGATTTTCTTCCAGGTATAGTTTGAAACTTGATAAGATCTAATAATGTGAAATGTACAGTAATGATTTTCAGAAGCACAGAAATATAAAAATGTGTTTGGGATGTGCTATGAGAAGGGAAGTATAATGTGAGGAGAAAGAAAGGGTCATAGTAACCTAAAGAAAAAATTATATTTTTAAAAAGTTAGGGGTATTAGCTTAAGAAAAAATTGAATGATTAAAATACACAAAGATATATATGTAATAAGGGAAGAAAATTTAAAACAGAATATTCTTCTTTATAATAACATACCACTTTGTTGATTCCACAAAGTAGACTACAATCATGAGTATACTTTAAGTCAGCAAAATTTAGAAGGAGAAGAAAAGTTAGTGATAAATTTTAAACTTACACTGGGTGGTTGGACGGTAGTTCAGACAAATTTTGGATAGCATGTAGAGCCTTCCCAACATAATAATATTCATATGTCAGGCAAACAAGCTACTAGGTCTATGCCTATAATCTGGTGCCCACTGAGAACTATAGATAAAACAATTACTTTCTTAATGCTCTGCATGTGTTATGTGGGACAAATGAGATTAAATATTAAAGAAATGTGCTCAGGTTTACATTTAGAGCAAAGGGTCAGATTAATAGAGATTATTTTCAGAAGTCCTGGCTTTAAAATTGCACAGGTTTCTAAAAGCTTTTATGCAAGCTTTTTGTTTTAAAGTTTTAAATAGAAGCTGAATTATAGTACAATATTTCTGAAAAGAATGAGTGATACCCCTATGTAAAAATTCTTTCTTAGGTGTTTTATGATCATCACAAAATATTTAAACCTATTTTAAATGGTTGCTATGTAAAACCTTGTGTTTTGCATTGAGGATATTAACAGAATTACTTTCAACCTAAAATGCATAATTTATCTTTAAGACAGCAGAATACATATAAAAATAAACATAAAAGAACCAAAGGTGAACCAAAAAATAGAGCTTTTACCAGTGTTCTGTACAGGAATTTAAAGAAGTAGATATTTGAGTATTTGGATCTTTAGATGGGCCTTCGAAGGAGATAAAAAGATGAGACAAGATATGCTAGACAGATGAAGCAGGATAAGCCAAAGAACATCAATGGCTCCAACATAGTTTGGTTGAAAATAGTATTTAGAGTTCCCCTGTTTAATCATCTTTAATAAAAGTATAAACCAGTGGAAAGAGCAGTGGTCCATGTCCAGAGTTTTTTACCACATTAAAATGAATGTAAATTGTATATTGTAAATTTATCTCATAAACACAAACCATCCCAAAGGCAACACTAATATAAATGTTTAATTATATAGTAAACTACAATTTTCTCATATTAAATGGTTGATTTTTCCTTATTCAACAATCACACATACCATGTATCTGCACAATGCATATTTTGAGGGAAAATAATATAACATCATATGAACATGGGCCAATAAGTACAATTATATGCAGTTTTGTTGAAATAGTAAATATAATATAAAAATTGAAACTTAAAATGCTAGTCATTTTTAAATCATTATGTTATCTCATCTATTACCTTTCACCCATATCTACAAGCTGAAGTACAGATAATAGTTAAAACACTAACCTTTAATAGTTGAACACAGATTTGTATCTGCTTCTTTGGGCCAACCTTATGCACTTCCATACTTAACTCATCATCCTGGTGAGCAGAAAGCACTGAGGATACATTTTTCTCCCTAAGCACTTAATTCTACATAAACATGACTGATTTAAATGTTATTTTAGAAATATTAATTTTGACTAATTTATTATATGTTCTTAGAAAATTTATCAAACTAACTTCTTTCTAAAATTTACTATAACCCACTTATCTGAAGTATTATACCACTTGCTAAATGTGATGGGCTATAAAATATGAAAATTAATTATCACTTGATACTGTGAAGGATTTATGTCTTCTGTTTTACAGGAAAATATCTAATAAGAACAAAGAATTCTCAGGATAACTGACATCCCAGAATATCATTTCCTAAGGGATGGCCAAATTATTTTCTACAAACACACACACACACACACACACACACACACACACACACTTTTATATGTTCTAACTATGCTTTCAATGAATTCTGTATATGTTGCTATACTAGTTGATTGCCTACCACACATCCAGTCCCAGATACATAGTTAGGAGTTTAGAAGTACACAAAAAGAATAATATTTTTAGGTTGATATGAGAAGTGAGAATATAAGATATAAAATATAGCCTCTTATAGACTAATTAAGCTCAGGCTACATAAGTTATATGACACATACCCTGTTTCCGTTTGGTTTATTCACTAAACAAGAATATCCTTTCAAACACACACATCAACACATGGAGATATTTCAAATTTGTTAATGGATGCATAGTCCTTCTTTGTAAGGATGTGTCACAGTTGATTTAATTCCTCTCATATTTGGCTAATAGATTGTTTACAATTTTGACAAGTAGAGACCACAAATGAATAAAATTGTGCATATATATTTTCATAAGTTTTTTAAATAAAACTTAAATTACATAATCTAATATAAATTATTAAAATTAGGATTTATGGATCAAAAGCAAACCCCATTCACTTTCAATTAGCAATGTTAAATCATTTTCTACACACAGCATTTTAATTGCCATTAACATTGTATTATTAGGGTTCTTGTTTTTCATTAACCTTAACAACGGAGTAAATTTATATAGTTACAAAATGTTAGCTATCCTATGTCTTAGACATGGTAGTTGAGAATCATTTTACTTTGCATTTCTCTAATTATATGTTGGATTGAATGTCATTTCACAAGTCAAACTGCCATTTCCTATATAATTATGAGTTGTCTATATATGTCTTTAGCTAATTTTCTCTATCAAGTTTTTATTTTCTTACACCTTTTAAGAATTGTTTATAAATCATTAATATCATCTTTCCATCTTTGCTGTGTGATAGATATTTCCTCCTATTTGATCATGACTTGATTTTTTTTATGAGTTTGTGTCTAAGTAGATGTAGGGGGAAAAAAGATCTTTATTTTTTGTGTCTTCAAAAGTGTCAATCATTTTTATTGTACTTGTATTTGATTATAACAGCTAGAAATCTTTTTCTAACATCAAATATGTAAAATAATCCATCATATTGACTGTTTTCTTTCTTGTATAGCTTTTTGTTTAATATAATTCCATTCATTTTTATTGTTGTTATTGTTGTTTTGTTTTGTTTTGCTTTTATGTCTGTGGTTTTGGGGTCTTATCCAAAAATTTTTGCCCATTCCAAGGACTTAAAAATGCCCTCTCTGTTTTATTCTGGTAGTTTCATAATTTCAGGTTTCACATTTAAATATTTCCTTCTCGTTGAGTCAGTTTTTGGAACTGGTGAGAGATGGGATCTAGTTTCATTCCTTAGCATTTGTATGTTGAAATTCACCAGCACTGTTTATTGAAAAGACTATCTTTTCTCCAATGCTCGTTGTTAACATATTTGTCTTGAGTCAGGGGCTATAGGTGTGTGGGTTGCTTCTAGGCTTTCTATTCTGCTCCACTAGTCTGTGTATCTGTTTTTATCTCAATACCATGCTCTTTTGATTACTATAATTTTTCACTATATTTTGAAGGCAGGAAGTGTAATGCCTCCTGCTATATTCTTTTTGCTCTAGAGTGTTTTGGTTATTTAGGTGTTGTAAAGAAAATAAAAAAGAGACACATATGCAAGATTCAGAAGCAGAAAAAAAAAAGGCAGAATGGCAGAATGGACAAGCAACCAGCTTTATTTATATCAATAAGTTACATTAGGTCTCTGGCATAGGTAGTACACTACTATTCATTGTTTCATTAGGCAGGTTATAGAGTTAGCAACATTATGCAGTTTATTCCTCAGTTACCTACTATAGTTGCAATGTGCAATGTTAGGAGCTTTGATTAGCTCTAAAGAAAGTCTATAGTTTAAAGTTACTGTTATGTGGGCAGGTTCAGGTACAGTGGAGCTTGGTGAAATATTGTTGTTGTCTAACAAGAGAGTTTCAGAGCTATGCACCTGAGATCAAGGTCAAAGCTGATAAGACTAGTACAGAGCATGCAGGTATTGTTGCAGCAGCTAGGCATTCTGTTATTTGCACAGAAGTTTTCATAGCAGCTAGGCATTCTGTTCTTTGCACAGAAGCTTCCTAGCCACCAAGCATGCCACAGTCATGAAGGTATCAGAGACCTCAACACAGAACCCTTACATTTAGGGTCTTCTATGGTTTTATATGAGTTTTAGGATTTTTTTCCTGGTTCTGTGAAGCATGCCACTGGTATTTTGATAGAGCTTGCATTGAGTGTGTAGACCACGTTGCGTAATTTAGACGCCTTAACTTTTGATACTTCTAATTGAAAAACATGGAATGTCTTCTTATGTTTTGTGAATTTCATCTTTGATTTCCTTCTTTAATACTTTTTTTGCATTGTGAGATTATTCTTACACACTTTATATTTTTCTAACTATTATAAAAGGATGTTTTTCTTGATTTTTAGATAATTCACCAGTGACTTATAGAAATGTAACTGATTCTATATATTGATTTTGCATCCCGTAATTTTGCTGAATTCATTTATTACTTCTAATTGTTGCCTGGTGAAATCTTTAGGAAGATCATGTCATCTGTAAACATGGACAATTTGACTTCCTCATTTTTAATTTGGATGCCTTTTATTTCTTTTCTTGCTAGGATGTTCTGACTAGGACTTCTAGTAGTAGTTTGAATAAAATTAGTCAAATAGGCATCATCATTTTGTTCCAGATCTTAGAAATCTTTCATCCTTTCCCCATTTAGTATGATGTAGTCTTTATTATATTGGGATACTTTCCTTCAAAATCTAATTTGTTCAGAGTTTCCATCACAAAGGGATAATAAATTGTATCAAATGCCTCTTATGTATGTATTAAAATTATCATTTTTGTCCTTCATTCTGATGACATAGTGTATCTCATTTATCAATTTACATGTTGAATAATCCTTTCATTTTTATGATGAATAACATTTGATTATGCAGAATAAATTTTTAGCGTACCATTATATTCAGATTTTAGTATTTTGTCAAGAATTTTGAATCTATATTTACTGAGGACATTAGAATATAGCTTTCTATTTGTGGTGTGTGTGTGTGTGTGTGTGTGTGTGTGTGTGTGTGTCCTTGCCTAGATTTGATATTAGAATAAATTGGTGAGAATTTCTTTTTCTTTAATGGGAGATTTTGTAAAGTTTACATGTGACAAGGGATTAATACCCAGATTATATAAGGAACTCAAAGAATCTGATAGCAAAAAAGAGAGAGAAAGAAGAAAATAAATATAAAAACAGGCAAACAAAAAACAATAATCTTATTTAAACATGGGCAATAAACCTAAACAAATATTTATAAAAAAAAGACCAACACAAACATGAGAAAATCCTCAGGATGACTAGTTATCAGAGGATTGAAAATCAAAACCACAATATTATGTCATTCAAATAAGAGTGACTATAATCAAAAAGGTAAAAGATACCAAGTGCTAGTGAAGACGTGGAAAAAATAGAACCCTTGCATATATTGGTGGGAATGTGAACTAGGACAATCATGGAAAACTGCATAAAACTTCCTCAAAAATTAGAAATAGAACTACCATATGTTCCAACAATCCCAGTGCTAGGCACATATTCAGAGGAAATGAAATCAGTATGTCAAAGAAACAGCTGTACTCCTATGTTTATCGTAGACTATTCAGATTATACAAGAAATGAAACAACCTAAATGTTCATCAACTAATAAATGATAACATGGTACAGTCATGCACTAGAACCAACACCTGGAGGAAAAATGAAATCTTGCCATTTGAAAAAGCATGAGTGGAATTGGAGATCATTATGTTAAATGGAAAAAGCTAGGCACAGAAAGACAAGTACTACAATGATCTGAAAATGTTTACTTCATAAAATACAAGAATATAATGATAGTTAACAGAACTGGGCAGAACAAGGAAGAAGGAGGGATGAGAACTGGTATATTACTGGGAATTAAGACACATTTAGATAGGAGTACGAAGTTCTTTGCTATTGCACAGTAGGGTGAATATAAAGACACTATATATTTCAAAAGCTAAGAGAAAGGAAAGTATATGTTGTCACCTTGAAGAAATAAAAAATATTTGGGGAGATATATGTGTTTACCCTTATTTAAATAATTTATAAGGTACACATAAAAACTTCAGATCATATTCCATGAATATAATTTTATGTTCTATGTATCAGTTAAAAATTCAAAAAGAAATTTACCCACATTTTCTTTTAATTATGTTTAGTTTCATTTTTTACATTTAGAACTCTAAGCTATTTGAACTCAGTTTTTATTTATATTTTAAGAAATGAGTGACCTTTATACCCAAATTACTTATCAATTTGCCCTATAATATGTATTTAAAAGTTCATACATTTCCTGTAATCTTCTCTTTATTATATGAAAAATTTCCCATATAATTTAGTATATATCAATCTCTTCATTCTATTCCAATTTACCTATTTATTAATACACCTACAACTTGATATTTTATTAAATATTCAATCCCTGATAATTGTTGTTCCTTGTAGATTTTCTTTTCTTAACAATTTTTTTAGGCAATAGTTGCTTTACTATTTTTTTCATATATAATTGATTTTACCTACAATCATAAGAAAAACCTTGTTGGTATTTTTATTGAGTTTTTATCGAACTTTTAGTAAAATAATTGAGAATTTTTTTTCATTTTGTAATTAATTATTCTATTGAGTCACAAAAAAGGATTTGTTTGTTTCTTTCTACCTTCAGGAATTGTGCATAATGTTTTACTTTTTCTAAACAAGAGTTATTTTCTTCAAAGTACAAACTCAACAAATCCTAGGATAGTCTAATTAAAAATAAAATGAGAGAAAAATAAAATTAGTAAAATCAAAAATGAAAAAGAGAAACATTACTATAGATGCCTCAAAAATAAAAGAATCATAATGGACTATTATGAAAAATTTTATGTCCCCAAAATTGCATAAACCAGAGATAATGAACAGATTCCTAGAAATATATACCCACCAAGACTCAATCATGAATAGCCTGAAAACACTAAGTAAAAATAAAGAAATTGAAGTCATAACCAAACTTCCCTCCAAAAAGTAAAGCCCAAGATAAAATAGTTCTAATGATGAATTCTACAAAAATTCAAGGAAGAATTAATACCAATTTTTCAACTCTTTGAAAAAAATAGAAGTACAGGGAATATTTACAAATTCGTGAGATATCACTGTGATACAAAAGCCAGAATATCTCAAGTATTTTGATCACAATAAAAATCCCAACTCAGCTTTAAATTTAAAATATTGTCAATGGAATGTAAAATTAGCTCAATAAGTAAGTTAGCAAACAGAGAATCTGTTACTAAAAATTTCAAGTTATGACCAGCTTTAGAAAATTAATATAATTTGTAAGAACATCTAAATATGGTGATTATGACATGTTTGGAGATAGACAGCAATAAAGATAAGAAATTAAAAATTAGAAAATTATATTTTGTATTATTCAAAAGAAAACTTCAAAATTCTGAGAATTTATTTCATGTGTAAATGACATAGAGCTTTAAGAAGTCAAATCATAGATTAATAATATTAAATTACTTATTTTTTTAAAGAGAGAGAGAGAGACAGAGAGAGAATTTTTAATATTTATTTTTTAGTTTTCGGCGGACACAACATCTTTGTTTGTATGTGGTGCTGAGGATCAAACCCTGGCCGCATGCATGCCAGGCGAGTGTGCTACAGCTTGAGCCATATCCCCAGCCCCTTAAATTACTTATTCACTTACTAAAATTATTGAAGAAATATTTACATTAAAATGTAAAAATAAAATTATTTATTTAAAAGATAAGGGATTTTATATTACTATTTAACTGATCACATTTTTTAGATATTTGTTTTGATATAATAATAAACATTCTAACAGTTTTCTTTTTTTCAGTTGTTACATCATATATATTTATATAAACTTTGCTACAAAATTTTACCTATTTTTCCATTTTTCACTCATTTATACATATTTTTTATTTGTTCTCATTAGTTACATGACATTAGAATACATTTGACATATCATACATAAATGGAGTATAACTTCTCATTTTTCTGGTTGTACATGATGTAGAACTACATCAGCTATGTAGTCATACATGCATACAGGGTAAGGATATCCAATCCATTCTATTATCCTTCCTATGCCCCTTCCACCTATCCTTCTTCACCCCACTCTGCCTAATCCAAACTACCTCTATTTGACAGTTTTGTTTTGAATAATAAATAAAGGTCTTTCACTTTAAATACTTTATTTCAATTCAGGAAGATTAATTTGATAAGTAAAAAAAAAAAACATGGCTGCATGCATAGTCAGAATGGAACTGTATAACTATTAGAATCTCTGTTGAAATAAGTTAATTTAAATAGTTAATTTTATTGGTAAATTAAATGGCAAATTAGAATGACTTGTGGGGTAGGTCACTGAGTTATTAAAAAAAGTTATGAAATAAGTAACACAGAGAACTGATTGATAACTATGCATTGAAATGAAAACAGAGATACTTAAGAAAACTGATATTTGAACTAGATAGTTAGAAGGCTCAGAAAAACTAATATATAAAATATTTCAGAATAAATGACAGGTAGTTTAACTTGAATGGTATTGTTTTAAGCAAACATTCCTCATTGATACATAACAGAATCAAAATTAATGAATCTATTGAGAGTTCTTTAGGCTTGACTTTTATTACATTGTCACAAGATATTTATACATATGTGTGTGTATATATGTACATACGTGTGTGCACACATATAATTTTGTGTTCTCTTCATATTTCTAAAACTTATATAATGCTCTACGATCATCAGGTGTAAATGGACAATTTAGAAAAAAATGTATACATAAATGAAAAGAAAAACAATAAATAACTTATAATCAATTGTTTAAATATGTTTTTTCCTGAAATCATGTTTATAACCTAAGTATCTTCTAATATCCAATTTGTTCTACAAATTGTACAGAAACTTGTATAATTGTATGCTATGTTTATTTTTCTCCCTGGTTATATTTAATCCCATCCCTTTGGGTGATATTTTCAAATATATTTCTTTCCAACTAAGATTCTCACTTTTAAAAAATGAAACGAAAAAAGGAAATCCGATCTAATAAAGATGTTTATGGGAAAATGTTCTTGAAATTAGATGTGTATCTTTAAAACTACTATTTTATTTAATTCTTTTGAAGTTCTGTTTATTCCACAGAATTTAAATTTCAGAGTCTCCTAATAGATTCAGTCCTAAGCTAGCAATTCAGTAAGCTACAAATTGAATCTTCTACTATCTTGGTATCACTGGTAGGAAGTATACTATAAGTATATCAATCTGCATGTCTGTACTAATATATACCTAGGTCAGACATAGAGGTCAGACAAATAAAATTTGAAAACAAAATAGAATTAGCATTGCTCTTATTTCACAAAGATTCACAAATCATTTAGAATTTACTTTAGGATTATCTCAAGTTAATCAGAGGAATTTGGGGGAGTTTAAGACCATCAAATAAGTATTATATTTATTATTGGTTTTCAAAATGAACCAGTAATATTGTTACAGTTTTTTAACCATGATAAAAATAATTTATAAATTTAACTTCTTTCATCTAAAAATTAAGTGATTTGTTATTTTAGAGCATATGCACATATACATAGATATGTGTGAATATACACTCAGAAACAGGCACATATAAAACATTTAAATATACATGTCAAAGATAAATGGTGCTCAAAGGCAAACATGAAAAGCTCTGCTATAATTGTCTTTTAATCTACTTAAATACAATATTGGAAGCATAAAAATAAATATTAATTCTAAATTAGTTTGATGGGTCATACGTCAAATGCAATTTTAAATGAGATAAACTTTTTAGTCTTACCTTATTGAAATTCTTAAGGAACAAAAAGAGACTTATTGAAAGTGGAAGCTCAACATTTTCATATGTCCATAGAAAGAAAACTAAGAGAAGTGAGGAAATAAAGTCAAAAGAAAAAGGGAAGCTTTAATGGGGATTAAAAGAAAAATTAGCATTTCAGACCAAAGTTTTATGAAAAAAATATTTTTCAAAGGATATAAAGTTAAATGTCAGAGTAATGAAATAAAAAGTAAAGGAGGAAACTATCTCCTGGAAGCTGCTGATACTACCTGGGCCTTCTTTATTCATATTTTTTGTATAACAAAGTGAAACATTAATTTCTTTGAGAAAGAGACAATCCTGTGTAGCAGATTAACAAAGGCTTTTTCACTTGTTGATTCTGTAAGGCATAGATGAAAGGGTTCAAAAGTGGAGCAACTGAGATATTGAAGACAGCAATTCCCTTGGAAAAAGATGTTCTTTGTTTGATTGAAGGTTTAAGATGCATGAAGATGCAGCTGCCATAGGAAAGGAATATCATGATCATGTGAGAAGAACATGTGGAAAAGCCTTTTTCCTCTGACTAGTTGAAGGGATTCTTAGAATGGTCAGGGCGATATAGGTGTAGGATATTATCACCATGACTAATGTGACCAAGAGCGTCACCAAAGCTGAGATGAATCCCATCATCTCCAGGAGCCGTGTGTCTGTGCAGAAGATCTGCATGAGGGGTGTAGTGTCACAGTAGAAATGATCAACAACGTTGGAGGCACAGAAGTCAATATTTAGACCTAAGATGAGTGGTGGGAAGATGACAAGCCAGCAAGCCAACAACTGAGGACCAGCTGAATGCAGATTTTGCTGTTCATGATGGTCATGTAATGAAGGGGCTTACAGATGGCCACATAGTGGTCATAGGACATAGCTGCCAACAAGTAAAATTCTGATGCTCCAAGTAGGAAGGCAAAAAACACTTGAGTAGCACAACGGCATAGGAAATGGTCGTGTCCCCAGTTGCCATAGTAGCCAGCTGCTGAGAGCCATTGCCAAGTAGGAATGATGCATCAAAATTTTCTTGTCAGCCTACCCCACGTTGCTTAAAGGAAGGATTCTCCATTGTGGAAATGGGCTTGCCTTTGGACCCAGGTCATTTGCAGTGACATTGCATGTATGCTTGAGTAAGGTGACCTTGCTCAAGGACCAGGGCAGATCCGGGTTTAGGGTGGATCAGGTTTTAGGGAGTATCCTGCTCCTTGGGTTTAGGGCGGCTCCAGGTTTAAGGTGTACCCTGCTGGGAATAGGGCATATCCTGCTGCCTCAGGCATGCCCACTCCTTGAGTTCCCATTGAGTTCTCGTGGGATTCAGAGAGTATTTGGGATTTGGCGAGAATGTGGATTTGCCCAGAACATGTGTTGTGTGTGTGTGTGTGTGTGTGTGTGTGTGTGTGTGTGTGTAGAGTGCCGGTGACAGTTCGAGAATAAAGAGTTGCTGTTTGAATCTACAAGGTGTGTGGTGGCTCGTGATTTGTATAGGAAATTTCTAAGAGAGAAATTCTGAAGGAAAAAGTACATGGGGATCTTCAGGTCCATATCCACTAGGGTGAGTGTGATGATGGTCAGATTGCCAGTGACACTCAGCCAGTAGGTAAGAAGCAGGAAGACAAATAACACAACTTTCAATTCTTGGTTATCAATCAAACCTGCCAGGATGAACACTGTCAGTCTTGTGTGGTTTTGCATTATGGTGGGTGCTCTTACTTTCACCAAGTCTGAATGCAAAAACAATCCTCCTCCTTCTCTCCTCCTTATCTCTTCCCCAAATAACAGTGGTAACTAGGTTTGAGCTAACATTAACAAAGCAATATACCAAAAAAAAAAAAAATACACAATGCTCATTTATGCCTTAAAAATGATTATGCCAGCAAAAAACATTCTTTTTTTTTTCAGGATATCTAGTCAGAGAACTAATAAATTAGTTTGCAATTCTACTGGAGAATAATCTATATTAGTGTAGCAATTGTTTTTTCTGTTTTATGAATAAATTAGAGGAAAATTATAGGAAGTTAAAGACTAAAAAGTACTTTTTCTTTATTCATAATACATAAGTTTTGGTACATAATTTCACTAGACATTTAAAGGGTTTTTTTTAACCTTAATTTTCTTTATTTATTTTTATGTGGTGCTGAGGATAAAACCCAGGACCTTGCCTGTGCTAGGTGAGCACTCTAACGCTGAGCCACAACCCCAGCCCCTCATTTAAAGTTTAATTGAATAAAATTTCTATCACTTTGTGTAAACCATGTGATTCTTGTTATTTTCAATACATCGTTTTATTTTGAATTTTTGCATAGACACACACACAGACACACACACACACACACACACACACCCCTAGCCCTCCTCAAGGTTTAGGGCTTTACAATGTACTCAAAATCTTTATTCATTTATCATTTATTTTCATGGCTGAAACTCAATTTCTAAAGAGAGGAATGATATATAGGAAATAATTTCATTTACTCTTCTTTTTACTATGCCAGTGTCTCTAGAATAGTCTCTGTTGGCAACCCCGTTATTCCTATCCTGTACCTCAATACAAAATCAGTAGGAACACTCTGATAAAGTCAGTGTTAGATCAGACAGGTAAAGTGAATAATAAGATACATGAATGTAGAGGCAAAGAGAAATAAAAGAAATTGGAATTAGGAAGTTGTATGTGGTGGGACAGGAAGACATTGTTGTGTGGAAACCAAGACAGATCAGGATTCTTAGAGATGGGATATGAATAAAGAAAAAGATATTATATTTTTATTTATGCTTAAATGGACCTCTCTCAGTCCATTTTCTAATGCTGTAACAGAGTGTCTGAAGACTGGAAAATTTTTAAAGAGGTTTATTTTGTCTCATGATTCTGGAGTAAGGAAGGTCCAACATCAAATAGCTGCCTAAGGGGAGGAACTCATACTCATTAAATTCAAAATAGAAGAAAAGCAAATGGTTCTATGCAGTAAGGAGGAAAGAGAATTAAGTTCCCACAATAAGAAGCCCATTCCTTGCTTTCTCTGATACATGGATGCTGATCCATAATGGGGGGGGAGGGAGCATGGAAGGAAAGGAGGAACTTTAGTTAGGGCAAAGGGCAAAAGAGAGTGGGTATGGAGATAGGAAAGATGGTGGAATGAGATGGACATCATTACCCTAAGTACATGTATGAAGACATGAATGGTGTGATGCTACATTGTGTACAACCAGAGAAATGAAATATTGTGCTCTACCTGTGTACTATGAATTGCACTGCATTCTGCTGTCATGTATAACAAATTAGAATAAATAAATAATTTTTAAAAAAGAAGTCCAATAACGTGATAAAGGTATTCAGGTATTCATGAAGACTCTGATAAGTTGTCCCAAATTCCTCCCACTAGACCCAACCTTTCAACACTACTAAATTGAGGAATTAAGTTTCCAACACTTGGTCTTTGGGGGACACACTTAAACAATAGTATCTACCTTGTGTCCAGATTAAAACCCTGAGGCTATGCCAGTCAAATCCAACGGGGTGATGCAACTTGCCATTACTATGACAGAATTATGGGGCAAAAAGATTAGGTAGGGGCCATGTGGATTGTCACTCCAATGTTCTTTCTTTAAATAAACTTTTAAAAAATTCTTAGAATCAACTGAGAATAGACATAGAACATACCAGAAATTCTGGGACACTTTGAAGGTTGTTCTAAGGGGAAAGTTTATAGCTATAAGTGCCCACATGAACAACAACAGAAACAACAACAAAAACTCCAAACGCAGAGAGATCCCAAAGGAACAATCTAATGATGCATCTGAAGGTGTGAGAAATACAAGAACAAACCAATTCTAAAACTAATGGAAGAAAAAGAATAAGTAAGATCTAAGGTAAAATTAATAGAAAATTATAAAGTACAAAGAAAAATGTAATAAAGATGTTTTTATAAAGATAAACAAGATTGATAGACTTTTAGCCCAACTAAGTAAAAGAAAGAGAGAGATGCGATAAAATGACAGATGAAAGAAGAGAAGCAATAAGAGATGAAAAAGGACATATCACCACAGACATCAGTGAAATCCAGAGGCTCATTAGATACTATTTTGAAAAGTCCTGGGGGCATAAATATTTAGTATTATGATATATTCTTGTTGGGTTTCTTCCTTTATAGTGTGAAGGGAAACTTTTTGTCTCTTCTCATTAATTTCAGCTTGAAATCTGCTTTGTTGGCTATTAGAGGAGCTACTTCTGCTTGCTTTCAATCTCCATTTCCATGGAATATAATTTTCTGTCCTTTTACTTTAGCCTGTGGATGTCTTTGCCTCAGAGGTGTGCCTCTTGAAGGTAACATATTGTTGGGATTTTCTTTCCTTTTTCTTTCAATGGTGAGTATATTGTTAATAACTCCAAAACTAGTTAAATTAGTTCTCTAATTTTTGAGTATTTTCTTCATTGTTCCCTAGATCTTAATTCTAATCTATATTAACATTTGTTTCTCCTAGTTTTTTTTCCTATTATTCTCACATTATATCCTTGATATCGTTATAAAAAATTTTAACCCAGTTGTGGTGGTGCACGCCTGTAATCCCAGTGGCCGGGGAGGCTGAGCCAGGAGGATAGTGAGTTCAAAACCAGCCGCAGCAAAAGTGAGGTGCTAAGCAACTTGTGAGACCCTGTATCTAAATAAAATACAAAATAGGGCTGGGGAGGTGTTTCAGTTGTCAAGTGCCCCTGAATTCAATCCCTGGTATACCCTCCACTCAGGAAAACACACAATCACACACACACACACACACACACACACACACACACACACATATATTGTTTGTGTTGATTTAACTAGTTTTCTTATTTGTGGGAACTTAAAGTTTGGTGTCCCAATTACCTTTTATGCAACTATTGTGTATTAGTAACCCATAATAGGTTATTTTATGTTTATATTGCTTAAAATTAAGTATTTATCTTTTAAATGATATTGCTCTTTTATATAAGGAAATATCAAATAAATCTTGTCAATAATTATAACGATATCTCTACTTCTTCAATTCTGATTAATCATAAACTACTGTAGACATCTTTTTTCCCAATTAGTTTAATGGACCTGGAATGTCTTATTCGGTTTATTATATTCAGTGTGTCTCTGCTGGTTTTGTTGTTGTTGTTGTTTTGATGGTTACATTTGTGTTGTTCATTTTGTGACTTTTATTACAGAAAGAAAGTGACTGCACTATTGCCATACAATTTAACCCAGAGAAAATTTATACAAATTTTTACTATTACTTTCCTTCCCTAGAGAAATGTTATTTCCTGTACTTCCCTACCTTATAAGTGGAGAAAAACAGAATTCCTTGGAAATTGTATATTTCAATTTCACAATAAAGAAAAACAAGATGTGTGAATTTGATTTGAAGTTATAAAGAGTTTAATAAAGGTGTGGTCAGTATGAAATATTAAATGTTATTGAGAAGGCTAATCTGACTGAAATGTAGAAAGGAAACCATGAAGTAAGTGAGAAGCAGCAGTAAAACAGTAGCAGAATGTTTTATTTTACTTATTCATCAAAACTTCTACTTCTTTGAGAGAAACACAATCTTCTTTATTGAGTCATTGAAAGCATGTTTCACTTGCTTGTTCCTCAAGGTGTAAATGAAAGGGTTCAGCAAGGGCGCTACAGAAGTGGTGAGAACTGAAACTCCTTTATTTATGGCCACCTCTTCCTTTGCTGAAGGCTTGATGTAGATGAAGATGCAGCTGCCATAGGTGATGGAAACCACAATCATGTGGGAGGAGCAGGTGGAAAAGGCCTTTTTCCTTTGCTGAACAGAGGGGAATCTCAGAATGGTCCTGATGATGTACGTGTAGGACAGAACCACACAGACTAGGGTGATAATGAGGGCGAATACAGCCACAATGATGACCATCTGTTCTAATATCCATGTGTCTGAGCAGGAGATCTTTAGGAGGGGACTTGCATCACAACTAAAATGATCAATGGCATTAAAATCACAGAATTCAAGCTGGAGACCTACACTTAGGGGTGGGACAATAATCATCAAGCCAGCTACCCAGCAGGAGAGGACTAATATGGTGCACACTCTGTTGTTCATGATGGTCATATAATGAAGGGGTTTGCAGATGGCCACATAGCGATCATAGGACATGGCTGCCAGGAGAAAAAATTCTGTTGCTCCAAAGAGAAAAACAAAATATATCTGACTTGCACAAGCATTGTAGGTAACAGTATTGTCTCTAGTTGATAAAGTGTACAGGAATCGAGGGATACAGACAGTAGTAAATGAAACTTCTAGGAAGGAAAAGTTTCTGAGGAAGAAGTACATAGGTGTCTTAAGATGGGGATCCACCAGTGTGAGGGTGATAATAGTCAGGTTCCCTGTTGCACTCAACATGTAGGTGAGCAACAGAAAGATAAAAAGCAGAACTTGCAGTTTTGGGTCATCTGTCAGTCCCATCAGGATGAAAGTGGTTATTGCTGTTTGGTTCCTCATCATAGAACTTTGACAATTATCTAATCTTTGTGTAAAAAAAAATAAAAATTTTATGAAGAAACATACATTTAAATTCTACAGCAAAAGACTGTGCATATAGAAGCCAAGCAAATCAGCCTGTTTATTTTCTCTTTTTATATCTTAATTAATGTTTTTACTATTCCAATAGCCTTCCTGAATTATATGTGTATGAGCAGTGGAGATTTCCTTAAGGATTCACGTTATGGTAAAACATTCAACTATTTCTTTTATCATTTGTTCCTACAGAATTTACATATGTGGTTTATTTGTCACAAACAAATCATTACATGGACTGGATTTCCAGATGGGTACAGAATGATGTCATTTCATGGGAGGCTAATAGTTCTTTGTCCAAGCAAACTCTGGATACAGGGCATATCCAGGTAACTAAGACCATGGATTCTTTTCACTGTTATTATCTGGGGATTGTTTTAAGGATCAGATATATTTCTTCTGAAAAATAAACAAATGATAATGACAACAAGATTCCTTATAGTGGAAATTCTAATACATATGGATGCTTTGATAAAAAACTAATTTACATAGACTTCAAGGAAATGTCCAAGATATTTACAAAACAAGTATTTTCTTTTTTTTTTAAAAAAGAGAGAGTGAGAGAGGAGAGTGAGAGAGAGAGAGAGAATTTTTTTTAATATTTATTTTTTAGTTCTCGGCGGACACAACATCTTTGTATCTGGTGCTGAGGATCGAACCCGGGCCGCATGCATGCCAGGCGAGTGCGCTACCGCTTGAGCCACATCCCCAGCCCCACAAGTATTTTCTTATGCATTCATTTGTGATCAGTTATTGATTGTTCCTCCTTTTCTCTCAAAACCTAGAATTTAATTTTTATTTAACATCAATAAATATAGCCTTCTAGGATTTGTCTTTTTTTCATGATGCTTTTAATTCCTTTGAAAAGACATTAGTGTCTCCTCAGTTTATCTTCACTCCGTTGAGGCTTTAAACAGTTATATTGGGACTTTCACTTGCCACTCCCTATAGCTTTCTGAACACCCCAATGAGTCTATTTCTGTTAGACAATGACACATTTTAGTTTTTATCTTGCCTGAAATTGCAGCAGCATTAAAAAGCAAAGTTTGGTCATTCTTTAAGTGGTTCCTATATCATCTTTCTGGTTTTCCTTCTAGCATTAGATTGCTATTTTTAATGTCTTTTTTCTATTCACATGTGAAATATTGGTCCTCCCCAATATTCTGTTTTCAGACCTCTCACTTCCTATGTTCTGTTTGCTATTCTTCTTGCTCTATGCTGTCTACAAATGATTTCATCAATTCATTTGTTTTATCCTTATGTGACGTACCCCAAAGATGAGATCTATTCTCTATAAAAATATTAAACATATAGATCATTTCTGGGTTGTTCTATCTAGGACCCTCTGTGGGTGCCAAATCTGAGGATGCTCTAAACATTACAAGTTGTGTGTCCACATCTCAATTATCATATGCTCCAAATGACTTACCATATCTTCTTCCAGTGTTAACTAAGTTTTAATATAGAAAAAAATTATCTTTTTTTTTTTACCCTGCAAGGCTCTTATGGAAAGTACCTTCTTTGTTTTTTTCACTTCAACACTTGTCATTTTCTTACCTGTCTTCCTTAGGGCTTGAGTTCCATTAACACTGACTACTTGAAAATCTTCTTCAGTCCTATATGCTTTCTCCTCTGCAAGGCTAATCTTTTGATTAATACCTATTAGTCCTTCCACGTTCCCCATAGGTATCAGTTCTTTCAGGAAATCTTCATTAATGAACCCAAAGCATGTGAAATTGTGCTCCTGTGGTATTTCCAAGTACGTGTTGTTTATCCAGTCATGGAATACATCACACTGTATTTTGCTGTGCACTGTAATTACATTACTCCTGTATGTTTCTGTAAATTTATCTAAAGTAGAATACATAATGTATACACTATTAAATTTCCTTATATTTTGGCTTATATAATAAATTTAGGGGCATAACAAAGCAGCATTGTCTACATAGTGCGGAAACTTATACTCCTTAATGCCTATTCTGATCACTTGGTTCAACGTTTTTATTTTCATATGTGCTTCAAACTACTCTTTCATTTTGAATACTTTTTAAAACAAAGGCCTGATTATGTCCAGTTTTAAACTGTAAAGATTCTCCTTTCCCAGGGTTTTCCCAGCCTGTGAACGACTCTGCCTTTACTCTTAATAACTAATTCCCTCTCTGCAGCTGCTGTTTGCTTTCCTGTGTCTGATAACCTCTTTCCTGACCTCTTTCTTGTTAGGTACTTAATTAGGATTTGCCACCAACTTACAGAATTGCTTCCCATATATCATTTTTTGAGACTGCAATAGTTTCACTTCTTGATATTTTTTTTGTCTGAAACCACCTACTGCATGTCTAAAGATTTAATCTCCTAAGATAGACTTTGTATTTTTTTTACTAGAATCAATAGTTTTTTACTAGAATCAATAGTGGTCCACTTATATAAAATGAACAGATACATTGAAGAAGCTGAAGACTACCTGAATATTCTCAAGATAATTTGATTTTTAGGGTCAATAGGAAATGTACTCTACAAGTAGGAAGTTTGTTCTTTTTCTGTTATGTCATTCATGGCTAAAAAAAGAGTGCCTGATACATAACTCATGTTTAATAATTTTTGAAGAAATAATTTAATGTACCTTTATGTAACTGTAACTTTTATTTTAATTTTTCAAAAAGTAGAGAATGTTTCAGATAACACTTATAGCTAAAAGGCTCTCTTATATGTTCCCTTTGGAAGATTAGAATTGCTATTAAATCCTGTGATTGTAACCAAGGGAGTTTTTTTTTCTTTGTTTAATTTACTTTCCTATCTGTATCCCAAACCATTTCTCTGATACTGACACTCCAAGTACATTTGCTGACATAACCAGAATGCAACTAGTGTTACAGACTTTTCGTGATCATGTATTGATTCTACACATGTCTTTATATCCACATTAGAATGTTCCTCTAGCTGACTAGTTTTCTGTATTTTTTAAAATCAAATTTAGTGGTAGTGTTTCTAGAGAAAAAAAATGTTTACCATAGATATAAATAAATAAACCTACCTACCTTTTGTAAGAGAGGAAAGAAAATGTCATCACATTTCTGTGGCTCACAACATTCACAGTCTGAAAAACTCTTATTAAACTTTTCTTTTCCTGGCCAGGTTTCTTTCTCTTTTCTCCATTCTTCCAGTCCATCAAGTCACCTAAAATGTTATTAAATTATAAATTTCTTAGGATCCAACATTTTTGAGATAAGGAACACAATCCTACAATAGAAGTTGATTTTTCTTTTGCAGTGAACAGAAACTACATACAGGATGACGTAAAGGTTGAGTGAGAGGGAAAAGTTAAAGTTTTTCTTAAACTTCTCTTTTCTGGTGATTTTGCTATCTATCCTCCAGGACATGTGATCCTCGCTTAAAATCTTTGTTACCCTGGGAATTGTGCGTATTTGGAGTCGCACAGTAAAAAAAAAAAAGTAATTCTAACAACTAATAATAACTTGTGAACTACAATCAGATGTCACCTTATATCTCTTATGATATCTATTACCAACAACTAAGATATGTTTTGATGAGTATGTGGAGAAATTGGAATCTGTGCCCCTTTTTGGTGGGAATGTAACCTGGTGTAGTTACTATAGAAAACATTATGATGTTTCCTCAGAAAACTAGCAATAGAATGACTGTAATCTAGGAATCCCACTTTTTGTCATATTTCCAAAAAAATAAAAATAAGTATCCCAAAGAAAAATCTGCATCCCTGTGTTCATTGTAGCAAAACTAAAAACAGCAAAGACATTGAAACAACCCAGATTAATGTCAACTCATAAGTGGATTAAAAGAAAATGTGGCAGGCACAGGCATACACATACACACACACACACTCGATGCAATATTATTCAACTTTAAAAAGAAGGAAACCCTGAAATATGCAACAACATAAATAACCTGGAAGATATTATCAAAGTGAAATGAGTTACAGAGGGGCAAATGTTGCATGATTCCACTTCTGTGAAGTATTTAACATAGTCAGATTGAAAGAAATAGAGATTCAGAAGGGTGGTTGTCAGAAGTAGAGGAAGGGGAAATGGAGAGTTGTTCTGATGCTATAAAATTTCAGTATGGAAGATAAGTAAGTCTAGAGATCTGCTGTGCAACATGGTGCCATTATTAGCACTGCTAATTTGAGCACTGAAAAAATTAAAGAGGATATATGTCCTGTAAAGTGTTTTTACCAAAACAAAGGACTAAACACAACAAACAAACAAAGAAAACCAAAAGCTAAAAGGGAAACAAATTTTGGGAGCTGATGGATCTCTTCATTACCTCTCTTCTGATAATCTCTTCCTGCTATGTATTTGTCCTATCACATCAAATTGAATATTTCAAGTATATGCAATTTATGTTATAAATTATACTTCTATAAAGCTGTCAAAAAGAAGCATATGCTGGATATCATTACACTATCTAAATGAAGTGTCACTTCCATAATTATGAACAGGTTGTGGCATACTCTGCCAAATGGCATCTGGCAGTAGTTTCGAACTGATCTCTGTTCCTTGTGGGTAGGCTATTGGTGAATCACATCTAAAGTTATTTGGTCAAGTGTATCATTTGGAAAAGACCTAACATGTTTATTTGGACTATCTTAAAGTAAAAATTTGCCTCTTTAATTATTTGACATGTAGTTTTTCCATGTGTACTTTTATAGCCTCTCATGTGATCCTCTACCCAAACTTTCAATTTCACCTATTTTTCTCCTCAGAACACAATATCACTTTCATTTCTCTTTTCAATCTTTATATTTTATTGAGTAGGAGTAAATATTTTTCTCCTTTTTCATAAGAATTCTTTTAATTCTCCTAATATTTTTTAGTTTTGTCCTTTCATAAATCTTTCCACCAGTGCAGGCTAGGGGAAGTTGGGTTAAGGTAATGATTGCTTCATAGCGTCCATTCTCCATACTCATCTTCCCAAACTCCCAATGTCCTTCTGCCAGAGTGTGCCACTCTGACATCCTCTTGGCCCTAGTCTTCCCAATGAATTAAGTGTTCTGGATCTTTTCATCCCCTTTGCCCTTATTAATTTTGTTTCAGGGATTGATTGAACCCGGCTGTTGGTAAACATGAAGCAAGTTATTTAAAATAAATTTATAACATGTAGCATCTGCCATTTCCCAGGCACCAGGATAGGTTCCATATGATGAAACTCATTTAATTTGTACTAAAACTCTCACTGTCATTTTCTGTAATCTGTTACATGCATCTTCTAAATTAAAATTATCAAAGATTTTTCTCAAATATAGATTCATGGGAATTAGACAAAGGTAAAAAGTTTTCACCAGGTAGTAGGGGAGGGAGGTTAGACATTAGTGGAGAAATTAGAAGCTAAAATAACTTTAGTATAATGATTAAGTGTTTTCATATGCATGTTAAAATTTAAGAATCACCGAGGTAGCAGAATACAACAATTACTAATAGGGCATTATGTAAAATTGTGGATGTGTAACCGACGTGATTCTGCAATCTGCATTTGGGGTAAAATTGGGGGTTCATAACCCACTTCAATCTAATGTATGAAGTATGATATGTCAAGAGCTTTGTAATGTTGTGAACAACCAATAAAAAAAAAAAAGAGTTTTCATATGCATGTTAAAATTTAAGAATCACCGAGGCAATTAAATGACAGTGTTCAACACTGACAGTGTCATCTACATACTCTGTTCTTTATGCCATAAATCATCACTTAATTTATATATTTGCATATTAATTTAGACACAAATGAAGAATGACAAAAACATTAATAGAGATCTTTTACCTGCCTTACAGCCTTTCTTTTGTTGATGTAATCTCTGATCATTAAGTGTAGTCTTCATATAGAGGAACAGACTGTACTTCTGTTCATGGAGCCATAACTTACCCTAGTCAGCCAGCAATAATTATTTACAATGCTAACAATGAACACATGCATTATCTGAAAACACAATCTCTTGGGGTTTTCTATTTTCCTATCATTGACATTTCCCCAGAAGATAACTGTTTTAGGAAAAAAAAATAACTCAGTTTGCTTTTTACAAATTTTTGTAAATAACATGAGTCCTATGGGTCTGGAAAAATGAATTCTTTCTTCCTATGGCCATGTGCCTTAGAAAATCCCATGTGGTATATGTGGCAAGACTCAGTTTACTTTCAGAGTATCATCACAGGAAAATAAGCAGAAAACTAAGACAAATGGTGCAGATCTGGTATAACTTGGATGAAGATGCTAACAAAACACACTGACAGTATTGTACAATGACAGTCTGTCACATGAATTTACTTCTGAGTGAGACTTCAGGTTTTCAAAGAAATATGTAAAACCAAATCTGTTACCCTTAATGATATCCTACCCCCACCTCAAGACTGATCTCTTTGAAAGCAGGCTAACCAACAGCTTATTCAAGGAAAAGAAAAAAGCTTTTTGTTTTTAAATTTGCTGGGGTTTTCTACTTCAGCCTCAATCTTTTAAAATGCAAATTCTATTTTCTCTTTGATAGACAAAAATCAATACATTAATGGTTTATTTTTATACAGGTAAATCATATGCTAATACTTTACTATAACTTCCTTTTTGATTTTAGTTTATCTAAGAACTAATTGTCTCTCAACTAATTCAGGGCAATAAAACAGTGCAATAAGCTATGAAGTAACTAAAAGTTGACAAGCTTTCTGTCATCTCATTCTTCATACTCCCCCTCTGAACACATACCGGGCAAAAACTGTCTTGGTGAAAATCTTAGCCTTGATGATCTTGTGCAGTGAATGGTGGACATCTAAAAGTTCTCTCGATAGAAAGTGATTTGTCTCACTTAGCTTTAAGGGAACAAATTGATTAAACTAATAGGCGATATTTCACAGTAAAAGAATGTTTACAATTTAGAAAATGTTGAAATTTTCAGCAATGTAATATTCTTTGTGGTACATTTTTCAAGAATTTGGAAGGCATACCTCAGTGTGTCTTTTAAATTAAATAACCTGAATAACAAATTACTGGATTGGTGACTACAGATTGATGCTTAAATATGCCCTGACCAAGTCCTTAGTCTTATCAAGGATCTGTTCAATAATTTAAAAACATGTTCATTACAATGTTCCATATTAAAAAGTTGAAGCAAAGTTTAACAAAATTACGGAAAAATACACTAACAAATATTTCTTTCCCTTGTCTCTCAAAACAGAAAGCAGTTCTCACGTCTACCTTACATTACTTACTCTTGATTATTTTTTATCATTTTGGCTGGAAGCTCCTTTTTGGGTTTAACTGTGTTGTGTTAAGGAAAATGTGACTTGTCCAGGGCTAGTACCATCATCTAAATTGCTCTGTAGACATATTTTGGAGAGGCTTGAGTTTTCCTAGTTTCCCATTTTCACACAGTATGTTTATATCTTTAGAAAACTCACTCTTTCTTACTTTCCACATTGCAAACATTTTTTTTTTTTTTTTTTTTTTTTGCTATCCATCATGCTGGTAAAAAAAAAAAAAAAACTGAGAGGGAGAAGAAAAAAAGAATTTTCTTTGGGTTGATAAAAGTGGTGTTATGATTTTTTTTTTCTGAGCAGGCAGTAAATATTACTACTCCCCAAATAATGATATTTATGTTTTCTGCTCTGTTTCCAAGAGACACACTGGGATTGCCCAAATATCCTTAGTGCCCAGGTTCAAACATCACTTACTAAACCTTCTGTGTAATTAGCCTTGGCAAAGCAACTAAAATAGGCAGCCGCAAAGACACTTTCCTTTGAGTCAGTAAGATAGCAAACCAAAATAATTTAGAGAGTAGTTGCTCATCTTAATGAGGGGGAAAGAAAGCACAAGCCTGATTCAGCTCACCATTATAGTTTATAAGGATATAATTATGTCGGTTATTTTATTGAATTCTTCATGATGAAATGTTCTGTAAAGTATCTGCTACATGTGAAAATTCTAATTGACAAATATTAGTATGTATACAGTTATATTATAAAAACAATCATTTTATTAATCAGCATTTACATTTTAAAACAGGAGAACATGTGTACGTTGGATATTATTTGTTCTATATGCAAACAATGCATCTCCTTATTACTTTGTGTTTGGAGCCTTCCAGCTTCTTTCTTCTAGTTATTCATAAAACATAAAATGTTATTATGAACTACATACCCCTCTCTGTTCTATAGAATATTATCTTACTGTGTTCGGGTACCACTTTTCTTACCCCCATTATCCTCCCCATTAGCAGTTCTAGTAACCACTACTACACAATCTTATCAGCTTAATTTGTTTAATATCCACATATGAAAAAGAATAGATAATATTTATCTGTCTGCATGTGACTTATTTTACTTTGCATATTGTTCTCTAGTTTATATCCATCATACAGCATATGACATCATTATTTTTATAGCTGAATAATCTCAATTTTTAAGTCAGATAATTGATTATTAGTGCACAGAAATACTAATGAGTTTTGTATGTTGGTTTTGTATCATTTAACTTTGTTGAATTAATTTTAGTTCCAACAGAATTTTATTAAAATTTGGGGGATTATCTGTACATATTGTCTTACAAACAATGACTATATGATTTCCTCTTTTCCAAATTAGATGTTTTTACTTGTGCCTGATTGTTCTTGCTAGAATGAAAGTGTTAGAAATGGCATTCTTGTTCCAGATGTTAGAGGGAAAGCTTCCAGCTTTTCTCCATACAGAGTGATTGCAACTGTTGACTTAGCATATAAAGATTTTATTATGTTGAGATACGTTAGTTTTATACTTAATGTGTTCTGTTTTTATCATAAAGTGTTGTTGAGTTCGCTATTCTACATCTACAAATAGCTGTTCTACATCTGTCCAGTTGATCATATCTTTTTGTCTTTCTTTTGTTGATGCTGTATATCTTATTTATTGACTTGCATATTTTGAACCATCCTTGCATCCGTGGCATGATTCCCGCTTAAGAATGGTGAACAATCTTTTTAATGTGTCATTGCATTTAGTTTTCTAGCTTTTGTTGTAAATTTTTGCATCTATGTTCATCAAGGACATTGGCCTGTAGTATTCTTCTTAATTATGTCCTTTTTCTGGTTTGGGTATCAGGGAAATTAATGTTAGCCTCATGGAATAAATTTGCAAGAATTTCCTTCTTTTCAACTTTATGGAGCCACATAAAATTGGAATTAATATTTCTTACATATTTAGTAGGACTTTGTAGTGAAGCCATCTAGTCCTGGGTTTTTCTTTGAAGGGAGACTTTCATTTAGTAAATCAACCTCATTATTAACTATTGGCTATTCAGTTTTTCTATCTCTTCATGATTAAATCTTGGCAAAGTATATGTTTCCAGGTAATTTTTTTCTTTTCTCCTAGGTTTATTTTTTAGGTATAGTTATTCATAATAATCTTTGATGTTTCTCTGTATTTCTTCAGTGCCAATTTTAATAATTTTATTTTTATTTCTGATTTTGTTTGCATATTCTTTCTTTTTGTAAGTCTTGCTAGAGAATTGTCAATTTTCTTTATTTTTTGAAGGACCAGCTCTTTATTTAACTTGTCTTTGGTTGTAGTTGTTGTTGTTGTTTTAATTCTCTATTTGACTCATTTTGGTTTAGATTATTATTTCTTTCCTTTTACTAATTTTCAATTTTCTTTGTTCTTATTTTTCTAGGGCCTTGAGATGCAGAGATAAAATCTTTATTTAAAGTCTTTACATTTCTGGTGCAGGTGTTAATTGCTATGAACTTCCTTCTTAGTACTGCTTCTGTTGTATACCATTGTTTTTGGTATGCTGTGTTTCCAGTTTCAATTGTTTCAAGCATTTTTTTAACTTCATTCTTGATTTCTTTCATTATCTATTGGCTGTTCAAGACTGAATTTATTTAATTTCCCTGGATTTATGTAATTTCCAAAGTTTCAATTTTGATTGATTTCTAATTGTGTCATGGTTTGTTTTGACAAGATAAATTAATATGATCACAATTTTTAAATACTTATTGAGATTTGTTTTATAGCCTATCATATTATTCTGAATAATTCTGTCTATTACTGAAAGTGCGGAATTCAAGTTCCATACTATTATTGTTTTGGAGTTTATCTCTCCCTTTACATCTATTAGTATTTTCTTTATATATTTGTATGCTCCAATATTGGATGCACATAGAACTATTATTTTCTCTCATGGAATTGACGCTGCATCACTATTTAATTATATCCTTTGTATATTTTTAAAATTTTTTATTTCCTTTTTTGTTTTAGACCCTGCTGAGGATTCAACTTGGGATTCATGAATTCTAGAAAAGGACTTTATCACTGAGCTACACCCTTGGCCCTACAGTTTTTATAGAGAGTCTAATATTTTGTGATGTGACTGTGGCTATTCTTGCTTCATTTTATTCTATTTTAATGGAACACCTTATTACATACTCTCACTTCCAGCCTATGTGGCTCTTAATGGTGAGTTGAGCTTCTTGTCAGCAACAGACAGTTGGGTCTTTATTTTTTATTCATTTAGCTTTGCATCTTTTAGTTGGGGAATTTAACATGCTTACATTTAAATACATTTTCAATAGGCAAATACTTACTACAGCCATTTTGGAAACTCTTTCTTGGTTTTATTATATTTATTTTCTTCCATTTCCCCTTTCTTCCAAGTCTTCTTTTGTGATTAAGTGATTTACTTCCTTTGTGAATGTGTTTTGATTTATTTCTTATTATTTTTGGCTTACAGATTTTTTTGTGTTTTCTCTGAGGGTTCCAAAGACATCTTTGATTATAACAAGTTATTTTAAAATAGTTACAACATAGCATGATTATGAAGGTTAAAAAAAAGAAGACAAAGGAAAAAGAAACTATACTAATAAAAACATTACATTTGCACTCCACTCTTCCCCACATTTTCAATTTTTAGTATCCCACCTCACATATTCTGTAAACGTACCGATGTAGTTACTGGGTTTAACCTCCTTTTGTTCATCATTTTCATACTAAAGACATAAATGATCTACATTCCACCTTAGAACATTAAAGCATTGTGAATTTTTTCTGTTTGGTTACTCTTACTCTTGAGTTTTAAATCTTCTCATCTTTTCTTCTTACTCTTCAACATCAGTTTCTTTCATTTTAAATAACTCCCTCTAGCATTTTTTGTCACTCAGTTCTGGTGGGGACAAATTCTCTCAGCTTTTAGCTAAACATACATTTACCTCTTTTTCATTTCAAAGAAGAGCTTTGATGGGTACAGTGTTTTTTGCTAATAATTTGCTTTTCCTTTTTCTGAAAATCTCATGCCCCTCTCTCTTACCCTTTAAGATTTTGCTAAAAAGTCTGCTGTCAGGTAAATTGAGACACCCTTATGTGTCGTCTGTTTCTCTTCTTCTGCCATCTTGAGAATCTTCTCTTTATCTTTCACTTTAATAATTTCATTAGAATATGTCTTGGAATAGACTTGGTCAAGTTAAACCTGTCTGGTGAACCTTGAATTTCCTATACCTGGATATTTGTATTCTTCCATAAATTTGGGGAGTTTTCTGTTATTATATCTGACAATAAGTTTTCTATCCCTTAGGCATTCTCAAGTCCCTATTGAAGCCCAATAACACAATTATTTGCTGTTTTAATGGTGTCCCCAAATCCCCAAAGGCTTTCTTTATTCCTCTTGTCTTCTTTCTTCTCCAACGGTGCATTTTCAAATAATCTTTGAGTTCATTAATTCTCTTTGCTGTTTAATCAATATTGCTATAATGCCTTCTTTCATATTTTAAAATTTTGCTTAGTGTATTTTTTTGTGGTGCAAGGATTTCTGGTCATTTTTTCATTTTCAATTGCTTCAAATTTTCTGCTAATTCTTTGTTACAATTGATCATTTCCCTATATTTTCTTGAAGCTTATTAAGTTCTTTAAAATTATTCTTTTAGAGTCTTCATTCAAGAATTCACATCCATGTGGGTTACTATCCCATTGTCTTTGTGTACCTTATTTGGACAGTTAGTAGTTCCATGAAAGTTCTTGATGCTTTTTGGTGTACAATATCATTGAAGCGTTGGGTGTTTATTCCAATCTTCATAACCTATCTTTGTTTATGCTTTTATTTCTAGTAATTTTAAGTGGCCTGCTTAGTTTCTGTAGTCACTTCTGCTATTTTAGCTCTAGATAGTGTTTAATGTGTTCATTGTGTCAGCGCTAGAGGGCAGTTCAAGCACACTTTGTTCCAAATCTGAAGTTGTGTTGGGGAGCATAAATTGGCTTGGTTTTAGAGGTTTCAGGCTATGGTTACTTGATCGCATAGCCTACTGAGACAAGACTTGCACTGGAATGAACCGATTAGAAGGATAATTATTAATATTGATGAGTATGTACTTATTTACTTATACTATTTTAGATACTAACCTACACAAAATCATAACAAAGAAATCTATGAATTGAGTACAATTATTTTTTCTCTGTTACAACAAATGAACAAATCTGAATTCCAGAGAAGGTAATGTTGTTTTTTTTTTTTTTCAAAGTGTCAACTTGTAAATGACAAATCCAGAGTTCAAACCCTGGCAACCTAATCCTAGCACTCATACACTTGAACACATTATGGCCATGAAACGTAAGACTGACCCTCTTGGATCCACGAGATAAGTCAGTAACTGATACCTAATCAAAGAAATGTCAATGAACACCTCCAATTATCCCTTTAATTGAAATTGATGGTGGTGAATGTCTTGCTTTTCTATAAGAAATCAAAAATAAGGAATTGTATTTTTTATATTATGAGAAGCTATTGCATTTTGCCAATTTTTTTTTCTCAAGCTATTGGGATGGTGATATAATTTTATCATTCATCCTATTAATTTGGATCCTCTAATTAATTGATTTGCCCATATTGAGCCATCCTTGCACCCTAAGGATAATCACTCTTTTATAATTAAAAAAAAAGTAAAAAAAAAAAATCTGAACAAACTAGATTCAGAAGGAATTAGTATCAACCTAATAAGTCAGTGTATAACAAGCTCACCACTAACACCATATTCAGTGACGGAAAACTTGATACTTAATAATCAAAATCAAGACAAATTTTCCAATACTTACCATTTTCATTCAATATAAGACTGAAAGATAGAGCTAGATCAATTAGACAAGAATATGAAGTGAAAAGCATTCAATTTGAAAAAAAAGTCAAATTATCTTTGTAGATAACATGGTCTTCAATGAAGAACACAATGAAGGTACACACACACACACACACACACTGTCAGAACCAATGAACCAGTAAAGTTGCAAGATACCATACCAATGTACAACAATCAGCTGCATTGTATGTGCTAACAACAAACTATTTGAAAAGTTTGTAAGAAAACAATTTATTTTACAAAACCATAACAGAAAAAATACTTAAAATAAATGTAACTAAATAGAGAAAATACTTCCATGCTGAAAACAATAAAATATTGATGGATGACTTTAGGGACACAAATAAATTAAAAAATATCATGTTTATGGATTGGAAAATTTAATATTGTTAAAGTTTTCTTTGTACAAAGTTATCTACACATTCAATGCAATCTGTTTCAAGATTTCAAGAACTTTTTTTTAACTGAAATATAAAAATGTCTAAAATTGGAATGGAATAACCAAAGACTTTGAAAAGCCAAATAAGTCCTGAGAAAGAATAGAGCTGGAGCCATAACACTTGCTGATTTCTAAATATATTACAAAGCTAAAATATTAAAAAGAGTATGTCATTTGTAAAAAGATAGGCATGTAAACTAATTGAACAGAAGAGAGAGCTCAATAATACTCTCATGCAGGTACAGAAAATTGATCTTTTACAAGTGCTAAAAATTTACAATAGGTATGACAATTTATACAATAAATAGAATTGGGAAATGGCATATTCACATGCAAAATACTGAAACTGGAGCCTTAGCTTCCATTACACACAAACTAAAAAAGTATTAAAGACTAAACATAAGATCTGAGACAACAGATGTACACATGTGTGCGCACACACACAAACACACACACACACAGCTGAGACAGTAAAACTCCTAGGAAGAAATACATGCCGAAAGATTCATGGCCGTGGTCTTGGCAATGACATCAAAATCTCATGTGATAAAAAACAGACATAGACAAGTGGGAACACATCAAATTGAGAATCTTCTGCACAGCAAAGAAAACAACAGAATTAAAAGGCATCCCATGGAAAGAAAAAAATATTCATATACCATAAACATATTAAAGGATTAATATCCAAAATATAAGAAACTCTGTAGACTTGACAGAAAATGAACTTATGTATTTGAAAAAAAAATGAGAAAAGGACCTGAATATTTATTTTTCAAAAGAGAATATACAAATGTACAAAGTTTTCAATATCACTAATTATCACAGGAGTGCAAATTAAAACCACAGTGAAGCATAATACCTGTTATGATGGCTAGTATATAAACAAAACCAGAAACAACAAACCCTCAAACTAAAAGTAGCAAGTTTTGGCCAGAGGAGGAGACGCAAAGAAAAGACCACCGACTCCAATTTTAAATCAAATTAAAGCAAGCTTGTAATTCTGACCAGCCGGGACTGTCTCTTCCAAAATCCTTGGGTTAGAGAATCATCCCACAGCTCTCTAGCAGCATGGTTTTATAGCACAAAAAGTTGCAAAAGGGGGGTATCTTGAGAACTTACAAATAAAAGGATTTTAACAAGCATAATACAAAAGCAGATAGTAGGTTAATTACCTAAATGGTTTCTTTTTTTTAATTTTTTTTTTAATTTATTTTTTAGTTTTCAGCAGACACAAAATCTTTGTTTGTATGTGGTGCATGAGGATCGAACCCAGGCCGCACGCATGCCAAGTGAGCGCGCTACCGCTTGAGCCACATCTCCAGCCCCTAAATGGTTTAACATTCCAAGTTAGGGAGTAAATTTAGATCTCAACACCAGAATTTATGAGGTACCACTAAGGTTTTAAAGAGAGTTGTTATCTGGTCATGGAAAGCCAGGCATGGGTGAGTTCAAGTCATGGGCAGGAATTCCAAGCAAGTTTGGAAATTGCAGTAATTTATAGTAAAACAGAAATTAACTTTTCATGATTTTGTGATGAGATGGCTCCCAATATTAAAATAGAATTAGGCTGGGTTCATCAGGATGATGGTCCTCAGGAGATTTAGTCATGGGCCTTAGACATGTGGTTCAAAGTCTTAGACCCAGTAAACAGGCCTGCCCAGCTTCTAGGACTTCTCTGCAGTAAACTTAAAACATGAAAGACAAAGAGAAGATTCAAGTTGGGGAACTAGAGCTTGCCCCATCTGTATGTAGCTCTTGAAAATCAGAAAGGCGATCTAAGAACATAACCAGAGCAGGATTTGTTGTTTGTAGCTCTTGGTAGGCAGGGCAACCGCCCAGATCACATCTCATTAGAAAGAGAAAACAAGAAGATGGGGGTGGGGAGGTGGGTTTGCTCTGCAGTATTCTCAGTCTAAGGAAGAGGTTGAATTCTCAGTCTAAGAAAGAGGTTGACTGGGCAGTATCCTCCATAATTTTCATTTGAATGGTCCTGCTCCAGCAATAAGACCTGTCCTTCAGGAAAGACTAAGCCTCAGACTCCCAAATATGACCACCACAAAATTCTCCACTCCAGTGGGGTCTCAGAGACATCCAAGTGATGGGAGAAGATATATTGGAATTTAAAACATTTCCAACTTTTGAGCAGTTAGACCAACAAAACCAAAATGTTATATTTCATGCAGCTATTCCTTTTAAAATATTAAAAACATTAAGATTTGCTTGTTTCATGTATGGCCCAAACTTTCCTTTTGTGCAAAGTTTGATAAAAGTGATGTATAATGAGGCCCTGCAGCTTCATGATTGGATTAGGGCCTCATTATACATCACTTTTATCAAACTTTGCACAAAAGGAAAGTTTGGGCCATACATGAAACAAGCAAATTATTGAATTCATCTAATCAAAAATCTTAAGAGAGGCATTGATCTGTGTACCAGCCCAGGAAACAGCAGAAAAAAATTACTTGTCTGATGATCATGTCAGGGTGGACCAATGGCCCCTTACATGGGAAAAGCTCCAAGTAGCCCATAATT
This sequence comes from Spermophilus citellus, assembly GCF_964194105.1. Classification (NCBI taxonomy): domain Eukaryota; kingdom Metazoa; phylum Chordata; class Mammalia; order Rodentia; family Sciuridae; genus Spermophilus; species Spermophilus citellus. The sequence continues at coordinate 75,011,315 of NC_138197.1, read as the reverse complement.
TTCTTCAAGAACAGCTTCAAGCTGGTCATATTGAGGGTACTTTAAGCCCTTGAAATACTCCAGATTTTATGGTAAAGAAAAAAAATCTGGCAAATGGAGATAGTTACAAGATCTCAGAGCTATTAATTGAACTATGGAACCAAAGGGAGCTTTATTTTCTGGACTTCTACAGATTAACCCTCTTATCAATTAATAGTAATAGATTTAAAAGATTGTTTTTTCATTATACCGTTACATCTAGATGTCTGTAAGAGATTTGCTTTTAGCATCCCAGCAATAAATTTCAGAGAACCAGATAAGAGGTTTTGCTGGAAGGTGTTGCTTCAAGGTATGAACAATAGCTCAACATTGTGCCAGAATTTTGTAGAACAGGCTGTGGATCCAGTATGAGAACAATTCCCTGATGCATATATAATACATTATATGGATGATATTCTTTTTGGTCACACTAGTTCAGATGTGCTTTTAAATTTTTTGCTCAATTAGAAACTTCACTTACTGCAATGGGTTTATGCATAGCACCTGGAAAAGGTGCAAAAGGCTTCTCCTTTTCAATATTTAGGCAATTTAATCAAAGGAAGAACAATTTGTTCACAAAATCTACAAATCAGAGTTGATAGTTCATGAACTCTTAATGACTTTCAGAAATTACTGGGTGATATTAACTGACTGCAGGCAAGTTTAAAATAAACCACTGTGGATTTCTGTCTTTTGTTTCAGATTTTACAGAGAGATCCTTCTTCAGCTTCTCACCAACTTATGGCAGAGCAAGGACAACCTTGACAAAACTTGAAACTCCTATTAGACTGCCCAGCTTACTAGAATTAATCCAGAAGAGTCTATATATTTATTAACATTTCCCACTATTCATACCCCTACAGGGGCAATATGGCAGTCATTTGGAGTTATTGAATGTCTTCATCTAACTCACTCTCCCCAAAACTGTTGAGTCCTTACAATTGGTTAGATCAGAGTCTTCTATTTTTTTATTTAATGGATTTTATTTTTTAATACATGACAGTGGAATAATGCATTACAATTCTTATTACACATATAGAGCACAATTTTTCATATCTTTGTATATAAAGTATGTTCACAACAACTCATGTCTTTATACATGTACTTTGCCATTTCTTTTTACATTTCAATTCTTATTACAAATATATACCACAAATTTTCATATCTCTGTATATAAAGTATGTTGGCACCCAATTCGTGTCTTCATATATGTACTTAGGATAATGAAGTCCATCACATTTCACCATCCTTGCTAATCCCCTGCCCCCTCCTTTTCCCTCCCACTCCTCTCTCCTATCTAGAATTCATCTGTTCCTCCCATGCTTCCCCTCCCTACCCCACTATGAGTCAGCCTCCTTATATCAGAGAAAATATTCAGCATTTGTTTTTTGGGGATTGGCTGACTTCACTTAGCATTAACTTCTCCAACTCCATTTACCTGCAAATGCCATGATTTTATTCTCTTTTAATGCTGGGTAAAATTCCATTGTGTATATATGTTACATTTTTTTATCCACTCATCCACTAAAGGGCATCTAGTTTGGCTCCATGGTTTAGCTATTGTGAATTGTACTGCAATAAACATTGATGTGGCTGTGTCCCTGTAGTATGTTCTTTTTAAGTCCTTTGGGTATTGTCTGAGGAAAGGGATAGCTGGGTCAAATGATGGTTTCATTCCCAGATTTCCAAGGAATATCCATACTTTTTTCCATATTGGCTGCACCAATTTGCAGTTACATCAGCAATGTATGAGTGTAGTTTTTCCCCACATCCTCACCAACACTTATTGTTGTTTGTATGCATAAGAGCTGCCATTCTGACTGGAGTGTGATGATATATTTTAGAGTAGTTTTGGTTTGCATTTCTCTGATTGCTAGAGGTGATGAGCATTTTTTCATATACTTGTTGATTAATTGTATATCCTCTTCTGAGAAGTGTCTGTTCAGGTCCTTTACCCATTTGTTGATTGGGTTATGTGTTTTTTATCAGTGCTTAGCTTTTTGAGTTCTTTATATACCCTAGAGATTAGTAGATCCTTCTATTATTATAACCCCTTTATCTACTCAAAACCATAGTTGGTTCTGGAAATCTTCCAATATGTGGCCTATGGATTTTGGTAACTTTTCTGGTCAAGTAGAAAGTCACCATCCTTAGAATAAGGTTATTCAATTTGCTCTTGTAAGTTCATTTATTTTTCCCAAAATTGTATGTGCTCAACTAATAGAGCAATAACAGTGTTTACTGATAGCTCAATTCAGGAAAATCAGGCTTCTAGAGCCATGCTCATACTGAGATAAAACAGACATCATATATTTCTGCATAATGTGCAGGATTTCATGCTCTCCTTTGCATTTTATTTCACATCTAATGAGCCAATTAATGTCTGTAGTGACAGTGCATGTATGGTTGGAGTTGGAAAACATATTGAAACAGTTGCTATTGGAAATACACCATCAAAGGAGTTGTTCCATTTGTGCCACACTTTACATAAGGCAATTCAAATTTATCAATATCCTGTTTCATTCATCATACCAAAGCACATTCTAATCTTCCAGGTTCTTTAGTATCAGGTACTGATAAGATTGATACTTGTTGTTGTCTGTCAACAAATTTCTTTATATTATTGCACATAAAGCTCACATTAGTTACATAATCAGAATGTTTCTAGTTTACATAAAACATGTCACACTACCAGGGAGAAAGCTCATCAAATTGTTCACCTATGTCCACAATGTGTTCTACATTTTCCATCTTCACCAACTGGGGTTAGTCCCCATGGTTTATCACCAAATCAGTTATAGCAAATGGATGTAACTCAAGTCTCTCAGATTGGCAAAAATTGTTATGTTCATGTTTTTGTCGATACTTATTCTCAATTTATCTTTGCCATTGCCCTTGTAAAAGAAAATACTCAATATGTCATCTCTCATTGCCCACCTGCTTGTACAATATTAGGCTGTCCTTTACAGACTGAAAACTGATAATACTCCAGCTTATACTAGTTCTTCTTTTCATCAATGTTGCCACAAATTTTGTATTGATCTAAAAAAAAAGCATTCCCTATAACATCAAGGTCATGCCAGAGTAGAATGAACTCATTTTTCTATTAAGCAACAATTACTTAAACAAAAAAGGGGAAGTAAGACCAATAAAATAACATTAATCATGTTTGTTTTTCTAAATTTTTTAAAAACTGTGACTCTGTAGGTCACACTGCTGTGGAGAGACACACTTCTTCCACTGCAGCAGATCCATTGGGCCTACTTTGATGAAAACATTTAAAACAGGACAGTGGAGTGAATTACATACAGTGATAATGTGGGGTAGACGACATGCTTGTGTTTTCCCTCTGGAGGGAAAACTTTCCTTCGCCCTTATGCTATGTGTGCAACAGAAAATAATCAAAAACATGAAGAGAGAGCATACAGAATGGGAGAAAATGTTTATTGTATTCACCCTAGATAGAGAATTAGTTTACAGGTTATATAAGGAACACAAAAATTTAACACCAAAAAAATCCCAAAAAATTACCCAATCAATAAATGGACTAATGAACTCAACAAGTACATTTTTTAAGAGCTTCAACTCTAAGCTCTTTAATTTTTGAGTATTTTCTATATTATTCCCTTGATCTTAGTTTCAATTTATATTAGCATATGTATTTCATTATTTTTTCCTGGTATTATCATCCCATATTCTTAATATCTTTTAAAAATCTTTCATATTTGTTTTTTTCTTCCAATTTCCTAATTCTTTTTTTTATTAGTTACACATGACAGTACAATGATCTTGACATATCATACATTTGAATCAAATGGGGTATAATTTCTCATTTTTCTGAGTGTTCATATTTGTTTGTGTTGATTTAGCTAGGTTTCCTATTTGTGGGAATGTTGAATTTAGTGTTCCAATTCTCTTCCATGCATCTATTCTGAATTAGAAACCCTTAATAGGTGATTTTATGTTTATATTGTTTTAGATTAAATATATATTTGTCAATGATGTTGTTCTTGTATATAAGGAGAGAGCAAATAAGTCTTATCAGTGATGTTGAAGATTTCTCCATTTCTTCAATTTTGAATAATCATTAACTCCTGTTGATATCTCCTTTTCCAAATATTTTAATGGGCCTGAATGCCTTATTTGGTAATATATTTTAGCATGTCTTTGGAGTTTTTGTTTTTTAATTTTTTAATTCTTATTTTTGCATTTGTGATATTCATATTGTACCTTGTATTACAGGAAAAATGTAACTACCACTATTGCCATATAATTTACCCATAGATAATTTATACATTTTAAAATATTATTTTACTTCCTAGAGCAATATTCCCTAGAGAGCAATAGTATTTTTGCCACATCTCTAGTTCAGAAGTAGAGAAAAATGTAATTGCTTAGAAATTATATATTTTAGTTTCACAATGAAGGCAACACATAGTATGAATTTGATTTGAAGTAATAGAGAGTTTAATAAAGATTTTTTCTGATTAGCTTAAATGTCATTGAGAAATATTAAATGTCATTGAGAAAGCTAATCAGACAAAATGTAGAAAGGAAACAATGAAGTAATTTAGAAGCAGCAATAAAAGAATTATAGAATGTTTTATTTTATTTGTCACAACTTCTACTTCTTTGAGAGAAACACAATCTTCTTTATGGAGTCATTGAAAGCATGTTTCACTTGCTTGTTCCTCAAGGTGTAAATGAAAGGGTTCAGCAAGGGCGCTACAGAAGTGGTGAGAACTGAAACTCCTTTATTTATGGCCACCTCTTCCTTTGCTGAAGGCTTGATGTAGATGAAGATGCAGCTGCCATAGGTGATGGAAACCACAATCATGTGGGAGGAGCAGGTGGAAAAGGCCTTTTTCCTTTGCTGAACAGAGGGGAATCTCAGAATGGTCCTGATGATGTATGTGTACGACAGAACCACACAGACTAGGGTGATAATGAGGGCGAATACAGCCACAATGATGACCATCTGTTCTAATATCCATGTGTCTGAGCAGGAGATCTTTAGGAGGGGACTTGCATCACAGCTGAAATGATCAATAGCATTAGAATCACAGAATTCAAGCTGGAGACCTACACTTAGGGGTGGGACAATAATCATCAAGCCAGCTACCCAGCAGGAGAGGACTAATATGGTGCACACTCTGTTGTTCATGATAGTCATATAATGAAGGGGTTTGCAGATGGCCACATAGCGATCATAGGACATAGCTGCCAGAAGAAAAAATTCTGTTGTTCCAAAGAGAAAACCAAAAAATATTTGAGTTGCACAAGCATTGTAGGTAACAGTATTGTCTCCAGTTGATAAACTGTACAGGAATCGAGGGATACAGACAGTAGTAAATGAAACTTCTAGGAAGGAAAAGTTTCTGAGGAAGAAGTACATAGGTGTCTTCAGATGGGAATCCACCAATGTGAGAGTGATAATAGTCAGGTTCCCTGTTACACTCAACATGTAGGTGAGCAACAGAAAGATAAAAAGCAGAACTTGCAGTTTTGGGTCATCTGTCAGTCCCAGGAGGATGAAAGTGGTTATTGTTGTGTGGTTCCTCTTCATTGAATCTTGATATTTACCTAATCCTTGTGTAAAAATCAAAATTTTATGAAGAGACAGATATTCAAATTCTATAGGAGAATACTATGCATATACAAGTCAAACAAATCAGCTTATGTTTATTTTCACTTTTTATATCATAATCAATATTTTTACTATTACAATAGCCTTCTTGTATTTTATGTGTATGAGCAGTGGAGATTTGTTATTGTCAAACATCCACTTTTTCTTTAATCATTTGTTCCCCTCAGAATTTAAAAATATAGTTGATTGGTCACATACAAATAATTAGGTTAACTATATTTCCATATTGGTTACAGAAAGATGTCATTTGTTGGATGCCTAATCGTTCTTTGTCCAAGCAAACCTTTTGTATACAGTACATATTCAGGTAAGTAGGAACATGGATTCTCTTTACTGTTATTACTTGGGGATTGTTTTAAGGGTAAGATATATTTCTCCTAGAAAACAAATAAAGGATAATGACCACAACAGGATTTCTTATAGTGGAGACTAATTCTTATTAAAGATGGTTGGGTGTATAACTACTTTATGTATAGTGTGACTAAATGTTATGTCCAAGATATTTACAATTATAAAGTATTTTATTATTCATTGACTTTTGACCAATTATTTGATTGTTTTCCCTTTTCTCTCAAAACCCAGAAGTTAATTTTTTATTTAACATCAATAAATATAGCCTTCTAGGATGTGTCTTTTTTTTCATGATGCTTTAAATTAATTTAAAAGACATTAATTTCTCCTCAGCTCATCTTCATTCCATTGAGGTTTTAAACAGTTATATTGGGACTTTCACTGGCAACTCCCTATATCTTTCCTAACACCCCAACGAGTTCATTTTTGTTGAAGCCAATGACACATTTTAGTTCTTAAGTTTCCTGAAACTGCCACAGCATTAAAAAGCAAAATTTGGTCATTCTTGAAATAAGTCCCATGCCATCTTTTTCATTTTCCTCCTAGCTTTAGATTGTTATTTTTAGTATCTCTCTTTTTAGTCTTCTCTTCACGTGTGAAACATTGGTCCTTCCCAATATTCTATTTTCAGATCTCTCACTTTTTATGTTCATTTTGTTATTCTTTCTCTATGCTCTCCATGAGTAATTTCATCAGTTTATATGCTTTATCATTTATATGACATACTCCAAAGATAAGATCTATCCTCTATGAAAACATCATTAACTATATAGGTTATTTCTGGGTTGTTTCCTAGACCGTCCAAGGATGCCAAATCTGAGGATGCTCTAAACATTACAAGTTGTGTGTCCATATCTCAATTACCATATGCTCTTATCTTCTTCCAGTATTAACTACTTTTTGATATAGAAAGAATTATCTTTTTGTTTAACCTGCAAGTCTCTTTATGGAAAGTAGTTTCTTTGATTTTTCTCACTTCAACACTTCTCATTTTCTTACCTGTCTTCCTTAGGGCTTGAGTTCCACTAACACTGACTACTTGAAATTCTTCATATTTTCCGCATGCTTTCTCCTCTGCACAGGCTAATGTTTTGAATAATACCTATTAGTCCTTCAGGGATCCCCTTAGGTATCAGTTCTTTCAGGAAATCTTTACTCATGAACCTAAAGCACATGAAATTGTGCTCCTGTGGTATTTCCAAGTACCTGTTGTTTATTCAGTCATGGAATATATCACATTGTATTATGCTGTGCACTGTAATTACATTTCTCCTTTTCTCTTCTGTAAATTTATCTAAAGTAAAAGTAAGATTTTATGTGCTCTTAAATATCTTTATATTTGGGGTTATATAGTAAAATTTAGGTACAAAACAAAACAATGTTATCTGTATACTGGGGAAATTTATATTTCTTAATGCCTATTCTGGTCAGTTCTTTTTAAGTTCTTATTTTCACATGTGCTTCAATTACTCTTTTATTTTGAATACTTTTTAAAACAAAAGGCCTGAATATGCCCAGTTCTGAACTGTAAAGCTTCTCCTTTGCCAGGATTTTCCACTGCCTGTGAACTACTCCTTCCCTTACCCTTATTAATTATTTCACTCTCTTCAGCTGCTATTTGCTTTCCTCTTTCTGATAACCTTTTTCCTGATCTCTTCCTTTTTAGGTACTTAGTTAGGATTTGCCTCTATTTTACAGAATTGCTTCCCATATATCATTTTTTGGGACTGTAATAGTTTCACATTCTGTTTTTATTTTTTATTGATTATAAAACTGCCTACTGCATGTATAAAAATTTAATCTGCTGAGACTTTGTATTTTCTTTAATTAAATATATTTTATTTTTTAGTTGTAGTTGGACACAATACCTTTATTTTATTTATTTATGTTTATGTGGTGCTGAGGATCAAACTCAGGGCCTGGCATGTGCTAGGTGAACACTCTACCGCTGAGCCACCACCCAGCCAAAGAGACTTTGTATTTTCTTAAAAAAATCAATAATGATCCACATAGATAATATGAACAAATGCATTGAAGAAGCCAAAGAGTACCTGAATATTCTCAAGATTATTAGATTTCTGGGGGCAATACAAAATGTACTCTAAAAACCAGGAATTTGTTCTTTTTCTGTTATATTCTTTGTGGCTACAAAAATAGAGTCTAGTGCATAACCCAAATTCAATAATTTTTGAAGAAATAATTTAATATACATTTAGGTGATTGTAACATGTATATTAGAATTTTTCATAGTAAAAAGTTTAAGTACAACTTAATAAAATTACAGGAAAATATTAACAAACATTTCTTTCCCTTATCTCTCAAAAGAGAAAGCAGTTCTCACGACTATCTTAAATTACTTACTCGTGATAATTTTGGTTGGCAGCTCCTTAGTGGATTTAATTGTTTGTGTTACTGAAGATGTGACTTGTCCAGGGCTAGCACCATCATCTAAATTTGATCTGTAGACATGTTTTGGAGAATAATGAGTTTTTGTAGTTTCACATTTTCACACTGTATATTTATATCATTAGAAACTTTCTTACTTTGAATATTGGAAATATTTTCTTTGATCTCCTTCAGCTGGTAAGAAAATCTAAGAGGGAGAAGAAAAAAAGAAATTTTATTTGGATTGAAAAGAGTGGTGTTCTGATTTTCTGAACAGGCAGTTAATATTTCTACTCCTAAAATAATGATATTTATGTTTTTGCTCTGTATCCAGGAGGCATACTGGGATTACCTGAGATAATAGTCAAGTGTCCTTAGTGTCCATGTTCAAACATCACTTACTGAAATTTCTGTGTAATTAGCCTTGGCAAAGCAACTATTAGGCAGCAACAGAGACACTTTCCTTTGAGACAGTAAGATATCAACACCAAAATCATTTAGACAGCAGTTGCTCATCTTAATGGGAGAAAAAAAAAAGCACAAGCCTGATTCAGCTCACCATTATAGTTTCTAAGGATATAACTATGTATGTTAATAAAATATTTTATTGAATCCTTCATGATAAAATGTTCTATAAAATATCTGCTACATGTGAAAATTCTAATTGACAAATATTATTATTTATACAGATATATTATAAAAACAATCATCTTGTTAATCAGAATTTACATTTTAAAATAGGAGAACATGTGTAATTTGTCATTATTTGTTCTATATACAAACAATGCATTTCCTTATTACTTTGTGCTTGGAAACGTCCAGCTTCTTTCTTTTTAGTTATTCATAAAACATAAAATAAGTTATTGTCAACTACAGCCCCCCCCTTTCTATAGGTTCTTATCTTTTTTTTAAATTTTTTTTAAAGAGTGAGAGAGAGGGAGGGAGGGAGAGAGACAGAGAGAGAGAGAGAGAGAGAGAGAGAGAGAGAGAGAGAATTTTTAATATTTATTTTTTAGTATTTGGCGGACACAACATCTTTGTTTTGTATGTGGTGCTGAGGATCGAACCCGGGCCAAACGCATGCCAGGCAAGCGCACTACCGCTTGAGCCACATCCCCAGCCCCAAGGGTTCTTATCTTAATGTGTTTGCGTAACATTTTTCTTACCCCTATTATCTACTCATTACCATTTCTAGAAATCACTATTATACAATCTGATGAACTTAATTTTTATCACCCATATATAAGAAAAAATAGATAATATTTGTCTGTCTCCATGTGACTTATTTTACTTAAGGTATTCTTCTCTAGTTATAGCCATCTTGTGGCACATGATATCATTACTTTTACGGCTGAATAATCTCTCTCAAATTCTAGTTCAGATCATAGACTATTAATGCACAGAGACACTACTGATTTTTGTACGTTGGTTGTGAATCATTCAACTTTGCTGAATTAATTTTAGTTCCAATAGCTTTTTATTAAAGTTTTGGGGATTTTCTGTATATAAGAACATATTGTCTTACAAACAATGACAATATGATTTCCTCTTTACCAAATTAGATGTTTTTTTTTTCTTTTGCCTGATTGTTCCTGCTAGAATGAAAGTGTTAGAAATGGCATTCTTGTTCTAGATGTTAGAGAGAAAGCTTCCAGCTTTTCTCCATATGGTGTGATAGCAACTGTGGACTTATCATATATAGATTTTATTATGTTGAGATACATTTGTTTTATACTTAATGTGTTCTGTTTTTATCATAAAGGGTTGTTGAGTTTGTTATCAAATGACTCTTCTACATCTATTCAGGTGATCATGTTTTTGTCCTTCATTTTGTTGATGCTGTATACCTTGTTTATTGATTTGCATATTTTGAACCATCCTTGCATCTCTGGCATGATTCCCACTTAAGAATGGTGAATAATCTTTTTAATGTGTCATTGCATTTAGTTTGCTAGCTTTTGTTGTGAATTTTTGCATTTATGTCCATCATGGACATTGGTCTGTAGTATTCTTTTTAATTATGTCTTTTTCTGTTTTGGGTATCAGGGATATTAATTCTAGACTCATCAAATAAATTTGCAAGAATTTCCTCTTCTTCAACTTTATGGAGCCACATAAAAAAACAGAATTAATATTTCTTACATATTTGGTAGAACTTTGTAGTGAAGCCATCTAGTCCTGGGTTTTTCTTTGAAAGGAGACTTTCATTTACTGAATCAACCTCATTATTCATTCTTGGCCTCTTCAGTTTTTCTATCTCTTCATGATTAAATCTTGGCAAGGTATAAGTTTCCAGGTACTTTTTTCTTTCTTCTAGGTTATGAATTTTGGAGAATATAGTCACTCATAATAATTTTTAATCTTTCTCTATATTTCTACAGTGCCAATTTTAATAATTTCATTTTCTCTCTGATTTTATTTGTTTGAATATTCTTTTTTTGTTAGTCTTGCTAGGGAATTTTCAATTTTCTTTATTTTTTGAAGGACCAGCTCTTTATTTAACTTGTCATTTTGTATTGTTTTTAAAATTCACTATTTTACTCATTTTGGCTTAGATCATTATTTCTTTCCTTTTACTAATTTTATTTTTTTGTTGTTCTTATTTTTCTAGTGTCTTGAAATGCAGAGATAGGTTCTTTATTTAAAGACTTTTCTATGTTATTTTTTCTTGTGCCTCAAGATACATGTTTATTAAAGGGACATGACTCTGCAACAGGGAAAAGACTTTATTTTTTGATGCAGGTGTTGATTGCTATAAACTTTCTTATTAGTAGTGCTTCTTTTGTATACCATTGGTTTTAATATGTTATGTTTCCAAGTCCAATTGTTTCAAGCCTTTTTTTTAACTTTAGTCTTGATTTCTTTCATTACCTATTGGTTGTTCAAGATTGAGTTTGTTTAATTTCCATTGATTTATATAATATCCAAAGTTTTCTTTTTGTTGATTTCTAGTTTAATTGTGTCATGATATGTTTTGAAAAGATAAATTAATATCATATCATTTTTTGAAAGACTTATTGAGATTTGTTTTGTAGCCTATCATATGATCTATCTTGAAAATTATTCCACGTTTTTACAGGAATGTATATTCTTCAGTTGTTGGAGGGAGTATTCTGTAGATGTCTGTTAGGTGCAATTTAACTCTGCTCTTTCTTTGTTGATTTTCTTCCTGAATAATTCTGCCCATTACTGAAAGTGCAGTGTTCAAGTCCCATACTACTATTGCTATCGAGTCTATCTCTTCCTTTAAATCTATTAATATTACATTTATATATATTTGTGTGCTCCAATATTGGATGCATTTAAAACTATTCTTTCCTATCCGGGAATTAACTCTTCATAACTATTTAATTGCATCCCTTGTATTTTTTTTATTTCTCTTTTTGTGGTTGGTGGTGCTGTGAATTCAATTTGGGGCCTTCTGCATTCTAAGCAAGCACTTTAGCATTGAGCTACACTTCTGGTATACCCTAAATTTTTTAAATTTAGGGTATAGTGTTTTGTGATGTGACTGTGGCTACTCTCATTTTATTTTATTCTATTTTAATGGAAAAACTTATTACATACACTCAATTTCAGTCTATGTGAGTCTTAGAGGTGAGTTGAACTTCTTGTCATAAACTTATAGTTGGACTTTATTTTTTATTCTTTTAGCTACTTTGCAACTTTAATTGAAGAATTTAACATGCTTACATTTAAATGAATTATCAATAGACAAAGGCTTACTATAGCCATTTTGGAAATTCTTTCTGGTTTTATTGTATTTCATTTTTTTTTCCTTTCCCTTTTCTTACAGTCTTCTTTTGTGATTAAGTGGTTTATTTTGAGATTGTGTTTTGATTTCTTGCTTATTATTTTTGGCTTACAGAATTTTTTTGTGTTTACTCTGAGGATAACAAACACATCTTTGATTATAACAAGTTATTTTTAAATGTTTACAGCATACCATGATTATAAAGGTAAGAAAAACAAGATAAAGAAAAAAGAAATTATACTAATAAAAACACTACATTCACACTCCACTCCTCTCCATATTTTCAAATTTTAATATCCCACCTCACATCCTTCAAGTAAACATATAAATGTAGTTATTGGGTTTAGGCTTGTTTTGTTCATCATCTTCATACTAAAGACATAAATGATCTACATACCACCTTAGAACATTAAGGCATTGTGAATTTGTCTGTAAGGTTACTCTTAGTCTTGAGTTTCAGATCTTCTCATCTTTCCTTCTTACTCTTCAACATCACTTTCTTTCATTTTATTTATTTTTTTCATTTTATTTCTATTTTATATTTATTTTTTATTTATATATGATAGCGGAATGTTAGTACCATTCTTATTACACATATAGAGCACAATTTTTCATATCTCTGGTCGTATACATAGTATATTCACACAACTTTGTGTCCTCATACCTGTATTTTGGATAATCATGATCATCACATCCCACCATCATTATTTAAATAACTCCCTCTAGCATATCTTGGCATTCAGTTCTGGTGGGGACAAATTCTCCCAGGATTTAGCTAAATATACATTTATCTTTTTTATTTCAAAGAATAACTTTGATGGCTACAGTGATTTTGCTGATAATTGCTTTTTTCCTTCACTGTTATAAAAGTCTCCTGCTGCTTTCTCTTACTTTATAAGATTTCTGCTAAGGGGACTGCTGTAAGGTGAATTGAGACACCCTTGTATGTTATATGTTTCTTTTCTCCTGCCGGTTTGAGAACCTTCACTTTAACTTTCATTTGGATAACTTTATTATAATATGTCTTAGAATAAATATGGTCAAGTTAAATCTCTCTGGTGGTCACTGAGTTTTCCTATACCTGAATATATGTATTCTTCTCTATGTTTGAAGAGTTTTCCATTATTACTTCTTTGAATAAGCTTTCTATCCCTTAGGAATTCTCAAGTCCCTATTGAACCCCAATAACTCAATTATTTGCTCTTTTAATTTTGTCTCAAAATTCCCAAAGGCTTTCTTTATTCCTCTTTTTCTTCTTTCTTCTCCAACGGTGCATTTTCTAAAAATCTTTCAGCTCATTAATTCACTTTTCTGTCTAATCAATATTGCTATGATGCCTTCTTTCATATTTTAAAATATTGCTTATTGTATTTTTGTGGTGCAAAGATTTCTGGTCATTTTTTTTCATTTTCCATTGGTTCAATTTCTGTTATTTCTTTATTAGAGTTGATTATTTCCAAATATTTTCTTGATGTTTATCAAGTTTTTAAAAATGATTCTTTTAAATTCTTCATTCAAGAGTTCACATCCATTTTGGTTATTACCTGGTTGTCTTCCTTTACCTATTGTAGTTCCCTGAAAGTTCTTGATGCTTATCTTGTTGCTGTACAATAATATTGAAGAAATAATATTGAAGAAATATTCCAGTCTTCATAAACTATCTTTGATTATGCCTTCTTTTCTAGAAATTTTAAGTGGCCTGATTTTTTTTTCTGTGAGTCTATAGTCACTTCTGCTATTTCAGCAATAGAAAGTGTCCTAAGTCCAGATTTGCTGCATGTTTGCTATTGATGTGTTCATTGTTTCAGCACTAGATGGCCATCCATGTACTATCTGTCCCAAATGTGCAGTTGTGTTGGTCAGCTTAAATCTAGGCGTTGTTCAGCAAAAAGTGGCTTGTTTTTAGGAGTTTCAGTCGATGTGTGCTTGATTCCTCAGCCTGATGAGACCAATGCTGCCATGAAATAGAACAATTAAAATAATAAATATTAACATTGGTGAGAACTTACTTCTTTACTTGCAGTATTTTAGATGTTAACCTACACAAAATCATTAAAATAATCTGTGAATTAAGTACAATTAGTTTTTCTCCTTTACAACAAATGAACAAATATGAAATCCAGAGAAGATAATTTTTTTTCAAAGCATCAGCTTGTAAATTACAAAGCCAAGTACACACCCTGGCAACCTAATCCAAGCATTCATACTCTTAAGCAACACATTATGGCTATGAAACATAACTGAGCCTCCTGGATCCAAGTGATAGTTCAGTGACTGCTACCTACTCAAAGAATATCAATCAACACCATCCAATTATCATTTTAATTGAAATTGATGGTGGTGAATCTCTTGCTTTTCTATAAGAAATAAAAAATAATGAATTGTATTTAATATGATAAAACGGTATTACAATTTGTTAATTTTTTTTCTGAATCTATTGAGATGATGATGTGATTTAATTCTTCATCCTGTTAATGTGGATTATCTAATTAATTGATTTGCCCATGCTGAGCCATCCTTCCACCCCAGGGTTAAATCACTTTTTTTCTTTATTTACATATGACAGCAGAATGCATTATAATTCTTATTATACATATAAAGCATAATTTTTCATATCTCTGTATACAAAGTATATTTACACTAATTCGTGTCTTCATACCTGTACTTTGGATAATAATGATCATCACATTTCACCATCATTAATTACCCTATCCCTCTCCCATCCCCTCCAAACCCTTTGCCCTATCTAGAGGTTGTCTATTTCTCCCATGATCCCACTCTTTACCCCATTATGAATCAGCCTCTTATATCAAAGAAAACATTTCAGCATTTGTTTTTTGGGGATTAGCTAACTTCACTTAGCATTATCTTCTCCAACTCCATCTATTTACCTGCAAAAGCCATGATTTTATTCTCCTTTATTGCTGAGTAATATTCCATTGTGTATATATGCCACCTATTTTTATCCATTCATCTATTGAAGGCATCTAGGTTGGTTCAACAGTTTAGCTATTGTGAATTGTGCTACTATAAACATTGATGTGGCTGTATCCCTGTAGTATGCTATTTTTAAGTCCTTTGGGTATAGACCAAGGAGAGGTATAGCTGGGTCAAATGGTGGTTCCATTCTAAATTTTCCAAGAAATCTCCATACTGCTTTCCATATTGGCTGCACCAATTGGCAGTCCCACCAGCAGTACCTTTTCCCCGACATCCTCGCCAACCATTATTGTTGTTTGTATACATAATAGCTTCCATTCTGACTGGAGTGAGTTGAAATCTTAGAGTGATTTTGATTTGCATTTCTCTAATTGCTAGTGATGATGAACACTTTTTTCATATACTTATTCAATGATTATATATTATCTTCTGAGAAATGTCTGTTCATGTCCTTGGTCCACTTATTGATTGGGTTATTTGTTTATTGGTGCTTAGCTTTTTGAGTTCTTTATATACCCTAGAGATTTGTGCTCTATCTGCTGTATAAGGGGTAAAGATTTGTTCCCAAGATGTAGGCTCTCTATTCACCTCTCACATTGTTTCTTTTGCTCAGAAGAAAGTTTTTAGTTTGAGTCCATCCTGTTTATTGATTCTTGATTTTAATTCTTGTGCCACAAGAATCTCATTAAGGAAGTTGAAGCCTAATCCCACATGATAAGGACTAGGGCCTACTTTTTCTTCTGTTAGACACAGGGTATCTGGTTTTATTCCTCAGTCCTTGATCCATTTTGAGTTGAGTTTTGTGCATGGTAAGAGATGGGGGTTTAATTTCATTTTGTTGCATATGGATTTCCAGTTTTCCCAGCACCATTTGTTGAAGAGGCTATTTTTTATCCAATGTGTATTCTTGGCACCTTTGTCTAATATAAGATAATTGTAGTTTTGTGGGTTAGTCTCTGTGTTCTCTATTCTGTACCATTGCTCTACCAGTCTGTTTTGGTGCTAATACTATTCTGTTTTTGTTACTATTGCTCTGTAGTGTACTTTAAGCTCTGGTATAGTGATGCTACCTGCTTCACTCTTCCTGCTAAGGATTGCTTTAGCTATTCTGGGTCACTTATTTTTCCAAATGAATTTCATGATTGCTTTTTCTATTTCTATGAAGAATGTCATTGGGATTTTGATCAGAATTGCATTAAATCTGTAGAGTATGGAAGTATGGTCAATTTGTATAGGATAGTATTGGAAGTATGGTCATTTTGATAATATTAATTTTGCCCATCTAAAAGCAAGTATATTTTTTCATTTTCTAAAGTCTTCTTTGATTTATTTCTTTAGTATTCTTTAATTATCAATTGGACTCCATGGTACCTTCTGGCAGGGGGAGGGAAGAAATGGGAGAAGAAACTCTCCCCTTCTCATGCACTGACCTTGAGGGGTTAACTTGCCCAGAATATTGAAATAAAAAGCTGTTTTTGTGTGAACTCTCCCTACACATTGTTCTGAAAAAAAAAAAAAGTTCTGAAACTATCTGAACTTGGAGTTCAGGGGACTAAATGATTATGGTGAAAGCTATACCCTCTGAACCTGGCTGCAGTCATATAAAACTGCTTCTCGCTATCTTCAGTGTCCTGGCCAGTCTGGCCTCTACTACAGTTTTTGAGATGGTCCAATACATTGTGAATTCACATCCAGCTCTGCCAAAGGTTCCCTGAAAATCCACAGATGGGTGTGGCCCACAAGGAACTTAACAGCCTACATGCCCCCACTTGTATCCGTTTTTTTGTTGAACCTACATTACAAAAAAAAGGACCACCAACTCCAATTTTAAGCCAAAGTAAAGTCAGCTTATATTGTGTACTCAAGAGAGCTGATCAGCGGCTGCCTTACCCAAAAGATCAGAAAAGGTTTTTATAATACAAAAAGTTACAAAGGTGGGTGTCTTGGGAATTACAATGAACAGGGTTTTGGCAAGAGTAGTACAAGTGCAGATAGAAGGTAAATGATCTACATGGCTTAACATTTTAACGTAGGGAATAAATATAGATTTGTACATTAGAATTTATGAAGAGCCACTGAGGTTTCAGGGAGGGTTGTTATTTGGTCAAGGAGAGCCAGAATTTATGAGGGGCCACTGAGGTTTTAGGTAGGGATTTTACCTGGTCAAGAAGAGTCAGAATTTATGAGGGGCCACTGAGGTTTCGGAGAGGATTGTTATCTGGTCAGGGAGAGCCAGGCATGGGTGAGGTCAGAGCATGGGCAGGAATTTAAACAAGCTTAAACATCAATATATGATCAGACAAAATAGAAATCTTAGTATTTTACAGTAAAATAGAAATGAACTTTTCATGACTTTGTGACAAGATGGCTCCCAGTCTTAATATGGAATTAGTCTGGGTTCATCATTTTTGTGAACAACTTTCCATTGAATCCCTTTGATCTGTGCTGATATAAATAAACCAGGTGCTGGCTCCTTTTTTTATTAGAAGCTGCACCCATCTTGTCAGCTTGGCCTGTTGTTGCCCTGGCTCTGAAACTATATTTCTGTGACCTGTGATTATTTCATAATTCTATTTTCTTAGCTTTTATTTCTCAGCCAGCTCATTCCTCTATAGGGAAATGTTTTCCTTTGCCCACACAGGACATGAGTGAGAATTGGCACCCAGAACAGGAACACCTTCCTGAGGAAACTGAGAGAGAAAGGTATCAGATGAGTACATGGGCCTTCTCTTGCAGGAAGCTTGTGTACAACTTGCTGGTTGAGAGAAAGAAGAGAGAAAGTTTCTTTATAGCATGATGTTAAGCATAAAGAACTCACTCTCTACAGAGAGAGAAATTTACTTTTCTATTCTCAAGGCTATCATGAGGCAAAAGGGAAAGCCTATATAAAGAGCTCAACTCTTTCAGTTCTTAGAGGTGATTAGGGAAGTTTGTCCACGGTTTTGTGAGGAGAAATACCTTGGTTTTTATACTTGGGAAAAACCTGGCAGGGAGCTGCATGCTGTCTATATTTCAGCTAACAAGACTAAAGGTACAATTGAGAAGAATATGGATGGTAATAGAGACTTGTTTATATTCAGACCAAGATATTGGATGATGGTTCTTAGGAGATTTAATTATGGGCCTTAGAAATGTGGTTAAAAGTCTTAAGCCCAGATAACAGGGCTGCCAAGCTTCTAGGACTTCTCTGTTTGCAGGAAACTTAACACATGAAGGACAAAGAGAAAAGTCAAGGGTGGAACTGCAACAGGCCCCATTTGTAGCTCATGAAAACCAAAGAGATGATCTAAAAACACAACCAAAGCATACTTCATTCATAGCAAGTGAGAGACAGGGAAACAGCCTAGAGGCATATTCAGAACATGATTCTAATAAATAGTGCATAAAAGGCAGGGAAACAGCCCATATTGCACTTCATTAGAAAGGGAGAAATAAGAAGATGCAGGAAGGGTCACTCTAGAGTATTCTCTGTCTGAAGACAAAAACTCTCAGTCTGAGGAAGAGATTAAATTGGCAGCAGACCTCTGTAATTAGCATTTAAATGCTCCTTTTCCAGAGATCTATCCTGCCCCTTGAGAATGTCTAAGACTCAGAGTCTTAAATATAGCTGCTACAAATATTTCTCCACTTCTATGAGGTCTCAGAGCTACCTGAACCCTGGGAGAAGATATATCAGAGTTTAAGTTATTTCAAATTTTTGAGCAGTTAGACCAACAAAACCAAAATGTAAGAGTTCATGCAGTTATTCCTTTAAACATTAGAAGAATTAACATTTGCTTGCTCCACCTATGGCCCAAACTTGCCTTTTGCTCAAAACTTGATAGAATCTATGTATAATGAGGCCCTGCCAACATATGATTGGATTACACTTGCTAAGGCTTCTCTTTCAGGAAGTGAATATTGGTTGGAAATATTGTTGGATGGATATTTGGTTTGAGTAGGAAGAAATTAACAGAAGACATGGAGTTCAAATTAATTTCGAGATGTTGACTGGGATGGGACAATTTGCTGACTTGGAAATACTGTTAAATTATGATTTACAAACTGTCAGGAGCAGCATTATTCCAATCTTTAAATGCAAATGTATGTCTATTCACATCAATCATCAAATATAAACAATTAAAGCAAAAGTGTTGGGTGTACTGAAGCACACCAACAAGCATCTAATGCACACTTATTAAACACTATAATCAAATCACACAATCCTCGGGCAACCAGGAGCTCCAATGGCATAGAGCTAAAGAGCAGACATTGTCCTTGTCTGGTGATTCTCTCCAGCCAATGGATGGATGTCAGGGAATGGAGGAGTCAGACCAGGGATGGACAGCAAGGTGGCCAGTCTCACTGATGTCTTTAAAGAAAACTCTTAAGTGTGGCCAGACAAGCAATTTAAATACAGTTCCAAGTTGATGGTGTATGTTGGTGATTGGTTACACCCAGTGAAAGTCAATGTCCATTGGTTATGTTAAGTGAGGTGTGTAATTGCAACTGGGCATGTTCTTTGTACACATCCATGGAGCTGTGCTCCCTAGCAATTGTAACCAGTCATTGCTAAGAATGCCTATTGTAAGGTCAGGCACCAGTGATCAAAGGAGGCAGATTAAAATCAGCTTAATAAGGCTTTGTTGAGACTTGCTCCCAGGCAACACCCTCCAGTCCAACAAACGGGGTCTGAGGGAATCCCACACAGGCTCAGCTGGGTTGGAATTTTATTGGATTTAGGGCAGGAAGGGAGGGCTTGGGACAGGAAAGGGAGGTTTTTAGAGTCCCTTGTTTTCCTAGGGTTGTTCAGGGGATCTTGCTGAGATCCATGTCCTTCCAGGATTGATCAGGAGACTCCACTGATTGGCAGGTGGTTCTGTTGGTGCCTGATTAGTTGTTCTTTCAGGCTCATGGGTTGCTTGGTGTTTTGTTCCCTTAGCCACCTCAAACAGACCTAACACCTATTGCTAGTACCCTTTATAGCTCTTCATCAATTGCAAGCAGACATAACTAAGCAGTTCAATGGCTGCTGTTCCTTATGGCCAGCATCTTAGTGAGTCCCAGCATATCCGAGAAGGTGCTCCTTACACAAACTTATACTCACATTAGTGTGTGTGCAAGAAGGATATGGAGAGAATTACTTAATGAGAGAGAGAAAACTATATTTCAGTCAGATTTAGTAAGGGACCAAGAAGAATTTCTCAGATTTTTTGACACATTTATATCAAGCTGTGAGCACTTTGATCAGAGATCTGAATGCCTCTGAGATTTAATTAAACAGATAGTTTTTGAAAATTCTAGTAGAATTTTCCAAGAGATAATTCAGCCCCACTGCAAAAAAGGAATGATATCAGATTACATACACCTTTTTTTTTCAGGGTGGGATTAGCCTATTCCCAGGGTGTAGCCATGGCAGCTGTAATACAACAAGTTTTGCAAAATCTATTAAGTGAGACTATTTCTAAGAGGCAGTGCTTTAATTGTGGCAAGATGGGACACCTGGCAAGATATTTCAAACCATCACAAGGACAAAGGAATATACCAGGTCTTTTTCTGTGTTAACTACTGGGTATGGGAATGCCATGCCCAGAATGTCATAAAGAGACAATGTTAATTTACATAACAGGGAAACAGGAGGTAGGAAAAGCCCCAACCCCACCATATAATGGGAGAGACATCACAATTTGCTCCAGAGCAGCTTTTGGCTGGGGGGTTAACCATCACTCACTCTAGGTCAGCCTCCTTATGTGCAGCCCCAGTCTTGTGATATATTCAGAACATTTTCCACTTCGGAAGGGGAAGCTTGGAGCTCCATCCCACCTCAAAATTCATACTGACACCAGAGATGGGTCCACAAATGGTTCCTGTGGGAACTTACGAACCTCTACCACCAGATACAATAGGTTTAATGTTGAATAGAAAAGAAATTCAGGTACTACCTGTGTTTTCTATGTAAATTTTAATGGGGAAATTAAAATTGTTCTTCAAGCAAATTCCATTACTCAGCTTTCTCCAAAAGACATCATAGTGTCAATTGTTTACTTGACTTGTCATTCTGCAGGGAAAGATTTAGCAGCTGGGTCACCAAGAAATTCAGATTTCCAGGGCCCCACACAGAGCATACTTGGCTCAATTACTTAAGATTGCCCTCTATTGGATCTCAAATTTAATTACACAATTTTCAAGGGAGTTACAGATATTGGTGCAGATGTCTCTGTAATTTCCAGTTAATTCTGGCCCAGGAATTGGGATTTACAGACAGCACCTGTCCAACAAGAAGGCATTTGTCAGATCTCTGTGCCTGCTGAAAGTGGTCAATACTTTTGGGAAGATAAATATGACATTTCAGGACTCTTTATACCTTATATCATCGATAATTTGCCAGTAAATTTTGCTACCAGTTTTGTATTGATCATAAAACAGGCATTCCTCATAATGCTCAAGGTCATGGCATTGTAGAACAAATTCATGTATCTATTAAACAACAATTACCTTAAAAGGGGGAAGGGAATTATGACCCCACAGAATAACTTTAATCATGCTTTATTTGTTCTAAATTTTTAGCTTGTGACTCTATAGATTGCACTGCTGCTGAGAGACATTTTTTCCACTGCAAACAAGTCCTTTGGGCCTAGTTTGGTGGAATATTTACAAACAGGAGAGTGGAGAGGACCAAATTCATTCTTATTGTGGGATAGAGGTCATGCTTATGTTTTCTCAGAAGGTGCTTTTTGTCCTATTTGGGTACCTGAACATGCCTTCAGAAATGAAGGACCTAAATCCAAGGTTAAAATAACTAAAGATCAGTCCAGAGATGTCAGCACTGACCCCCAGCAAGAACAGGAATTTTGTAAGTAGGAAAAGGATGAAAGAGTCCCAGGGGGACCGAATGTCTAAACAGCCATCGTGGAAACAGCTGAAGAATCTAATGCAATAGGCTAAACTGTCTCCACCCCAATGTTTGTGGCCATGATAGCTCTATTTAGTTGGCAAGTAATTAGAATCCATGGAAAGATTTTTGAGTCTATTTCCCTGATCCAACTTTAGTAGTGTCAACTGGAGAATCCATCTCACTATTTACTAATGATATGCATATGATGGGAGGTTTTACAGATACTCATATTACACCCATGTATGTGTGGGGCTGAATTTAATTATACTGGTTACAATGTACAACTACTTCTATGTTGATTCCATAATAAACATGCTGGCTGTTTAAAGGTACCTGTTGAGGAAAAGTCAGCAAATGGGAGACCTAGTCCCTGGGAGTCAAAATTTTATGTCCGGAGAGTTATTAAAATGGAATTTTCTTATAACAAGCCAGTCATGTCTCCAGAATATCCACAATTACCTTACTTCTTTAATCATTCTGCAATTGAATTTGGTACCTTTCCTAAATAGATGGAATATGCAAATGTCTCTCCAATTCAATATAAAGTTTCTAGAAGTAGTGGATATAATTTTGACTGTCTCTAAGAATTGATAAAAGACCACTACTTAAGTATGGCATGACCCCTGGAGGTTTTATTGGTGATATTCTAATCTTCAGTGAAGGAGGTTTCAAAAAAGATCTCTGGAACTTAATTTCAGCCTCAGAATTTCTACATTATATAGATAACCCTATACCTGACTTTTAGGCAGGAATTGCACAGAGGGTTCCTGCTACGGCCTGAGAGCCTGTGTTCAATCGTCTTGTGCTTTAATTTTTGGAATTTATTATAATAGTCTAAAAAAGTGATACATGTCTTGTAGCCTGTAAAAATGCAATCTAATTGCATCACTAGATTTAACAGAGAGAGAGAGGAATGCTAATTCTTTACTAACCTCCTTTGTCTTACTACCGGCCAACATTTCAGAACCATGGTACGCTGATGCTGATGTTCAAGTTCTACAACAGATGCATGCTCAGTTAACCAGAGCCAAGTGAGCTCTAGGTCTTGTAATTCTTGGAGTGGTTGCTTTAATACCATTCGTATCCTGTAATGTGACAACTTTTGTAGCTATATTTCAAAACACTCAACATGCAAATTTTCTCAATAATTTGGTTCAAAATAATTTCAAAGCTCTCCATAATCAGATAAATATTGATGAAAAGATTGAAACTAAATTGAATGCCTTGGAGGCTACTGTCATAACTATTGGTAATGAGTTTCCACTCATAAGTTTAAATAAAGGCTTAAATGCCATGATGCTAATTAATATGTTATTATCAGCAAATATAATGCTTCTCAATGGGATTTGGAAAAGGCTAAAAATCATATAATGGATATTTGGCATAGCAATAAAATAGCCTGGATCTTATGGAATTATATAATCACTTGCAGGATATTCAGAAAATCAAAATCAATCTTATGGACCCTACATTTGTAGCTGGTCAAATACTTTAGAAATTGAACAGCTTTAATATGGGAAATATGCTGAAACACTCTGCATGGTATATTATTGGAATGATATTTTTGCTACTAATTCACTTTTGTATCCTAATAAATTGATTGTCGTAACCTAAGAACAAGAATCTAGGAGCTTTATATAACATCTCATCATTTGCATTTAAAATTAAGAAAATGGGGGAAGTGTGGGAAGCCACCTATGAAATGTGCATGGACCAGATCAGCATTGAAGCCATTGACTGGGAACATCTGGCATCTGGGAACTCCCAGCAGCACCCTTGCTGGTTTTGAGATGGTCTGATATATTGTGAACTCACACCCAGCTTTGCCACAGGTCCTGTGCAGCACCAGAGATGGGCATGATCCGTTAGGACCTGATTGGCCTACCGACCCCTACCCCAATTGTGTTTTTGAGAAGAAATTTCTATCAAATTCTTTTGATTTGTGCTGATATAAATAAACCAGATGTGGGCTCCTTTTTTTGTTAGAAGCTGTACCCGTCTGGTCAGCTTGGCCTGTTGCTGCCCCAGCTCTGAAATTGTATTTCTGTGTCCTGTGTTTATTTTGTAGTACTATTTTCTTAGCCTTTATTTCTCAGCCAGCCCATCCCTCTGAAGGGAAACACTTTCCTTCAAATACATGGGATGTGTGCAAGAGAAAATAATTAAAAACATGAAGAGAGAGCCTACAGAATGGGAGAAAATGTTTACTGCATCCACCTCAGATAGAGCATTAATATCCAGGTTATGTAAAGAACTCAAAATACTTAACACCAGTAAAAAAGTAATAACCAAATCAATGAAGGGGCTAATAAACCAAACATGTACATTTGCAATTTGCTTTGAACACTAACTCTTTAATTTTGAGCATTTTCTTTTTGTTCCCTTCATCTTAATTCCAATTGATATTAGTATTTTTATTTTTTCCTAGTTTTATTATTCTATATCCTTGATATCTTCAAAAAATTATTTTGTATATTTTATGTATTGATTTAACTAGTTTTCCTATTTGTGAAAATGTAAAATTTGGTGTTCCAATTCACTTTCATGCATCTATTCTGAATTAGAAACCCGTAATATGTGATTTTATGTATATATTGCTTTAAATTAAATGTATATTTTTAAGTAATATTGCTCTTCTATATTAGAAAATAGCAAATAAGTCTTCTCAGTGATTGTGAAGAAATCTCCATTTCTTCAATTATGAATAATCAACTCCTGTTGATACATCATTTTCTAATTATTTTAATTTGCTTGGAATGCCTTATTTGTTTTAATATATTTTAGCATGTCTCTGAAGTTTTGTGTTGTTGCTGTCTTGATTGTTGCATTTGTGTTATTCATTTTGTAACTTGCATTACAGGAAGACAGTGAATGGCACTATTGCCATGTAATTTAACTCATAGATAATTTATACAATTTAAATATTATCTTTCCTTCCCTAGATCAATGCTATTTTCTTCACTTCTCTAACTCAGAAATGAGAAAAACTTAACACCTTGGAAATTATAAATTTTAGTTTCACAGTGATGGAAAACACAATGCATGAATTTGATTTGAAATAATAAAGAGTTTAATAAAGATGAGATCAGGATTAAATATTAAATGTCATTGAGAAGGCTAATCTGATTTAAATGTAGAAAGGCAATGAGGAAGTAACTTAGAATCAGTACTAAAAGAATTACAGAATGTTTTATTTTACTTATTCATCAAAACTTCTACTTCTTTGAGAGAAATACAATCTTTTTTATGCAGTCAGTGAAAACATGTTTCACTTGCTTATTTCTCAAGGTGTAAATGAAAGGGTTCAGCAAGGGCGCTATAGAAGTGTTGAGAACTGAAATTCCTTTATTTATGGACACCTCTTCCTTTGCTGAAGGCTTGATGTAGATGAAGATGCAGCTGCCATAGGTGATGGAAAGCACAATCATGTGAGATGAACAGGTGGAAAAGGCCTTTTTCCTTTGCTGAACAGAGGGGAATCTCAGAATGGTCTTGATGATGGATGTGTAGGACAGAACCACAAAGACTAAGGTAATAATGAGGGCGAATACAGCCACAATGATGACCATCTGTTCTAATATCCATGTGTCTGAGCAGGAGATCTTTAGGAGGGGACTTGCATCACAACTGAAATGATCAATGGCATTAAAATCACAGAATTCAAGCTGGAGACCTACACTTAGGGGTGGTACAATAATCATCAAGCCAGCTACCCAGCAGGAGAGGACTAATATGGTGCACACTCTGTTGTTCATGATAGTCATATAATGAAGGGGTTTACAGATGGCCACATAGCGATCATAGGACATGGCTGCCAGGAGAAAAAATTCTGTTGCTCCAAAGAGAAAAACAAAAAATACTTGACTTACACAAGCATTGTAGGTAACAGTATTGTCTCCAGTTGATAAACTGTACAGGAATCGAGGGATACAGACAGTAGTAAATGAAACTTCTAGGAAGGAAAAGTTTCTGAGGAAGAAGTACATAGGAGTCTTAAGATGGGGATCCACCAGTGTGAGGGTGATAATAGTCAGGTTCCCTGTTACACTCAACATGTAGGTGAGCAACAGGAAGATAAACAGCAGAACTTGCAGTTTGGGGTCATCTGTCAGTCCCAGCAGGACGAAAGTGGTTATTGTTGTGTGGTTCCTCATCATTGTACATTGATATTTACCTAATCCTTATATAAAAACCAAGATTTCATAAAGAGAAACATATTCAAATTCTACAACAAAAAGGTGTGCACAAAGAAGCCAAGCAAACCAGCCTATATTTTCTTCTCCTTCTCCTTTTACATCATAATTAATATTTTTATTATTTCAATAGAAATCCTGAATTTTATGTTTCTGACCAGTGGAGATTTTCTTAAGGGTTCATGTTTTTGTAGAACAATCCAACTTTTTCTTTCATCGTTTGCTCCCTTTAGAATTTACAAATGTAGTTTATTTGTCACATACAAATCATTAGATGGACTGAATTTCCAGATGGTTAAGAAAAATATAACACTCATGGGTAGCTAATAGTACTTTGTCCAATAGAAACCTGGATACCCGGCCTATCCATGTAACTAAGATCATGGATTCTCTTTACTTGTTACTATCTGGGGATTGATGCAAAGATAAGATACATTTCTCTTGAAAAACAAACAAGTGATAAAGACAACAACGGGATTCCTTATAGTGGAAATTTCAGTACCTATGGATGGTTGGATGTAGAACTATTTGACTTATATGTGAGAAAATGTTATGTCCAAGGTATTAAAAAAGAGTGCTTTCTTATGCATACATTTATGCTCAATTACTTGACTGTTTCTCTCAAAGCTTCTGATGTTATTATATATATTTAATATCACAGAATATAGCCTTCTAGGCTGTGTGTTATTGCATGATGTTTTCAATTCATTTGAAAAATACCAAGTTTCTCCTCAGTTCTTCTTCATCCCATTGAGGTCTTAAGTAGCTCTGTTGGGACTTTCACTTGCAATTCCCTAGATTTCCTATCACTCCAAAGACTTCATTTTGTTGAAGCTAGTGGCACATTTTAGTTTTATCTTGCCTAAAATTACCACAGCTTCAAAAAGTAAATACTGGCCATTCTTTAAATGGGTCCCATGCCATCATTCTAATTTTCCTTGTAGCTTTATATTGCTATTTTTAGTGTCTCTTTTTACTCTTCATTTTTCTCTATTCACATGTGAAATATCGGTGCTCCCCAATATTCTACTTGCAGACATCTCACTTCTTCTGTTCTGTTTGTTATTCTTCTTTTACTATGCTATCCATGAATAATTTCACCAATTAATTTGCTTTATCATTTATATGATGTACTCCAAAGATGAGACCTATAGGATATAGCATATAGGTCATTCCTGGGTGTCTGCACTGTGTTGCTTCCAGGACCCTCCATGGATACCAAGCCTGAACATGCTCTAAACATTACAATTTGTGTGTCCACATCTCAATTAGCATATGCTCTAAAAGATTTGCCTTATTTTTTCCAGTGTTAAATACTTTTTGATATAAAAAGAATTTTATCTTTTTGCTTAACCTGCAAGGCTCTTTATGGAAAGTAGCGTCTTTGATTTTTCTCACTTCAGCACTTCTCATTTTCTTACCTGTTTTCCTTAGGGCTTGACTTCCACTAACACTGACTACTTGAAACTCTTCATATTTTCTACATGATTTCTCCTCTGCACAGGCTATCCTTTTGATTAATGCCTATTAGTCCCTCATGGATCCCTGTAGGTATCAGTTCTTTCAAAAAATCTTCATTCATGAACTCAAAGCACATGAAATTGTGCTCCTATGGTATTTCCAAGTACCTGTTGTTTATTCAGTCCTGGAGTATGTCACATTGTATTATGCTTTGCACTGTAATTATATTTCTCTTGGATTTTTAAAAAATATATTTAGTTGTAAATGGACATAATATGTTTATTTTGTTAATTTAGTTTTTTTTTAATGTGGTGCTGCGGATCAAACCTAGTACCCACACATGCCAAGCCTGTACTCTACTACTGAGCCTCTTCCCTAGCCCTCTCCTGTATGTTTCTGTAAATTTCTCTAAAGTAGAAACAATATTTTATATGCTATTAAGTTTTCTTATATTTGGCTTATATTGTAAACTTAGGGATGAAACAAAGCAGCATTGTCTATATCCTGGCTATATACTCCTTAATGCTTATTCTGGTCATTTGATTCAAAGTCCATATTTACATATACACTTCAAAATACTCTTTTATTTTGAATACTTCTTAAAAAAAGGCCTGAATAGCCCAGCTCTACACTCTACAGAGTTTTTCCCAGCCTTGATCTACTTCTTCCTTTACCCTTAATAACTAATTCCCTGTCTGCAGCTGTTGTTTGTTTTCTTATTTCCAATAACTTCTTTCCTAATCTCTTCCTTGTTAGGCACTTAGTTAAGGTTAGCCCCCTTTTTTTACATAATTGCTTCCCATATAACATTTTTTTGGAACTGTAATTGTTCCACACTGTGATATATATATATATATATATATATATATATATATATATATATATATATATATATATATATATACTGAAACCAGCTACTGCATTACTGCATGTCTAAAGATTTAATCTACTAAGAGAGACTTTGTATTGTCTTTCTAAAATCAACTGTGATCCACATGAATAATATAAACAGGTACCTTCAAGAAGCTCAGGAATATCCAAATATTCTCAAGGTTATTAGATTTTTAGGGTTGAGAGAAAAATATATTCTAAGAACAGGAAATTTATTTATTCTTTCTGTGTTATAGCCTTTGTAGCTACAAAAAGAATGCATGATACATAACACATGTTTAATAATTTTTGAAAAAATGGTTTGATGTACCTTTATATATTTTAACATGTATTTCAATCTTTCAAAAAATATAGAATGTTTCAGATGATACTTATATATAAAAGGTTTACTTTGTGATGTCTAGAAGATTAGAATTATTGATAAATCTTGTGAGTATAACCCAGATATTTTTTTTAATTTACTTTTCTATCTATATCCCAAAATGTGTTTCTCTCATACTAATACTCCAAAAACATGGGGTGATATAACCAGAATGTATTATGTAAACATCTTTTCTAATATATAGAATTAATTCTACTTACGTTTATATCCATATTAAAATGTTCATTTAGCTATTCAGTTCTTTCTATTTTACATAATCATCTTCAGCGGTAGTGTTTCTAGAGAAAAAGTGATGTTTGCCACAGAGACAAATAAATAAACCTACCTTTTGTAAAGGGAAAAATAGTGCCATCAAATTCCTATGGCCAGGAATAGTCACAGTCTGAGGAACTGTTATTTGAATTCCTTGCCTGCCCAGGTTTCATCCTCTTTTCTCCATTCTTCTCATCCATAAATTCACCTAAATGGTATGGAATTATAAATCTCTTAGGGTTCAGCACTTTCCAGGTAAGGAACACAATTGTGCAATACCAGTAGTTCTCTATTCTGCAAAGAGTGGGATCCAGGTACAGGATGAAGTAAAGGCTGAGTGGGCAAGAAAAGTTCAAGTTTTTAAAACTTCTCTTTTCTGGTGACTTTGCTATCCTCCAGGAGGTGTGACCACAGCTTACAATCTTTGTTACACTGGAAATATCGAGTGTTTGGAGTCTTACAGTAAAAATGTACTTCTGACTACTCAGCTTTCTAAAAACTAATATTAAGTTGTAAACTACAATGAGATGTCACCTTATATCCATCTATTAACCATAATAAAAATATGTTTTCACGAGGATGTGGAAAAATTGGGATCTGCATACTTTTGGTGGAAATGTAACCTTGTATAGTTACTATAGAAAATGTTAGAAGTTTCCTCAGAAAACGGGCAATAGAGTGACTGTCTGATCTAGCATTTACATTTTTGTCATATTTCCAAAAGAATAGAAATAAATATCCCAAAGAAAAGTCTGCAATCCTGTGTTCTTTGCAGCTAAAAATAGCAAAGATACAGAAACAATTAAGATGTCCATCAACAGATAAACCGACTAAAAGAAAATGTGATGCGCATGTGTGCACACACACACACACACACACACACATACACACACAATGAAATATTATCCAAATTTAAAAAGAAGGAAATCCTGCAATATGTAACAACATGAATAATCTGGAAGACATTATCAAAGTGAAATGAGTTACAGAAGGCAAATATTGTGTGATTCTTCTTACATGAAGTATCTAACACACTCAGATTCAAAGAAAGAGAGTTAGAGGGGTGGTTGCCAGCAGCAGAGGAAGGGGAAATGGAGAGCTGTTCTGTTGCTATAAAATTCCAGTATGAAAGATAAATAAGTCTAGAAATCTTAAAGTCAAAAATTATCTCCTTAATTATTTAACAAGATAGTTTTTCCTTTTCTGCTTTAAAAGCCTTTCATATAGTCCTTTACTGAAACTCTAAATTTCATCTATTTTTCTCCTCAGAAACGCAATATCATTTTCATTTCTCTCTTCACATATTATTTGAGTAGGGGTAAATATATCTTCTTCTTTTGCATAAAAAATGAACTCTTTTAATTCCCCTAAGACTTTTGGTTTCATCTTCTCAGAAATCATTTCACCAATACAGGATTGGGAAAACTGTGACTAAGGTAATGTTTGTTTTATAACATCCATTCTCCCTACGTATCTTTCAAACTCCCAGTTCCTTTTGCCAGTCTCCTTAGGTATAATAATGATGTGTTTACTGCACAGAATGCTCCACTCTGCCATTGTCTTGGCCCTAGTCTTTCCAAGGAATGAAGTGCTTTGGATCTTTTCATACCCCTCCCTCTTATTAATTCCCTCAGGGATTGATTGCACCTGACTGTTGGCAAACACAAAACAAGTTAGTTCAAATAAATCTATCCCATATAGCATCTACCATTTACAAGGCACCAGGCTAGGTTCCACATCATAGAATTCATTAAGCTGTACTAAAACTCTCACCCTCATTTTCTGTAATGCATTACTTTTGTCCTTTGAATTAGAATTATTGAGGATATTTTCAATAATATAGAAATTTGGGGGAATTAGACAGATAATAAATTTTCACTAGGAAGTCAGGGAGTGAGGTTAAATGTTAGAAGATAAATTAGAAGCTAGAATAATTGCAGTATAATTATTAAGAGTTTCATATGCATATTAAAGTTTGAGAATCACCAAGGCAATTAAAGATTAGTGTTAATCACTGACATTGTCATCTACACATCCCATCAGTGCTGTTCCTTATGCCATAAACCATCACTTAATTTATATATTTGCATTATAATTTGGACTCAAATGAAGGATGACTAAAATATTAATAGAGTTCTTTTACCTGCATTACAGGCTTTCTTTTGTTGATGTAATCTCTGATCATTACATGTAATCTTCATATAGAGGAACAGACTGTGCTTCTGTTAATGGAGCAATAATTGCCCCTAGTCAGTCAGCATCAATTATTTATAATGCTAGCAACGAACATATGCACCATCTGAAAACATGGTCTCTTGGGCTTTGGGTATTTCCCTATCATTGAGTGAAAGGATATTTCCCCAGGGGATAGCAGTTTGTTTTAGATATTTTTAACTCAGTTTGCTTTTTAAAAATTCCTGCAAATAACATGAGTCCCATGGGTCTGGAAAAGTGACTTCTTCCTTCCTATGGACATGTGCCTTAGAAAATCCCATGTGGTGTATTTGGCAAGGCTCAGCATGCTTTGATAATCTTGTGCAGTGAATAATTAGCAAGTAAAAGTTCTTGCAATAGAAAGTAATTTGTCTCACTTAGTTATTAAGGGGACAATTTCATTTAAAAAATAGGAGATATTGGATTATTTCTACTTAAATTTTCATTCTAAAATAATATTTCCAATTTAGAAAATGGTGAAATTTTCAGCAATGTAATATTCTTTGTGGTACATTTTCCAAGGATTTGGAAGGCACACCTCAGAGTGTCTTAAATTACACAGCATGGATAACTACAAATTGCTGGATCAGTGACTACAGATAGATGCTTAAATATGCCTGATCGAGACAATAGTGTAGTTAAGACTCTGTTGAATAATTTAAAAACATGGTCAATACAATATTCCATATTAAAGAGTTGAAGTAAAGCTTAACAAAATTACAGGAAAATACACCAACAAATATTTATTTCCCTTATCTCTCAAAAGAGAAAGTAGTTCTCATGTCTGCCTTAGATTACTTACTCTTGATATTTTTTTATTATTTTGGCTGGCAGCTCCTAGTGGGTCTAACTGTATTTTGTTAAGGAAGATGTGTTTTGTCCTGGAAATCACTTAAATTGCTCTGTAGGCATGTTTTGGAGAGTCCTGAGTTTTTCTAGTTTCTCATTTTAACAGAGTATGTGTATATCTTTAGAAACTCTCTTACTTTGAATATTAGAATCATTTTCTTTGCTCTGAATAATTCTGGTAAGAAAATTTGAGAGGGAGAAAAAATAATTTTCTTTGGGTTGAGAAGAGTGGTTTTCTGATCCTTAAGAGCAGGCCGTTAATATTTTTACTCCTCAAATAATGATATTTATATTTTCTTCTCTGTCTCAGAGAAGCACATTCAGATTACTTTAATTAATAGTTAAGTATCCTTAGTGTTGAAGTTCAAACATGATTTACTGAATCTTCTGTGTAAATTAGCTTTGGCAAAGCAACTAAAATAGGCAGCAGCCAAAACACCTTTCTTGAGATAATAATATAGTGATTAGGAACAAGTTATAGGGAAGGTGCTTGCCTTAATGGTGTCAGGATGGGGTGGGGGGCCAGCACAAGTCTGATTCAACTGCCCATTATGTCTGTTAATAAAATATTTTACTGAAAATATTTTATTGAATCCACCATGATAAAATATTTGATAATGTATCTGGTACATGTGAAAATTCTAATTGACAAAAGTTACTATGTATACAGAGATTTTTAAAATCAGAATTTACATCATAAAACAGGAGAACATGTATAAGGTGGACATTATTTGTTCTATATACAGACAATGGTTCTCCCTATTACTTTGTTTTTGGAGACTCCCAGCTCATTTCTTCTAGTTATTCATAAAATATAAAATAAGTTATTGTAAACTACAATATCCGTCTTCTATAGAATATTTTCTGTGTACTTGGGTACCACGTATATTTACTGTGTACTTGGATACCACTTTTCATATGCCATTATGTACCTCATTCCCAGTTCTAGTAATCATTATTATACAATCTGATCAACTTAATTTTTTAACATTCACATCTGAGAAAGAATACATAATATTTGTCTATCTGCATGTGACATTTTATTTTGCCTATATTTCTTTAGTTATATCCATCTTTTGGCATATGATATCATTACTTTTATGGTTGAATAATCTCTCTTGAATCCTAATTCACATGATAGGCTATTAGTGCACAGAAATACTAATGAATTTTGTACATTGGTTTTGTATCATTCAATTTTGCTGAATTAATTTTAGCTCCAATAGCTTTTTAGTGGATTTTTGTGGATTTTCTGTACATAAGAACATATTGCCTTACAAACAAGGACAATATGATTTACTCTTTACCAACTTAGATGCCCTTTATTTCTTTCTTTTCCCTGATTGTTCTTTCTAAAATGAAAGTGGTGGAATGACCTTCTTGTTCCAGATGTTAGAGAGAAAGCTTCCAGCTTTTCTCCATTCAGTGTGATTGCAACTGTTGACTTATTATATGTAACTTTATTATCTTAGATACATTACTTTTACCTTTAATGTGTTCTATTTTCATCATAAAGGGTTGTTGAGTTTGTTATCAAATGCCTGTTCTACATCTACTCATGTAATCATGTTTTTGTCCTTCATTTTGTTGATGCTGTATGTCTTGTTTATTGACTTGCATATTTTGAACCATCCTTGCATTCCTGGCATGATTCTCACTTAAGAATGGTGCATAGCGGGGGCTGGGGTTAAGAGGTAGAGAGCTCTCCTAGCATGCATGAGGCTCTGGGTTCCATCCACAGCACCACATAAATATAAACTAAAGATATTTTGTCTGCCTATAACTAAAAATAAATATTTTTTAAAAGATGGTGAATAATCTTTTCAATGTGTCATTGGATTTAGTCATTTGCTAGTTTTTGTTGAGAAATGTTGCATCTATGTCTTTTAAGGATATCAAGCTGTAGCTTTTTTGTTGTTGTTGTATTATTGTCTGGTCTTTGTATCAGGGAAATTAATGTTGCTAGTGCTGGGGATTCAACTCAGGGACTCATGACTTTGGTCTTGGCAATGACACCAAAAGCTCAGGTGATAAAAACATTAACAGACAAGTGGGAGAACATCAAATTGAGATGCTTCTACACTCATAAAGAACAAACAAACAAACAAAACAGAATGAAAAGGCATTCCATGGAATGGAAAAAATACTTATAATCATAAACATGATAAGGATTTAATATCTAAAATATAAGAAACTCTGTAGATGTGACAGTAGAAGAACTAATGCAACTGAAAACAAAAGTGGGAAAACGATATACATTGTTATTTTCCCAAAGAAGACATACAAGTGTACAAGGTTCTCAACATCACTGATTATCAGAGGAGTGCAAATTATAACTACAGGGAGGCATCACACTTGTTATGAGGGGTATTACATGAACAAAAGAAAAACAACAAACCCCCAAATTAAAAGTAACAAGTTTTGGACAGAGGAGGAAAAATTGAGACTCAGGTACATTGTTGATGGGGATGTCAAATGATACAGCCATTTCAGAGAACAGTATAAATTTTCCTCAAAACAATTACAATAGAACTATTGTGTGAGACAGAAATCCAATTTTTAGATATGTATCTAAAAGTATTGAAACCAGGATCTTCTAGAGATTTTTAAAATATTTATGCATATTACATCATTATTTACAATATCCAGGATATGAAAGCAATCTTTTAAATACCCTTCTATAGATTAGTGGCCAAAACAAATATGTTATATACATATATTAGAATATTATTCAGCCCTAATTAAGAATGAATTTTTGCCATATGCCACAATATACATGAATTTGAAAGACATTATACTAAGATAAAAATCCAGTCATAGAATGATATGTTTATGGAACTGAAAATAGGGTCACATTTTTCAGGAACTGAAAATAGTCAAACTCAGAAGCAGAAAGTAATGAAAGTTTTCAGGTCTGGGGAGTTGAGGAAATGGGCAGTTACTGTTCAATGAGTATAAAGTTTCAAGTATGTAGGATGGATAAGTGCTAGATATCTAATATATAACAATGTGTTTATAGTTAACATTAATGTATTGTACACTTAAAACTTTGTGAAGAGGGTAGAACTTCAGGTGATGTGCTCTTATTAAGTTAAAAACTGAAACCTAAGAATAGAGAGACAGGAAGAAATTTTTGGAGGTTATAAGTATGTTTATTACCTTGAATGTCTTTAATATGGAGATGATTTTCTGGATGTATATGAAATGTAAACACAAATCAGATTTTGTTCCTTACATATGTGCAGTTCCTTTACATAAAGCATATGTCAATAAAGCTGTTAAAATGAATTTAAAAATAAATGAGTAATGAGTTATTTTTTTTAAGTGAGTGAATATGGGTCAGCAGAGAACTGTGTTACTTATTATGTGACAGATGACTGTCAGCTTAATAAAGAAGCAAACAAAATATGAACAAATGAAGTCATGATAATTTAAAAGCAGGAAGAAAATAAATTAAATTTTAAAAAAACTGTTCTCAGTATGAGAAGTCGCCATGATTATCATGAAAGGGCCAGATGGGTGTTACTCTAATGCTTTTTCTCTAAACAAATAAATAAATACATAAATCCATAGAATCCAGTGAGAATAGGCGTAGAACATACCAGAATCTCTGGGACATTTTGAAGTTTTTCTAGGGGAAAGTATATAGCTATGATTGCCTATATACAAACAACAACAACCCAAACAAACCCAAAATCCAGCAAGATCCCAAATAAAGAATCTGAAGATGCTTTAAGGTCCTAGAAATAGAAGAACAAACCAATTCTAAAGCTAGTGTAAGTAAGAAAATAATTAAGCTCTGAGATAAAATTAATGAAATGGAATATAAAAACTTGCAAAAATGTAATAAAGATTGAGTTATTTATAAAGATAAAATCGATTGATAGAACTTTAGGTAAACTTTAAGAAAAGACAGATAAGAGATACAGTTAGAGATGAAGAAGGACATCAGTGAAATCTAGAGGCTCATTAATTACTATTAGAAAAGTTCTTGGGGCATAAATATTTATTATTATGACATCATCTTTTCGGATTTCTTCCTTTATAGTGTGAAGGTAACTTCTTTGTCTCTTCTGATTAATGTTGACTTGATTTCTGCTTGTTGGATACCAGAGGAGCTACTCTTGCTTGCTTTTGGACCTCATGTCCATGGAATATCATTTTCTGTCCTTTTAATTTTAGCCTATGGATTTTTTTGCCTCAGTGGTGTGCTGCTTACAGGTAACATACAATTGAAGTTTTCTTTCCTTTTTCTTTCACTGGCAAGTGCACTGTTTTTTGTTTGTTTGTTTGTTTTTACTTTTAGCATTTTATTTTTAAATTTGTTCTAATTAGTTATATGTGACAGTAGAATGCACTTTAATACATCACACACAATTGGAGTATAATTTCTTATTCTTCTGGTTGCACCTGATATAGAATCCCACTAGTCTTGAAATCATAGATGTACATAGTGTAATAATGTCTGATCCATTCTACTATTCTTCCTACTCCCATACCCTCACCCCACCTTCACTTTCCTCTATCTAAAGAACTCTGTTCTTAGCAAGCTCCCCTCCCCTTATTGTGAATTAGCATCTGCATATCAGAGTAAATATGCAGCTTTTGTTCTTTGGGATTGGCTTATTTTGCTTAGCATGGTATTCTCCAGCTATATCCATTTACCTGAAAATGCCATAATTTTATTCTTTTATAAGACTGAGTAATATTCCATTGGGTATATATATGCCACATTTTAGTTATTCATTCATCTGTTGAAGGGTACCTAGGTTGGTTACATGGTTTAGCTATTATGAATTGAACAGCTATAAACATTGATATGACTGTGTCACTGTAATATGCTGAATGTAAATCCTTTGAGTATAAACCAAGAAGTGGTATAGCTGGGTCAAGTGGTGGTTCCATTCCAAATTTTCTGAGAAACTCTCATAAATTCCTCATCTATCCCCTACTACAGTTTTGAGATGTTCCAATAAAAATTGTACCAATTTGCATTCCCACTATATATATATATATATATATATATATATATATATATAAATGTTCCTTTCACCTTCATCCTTGCCAACGTTTGTTGTTGCTTGTATTCCTGATAATTGCCATTCTGACTGTAGTGAGATGAAATCATAAAGTAGTGTTGATTTGCATTTCTATAATTGCAAGAGATGTTGAATATTTTTTCTTATATTTGTTGATTGCTTGTATTTGTGTGTGTGTGTGTGTGTGTGTGAGTGTGTGTGTTAAGTGTCTGAACCCCTTTTTCTCACCCAGCATGAAAGTCAGCTCAAAGTGTACCAAAGACTTAGGCACTGGAAGAGAGACCCTGTGCCTAATAGAAGAAATAGTAGGCCCAAATCTTTATCATGTCAGCCTAGGATCTGACTTCCTTAACAAGACTCCTAAAGCACAAAAAGTAAAATCATGAATTAATAAATGTGAATGATTCAAGCAAAACAATTTCTTTTAAGCAAAGTAAATTGCAGGAAGTCACACATGAAATATGTGTGGACCAGGTTGGCATGAAAGTCATTGACTGGGAAGATCTGATATCTGGCAACTCCAACTGGCACCCCTGCTTGTTTTGTAGTGGCACATTTCCTCCATAGAAACTTAATTAAACTTTTTTAGAAATCTTCACCGTAACTAATCTTAGAATTATGAGCAGAAGAATCTCTAAATATGAATTTAATGTAGTTGAGCTCCTATTTCCTGTTGCTGAATATTACAATAATTAAATTTGGCCATGGTCTTGAAAGAGATCAGCACCTGGAGTGCTGAACACCTCTTTGGTAGGTTTTTCACAAACATTTATGAAATGTCTAGGAATAGTGTGTTTGTGTGTGTGTGTGTGTGTGTGTGTGTGTGTGTAGTAATTTGTAAAGGTTTTCAAGGGAACTATGTCTGAAAATGCAAAGTGTGATAAGAAAAACAGTTTCTTTTAACTTGGGCTGGGGCTTCATGGATAAGATTACATTTCAAAGATAAAGAGAATAAGTTATTAATTGGGCTCCATGGTACCAGCTGGCAGGGGGAGGGAAGAAAGGGGAAAAGAAACTCTCCTCCACTCAGGCACTGTCCTTGAGGGGTTAACTTGCCAAGAACATTGAAATAAAAAGCTGTTTCTGTGTGAACTTCTCCAGACTGTAAACTTCTGAGCCCTCCACTTACACACTGTTCTGGGAAAAAAAAATAAGTTCTGAAACTGCTTGAACTTTGGAACAGGGAGACTAAATGATTATAATGAAAGCTATACCTTCTGAACCTGGCTGCAGTCATATAAAACTGCTTCTTGCTATCTTCAGTGTCCTGGCCAGTTTGTCCCCTATGACAGTTTTTGAGATGGTCGAATATATTGTGAACTCCCACCCAGCTCTGCCAAAGGTCCCCTGCAACTCCACAGATGGGTGTGACCCACAAGGAACCTAACAGCCTACAAGCCCCCACTTGTATCCTGCTTTTTTGTTGAACCTGCAACACAAAGAAAAGACCACCAACTCCAATTTTAAACCAAAGTAAAGTAAGCTTATATTGTGTACTCTAAAGAGCTGATCAGCAGTCTTGCTATTGTGAATTGTGCTGCTATGAACATCGATGTAGCAGTGTCCCTGTAGCATGCTCTTTTTAGGTCTTTAGGGAATAGACTGAGAAGGGGAATAGCAGGGTCAAATGGTGGTTCCATTCCCAGCTTTCCAAGAAATCTCCATATTGCTTTCCAAATTGGCTGCACCAATTTGCAGTCCCACCAACAATGTACAAGTGTACCCTTTTCTCCACATCCTCGCCAACACTTGTTGTTGTTTGACTTCATAGTGGCTGCCAATCTTACTGGAGTGAGATGGTATCTTAGGGTGGTTTTGATTTGCATTTCTCTGACTGCTAGAGATGGTGAGCATTTTTTCATGTACTTGTTGATTGATTGTATATCCTCCTCTGAGAAGTGTCTGTTCAGGTCCTTGGCCCATTTGTTGATTGGGTTATTTGTTATCTTATTGTCTAATTTTTTGAGTTCTTTGTATACTCTGGATATTAGGGCTCTATCTGAAGTGTGAGGAGTAAAAATTTGTTCCCAGAATGTAGGCTCCCTATTTACCTCTCTTATTGTTTCTCTTGCTGAGAAAAAACTTTTTAGTTTAAGTAAGTCCCATTTGTTGATTCTTGTTATTAACTCTTGTGCTATGGGTGTCCTATTGAGGAATTTGGAGCCCGACCCCACAATATGTAGATCGGAGCCAACTTTTTCTTCTATCAGAGGCAGAGTCTCTGATTTGATATCAAGCTCCTTGATCCATTTTGAGTTAACTTTTGTGCATGGTGAGATAAAGGGATTCAGTTTCATTTTGTTGCATATGGATTTCCAGTTTTCCCAACACCATTTGTTGAAGATGCTATCCTTCCTCCATTGCATGCTTTTAGCCCCTTTATCAAATATAAGAAAGTTGTAGTTTTGTGGGTTGGTTTCTGTGTCCTCTATTCTGTACCATTGGTCCACCTGCCTGTTTTGGTACCAGTACCATGCTGTTTTTGTTACTATTGCTTTGTAGTACAGTTTGACCTCTGGTATCGCTATACCTCCAGATTCACACTTCCTGCTTAGCATTGTTTTTGCTATTCTGGGTCTTTTATTTTTCCATATGAATTTCATGATTGCTTTCTCTATTTCTACAAGAAATGCCGTTGGGATTTTGATTGGCATTGCATTAAACCTATAGAGAACTTTTGGTAATATCGCCATTTTGATGATGTTAGTTCTGCCTATCCATGAACAGGGTATATTTTTCCATCTTCTTCAATTTCTCTCTTTAGGGTTCTGTAGTTTTCATTGTATAAGTCTTTCACCTCTTTTGTTAGGTTGATTCCAAATGTCTTCTTTGATATAAGGAGAGTAACTAAGAACAGACTAGGGAAGAAGAGCACAAGAAGAAGACCAACATTAAACAAGGATGAGAGGTGGGAGGGAATGGGAGAGAGAAGGAAAATTGCATGGAAATGCAAGGAGACCCTCAGGGTTATACAAAATTACATACAAGAGGAAGTGAGGGGAAAGGAAAAAATAATACAAGGGGGAGTAATGAATTACAGTAGAGGGGGTAGAGAGAGAAGAGGGGATGGGAGGGGAGGGGAGGGGGGATAGTAGAGGATAGGAAAGGCAGCAGAATACAACAGACATGAGTATGTCAATATGTAAATCAATGGAAGTGTAACTGATGTGATTCTGCAATCAGTATACGGGATAAAAATGGGAGTTCATAACCCACTTGAATCAAAGTGTGAAATATGATATATCAAGAACTATGTAATGTTTTGAACAACCAAGAATAAAAAAAATAAAAAAGTGAATAAATGAATTGAACAACTAAAAAAAAAAAGAGCTGATCAGCAACTGCCTTACCCAAAAGCTGGGCCAGAGGACAGCATCTGGTCTAAGAGTAGGGAAGGTTTTTATAACACAAAAAGTTACAAAGGTGGGTATCTTGGTAACGTACAATGAACAGGGTTTTGGCAAGAGTAGTACAAGGGCAGATAGAAGGTAAATGATCTACATGGCTTAACATTTCAAGGTAGGGAATAAATTTAGATTTCAACATTAGAATTTATGAGGAGCCACTCAGTTTTCAGGGAGGGTTGTTATTTGGTCAAGGAGAGTCAGAATTTATGAGGGGCCACTGAAGTTTCAGAGAAGATTGTTATCTTGACAGGGAAAGCCAGGCATGGGTGAGGTCAGAGCATGGGCAGAAATTTAAACAAGTTTAAACAACAATGTATGGTCAGACCAAATAGAAATCTTAGTATTTTTCAGTAAAACAGAAATGAACTTTTCATGACTTTGTGATAAGATGGCTCCCAATCTTAATATGGAATTAGGCTGGTTTCATCACTTTTATGAACAACTTTCCATTGAATCCCTTTGATCTGTGCTGATATAAATAAACCAGGTGCAGCCTCCTTTCTTTGTTATAAGCTGCACCCGTCTTGTCAGCTTGGCCTGTTGCTGCCCTGGCTCTGAAACTATATTTCTGTGTCCTGTGATTATTTCATAGTTCTATTTTCTTAGCTTTTATTTCTCAGTCAGCCCATTGCTCTATAGGGGAATGCTTTCCCTTGTCCACACAGGACATGAGTGAGAATTGGCACCCAGAAGAGGAACACCTTCCTGAGGAAACTGAAAAGAGAAAGGTATCAGGTGAGTACATGGGCCCTCTCTTGCAGGAAGCTTGTGTACAACTTGCTGGTTGAGAGAAAGAAGAGAGACAGCTTATTTATAGCACAATGTTAAGCATAAGGAACTCACTCTCTACAGAGAGAGAATACTTTTCTATTCTCAAGACTATCATGAGTCAAAAGGGAAAGCCTATGAAAAGAGCTCAACTCTCAGTTCCTAGAGGTGATTAGGGAAGTTTGTTCACAGTTTTATGATGAGAAATCCCTTGGTTTTTATACTTGGAAAAAACCTGTCAGGGAGCTGCATGCTGTCTCTATTTCAGCTAACAACACTAAGGGTACAATTGAGAAGAATACTTATGGTAATAGAGACTTGCTTATATTCAGAACAAGATATTGGATGACGGTTCTTAGGAGATTTAATCATGGGCCTTAGAAATATGGTTAAAAGTCTTAAACCCAGTTAACATGTCTGCCCAGCTTCTAGGAATTCTCTGTTTGCAGGAAACTTAACACATGAAAAACAAAGAGAAGAGTCAAGGGTGGAACTGCAACAGGCCCCATTTGTAGCTCTTGAAAACCAAAGAGATGATCTAAGAACACAACCAATGTGTACTTCATTCATAGCAAGTGAGAGACAGGGAAACAGCCTGGAGGCAGATCCAGAACATGATTCTAATTTATAGTGCATAAAAGGCAGGGAAACAGCCCAGATTGCACTTCAATAGAAAGAGAGAAACAAGAAGATGCAGGAAGGGTCACTCAGGAGTAATCTCTGTCTGAGGTCAAAAACTCTCAGTCTGAAACGAGATTAAATTGGCAGCAACCTCTGTAATTTGCATTTAAATGGTCCTTTTCCAGGGATCACCCTGTCCCTGGAGAATGTCTAAGACTCAAGAATCCCAAATATAGCTGCTACAAATATTTCTCCACTCCTGTGAGGCCTAAGAGCCACCTGAACCCTGGGAGAAGATATATCAGAGTTTAAATTATTTCCAATATTTGAGCAGTTAGAACAACAAAACCAAAATGTAAGAGTTCATGCAGCTATACCTTTTAAAACATTAGAAGAATTAAAATTTGCTTGCTCCACCTATGGCCCAACCTTGCCTTTTGCTCAAAACTTGATAGAATCTATGTGTAATGAGGTCCTGCCAACTTATGATTGGATTACACTTGCTAAGTCTTCTCTTTCAGGAGGTGAATATTGGTTGGAAATCTTGTTGGATGGATTTTTGGTCTGAGCAGGAAGAAACTAACAGAAGATATGGAGCTCAAATTACTTTAGAGATGTTGACCGAGATGGGACAATTTGCTGATTTGGAAATACAGTTAAATTATGATTTACAAACTGTCATGAGCAGCATTATTCATAATTACTCAGAGGCAGGTTAACTTTAAATGCAAATGTATGTCTGTTCACGCCAATCATCAAATATAAACAATTAAAGGAAAAGTGTTGGGTGTACTGAAGCACACCAACAAGCATTTAATGCACACTTATTAAACACTATAATCAAATCACACATTCCTTTGGCAACCATGAGCCCCAAAAACCTCCAATGCCAAAGAGATAAAGAGCAGACATTGTCCTTGTCTGGTGATTCTCTCCAGCCAATGGGTGGATGTCAGGGAATGGAGGAGTCAGTCCAGGATGGACAGCAAGGTGGCCAGTCTCACTGATGTCCTTGAAACAAAACTCTTTAATGTGCCAGACAAGCAATTTAAATACAGTTCCAAGTTGATGGTGTATGTTGGTGATTGGTTACACCCAGTGAAAGTCAATGTCCATTGGTTATGTCTAGTGAAGTGTGTAATTGCAACTGGGCATGTTCTTTGTACACATCCATGGAGCTGTGCTCCCTATCAATTATAACCAGTCATTGCTAAGAATGCCTATTGTAAGGTCAGGCACCAGTGATCAAAAGGAGGCAGATGAAAAGCAGCTGAACAAGGCTTTGTTGAGATTCACTCTTAGGCAAGA
This sequence comes from Spermophilus citellus, assembly GCF_964194105.1. NCBI lineage: Eukaryota > Metazoa > Chordata > Mammalia > Rodentia > Sciuridae > Spermophilus > Spermophilus citellus. The sequence goes on along the minus strand of NC_138197.1, from coordinate 74,967,961 downwards.
CTCTCCATTCCAACAAAGTGGGTCTGAGGGAAACCCATGCAGGCTCAACTGGATTGGAATTTTATTGTGCTTAGGGGAGGAAAGGAGGGTTTGGGACAGGAAATGGGTGGTTTTTAGAGTCCCTTCTATTCCTGGGGCTGGTCAGGGGATCTTGCTGAGATCCATGTCCTTCCAGGATTGATCAAGAGACTTTGCTGATTGGCAGATGGTTCTGTTGGTGTCTGATTAGTTGTTCTTTTCAGGCGCATGAGTTGCTTGGTGCTTTGTTCCATTAGCCACTTTAAACCAACCTAACACCTAGGGCTAGTGCCCCTTACAGCTCTTCATCAATTGCAAGCAGACATGACTAAACAGTTCAATGGCTGCTGTTCCTTATGGCCAGCATCTTAGTGAATCCCAGCATATCCAAGAAGGTCTATGGCAGATGCTCCTTACAAAAACTTATACTCACATTAGTGTGTGTGCAAGAAGGATATGGAGAGAATTACCTACTGAGGGAGAGAAAACTATATTTCAGTCAGATTTAGTAAGGGACCAAGAAGAATTTCTCAGATTTTGTGACACACTTATATCAAGCTGTGAGCCCTTTGATCAGAGATCTGAATGCCTCTGAGATTTAATTAAACAGATAGTTTTTGAAAATTCTAGTAGAATTTTCCAAGAGATAATTCAGCCCCACTGCAAAAAAGGAATGATATCAGATTACATACACATTTTTTTTAAGGGTGGGATTAGCCTATTCCCAGGGTGTAGCCATGGCAGCTGTATTACAACAAGTTTTGCAAAATCCATTAAATGAGACCATTTCTAAGAGGCAGTGCTTTAATTGTAGCAAGATGGGACACATGGCCAGATATTTCAAACCGTCACAAGGACAAAGGAATATACCAGGTCTTTGTCTGTGTTAACTACTGGGTATGGGAATGCCATGCCCAGAATGTCATAAAGAGACCACGTTCATTTACACAACAGGGAAACAGGAGGTAGGAAAAGCCCCAACCCCAACAGATAATGGGGGAGACATCACAATTTGCTCCAGAGCAGCTTTTGGCTGTGGGTTAACCGTCACTCACTCTAGCTCAGCCTCCTTATGTGCAGCTCCAGTCTTGTGATATATTCAGTACATTTTCCACTTGGGAACGGGGAGCTTGGAGTTCCATCCCACCTCAAAATTCATACTGACACCAGAGAGGGGTCCACAAATGGTTCCTATTGGAATTTATGTACCTCTACCACCAGATACAATAGGTTTAATATTAAATAGAAAAGGAATTTGTGTACTAGCTGCTGTTTTTTATGTAAATTTTAATGAAGAAATTAAAATTGCTGTTCAAGCAAATTCCATTATTCAGCTTTCTCCAAAAGACATCATAGTGTCAATTGTTTACGTGCCTTGTCATCCTGCAGGGAAAGATTTAGCAGCTGGGTCACCAAGAAATTCAGATTTCCAAGTACCCACACAGAGCAAACTTGGCTCAATTACTTAAGAGTGCCCTGTATTGTATCTTAAATGTAATTACAAAATTTTCAAGGGAGTTACAGATATTGGTGCAGATGTCTCTGTAATTTCCAGTTAATTCTGGCCCAGGAATTGGGCCTTACAGACAGCACCTACCCAACAAGAAGGCATTGGTCAGATCTCTCAGCCTGCTGAAAGTGCTCAATACTTTTGGGAAGATAAATATGGCATTTCAGGACTCTTTATACCTTAAATCCTTGATAATTTTCCAGTACATTTTGCCACCAATTTTGTACTGATCATAATACAGGCAATCTTCATAATGCTCAAGGTCACGTCATTGTAGAACAAACTCATTTATCTATTAAGCTACAATTACTTAAAAGGGGGGAGGAGAATTACAACCCTACAGAATAACTTTAATCATGCTTTATTTGTTCTAAATTTTTAACTTGTCTCTCTATAGATTGCACTGCTGCTGAGAGACATTTTTTCCACAGCAAACAAGTCCATTGGGCTAGTTTGGTGGAAAGATTTACAAACAGGACAGTGGAGAGGACCAAATTCATTCATATTGTGGGATAGAGGTCATGCTTATGTTTTCTCAGAAGGTGCTTTTGTCCTATTTGGGTACCTGAACATGCCTTCAGAAATGAAGGACCTGGATCCTAGGTTCAAATGACTAAAGATCAGTCCAGAGATGTCAGCACTGACCCCCCAGCAGGGACAGGAATTTAGTAAGTAGGAAAAGGATGAAGAAGTCCCAGAGGGACTAAATGTCTAAACTGCCATCATGGAAACAGCTGAAGAATCTGATGCAATAGGCTGAACTGTCTCCACCCCAATGTTTGTGGCCATGATAGCTCTATTTAGCTGGCAGCTAATTAGAATCCATGGAAAGATTTTTGAGTCTATTTCCCTGATCCAACTTTAGTAGTGTCAACTGGAGAATCCATCCCACTATTTACTAATGATACACATATGATGGGAGGTTTTACAGATACTCATATTACACCCATGTATGTGTGGGGCTGGATTTAATTATACTGGTTACAATGTACAAGTACTTCTATGTTGGTCCCATGATAAACATGCTGGCTGTTTTAAGGTACCTGCTGAGGAGAAGACAGCATATGGGAGACCTAACCCCTGGAAGTTAAAATTTTATGTCTGGACAGTTATTAAAATGGAATTTTCTTATAACAAGCCAGTCATTTCTCCAGAAGATCCACAATTACCTTACTTCTTTAATTGTTCTGCAATAGAATTTGGTACCTTTCCTAAATAGATGGGATGTGCAAATGTCTGTCCAGTTCAATATAAAGTTTCGAGAAATAGTGGATATATTTTGGACTGTCTCTAAGAATTGATAAAAGACCACTACTTAAGAATGTCATGACCCCTGAAGGTTTTCTTGGTGATATTCTAACCTTCAGTGAAGGAGGTATCAAGAAAGATCTCTGGCACTTAATTTCAGCCTCAGACTTTCTACATCATATAGATAACCCTATGCCTGACTTTCTAGACAGGAATTGCAAAGAGGGTTCCTGATATGGCCTGTGATCCTGTTTCAATCTTCGTATGTTTTAATTTTTGGAAATTATTATAATTGCCAAAAAAAGTGATACATGTCCTGTAGCCCGTAAAAAATGCAATCTAATTTCATCACTACATTTAACAGAGAGTGAGGAATGTTAATCCTTCACTTGCCGTGTCTGGCGAAAAGGACCGAGTCCGGCGGGAGACGTCGGGGTTAAAAGAATTCACAGGACACCAAGGTTCTTCATCCAGGGGGAGACTCTGACTTTATTATCTCAGCTCATACTTATATATTTCTTTCAGACAGAATGATAAGTTACTGGTAGGCGGAAGCAAGGACGGAGGGGGGCAGGTGGTCCTTGTCGACTCATACTAAGCCTTCAACCAGGAACCTTATCAGACCCAAGCAGGTCAGGACATTCCCACATGACTGTTATAGGCTGAATATGAAAACAGAAACCACAAATCTTTCAAGGCCTTGGGAGCTGGCCTCTTTGGCGTGCACACAAGAAACCAGGACCGGCACCAAGCCCCGGGGGCCAGGGGGGATCCGAGCCAGCAGTTCCCCCTCTTTTGTTTGTTGCACGTCAAAGGGAATCAAGTAGCCCCTGTCTTAGGTCGTTTACTGCCCTTACAGTGCTTACCTGTCTCTGGGGAGGCCCCATTCCCCTGTCTTAGGTTGCAGTGCAAGCGTGAAAGTTGCCCGTCTCTGGGTACTACATGATCAGCTCGTTATTACCAAGGCATTTAGTGGTAGCGATCCAGCCAGTCATTATTGGGTCTCTAATTGGTTCCGGTTCGACAAGGCATAGAGTCAGAGGAGAGGAATAATAAGGAAGAAAAAGGGGGCAAAAGGAGGAAGGCATGAAGCAGGGATCATTGTAGAAAAATCATCTTCGAATCGGTCGGAGACAAACTTCAGCAAGATCATCCTTGGTTTGTAGGCGTTGATAATGAACCTGTATTGGCTTAGAAGTCAGAATGTTAATTTGATCTTTAATAAATTGTGTCATTCTCTTGACAAGGCAGGGGCCTACAGCAACTATAAGGAGGAGACCGAAAAGCGGTCCCATATTGTGAGTGGCGGCATCTGCTTTAGCATTGCCTTCCGCCAGAGGTCCAGGAAGCTCTGAATGTCCTCAGATATGTCCAATGAATAAAGGATCTCGTCTAGCCCAAACAAGAAGCTGAACCGTTTGTAATTGTTCCATGATAGTAGATTGCCTGCCAATATAAGGGGCTATTTCAATAACTAAGGCTAAATTGGCAACATAGAGACTATCAGTATACACATTAAGTGGGGTGGAATTGTAAAGTTTAAGAGCCATAATTAGAGCCTCAAGTTCTGATCTTTGGGCAGACAGTTTAGGAACAGGGTGTCGAATTACTTGAGATCCATCAAAAACAACAGCAAAGCCCCCTTTAGCTCCGTCTGTATAAACAGTCTGAGCTCCTGAGATAGGTTCCCTTTTAATAATTTTAGGAAAAATAATAGGACATTTTTTAAGGCCTTCTAGAAGTTTATGTCGGGGAAAGTGATTATCAATTTGACCTTTGAAATTACAAAGGAAGAGACACCAAAGATTATGTTCTTGTTGTAATTTTAAAATCATATCCTGGGTATAAGGCTGAATGAGAATGTCAAAAGTTTTTCCAAACAGTGCATCACCCAAATATTTGGCTTTTCAGATCAGATTTATCACTAGTTCATAAAAGGGAGTTATCACCCGAGAGTTAGAAGCGGGTAGATGGACCCAATAGATGGGACCTGTTTGCCAAAACACTCCAGTAGGAGTTAATTTTGATGGCAGGATTATAAATGATAGGGGTATAGAATAATCTATCTGGGTAACCTGTATCTTTTGTGGGGCTGTTTTTATTAACCTGAGTGCCTTCAAGGCTTTTGGAGTAGGTTTTTACAGGGAGGTGGGTGAGGGGTCTCCTCTCAAAAGGTCATACAGGGATTTAAGTTAGTAGTTCAATATACTTAATGTTTAATCAACAATGTGAATTTATTTACCAAAATTAATCTTTATCTTAAACAGTAAGAATTATTAGGCAATAAGGATCTTTCTTTAAAGAAATAAACTTACATTTTAATAGGTGTTTATCATATCAAAATATGGACAAAATTTTTGCTCACATTAGTATAGTTAAATTAGGAAAATAACCTGAAATACCCTTAAATTAATTATAGTCAGTTTAGTATATATAAATCTCTTTTTTAATTGTTCTAACTTTTTACATCATCTGTTTAGATACCAATATAAACCCCCCCTTTTTTTTTTTTTTTTGGAAAATGAATATAAAGACCTTGTTTTACCTAAAGATGATTTCTTTCTTCTTTTTAGGATCCATGTGTGTTTTTTCTTTGTTGAAGCACCTTTTTCTTAAAAAAAAATATACTTTGGAACAATTTCTGAAAACCTTAGAATCTATAAACAAATTATTATACTTTGATAAGAAATATCAATGAAAATATAGTTAAAACCTTTAGATATTTTGTAGAAATAATTATAATAATTTATCATCTTATAAGTTTAAACAGTAACCTTGAGAATTAGAAACTACTTGATTGTATTTTCACTTAAAAGCAAATTTATAGTAAACACACTTATCTCAAATATCTGTAATTAAAAAGGCAGAGTATCTTGATAAATGTAAATATAAAACATAAATTATGGGTTTCCTGTTGAAGAAAAACAATTAGGCAAATATATATTAACTAATCAATTAGGCATGTGCTAATTAATTTATAGATTAACAAATATAGGTTATTTAAATATCTAAAAAATATATATTAAGAATAAGAACTTAACTTATAATTGTATTAACTTTATGTAACCACGTGGTCTTAAAATATTTGGATCTATTTTAATTTATTTTTAACTAGGAGTGCACTCTTCTATGTGACGTCACTTGATGTAACTGAAATAAGATCCTTGAGTATACATTTTTATTTTTATAGTTAGCAATGAGAATAAGGATTTTTTGGTCATCACAGGAACTTTGCCGGCTTGTTCCTGTGGCGAGCAAATGCATCCTCATAACCTCCAAAATTAAAGGTAAAATATAAAGAAGCATATTTGATATCTCTCATCAATAGAATATTATTTAGTAACACAACTATAAAGAAAAAGTCTCTGTTTTGTCTCTGTATGTTAACATTTCAAGGTTACGCCGTGGGAAGCTGGCGTCTTGATTGACTCGGGCTAGCTCGCGACACCTCTCTTGATTTTCACTTTCCCACAACAAAAAAAATCCCCTCCGAACAATATAGCCCTACAAAGCTGTTGCCAGTCACTAGGTGTCAGCTGATTGGCAGAGAAAGACTTGAAGAGAGTCAATGTGAAGGGGGCATGGGGTCTGTAATTAGTAATTGCCTCCTTTAGTTGTTTAATATCCTTAAAGGCTAAAGAAACATACACTCTGGCCGGCTGTCCATAGGCATCCAGGTTTTCAATTACTGGAAAAGTTTGGGCCGTCTTAGGCTGCCACTGAATACCTTTGCCCCCCGCCTTCTGGGGTTGTCCTTGTCTCAATTGGGGTTGTAAGGAGGGAGCGCAACAGGGATTGGGGCCATAGGTGCTTTAAATCTTGACTTTTTCATTTGACCCTTTAGTTCCTCTATCTCCCTATCCAGTTCCTCCTCCTGCCAGCTGTTACCATGGAGCCCAGTTAGTAACTCCCTTATCTTAGAAATGTACTCAGCACTGTGAAGCCCAGCTCAAGGCTAGAGGCCTTGTTTACATATTTTTGTGAAAAACTAGTAAGGGAGTGTCTAGCGCCTGGAGTGCTAATTTTTTAGACAGTAGCCAAATAAAACAGGGCAATATGAAAATAGGAAATTTATCCACATTGAACTTTTTTGTAGAGATTCTTTTGTTGAAAATCCTAAAATAAGCCATGGTGAATATTCTGGAGAAGGTCAGTTAAGACTTTTCTGTGGGCCTATTAGGGAGGGGGAAGATGAGAAGGCAGGGTTGAGAGTAGCTAGGGTGGATCTAAGAATGAAGAAGGAAATGTGAAAGAATAATGGGAAAGGGGTAAGGACTCTGCCATTTGCTCTTCCTGGACCTGGCTAAGGACTTGTTCACATTCTGCAAGCTGTTCCTTAATCTTTATTTTATCTATTAACAAAGCATCTTTAACCAGTCTCCATAAAGAGAAAGTGGCGATTGGGATACTTTCCAGACCTTGATCCTTCAACAATCTTTGTAAATCACATCTGACTTGATCCCAATCATTGTTATTAAGAAATCCCCCTGTCAGAAACCAAGGATATGCCTGGGCAATAACTTCAACGAATTCTGTTGCAGTTTTTGTTTTTATTTTGGTTCCCTGTGTGTTCAATAGCTCTCTGAGTTCGTTGGCCAGACGAACTTTGGCTGCTGAGTTACCCATGGTAGCTACCTGTTCCTAGTTTAAGTTTCAATTTTTCCCCTTCTCTTATCGAAGGCTTTTTTTCCCCTTCTCTTATCGAAGGCTTTTTTTCCCCTTCTCTTATCGAAGGCTTTTTTTCCCCTTCTCTTATCGAAGGCTTTTTTTCCCCTTCTCTTATCGAAGGCTTCTTTTCCCCTTCTCTTATCGAAGGCTATTTTTCCCCTTCTCTTATCGAAGGCTTCTTTTCCCCTTCTCTTATCGAAGGCTATTAATCCTCCCTCTTCGTGGAGGGAGCCCCGACCACTTACCTTCCGCTATCTCGGTGGAACCTCCAATTGCCGCGTCCGGCGAAAAGGACCGAGTCCGGCGGGAGACGTCGGGGTTAAAAGAATTCACAGGACACCAAGGTTCTTCATCCAGGGGGAGACTCTGACTTTATTATCTCAGCTCATACTTGTATATTTCTTTCAGACAGAATGGAAAGTTACTGGTAGGCGGAAGCAAGGACGGAGGGGGGCAGGTGGTCCTTGTCGACTCATACTAAGCCTTCAACCAGGAACCTTATCAGACCCAAGCAGGTCAGGACATTCCCACATGACTGTTATAGGCTGAATATGAAAACAGAAACCACAAATCTTTCAAGGCCTTGGGAGCTGGCCTCTTTGGCGTGCACACAAGAAACCAGGACCGGCACCAAGCCCCGGGGGCCAGGGGGGATCCGAGCCAGCATTCACTAACCTCCTTTGTCTTACTACCAGCCAACATTTCAGAACCGTGGTATGCTGATGCTGATGTTCAAGTTCTACAACAGATGCATGCTCAGTTAACCAGAGCCAAGTGAGCTCTTGGTCTCATAATTCTTGGAATGGTTGCTTTAATACCATTTATATCCTGTAATGTAACAGCTTTGGTGGCTATATTTCAAAACAGTCAACATGCACATTTTCTCAAGAATTTGGTTCAAAATAATTTCAAAGCTCTCCATAATCAGATAAATATTGATGAAAAGATTGAAACTAAATTGAATGCCTTGGAGGCTACTGCCATAACTATTGGTAATGAGTTTTCCACTCTTAAGTTTAAATAAAGGCTTAAATGCCATGCTGATTATAAATATGTCTGTGTTACTATCACGAAATATAATGCTTCTCAATGGGATTCGGAAAAGGCTAAAAATCATATAATGGATATTTGGTATAGCAATAAAATAGCCTGGATCTTATGGAGTTACATCATCACATCCAGGATATTCAGAAAAGCAAAATCAATCTTATGGACCCTATATTTCTAGCTCCTCAAATTCTTCAGGAATTGAACAGCTTTAATCCGGGAAATATGCTGAAATACTCTGCATGGTATATTATTGGAATTATATATTTTCTACTAATTCTCCTTTGTATCCTAATAATAGATTGTCATAACCTCAGAACATGAATCCAGGAACTCTATATAACATCCCATCATTTGCATTTAAAAAGTAAGAAAAGGGGAAGTGTGGGAAGCCATCTATGAAATGTGCAAGGCAAGATCAGCATTGAAGCCATTGACTGGGAACATCTGGCATCTGGGAACTCCAAGGACCACCCCTGCTGGTTTTGAGATGGTCTTATATATTATGAACTCCCACCCAGCTTTGCCAAAGGTCCTGTGCAGCACTAGAGTTCGGCGTGACCCATTAAGATCTGATTGGTCTATGGACCCCTACCTCAATGGTGCTTTTGAGAAGAAATTCCTATCAAATTCTTTTGATCTGTGCTGATATAAATAAATCAGTTGTGGGCTCCTTTTTTTTTTTTTTTTTTTTTGTTAGAAGCTGTCCGTCTGGTCAGCTTGGCCTGTTGCTGCCCCAGCTCTGAAATTGTATTTCTGTGTCCTGTGGTTATTTTGTAGTACTATTTTCTTAGGTTTTATTTCTCAGCCAGCCCATCCCTCTGAAGGGAAACCTTTCCCTCACAGACATGGAATGTGTACAAGAGGAAATAATTAAAAACATGAAGAGAGAGCCTACAGAATGGGAGAAAATGTTTAGTGCATTCACCTCAGAGCATTAATCTCCAGGTTATGCAAAGAAATCAAAATACTTAACACCAAAAAAAAATATGTTCCCTTCATCTTAATTCCAATTGATATTAGTATTATTATTTTTTCCAAGTTTTATTAATTCTATATCCTTGATATCTTCAAAAAATTATTCTGTATATTCTATGTTGATTTAACTAGTTTTCCTATTTGTGAAAATGTAAAATTTGGTGTTCCAATTCACTTTTATGTATCTATTCTGAAATAGTAACACATAAAATGTGATTTTATGTATATATTGCTTTAAATTAAATGCATATTTTGAAAGTAATATTGCTCTTCTATATAAGGAAATAGCAAATAAGTCTTCTCTGTGATTGGGAAGAAATCTCCATTTCTTCAATTCTGACTAATCAACTCCTGCTGATACCTCATTCTCCAATTATTTTAATTTGCTTGGAATGCTTTATTTGTTTTAGTATATTTTAGCATGTCTCTGCTGTTTTTGTTGTTGTTTCTTTTTTGATTGTTGCATTTGTGTTATTCATTTTGTAACTTGTATTATAGGAAGAAAGTGACTGAGACTATTGCCATTTAATTTAACCCATAGATAATTTATACAATTTTAAATATTATCTTTCCCTCCCTGGAGCAATGTTATTTTCTTCACTTCCCTAGCTCAGAAATAAGAAAAACTTAACACTTTGGAAATTATGAGTTTTAGTTTCACAGTGATGGAAAACACAATGCATGAATTTGATTTGAAATAATAAAGAGTTTAATAAAGATGAGATCAGGATTAAATATTAAGTGTCATTGAGAAGGCTAATCTGATTGTAATGTAGAAAGGAAATGATGAAGTAACTTAGAAGCAGTACTAAAAGAATTACAGAATGTTTTATTTTACTTATTCATCAAAACTTCTACTTCTTTGAGAGAAACACAATCTTCTTTATGGAGTCATTGAAAGCATGTTTCACTTGCTTGTTCCTCAAGGTGTAAATGAAAGGGTTCAGCAAGGGCGCTACAGAAGAGGTGAGAACTGAAACTCCTTTATTTATGGCCACCTCTTCCTTTGCTGAAGGCTTGATGTAGATGAAGATGCAGCTGCTATAGGTGATGGAAACCACAATCATGTGGGAGGAGCAGGTGGAAAAGGCCTTTTTCCTTTGCTGAACAGAGGGGAATCTCAGAATGGTCCTGATGATGTACGTGTAGGACAGAACCACACAGACCAGGGTAATAATGAGGGCGAATACAGCCACAATGATGACCATCTGTTCTAATATCCATGTGTCTGAGCAGGAGATCTTTAGGAGGGGACTTGCATCACAGCTGAAATGATCAATAGCATTAGAATCACAGAATTCAAGCTGGAGACCTACACTTAGGGGTGGGACAATAATCATCAAGCCAGCTACCCAGCAGGAGAGGACTAATATGGTGCACACTCTGTTGTTCATGATAGTCATATAATGAAGGGGTTTACAGATGGCCACATAGCGATCATAGGACATGGCTGCCAGGAGAAAAAATTCTGTTGTTCCAAAGAGAAAACCAAAAAATATCTGACTTGCACAAGCATTGTAGGTAACAGTATTGTCTCCAGTTGATAAACTATACAGGAATCGAGGGATACAGACAGTAGTAAATGAAACTTCTAGGAAGGAAAAGTTTCTGAGGAAGAAGTACATAGGAGTCTTAAGATGGGGATCCACCAGTATGAGGGTGATAATAGTCAGGTTCCCTGTTACACTCAACATGTAGGTGAGCAACAGGAAGATAAACAGCAGAACTTGCAGTTTGGGGTCATCTGTCAGTCCCAGCAGGATGAAAGTGGTTATTGCTGTGTGGTTCCTCATCATTGTACACTGATATTTACCAAATCCTTATATAAAAACCAAGATTTCATAAAGAGAAACATATTCAAATTCTACAACAAAAAGGTGTGCATATAGAAGCCAAGCAATCCAGCCTATATTTTTCTTCTACTTTTAAATCATTTATATCATAATTAATGTTTTTATTATTTTAATAGAAATCCTGAATTTTATGTGTATGACCAGTGGAGATTTCCTTAAGGGTTCATGCTTTTGTAGAACAATCCAACTTTTTATTTGATCGTTTGCTCCCTTTAGAATTTACAAATGTATTTTATTGGTCACATACAACTCATTAGATGGACTGGATTTCCAAATGGGTTAGAAAAAGATGCCATTTATGGGAGGTTAATAGTTCTTTGTCCAAGAGAACCCTGGATACCCAGCCTATCCATGTAACTAAGAGCATAGATTCTCTTTACTTGTTACTATCTGGGGATTGATGTAAAGGTAAGATACATTTCTTTTGAAAAACAAACAAGTGATAAAGACAAGAACAGTATTCCTTATAGTGGAAATTGTAGAACCTATGGATGGTTGGATGTAGAACTATTTTCCTTATAGTGTGAGAAAGTGTTATGTCCAAGGTATTAAAAAAAAGAGTACTTTCTTTGCATACATTTATGCTCAATTACTTGACTGTTGTCCCTCTTTCTCTCAAAGCTTCAGATGTTAATATATATTTAATATCACAGAATATAGCCTTCTAGGCTGTGTATTATTGCATGATGTTTTAAATTCATTTAAAGACATCCAAGTTTCTCCTCAGTTCTTCTTCATTCCATTGAGGTCTTAACTAGCTCTGTTGGGACTTTCACTTGCAACTCCCTATAGATTTCCTAACTCTCCAAAGACTTCATTTTTATTGAAGCTAATGGCACATTTTAGGTATGTCTTGCCTAAAATTGCCACAGCATCAAAAATCAAAGACTGGTCATTGTTTTAATGGGTCCCATGCCGTTATTCTAATTTTCCTTCTAGCTTTATATTGCTATTTTAGTGTCTCTTTTTACTCTTCACTTTTCTCTATTCACATGTGAAATATTGGTGTTCCTCAATATTCTACTTTCAGACATCTCACTTCTTGTGTTCTGTTTGTTATTCTTCTTTTACTATGCTTTCCATGAGTGATTTTATCAATTAATTTGCTTTATTATTTATATGATGTACTGCAAAGAAGAGATCTATAGAATATAGCATATAGGTCATTCCTGGGTGTCTGCACTGTGTTGCTTCCAGGACCTTCCATGAATACTAAGCCTGAAGATGCTCTAAACATTACAATTTGTGTGTTCACATCCCAATTACCATATGCTCTAAAAGATTTGCCTTATCTTCAACCAGTGTTAACTACTTTTTTGATATAGAATTATCTTTTTGCTTAACCTACAAGGCTCTTTATGGAAAGTAGCTTCTTTGATTTTCTTACTTCAGCACTTCTCATTTTCTTACCTTTCTTCCTTAGGGCTTGAGTTCCACCAATACTGACTACTTGAAATTGTTCATATTTTCTACATGCTTTCTCCTCTGCACAGGCTAACCTTTTGATTAATGCCTATTAGTCTTTCTTGGATCCCTGTTGGTATCGGTTCTTTCAAAAATTTTTTTCATTCATAAACTCAAAGCACGTGAAATTGTGCTCCTATGGTATTTCCAAGTACCTTTTGTTTATTCAATCGTGGAGTATGTCACATTGTATTATGCTTTGCACTGTAATTATATTTCTCCTGTATTTTAAAAATATATTTAGTTGTAGATGGACACAATACCTTTATTTTGTTTATTTAGTTGTGTTTTTTTTAATGTGGTGCTGGGGATCAAACCTAGTTCCCACACATGCCAAGCCTGTACTCTACTACTGAGCCTCATCCCTAACCCTATCCTGTATGTTTCTGTAAATTTCTATAAAGTAGAAACAATATTGTATATGGTATTAAGTTTTCTTATATTTGGCTTATATTGTAAACTTAGGGATGAAACAAAGCAGCATTGTCTATATCCTGTCTACATACTCCCTAATGCTTATACTGGTCATTTGATTCAAAGTCTATTTACATATACACTTCAAACTACTCTTTTATTTTGAAGACTTCTTAAATCAAAGGCCTGAATAGGCCCAGCTCTACACTCTACAGAGTTTTTCCCAGCCTTGATCTACTTCTTCTTTTACCCTTAATAACTAATTCCCTGTCAGCAGCTGCTGTTTGCTTTCTTATTTCCAATAACTTCTTTCCTGACCTCTTACTCCTTGTTAGGCACTTAGTTAAAGTTTGCCCTTTTTTTAAACATAATTGCTTCCCATATATCACTTTTTGGAACTGTAATTATTCCACATTGTTCCACATTAGTCTGAAACCACCTACTGCATTTCTAAAGATTTAATTTCCTAAGACAGAGTTTGTATTGTCTTTCTCAAACCAACCATGATCCACATGGATAATATAAACAGGTACCTTCAAGAAGCTTAGGAATATCCAAATATTCTCAAAGTTATTAGATTTTTAGGGTTGAGATAAAATATACTCTAAGAACAGGAAATTTGTTCTTACTCTGTTATAGCCTTTGTAGCTACAAAAAAAAAGAGCATGATACATAACACATGTTTAATAATTTTCGAAGAAATGGTTTGATGTACCTTTATATATTTTAACTTGTATTTTAATCTTTCAAAAAATAGAGAATGTTTCAGACAATACTTATATCTAAAAGACTTACTTTCTGATGTCTAGAAGATTAGAATTATTGTTAAATCTGTTGATTATAACCCAGGTATTTTTTAAATTTACTTTTCTATCTATATCCAAAAATGTGTTTCTCTCATACTGAGACTCCAAGTACATATGCTGATATGTTATTAGTTTAAATATCTTTTCATATTAATAGTAATTATTCTACTTACGTTTATATCCATATTAAAATGTTCATTTAGCTATTCAGTTCTTTGTATTTTACATAATCATCTTCAGCGGTAGTGTCTCTAGAGAAAAAGAGATGTTTGCCACAGAGATAAATAAATAAACCTACCTTTTGTAAAGGGAAAAATAGTGCCATCAAATTTCTATGGCCAGGAATAGTCACAGTCTGAGGATCTGTTATTTGACTTTTCCTTGCCTGCCCAGGATTCCTCCTCTTTTTTCCATTCTTCTCATCCATAAATTCACCTAAACGGTATGGAATTATAAATCTCTTAGGATCCAGCACTTTTGAGGTAAGGCACACAATTGTGCAATACCAGTAGTTCTCTCTTCTGCAATGAGTGGGAACCAAGTACAGGATGAAGTAAAGTCTGAGTGGGTAGGAAAAGTTCAAGTTTTTAAAAACTTCTCTTTTCTGGTGATTTTGCTATCCTTCAGGAGGTGTGACCACAGCTTACAATCTTTGTTACACTGGAAATATCGGGTGTTTGGAGTCTTACAGTAAAAATGTACTTCTGAATACTCAGCTTTCTAACAACTAATATTAAGTTGTAAACTACAATGAGATGTCACCTTACATTCATCTATTAACAATAAAAAATATGTTTTCATGAGGATGTGGAGAAATTGGGATCTGCATACTTTTGGTGGAAATGTAACCTTGTATATAGTTACTATAGAAAATGTTAAGGAGTTTCCTCAGAAAACTGTCAATAGAATGACTGTCTGATCTAGCATTTCCACTTTTTGTCATATTTCCAAAAGAATAGAAATAAATATCCCAAAGAAAATCTGCAATCCTGTGTTCTTTGCAGGTAAAATTAGCAAAGATACAGAAAAAATTAAGATGTCCATCAACAGATAAATGGACTAAAAGAAAATGTGATGCGTACTTGTGCACACACACACACACACATACACACACACAATGGAATATTATCCAACTTTAAAAAGAAGGAAATCCTGCAATACGTATCAGCATGAATAACCTGGAAGATATTATCAAAGTGAAATGAGTTACAGAAGGCAAATATTGTGTGACTCCTCTTACATGAAGTATCTAACACACTCAGATTCGAAGAAAGAGAGTTAGAGGGAAATGGAGAGTTGTTCTGTTGCTATAAAATTCCAGTATGGAAGATGAATAAGTCTAGAGATCTTAAAGTCAAAAATTGTCTCCTTAATTATTTAACAAGATAGTTTTTCCTTTTGTGCTATTAAAGCCTTTCATATAGTCCTTTATCCAAACTCTAAATTTCATCTATTTTTCTTCTCAGAAACGCAATATCATTTTCATTTCTCTCTTCACATATTTTTTTATTAGGTGTAAATATATCGTCTCCTTTTGCATCAAAAATGAACTCTTAATTCCCCTAAGTTTTTTGGTTTCATCCTCTCAGAAATCATTCCACCAATGCAGGATAGGGAAAGCTGTGACTAAGGTAACGTTTGTTTTATAACATCAGTTCTCCAAATGTATCTTTCAAACTCCCAATTCCTTTTTCCAGACTTGTTAGGTATAATGATGATGTATTTACTGCACAGAGTGTTCCATTCTGACATTGTCTTGGTCCTACTATTTCCAAGAAATGAAGTGCTTTGGATCCTTTCATCCCCTCCCTCTTATTAATTCCCTCAGGGTTTGATTGCACCTGCCTGTTACTAAACACAAAGCAAGTTAGTTCAAATAAATCTATCCCTTATAGCATCCACCATTTATAAGGCACCAAGCTAGGTTCCACATCATGAAACTCATTTAATTTGTACTAAATCTCTCACCGTTATTTTCTGCAATGAATTATTTTCATCTTTTGAATTAGAATTATCAAAGATATTTTCACAAATATAGAAATTTTGGGGAATTAGATAATAAATCTTCACTAGGAAGTCAGGGAGTGAGGTTAGATGCTAGTGGAGAAATTAGAAGCTAGAATAATTGCAGTACATTTATTAAGAGTTTCATATCATATTAAAATTTGAGAATCACTCAGGCAAAGAAAGATTAGTGTTAATTACTGACATTGTCATCTACACACCCCATCAGTGCTGTTCTTTATGCCATAAACCATCACTTAATTTATATATTTGCATGACAATTTAGACTCAAATGAAGGATGACTAAAGTATTAATAGAGTTCTTTTACCTGCATTACAGGCTTTTTTTTGTTGAAGTAATCTCTGATCATTACGTGTAGTCTTCATATAGAGGAACAGACTGTGCTTCTGTTAATTAAGCAATAACTGCCCCTAGTCAGTCAGCATCAATTATTTATAATGGTAGCATTTAACATATGCACCATCTGAAAACATGGTTTCTTGGGCTTTGTGTATTTCCCTATCATTGAATGAAAGGATATTTCCCCAGGAGTTAGCAGTTTGTTTTAGGATTTGTTTTTGTAACTCAGTTTGCTTTTTAAATATTCCTGCAAACAACATGAGTCCCATGAGTCTGGAAAAATGACTTCTTCCTTTCTATGGCCATTTGCCTTAGAAAATCCCATGTGGTGTATATGGCAAGGCTCAGCATGCTTTGATAATCTTGTGCAGTAAATAATGAGCAAGTAAAAGTTCTAGCAATAGAGAGTAATTTGTCTCACTTTGCTATTAAGGGAACAATTTCATTAAAATAATAGTAATATTGTATTATTTCTACTTAAATTTTTCATACTAAAATAATATATCCAATTTAGAAAATGTTGAAATTTTCAGCAATGTAATATTCTTTGTGATATATTTTCAAAGGATTTGGAAGGCACACCTCAGAGTGTCTTTTAAATTACACAGCATGGATAACTACAAATTGCTGGATCAGTGACTACAGATAGATGCTTAATTATGCCTGACCAAGACAATAGTGTAGTTAAGACTTTGTTTAATAATTTGAAAACATGGTCATTACAAAATTCCATATTAAAGAGTTGAAGCAAATCTTAACAAAATTACAGGAAAATATACCAACAAATATTTATTTCCCTTATCTCTCAAAAGAGAAAATAGTTCTCGTGTCTGCCTTAGATTACTTACTCTTAATAATTTTTTATTATTTTGGCTGTCAGCTCCTAGTGGGTTTAACTGTGTTGCCTTAAGGAAGATGTGTTTTGTCCTGGCAATCATTTAAATTGCTCTGTAGGCATGTTTTGGAGAGTGTTGCGTTTTTCTAGTTTTCCATTTTAAAAGAGTATGTGTATATCTTTAGAAACTCTTTCTTACTTTGAATATTAGAAGCTTTTTCTTTGCTCTCCCTCAGGCTGGTAAGAAAATCTGAGAGGGAGAAAAAAATTATTTTCTTGGGGTTGAGAAGAGTGGTTTTCTGATCCTTAAGAGCAGGCAGTTAATATTTTTGCTCCTGAAATAATGATATTTATATTTTTTTCTCTGTCTCAGAGAACTACATTGGGATTACTTGAGTTAATCATTAAGTGTCCTTAGTGTTGAGGTTCAAATATCATTTACTGAATCTTCTGTGTAATTAGCTTTGGCAAAGCAACTAAAATAGGCAGCAGCCAAAACACCTTCCTTGAGACAATAAGATAGTGATTAGGAACAAGTTACAGATAAGGTGCTTGTATTAATGGCCTCAGGGTGGGGTGGGGGGCCAGCACAAGTCTGATTCAACTGCCCATTAGACTTTCTAAGAATATAATTATGCCTGTTAATAAAATATTTTATTGAATCCACCATGATAAAATATTTGATAAAGTATCTGGTACATGTGAAAATTCTAATTGACAAAAATTACTATGTATACAGAGATATTATAAAAACAATCATTTTTAAATCAGAATTTATATTTGAAAATAGGAGAACATGTATAAGGTGGACATTATTTGTTCCATATGCAAACAATGTTTCTCCCTATTGTTGGGAGTCGCCCCGGCTACAAAGAATAACTTCCCCATCTCCCAAGAAGAGCCCTCCAATGGTGAGCCCTGCTGGCTCCCCTGATCCTTACCCACCAATCAAAAAGCACCCCATGCCAACTGTCAAACCACCCCCCCTCTATAAATATGCAGAGCTGTTCCTCAATAAATGGGCATTTTCTCAGAGGGCAAGCCTTGATGGTTCTTTTACCTATTACTTTGTGTTTGGAGACTTCTAGCTTATTTCTTCTAGTTATTCATAAAATTAAAATAAGTTATTGTAAACTACAGTATCCCTGTTCTATAGAATATTTTCTGTGTACTTGGGTACCACTTTTCTTACCCCATTATCTTCCCCATTCTCAGTTCTAGTAATCATTATTATACAATCTGATCAACTTAATTTTTTAACATTCACATATGAGAAAGAATACATAATATTTGTCTATCTGCATGTGACTTATTTTATTTTGCATATTGTTCTCTAGTTATATGCATCTTGTGGTACATGATATCATTACTTTTATAGCTGAATAATCTCTCTTGAATTCTAATTCAAATAATAGGGTATTAGTGCACAGAAATACTAGTGAGTTTTGTATGTTGGTTTTGTATCATTCAACTTTGCTGAATTAATTTTAGTTCCAATAGCATTTTAGTGGAGTTTTGTGTATTTTCTGTACATAAGAACATATTGCCTTACAAACTATGAAAATATGATTTCATTTACCAACTTAGATGCCTTTCATTTCTTTCTTTTGCCTGATCGTTCTTGCTAGAATGAAAGTGGTGAAATGAAATTCTTGTCCCAGATGTTAGAGAGAAAGCTTCCAGCTTTTCTCCATTCAGTGTGGTTGCAACTGTTGACTTATTATATATAGCCTTTATTATGTTAGATACATTAGTTTTACTCTTACTGTATTCTGTTTTCATCATAAAGGGTTGTTGAGTTTGTTATCAAATGGCTGTTCTACATCTATTCAGGTGATCATGTGCTTTTGTCCTTCATTTTGTTGATGCTGTATGTCTTGTTTATTGATTTGCATAGTTTGAACCATCCTTGCATCCCTGGCAGGATTCCCACTTAAGAATGGTGAATAATCGGGGTTGGGGTTGTGGTTCAGAGGTAGAGCACTCTCCTAGCATGCATGAGGCACTGGGTTTGATCCTCAGCACCAAATAAATATAAAATAAAAATAATGTGTCCACCTATAACTAAAAAAAAAATTTTTTAAAAAAGAATGGTGAATAATCTTTTTAATGTGTCATGGGATTTAGTTTGCTAGTTTTTGTTGAGAATTGTTGCATCTATGTTCTTTAAGGACATTGGGTTGTAATTTTGTTGTTGTTGTTGTTGTTGTTGTGTCCTTGTCTCCTTTTGGTATAAGGGAAATTAATGCTAGCATCATAGAATAAATTTGCAAGAATTTCATCCTCTTCATTTTTATGGAGCCGCTTAAACAATGGAATTAATATTTCTTACATAATTGGTAGAACTTCATAGAGAAGCCATCTAGTCCTGGATTGTTCTGTGAAGGGAGATTTTCTTTACTGTTTCAACCTCAATATTCAATCTTGGCCTGTTCAGTTTTTCTATTTCTTCATGATTAAATCTTGGCAAGGTGTATGTTTCCAGGTACTTTTTTCCTTTTTTCTAGGTTATCAGTTTTATTGGTATACTTGTTCATAATAATCTTTAATGTTTCTCAGCATTTCTTCAGTGCCATTTTAATAATGTCATTTTCCTCTCTAATTTTGTTTGAATATTTTCTTTTTGTTAGTCCTACTGGGGAATTATCAATTTTCTTTATCTTTTGAAGGACCAAACAAAAGGTCTTTTGTGTTGTTTTTTTAAATTCTCTATTTCACTCATTTTGACTTAGATCATTATTTCTTTCCTTTTACTAATTTTGAATTTTGTTCTTATTTTTCTAGTGCCTTGATATGCACAGACAAATTCTGTATTTAAGGCCTTACCGTTTTTGGAGAAAGTATTGATTGTTATGAGCTTACTTTTTAGTAGTGCTTCTGTTGTATACCATTGGTTTTTGGTATGCTGTGTTTACAATTTCAATTGTTTCAAGTATTTTTCAACTTCATTCTTTATTTTCTTCATTATCTATTGTTTGTTCATGACTGAATTTGCTTAATTTCCCTAGATTTATGTAATTTCCAAAGTTTTTTTATTGATTTCTAATTATATTGTATCATGGTATAATCTCAATTTTAAAAGACTGAGATTTGATTTGTAGGCTATCATATGATTTATCTTGAAGATTACTCTATGTTTTTAGAAGAATATGTATTCTTCGCTTGTTGGATAGAGTTTGTAGTTGTCTGTTACATACACTTTAACTCTGTCATTTCTTTGTTGATTTTCTGCCTGAATAATTCTTTCATTACTGAAAATGGAGTGTTCAAGTCCCATACTGTTATTGTTTGGGAGCCTATCTCTCCTTTTAAATCTATTAATATTATCTTTATATATTTGTGTACTTCAAAATTGAATGCATATATATCTACTCTTTCCTCTCGTGGAATTGACCCTTTATCACAATTTAATCATTTCATTTGCCTCTTTTAAAAATTATTTTTTATTTTCTTTGTTCTTGTTGCCAGTGCTGGGGATTTAACTCAGGGCCTCATGCATTATAGACAAGCACTTTAGCACTGAGTTACACTCCTGGCCCTATGTTTTTTTTTTTTTTTTTTTTTTTTTTTTTTTTTTTTTTTTTTTAGAGTCTAGGGTTTTGTGATGTGACTATGGCTACTCCTGATTTTTATTCTATTTTCATGGAACATCCTATCACATACCCTCACTTTCAGTTTAAGTGGGTCTTAGAGGTGAGTTGAGATTCTTGTAAGCAGCTTATAGTTGGGTCATGTTTTTTATTATTCATTTAGCTACTTTGCATCTTTTATTTGGAGATTTTAACATGTTTGCATTTAAATAACTTATCAATCGGCCAAGTTTACTACAGCCATTTTGAAACTTCTTGTCTGGTTTTATAGTATTTCTTCTCTTTCCCCTTTCTTACAATTTTCTTTTGTGATTAAGTGATTTACTGCATTTGTGATTGTGTTTTCATTTCTTGCTTATCATTTTTGGTTTTCAGAATATTTTTGTGTTTAATCTGAGGCTTACAAAGACATCTTTGTTTATTATAAGTTATCTTTAAATGTTTACAGCATAACATGATTATAAAAGAAAAAGAAGAAAAATAAACTATACTAATAAGAACATTACATTCACACTCCACTCCTCCCCACATTTTCAATTTTTAATACCTCACATCTTCCATGTAAACATACCAATGTAGTTTTTGGGTTTAGGAATGTTTGGTTTATCATATTCATACTAAAGATATAGATGATTTACATACCACCTTACAACATTAATGCATTGTGAATTTGTCTGTAGGGCTAATTTTACTCTTTGAGTTTTACATCTTCCCATCTTTTCTTCTTACTCTTCAACATCACTTTCTTTTATTTTAAATAACTCCCTCTAGTATATCTGGGCATTCACTTCTGGTGGGGACAAATTATCTCAGCTTTTAGCTAAAAATACCTTAACCTCTTTTTCATTTCAAAGAATAGCTTTGATGGGTACAGTATTGTTTGCTGATGTTTTTTTTTTTTTTTTATGCTGAAACTATAAAACACCGAAGAATGACTTAAGAGACACAAATAAATAAAAGAATCCCATATCTATGGATTGGAAGATTTAATATTGTTAAATTGTTCTTCACACTAATTTATCTATACATTCAATGTGATATGTATCATGATTTCAAGAATAGTTTTTTATTGAAAGAGAAAAAAGGCTAAAATTGGAATGTGATAAACAAAGACTTTGAATAACCAAATCGATTCTGAGAAAAAGAATGGCGTTGGAGGCATAACATTGCGATAGTAGGAGCAAATATGACTCCATTTTGTTTTATGACTTCATCCTGTAAAACAACCATGCCAAGTAGAAGAGTCATGACTGGAGCAAGATGTTCTTTTCCTTTTGCTATAGAAACCTTTAAGAACACGGAACTACCTATTGGGGCATTGTTTCTATAACTAGGGTAACGGGGCTCTGTTTCTGTAACTGGGGTGACTGGGCTAACTGTGATTGGTTAGGCTTTCCTTTGCTTCACTGCAATGTCCTGCTTCTGTAACCTGGCTTGCTTGCATTGGCTAGACGCCCCCCCCAAAAAAAAATCCCTTTTGCGGTTTTCAGTCTTATAAGGAGTGCCCTTGCAATTGTTCAGGGCTGATCAGGGGAACAGCTTTATGTTCTGGTCAGCTGCCACTGGTGTGCTTCAATAAAGGCTTGATTCCATTATATGTGAGTGGTCTGGAAGTCAGTTTATGAAACCCTGGGACAAAGCTTTAACTATAACAACATTTGCTGATTTCTAAGTATGTTACAAAGCTGCAACAATTAAACATCATGGCATTTGTATAAAGACAGACATGTAAACTAATTGAAGAGAAAAGGGAGCTCAGTAATAATCTCATGTGTGTACAGAACATTGATCTTTTAGAAAGTGCTATGTATTCATGATAGGAAATGACAATAAATAAACAGAATTGCAAGAACTATATATTCACATGCAAAAGAATGAAACTGGAGCCTTATCTTACATTATACACAACCTGAAAAAGAACTAAAGACTAAACATAAGATTTGAGACAACACGCTCACACACACACTCACACACGCACTCACACAAACATCTGAGACAGTAAAACTCCAGGAAGAAATATATATGGAAAGCGTCATGACATTGGTCTTGGCAATGACACCAAAAGCTCAGGTGATAAAAACATTAACAGACAAGTGGGAGAACATCAAATTGACATGCTTCTACACTCATAAAGAACAAACAACAACAAAAACACACACCAAAAAAACAAAACAGAATGAAAAGGCATTCCATAGAATGGAAAAAAAAATACTTATAAACATGGTAAGGGATTAATATCTAAAATATAAGAAACTCTGTAGATGTGACAGTTGACAAAATAATGCAAATGAAAAAAAAAAGTGGGAAAAGGACCTGAATAGTTATTTTCCAAAAGAAGACATACAAGTGTACAAGGTTCTCAACATCACTAATTATTAGAGGAGTGTAAATTAAAACCACAGTGAGGCATCACACCTGTTAGGAGGGCTATTATATGAACAAAAGCAAAACAACAAACCCCCAAACTAAAAGTAACAAGTTTTGGCCAAAGGAGGAGAAACTGAGACTCATTTACATTGTTGATGGGGATGTCAAATGATACAGCCATTTCAGAGAACATTACAATTGTTCCTCAAAACAATTACAATAAAGCTACCATGTGAGAAAAAAAAATCCAATTTTTAGTTATGAATCCAAAAGAATCGAAACCAGGGTCATCTGGAAATTTTTGAATACTTGTACATATTACATCATTATTCACAATATCCATGATATGAAAACAATCCTTTAAATATCCATCTATAGACCAGTGTCTACCACGCGGCCTGCGCAGTGGTTTCATTAATGAGGTTCTGGCATTAAGTTAGTTAGAAGAGATCAAAATAAAACACACAGACAGTACCTTATTTTACATTGCTAGGTCCGAGACGGCTGGCCTCCCTGGTTCCCCGCCTCAAGCCGCCCAGCAGGGCAGCGAGGATTACTCTGGGCTAGCAGGAGAGAGAGAGAGAGAGCGAACACGCCTGGGAGCAGCCTTTTATTTGGGGGGACAAGAGATTCAGGGGAGAATTCCATCCAATGAAGGTTGAGGGGGGGCTGTACTCCAAGGTCAGGGTCAGTGATTGGGTATCCAGGGTCAGTGGTTACGCACACCCCCACATGGATGGGCTCTCTCATCAGGAAAGGGTCGGGATAACTCCGACACAGCCAGAGTGCCTCAGGCCCTTAACGGGAGTCACCCAATCACGTGTCAGAATGGCTCCCCACACCAGTGGACAAAGAAAATGTGTTATATACATACATTGGGATATTATTCAGCCCTAATTAATAATGAAATTTTGCCATATGCAACAACATACATGAACTTGGAAGACATTGTAATAAGAAAAAAGCCAGTCATAGAAAGACAAAAAAAAAAAAAAAAAAAAACAAGGCTCACATTTTTGAAGGACTGAAAATAGTCAAACTCAGAAGCAGAAAGTAATGTAAGCTTTCAGGTGTGTGGAGTTGGGGAAATGGGCAGTTGCTATTCCATGAATATAAAATTTCAATTATATAGGATGGATAAGTTTTAGGTATCTACAATATAACAATGGGTCTATGGTTAACAATACTGTATTTTGCACAAAAATTTTGTGAAGAGGGTAGGTGTTGATGTTAAGTGTTCTTCCCAAATTAAAAAATATAAAACGTTAGAGACAGGAACAAATTTTTGGAGGTCATATATATTACTTTGAATGTCTTTAATGTTGTGACGATTTTAAGGATGTATAAATGTCAAAACAAATCATATTTTGTGCCTTATATATGTGCAGCTACTGTTACATAAACCATATGTCAATAAAGCTGCTAAAATAAATTTAAAAATAAAATGTAATGAGCTATTTTTTAAAAAAATAGTGAATTTAGGTCTGCAGTGTTTTCTGCTACTTATTATGTGACAGATAACTATCTGCTTAATAGAAGAAGCAAACAAAATATGAACAAATGAACTTATGATAAAAGCAGGAAGAAAATAAATTATTAGAAATAATACATAGCATAATGAATTACCTTTTTAACTCCTGAGTTAAACAGAATTTTCCTAGTTCTTGCATTCTTTCTTATACATTTAATCTCCTAAATCATTTTTCTTAATCAATTTTTACTTTTAGTGCTTATTTGGAAAACAACATTATCTCACATAATTCGATGATTAAAGCTTACCAAAATTAGAGTGGGAGAACTGATAAAATACAAAATATAAGCTAGCATACCACATGGATATAGATTTCTAAATCATGGCCTAACTTAGGTAAAATTTTCCAGAGATTGTCATTCCCAAGCTCAATGTGGCCATTTTTTCTTTTTGGTAGAAACATTTTATAAAAGTGTGACTTCTTAATGCTATTTTTCCTTAAGTAATAACTCTAATTAGAAAATTTCTACTCTCATAAACTTGTATTTTTTTTCTTTTTTTTTTTTTTTTTGCACAGGGATTTAACCCAGGGTTGCTGACTCACTGAGTCACACTCCCAGGCCTTTTTAATTTTACATTTTGAGACAGGTTCTCTCTAAGTAGCTTAGGACCATGCTTAAATTGCTGAGGCTGACTTTGAACTTGTGAACTACTGCCTCTAGAATTATAGGCAGGCACTATCACACTCAGCATGATGTCATAGTTATATTAATTTTTCTTGTGAAAGCCAGCATAAATAGTAAGTAAAATAATTTAAATAACAATATAATGAATTTATTTAGAGGCGAAAGCCCTCAAAAATGGTTGTATCTATTATTGATTTTTCTATCATGATCACAAATATCACTCAATATTTAAATCATAAGATTTCAAGTAAGTTGTGAATTAAATGTCAAATGTTTAGTACAAAAGTAATCCTCTTTTTTTCATCTTGTTTAACCTATACTGTTTGTTTATAAAACAATTCTTCCTGTAACCTGTATGTCTAAATTTTCTCTTTATATTATTAAATAAAACCACCACAACAACCATTTAAACCAGGGTGTCCTAGATGTCTAGCACTACTAAAAGAGAAAAAAAGCAAAAAGAGGGTATACATATATACACACAGACACCGTACATGTACATAAATTTTTAAGAACATACATGCTTATACATATATTTATATAAACACACATATGAAATAATAACTAAAGAAACTCAATGTCTTCTTCTGTTCAGAAATATGTGCAGTGATTAATCATTTACATGTATATACTCGAAGTATATAAATTAATATATAAAATGACTTTAGTCCTGTCTTTGAATTGTATTATATGAAAATGTTCAAATCATTCCCTAATAATAATGTGTATGAATTCATAAAGTATTTGATACATAGTATGTTAAATAAATACCAATTGGCATAAAAAGTTGCTTTTCTGAGAAGAGATAAGAAGGCAGAGAATAATTAAATAACAATGTTTTGAATTTGAAGTCCAAATTATGCACCTGCTTCAGTTATTAATCATGTTCAGATTGATGATTTTGAGGCAAATATCTTCCTCACAATGTCTTTAATTGCTTGTTTCACCTGCTGGTTCCTTAGAGTGTAAATAAATGGATTCAGCATAGGAGCGACAGAGGTGTAGAGAATAGCCACCCCTTTTGTTAAAGCAACTCTTTCCTTTGCTGATGTTTTCACATATATGAAGATGCAGCTTCCATATGAGATGGAGACAACAATCATGTGTGAGGAACAGGTTGAAAAGGCCTTTGTTCTTTGTTGAGCTGAAGGAATTCTTAGAATTGTTCTGAGGATGTAAGTGTAGGAGAGAATTATTAGTGCCAATGTGGTCAGGAGAGTGAACAAAGCTAAAACAAAACTCAAGAGCTCTAGAGTACTGGTGTCTGTGCAAGAGATTTGCAGCAAAGGAGCAGAGTCACAGGTGAAGTGGTCAATGATATTGGAATCACAGAAATCTAACTGCAAGCCCATGGTCAGTGGTGGGAAAATGACCAAGAAACCAGCCAGCCAAGAGATGATGATGAGCTGGTAACAGATCTTGTTACTCATGATGGTAGTGTAATGTAGAGGCTTGCAGATAGCCACGTAGCGATCATAGGACATAGAGGCCAGGAGGAAAAACTCTGTTGATCCAAGGAAGATAAAGAAAAAGAGTTGAGTGGCACAAGCATTGTAGGAAATCGACTTGTCCCCAGTTAGGATGCTGATCAAAGTGTGAATCTGGAGGTATAGCGATACCAGAGGTCAAACTGTACTACAAAGCAATAGTAACAAAAAAGCATGGTACTGGTACCAAAACAGGCAGGTGGACCAATGGTACAGAATAGAGGACACAGAGACTAATCCACAAAGTTACAACTATCTTATATTTGATAAAGGGGCTAAAAGCATGCAATGGAGGAAGGATAGCATCTTCAACAAATGGTGCTGGGAAAATTGGAAATCCATATGCAACAAAATGAAATTGAATCCCTTTCTCTCGCCATCCACAAAAATTAACTCAAAATGGATCAGGGAGCTAGATATCAAATCAGAAGAAAAAGTTGGCTACGATCTACATATTGTGGGGTCGGGCTCCAAATTCCTTAATAGGACACCCATAGGCCAAGAGTTAATAACAAGAATAAACAAATGGGACTTACTTAAACTAAAAAGTTTTTTCTCAGCAAGAGAAACAATCAAAGAGGTAAATAGAGAGCCTACATCCTGGGAACAAATTTTTACCCCCCACACCTCTGATAGAGCCCTAATATCCAGAATGTACAAAGAACTCAAAAAATTAGACAATAAGATAACAAATAACCCAATCAACAAATGGGCCAAAGACCTGAACAGACACTTCTCAGAGGAGGACATACAATCAATCAACAAGTACATGAAAAAATGCTCACCATCTCTAGCAATCAGAGAAATGCAAATCAAAACCACCCTAAGATACCATCTCACTCCAGTAAGATTGGCAGCCATTATGAAGTCAAACAACAACAAGTGTTGGCGGGGATGTGGGGAAAAGGGTACACTTGTACACTGCTGGTGGGGCTTCAAAATGGTGAGGCCAATTTGGAAAGCAGTATGGAGATTCCTGGGAAAGCTGGGAATGGATCCACCATTTGACCCAGCTATCGCACTTCTCGGACTATTCCCTGAGGTCCTTAAAAGAGCGCACTATAGGGATACGGCTGCATCAATGATTATAGCGGCACAATTCACAATAGCTAGACTGTGGAACCAACCTAGATGCCCCTCAATAGATGAATGGATAAAAAAAAAATGTGGCATCTATACACAATGGAGTAAGAAATGACAAAATCATAGAATTTGCAGGGAAATGGATGGCATTAGAGCAGATTATGCTAAGCGAAGCTAGCCAAGCCCTAAAAAACAAATGCCAAATGTCTGCTTTGATATAAAGAGAGCAACTAAGAACAGAACAGGAAGGAAGAGCATGAGGAAAAGACTACAGTAAACAAAGACGAATGGGGGGAGAGAAAGGGAGAGAGAAGGGAAAGCATATGGAAATGGTAGGAGACCTTCAATGATACATAAAATTATAAGAGGTTATGAGGGGCAAGGGGGAGGGAAAAAAGGGAGAGAATTGAACAACAGCAGAGGAGGTAGAGAGGGAAGAGGGGAGGGGAGGGGAGGGGAGGGGGGATAGTAGGGGATAGGAAAGGTAGCAGAATACAACAGTCACTAATATGGCATTATGTAAAAATGTGAATATGTAACAGATGTGATTCTGCAATCTGTATTTGGGGTGAAAATGGGAGTTCAAAACCCAATTTGAGTCAAATGTATGAAATATGATATATCATGAGCTATGTAATGTTTTAAATAATCAATAAAAAAACCTAGGGTTACAGACAGAAGTAAATGAAATTTCTAGGAAGGAGAAATTCCTGAGGAAGAAATACATGGGGGTCTTCAGGTGGGAATCCAGCAGGGTAAGGGTGATGATAATTAGATTTCCAGTAACACTCAGCACATAGGTGAGAAATATAAAGAAGAAAATCACAACCTGGAGCTCTGGATCATCTGTTAGACCCAGGAGGATGAAGTCTGTTACTGATGTTCTATTTTTCATTTCCAATGGTTGGTTTGAGGCAGATTTTACTGATAACATTGACCTGGAAAACAATAAAATATTGATCAGAAGAGGAGCATGAACATCTGCATATAGTTTTAAAGTGATATTGTATTTTGATATGAAGCACTGGGGACTTCTACTGTTGTTGCGATTGTGTGTGTGTATATTTCTCACTTTTATAGTCCAATAATGTATCTTTAATTTTAATATCACTCTGCTGTATTTTATTCTGTCTCTACTGCATTAATTATTGAAAAATGAACTTATTATACACATAGTCTTCAAATGCTTCATTATTTACCTAATATATATGGGGTACTGTGCCTTTCTTATATCATCTTCTCCAGGAACAAAAACTCTTATTTGATCATGGAATTTTTGATCAACTCAACTTTCTAGGAAAAGCTCTAAATGTAATTCTTGAGAATTAGTGACTACTGCCTTTATTAGTATTTTGACAAAAAATTATAAATGTACAAATATTAAAGAAGGTGTGCTATGTTCTACATATTTCAGTTAGTTGCTAAACATTATCACTAAATATGTTTTTATATATCAATTAGTTATCAAGTTAACTACTAAATATATGCGCAAATATTATATATAGAGAGATAGATAGATAGATAGATAGATAGATAGATAGATAGATAGATAGATAGATCTGAGAGAGATACAAAAATGCACCATAGTGAACAATAGGATAGAATGAATAGAAGTTGAAATATAATATAAAATAAGTTGAAATTACTTGCCTATTACCAAATATTGATGGTTAAAAGTAAGTGTTGAGTACAAAATAGTATTCTCAATTTGCTTAAACCAAAAGTCATGCAGTTGCTCAATGCTGCATGGAGAATTACATGTTTTGCTTCTCTTCCCATGGAACTACAAATTCCCTCACAAAGTCCTTTATACTTCATCTCAAAACACCCAGGAAAATATTTCCTTTTTATTTTTCCCCAACATCATTTAACATCTGGAGCCCTGATAAATTCCAAGCATCATCTTAATATCATATCTTTAGATGAAAGTTCTGCTGTTATAAATGAAAAAAAAATTCTAGAGTTATTTTTTATAAACCATTTTGATATTTCTCAGAGGGACAAATCCATAATATTTCCCTAGAAATAAAGTAAAAATAGCACCTTAAATGTATTTTGTTTCACATAATTTCAGAAAAAAATTTGAAGCAAATAAATTCTTAATTATCTTGTGGGTAAATAATGGGGCTCTAATGAATCTGTGTACATGACAAATTTGGGCAATCTATTTTAATTGATTAATTATGAGACCTATGTCCCAGGAGAAAACAGATTATTCAGCAAAATGTTAACTATGTATTTGGGGAAGCTTGAAGCCCAAGAAAAATACTCTGATATCTTCTGATTTTCACTTTCATGTGTTGCATGCATTACTCTGAAGATTGGAAGGAAAATCAGATTAAAAAATACAAAAAGCATGTTATGCCACACAAAAAAAGCAAAATCCTCTAGAGGTGTGCTTTTCCTCCACATCCTCTCCAACATTTATTGTTGTCTGTATTCCTGTTAACTGCTATTCTGACTGGAGTGAGAAGAAATATTAGAATAGTTTTGAAGTTTTGATTTGCATTTCTTTAATTACTAGAGATGTTGAACATTTTTTCATATATTTGTTGATTGATTGTATCTTCTTCTGAGAAGTGTCTGTTCAGCTCTTTAGCCCATTTATTGACTGGGTTGCTTGTTTTTTTTTTTTTTGTTTGTTTGTTTGTTTGTTTTGTGTGTGTGTGTGTATGTGTTAAGTTTTTGGAGTTCTTTATATCCTGGAGATTAGTGTTCTATTTGACATCTGTGTTACAAAAAAATTTGCTCCCAAAATGCAGGCTCTCTCTTCACCACATTAATTATTTCTTTGGCTGAAAAGAAACTTTTTAGTTTGGGTCCATCCCATTTATTAATTCTTGATTGAATTTCTTGCCCTTTAGAAGTTGACAGTTTGGGCCTAATTTGAAGTGATGAAGATTTGGGTCTACTTATTCCTCTATTAGGAAAAGGGTCTCTGGACTAATTCTTAGGTCCTTCATTCACTTTGAGTTGAGTTTTTTGCATGGTGAGAAATAGGGATTATTTCCATTTTGCTGCATATGGATTTCTAATTTTTCTAGTACCATTTGTTGAAGAGTCTGTCTTTTCTCCAATGTATGTTTTTGGCACCTTTGTCTAGTATGAGGTAACTGTATTTATGTGGGTTTATTTCTGTGTTTTCTATTTTGTACCATGGGTCTAAATGTCTATTTTGGTGCCAATACCATGACGTTTTTGTTATTATACCTTTTTAGTATAATTTAAGTTCTGGTATTGTGATACCTCCTGTTTCACTCTTCTTGAAAAGGATTTTTGGCTATTCTGGGCCTCTTATTTTTCCAAATAAGTTTCATGATTTATTTTTCTATTTCTATAAATAATGATGTTGGGATTTTAATTTGAATTGAATCTGTATAGCACTTTGGGTAGTATGAACATTTTTACCATATTAATTTTGTCTATCCAAGAGCCTGGGGGATCTTTCCATATTCTAAGGTCTTCTTCAACTTCTTTCTATGGTGTTCTGTAGTTTTTATTGTAGAGGTCTTTTCTTTTTGTTAAATTGATTTCCAAGTACCTTTTTTTTGAGACTATTGTGAATGGGGTGGTTTCTGATTTCTCTTTCAGAGAATTCATCACTGATGTATAGAAATGCATTTGATTTATAGGCATTGATTTTATATCCTGCTCCTTTGAATTTAATACATTGTATCTGTGTTCTCTTTCACCTTCAAGCATTTTTTTCATTTCCTTCTTGTTGTCTTTTGCAAATCCTTGTTCATTCAGTAGCATATTACATAGTCTCCAGGTGTTAGAGGAACTTTTTTTTTTTTATTAATTTTATCATTGGTTTCTAATTTCATTTCATTATGATCTGATAGAATAAAGGGTAGTATATCTACTTTTTTGTATTAGCTAAAAACATGCTTTGTGGCATAATATATGGTCTATTTTAGTGGAGGATCCATATGCTGCTGAGAAGAAAGTATATTCATTCTTTGAAGGATAAAATATTCTATATATGTCAGTGAAGTCTAAGTTATTGATGTATTACTGAATTCTATAGTTTCTTTGTTCAGCTTTTGTTTGGACAAGCTATCCCCTGGGGAAATAAGTGTGTTAAAGTCACCTAGAATTATTGTGTGGTGGTCTATTTGACTCTTGAACTTGAGAGGAGTTTGTTTGACGAATGTAGATGCTCCATTGTTTGGACATAATGATTTATTATTATGTGTCTTGTTGATGAATGGTTCACTTAAGCAGTATGAAATATCCTTTTTTATCCCTTTTGATTAATTTTGGCTTCAAGTCTACTATATTTGATATAAGGATGGAAACCCAGCTTGCTTCTGCAGATGTGAGTGGTATGCTTTTTTTTTTTTTTCCAAATTTTCACCTTCAGTCTGTGGATGTCTTTTCCTAAGAATCTCCTACAAACAAGCATATTATTTGTTCTTTTTTAATCCAATCTGCCAGTCTATGTATTTTGATTAGTGAGGTTAGGCCATTAACATTCAGGGTTATTTTTGAGACATGATTTGTATTCCCAGTCATTTTTGTTTATTTTTGGTATTTAAGTTGCCTTGGTTTCTGCTTTGATTAGTTTTTCCTTTAGTGTAATACCTCCCTTTGCTGATTTTCATAATTGTTTTTCAATTCCTTTTCATGGAATATTTTGCCAAGGATATTTGTAGTGCAGACTTTGAGTTGTAAATTCTTTTAACTTTGTCAACATGGAAGGTTTTTATTTTGTCATTAAATCTAAAGCTTAATTTTGCTGGATATAAGATTCTTAAAATCAGCATACTACAGTGATGCAGTCATATCAATGTTTATAGCAGCACAATTTACAATAGCCAGACTATGGAACCAACCTAGGTCTCCCTCAATAGATAAATGGATTAAAATATTTGGTATACAAACTCAAGGGAATATTACTGGCTTTAAAGAAAAGTAAAATTATGATATTTGGCAGTAAAAGGTTGGAGTTGGAGAATATCATTATAAGCGAAATAAGCCAATTCCACAAAACCAAAGGCTGAATGTTTTCTCTAATATGTGGATGCTAATTCACAGTAAGGTGCGGGCATTAGGGAAGAATAGCATTACCTTAGATTAGGTAGAGGAAAATAATGGGAGAGGAGAGGAGGGGATGTGGGGATAGGAAAGACAGTAGAATGAAACAAACATTATTACTGTGTGTATATATGTGATTACATGACCAATATGATTCTGAAACGTGTGCACTCAGAAAAATGAGAAATTTTACCCAACTACATATGGTATATCAAAGTGCGTAAATGCATTCTACTGTCATGTATAACTAATTAAAATAATTTAAAAAAATTAAAATTAAAAAAAGATTCTCTGTTGGCTTCCATTTTCTTTCAGAGCTTCATATATGTTTTTCCAGGATCTTCTAGTTTTCAGAGTCTGGGTTGAAAAATCTGCACATAATCTAATTGGTTTTCCTCTATATGTAATCTGATCCTTTCTATTCTGGCTTTTAATATTCTCTCCTTATTCTGTATGTTAGACATTTTCATTATAATGTGCCTTAGTGTGTATCTGTTGTGATTTTGTACATTTGGTGTCCTGCAAGCCTCCTGAATTTGGTTTTCCAATTCATTCTTCATGTTTGGAAACTTTCCTGATATTATTTCATTGAATAGATTGCTCATTGAATAGATTGCCCATTCCTTTGGTTTAGAGAGAGAGAGGGAAAAAAATCTTGAAGGAAGAAACAGGTATTGTTTTGGTTGGAGATCAGTATCGTTCCTGCTTCCTTTCTCATCCAATAGGTAGGATCATCTGTTGTTAGCTGGTATCTCTACCCTCAGGATGGTGAAGGTAACCAGGGTGTCACTGTGCAGTGGAAGTGGCTGCTGGGGAAAGGGGAGAGTTATAATCTGGGTACCTGAGAGCCACAGTTCCAAACTGAGAGTTGCCCAAACTGAAGTTGGTGATAAAGGTGACCCAAGGTGGAGGTGCATGCTTTCAGAGGTGGAGTATCAGGTTGTGGGGTAGCCAAGCAATGGTGTTGTTGGAAGATAACCTCCCAGAGGATCTCGGAGTGTGCAATGTGTGGCTGTCTGTTGACTTCAGAGCCTGTGTGAAGTTCTCCTGTGCAGGCAGGCTACTGCATGTATGGGACTATCTTTGCTACTGCTGACTCTCAAGATGGTGGTGACTGTGGGAGCCCACATTGGTAGATGAGGATCCATATTGGAGTGGTAGCCTGAGATCCTACTCATAGAAAGCTACCAGGTCTTGCGTGGGAGTGGTGTCCTGATTTCTCCTCTGGTGGGTGGCTGAAATTTCTGCCCAGGAGGTGCTGGTGCTGATGATTTTGCTCAGGTACCCGATAGTCCTGCGTGGGTGAGTAGTTGAGAGACCTACTTTGATGCTGAGGCCTAGAGCCCTGGAAGGGCACAGGACCATGATTCCTGCATGGGAGCAGGAATATCACTATCAGAGAAGCAATATTCTCATTACTTCAGTCCCATGTCACAGAATGACACAGAATGCTGCCTCCCTCTGGCCCACCATCTTGGATCTCTCCTGTCTTCTCATTTTGACTTGCAAGTTTTGCTTCAGTTTTTTAAGTTTTTGCATTGCTTAATGATAACTGAAGCAAAAAATCTCTGAACCAGTTCATATATAAGGTGAAGTGGCATTTTGTTGTTGTTGTCATTACATGAATATTAGTTTTACATTTGAGTAACATTTTAATTGTTCATTTAATATGTATTTTCTTTGTGGTTTTGATAAAGCTAGCTTCATAAATGTGTTACTTTTTTCTAGTTTTCATTGATTACTTATGGTACATAGTATATGTTTTGAGGTATTTTATGTGTTTTTTTCTAATCTCGCCTATTTAAAAGATAAAATGTTGCATTATATTTCAAAGTTTCTTTATAATCAGATATCTTTGTATTTCTCCTCTTGTCCTAGTATCTTTTAATACTATTGACTCATTACAGTAGGATTTATACATGTTCATATCTTATGGAGATTTTGATATATCATTAAGGAAATAATTTTTCCATCATTTTATATTTTACAAATACTTTAAAAATATATATTCTTTAAATAAATTGTTTATGCATCAAATGTCTAAAATAAAATATTAAAAACATATTGTAAGTATTTAGATGACATAGCTTTTTGAACTATTTATATTTTATATTTTTAATAGTTTACAGATAAAATGTATATTTAGGTAAACTGATGCTCCATGAATGTTTGCTATTTAAAATTTTAAAAAAACTATTTCAAATTGTCCTAATTTCTTACTGGACCACTATAACTATATAATAAAGGAAATAATTGTGACATTGGTACATACACATGATATAATCTGATGAATTTTATTCTCCACTACCTCCCTTTCCTTATCCATCACCCTGATCTCCTCTCTTTATTCTATTTGTTTCCCTTTCATTTTCATGAGAGCTTCCGCTCTTCTTTCCATTTTTTTTTCTGCCTACCTTTCATATATGAAAATAAGCAAACAAACCAAAACAACACTTGACTCAGTTTGTGAGTTTGGCTTATCTCACTTAACATAATGTTCTCAAATTCCATTCATTTTCCTGCAAATGACATAATTTTATTCTTTGTGTCTGAATAAAGCTTCATTGTGTAAGTATGCCATGTATTCTTTATTCATTTATCAACTGGTGAATACCTAGGCTGGTAACATAAGTGGGCTATTGAAAACTTGGCTGCTATAAGCATCCATACATATCTCCATAGTGAGTGTACTAATTTGTAAGTCCACCAAGAGTGTGTAAGTATTTTTTTTCTCTTCTCACCATCTTGCCAGTATTTATTATTATTTGTATTTGTGATGATTGCCATTTTAACTGGCATGAGATCAATTCTCAGTGTAGCATTGTTTTGCTCTCTTATTGCTAAAATTGTTGCATTTTTTCCATATATTGCTTACCATTTGTTTCTTTTGTGGGGAAATTTCTTACTTAATTTATTTGGCTGGGGCTGGGGATGTGGCTCAAGCAGTAGCGCACTCGCCTGTCATGTGTGCAGCCTGGGTTCTATCCTCAGCACCACATACAAACAAAGATGTTGTGTCCGCCGAGAACTAAAAAATAAATATTAAAAAAAATAATAAAATAAATGCACCAAGGGATTTAAAAAAATTATCTGGCCATTTGTTGATTGCTGCTGTTTTTTTGTTTGTTTGTTTTTGTTTTTGATGTTAAGTTTTTTGAGTTCTTTATATATTACAGATATTCCACTGTCAGAGAGTAGATGGAACATATTTTATGTAGGGGTCCCATGCTCATATTTTCTTTGCTGTGCAGAAGCTTTTTAACTTGATGCCATTTCATTATTTCATTATTGTTATTATTTCCTGAGCTTTAGATAATGAGGAAGTTATAGCCCATGCTTTCATGTTGGAGTGTTTCCCTTATTTTCTTCTAGAAACTGCAAACTTTCAGGTACTTGATCCATTTTGAGTTGATTTTTATTTATCTGCATATGGATATCCAGCTTGCCTGGCACCATTTGTTAAAATGGCTCTCTTTCTCCAGCCTAGGTTTTTGGTACCTTTATCAAGGATCAGATGGCTATATTTATGTGGGGTTGTCTTTGTGTTTTCTTTTTCATTGGTTTATGTGTCTGTTTTAATGCAAATACCATGCTGCTTTTGTTACTGCACTTCTGAATTATAATTTAAAATCAGAGAATGTGATGCCTCCAACATTGTTCTTTTCCTTACAATTGCTTTGGCTATTGTAGGTCTTTTATTTTTCCATATAAATTTTGGGACAGTTTTTTTTTTGTAATTCTGGGAGAATGTTATTATATTTTAATGGGGATTCCATTGAATCTGTAGATCACTTTCAGTAATGTGGCCATTTTAGCATTAGTAAGCCTGTCTATAAATAAACATAGTAAGTCTTTTCATCTTCCAATATTGTCTTTAATATCTTTCATCAGCATTCTATAATTGTCATTGTAGAGATCTTTCAGTTCCTTAGACTTAATCATAGGCATTTTATTTTTATTATTTGAAGCTATTGTGAAAGGGATTATTTTCTGATTACTTTTTTAGTGAATTCATTATTGATTTTTGAATGTTGATTTGTAATATGTTACTTTGCTAAATTTGTATATTAGTTCTAGAAGTCTTCTAATAGAGATTTTTGTACCTTCTAAGTATCAGATCATATCATCTACAAACCCTGAAATTTGATGTCTTCTTTTCCTATTTGTGTCCCTTTTACTTTCTTTTTATGGTTAATTGATCTGGCTGAAATTTCACATATTATATGGAATAAGAGTGATGGCAGTGGACACATTTGACTTATTCCTGATTTTAGTGAAAGTGTTTTTAGTTTTACCCTGTTCAATATGATGTTGGCTTTGAGTTTGTCTATTTAGCCTTATGATGTTAACGTAATTTTCTCTTATCTCTAACTTGTTCAATTTTGTTGTCATGAATAAGTGCTGAATTTTATTGAAGGCTTTTGCAAAATCTATTGAGGTAATCAAGACACTTTTTATTTACTTCTGTTTATGTGGTGGATTACATTTATTGATTTGCATATATTGAACCATTCTTTCTTCCATGGCATGAAACTAACTTGATTGTGATATTCAATATTCTTAATGATTTGTTGAATACAGTTTGTTGTTTATTAAGAAATTTTGCATCTCTATTCATAAAAATATTAGTCCGTAGTTTTCTTTCCTTGAGGTGTCCTGATCTAGTTTATGTATAAGGATGATAACTAAAATGAATTTCGGAGTGTTCCATCCTTCTTTCTATTTCATGAAACAATTTTAGGAGGAATGGCATTAATTATTCTTTTAAAGCTTGATAGAATTCACCAGAGAATCTATTTGGTTATAGGCTTTTCTTTGTTGAAGGCTTTTTAATTTCTCCTTCAATCCCATAGCTTGTTCTTTTTTAGTTTTTTATACCTTTTTGGTTTATATCTTCTTGGTAATTCATATGCATATAGAAATTTATCCATTTCTTTCAGTTTTCTGATTTATTGAAGACCACATTTACAATACAGACCCTAGTTAGTCTCTCAATTTCCATAATGTCTATGGTGGTATGTCCTTTTACATCTCTACTTTTATTAATGTGGGTTATTAGTTTGTTTAAGGGTTTATCAATCTTGTTTGTCTTTTAAAGAACCAACTCTTCATTTTACTGATTTTTGCATTTGTTTTTATTCTCTATTTTAATAATTTCAGCTTTGATACTGATTATTTTCCTTATTCTACTTCTCTTGAAATTTTTTCCCTTGATTTTCTAAGACCTTGATATGCACCATTAGGTTATTGATTTATTTATTCTTTTCTTTATTTGGGATCTTTCTTATATATTTTATATAGGCAGTCATTGCAACCGAGCTTTCCTTGTAGAACCACCTTTATATAGTGTCCCAGATATTTTGATATGTCACGCATATTCTTAAGCTTTTTAAATTTATCACCTCATTTCCTCATTTTTATATACTTTCTGTCATTTTTCTTGTTTATTTATAATTTAATTCCACTATTATCTGGTAAAATGCAAGGAATTGTATTGATTTCTTTTTTTTTACTTTCTAAGACTTGCTTTGTGGTGTAAAATATGATTTATTTTGTAGAAGGTTTTCTTAACAGCTGAGAATAAAGTAAATTTGTGTGCTGTTGGATGAAGTACTCTGCAGATGTCTATTACTTTAATTTAATTAATAATATTGAGGGGAGCAAAGAATTCTTTATTGATTTTATGATTGGTTGACCTACTTATTAGTAGGAAAGGGGCATTAAAAATATCTCAGTATTATTGTATTGGCTTTTATCTGAGTTATTACACTTGTCATTAAACAAATCATGTTTGTTTATGTAATTAGGTACACCAATGTTTTGAGCATAAATATTTACTATCATTATATTTTCTTGTTGGATTTTTTCATTTTATAAAGTGACCATCTTTGTCTCTTATGATTAATTGGGGGTTTGATGTCTGTTTTATTTTTGTCTTTATTTGCATGGAATGTTTCTTTCTGTTTTAGACAGATTTTCCTCTGCTGTGACCAAAAGACCTGAAAAATAATTTTAAGAAGAAAAGTTTATTTGGGGGCTCATGTTTTCAGAGGCCACAGACAGCTGGTTCCATTCCTTGCTGCACAAGGACAAAAGAGTGTGGTGGAGAAGTGGCTCAGGATAGCATACCAGTAAGAAGAGAGAGAGAGAGAGAGAGAGAGAGAGAGAGAGAGAGAGAGAGAGCGCTTCACTCAAGAAGAACAAAAGTTATAACCCAGGGATTAGCTCCTCCGTCTTCCCCATACCTGCCTACTGTTACCACTAAGTTAACATTTATCAGGGTATTAATACACTGATTGGGTTAAGGCTCTCAAAAACCTATCTTTTCACGTCTAAAACCTTCTTCAGTGTCTCACACATGAGCCTTTGGGAACACCTGGTATCTAAAGCATAACGCCATTCTTTTCACCTTCAGTCTGTGGCTATTTTTGCCTGCAAGATGAATCTTTTATAAACAACATACATTTAGATCTTGTTTTTAATCAATTATGCCAATCTATAAATTTTAATTGGAGAGTTGAGATAATTTATATTTAGTGTTATTACAGAGAGAGGTTTATAAATTCCTTAGCTATTGCTTAGCTATTCTTCTAAGAAGATTCATATATTCTTGAGCTCTGGAGGTTGTTTTTAACTTCTTTTATGTGTATTTTTTAAATATTTCTGTAGTGCTACCTTAATATTTATGTAATCTTTTAGTTTATGCTTATCTTGGAAGGTTTTCAAGAAATGAAAAATGTTTCTTTTGATTTTGAAGTATATCTTTGCTCAATATGACAATCTTGGTTTATAGTTATTTTATTTAGTTACTTGTTTGTACTTATTTTATTTAATAACTTTTATGTTTTGGAACACATAGTTCAACCCCTCATGGATGAGGGAGGGAGAAATAAAATTCTGAATGAGTTACCTCTAAATGTTACATGATATTTTTCTCTTGAGACTTCAAAAATTCTTTTTTTAACATGTTTATAATACAAAGTGTCATGGAAAAATTATTTTGACCTTCTGTATCCGGGGTTCTGAATGTGTCTTTCATCTGGACATCTATCTCATTCCAAAGTTTAAAAAAAATTGTATTGACCAAATAGTTTATCCATAACCTTATCCTGTATCTCAGATCCCTGTTTGATTCCAATAGTTCTTAAATTTAATCTGTTAATGATTTCTGTGAGCTCTTGTATATTCTGTTCATGGTTACTTATTTTCTTAATAAAGTCTGAATATTTTATGCCAGCCATATTGTCTTCTAGTTCTAAGATTCTGTCTTCTACTTGATCCACTCTATTGAAAAAGCTTCACCAGAATATTTAATTGATTTTTTCTGCCTTTTATTTTCAAGATTTTAGTTTGATTATTTTTGAAGTGTTTATCTCTTTATTGAATTCTCAATATATCCTGTATTGACTTCACTAATTTCCTCAGTTGTTTTTCAGTTCTCTTGAAATTCATTGGCTTTTTAAATAATCATTCTTTTGATTTATTTATATGGTATATCATCAATATGTTGGGAGTTACTTACTAAGAAAGTATGAACTTTAGAAGGTATCAATTACCTTGTTTTTTTCATTCTTTTTGTGGTTCTGAAGACTTGTGCATTTGTTAGGATTTTTTTTCTTTCTCATTTTTATGTGAGAGCATTTTTAGGGCACATCTTTCTTCTGGAAAAGTACCTTGGGTTATTATGTTATGAATAGTGAATATATTTCCAGTATATACATAGTTTAGTATCCCTGCTAGTTTTTTGGTGCTTATTAATATGTATTATTTCACAGCTTGAGGATTCCACTTTTTAAATCTCTCAAGAGTGGGGTTCCTCTATTATGGCTGGCAGTTGTATTCTATATAATCAATGTATATGGGATATACCTTCTGTTGTGGAATTTTAGACTGCAAAAGTCTATATTCTCTAAAAGGGTTAGATAGAAACTCCTGCTAGGTATAGTGTCCAAAATATTTCTGTAATTTCTTGTTGTTGATAGGAACACAATTCCATGAGTTGAACCTATGTCTCCCTTTAGCCATTCTTACTGAGGTCTTGCCATTGGTTTGGGGGTTTTGTTACCCTTATTCTTTGTGTTGAAGTATTGCTGAAGTTTGAACATGGTTGTGTTGTGCGTATAGCAAGAGGCACTGTATCTGGACTGGGTTGAAGTGTACCTCCTCAGCAGAGTGTGTACCATGTAAACTTATCATCAAATCACATCCCCAGTCCCATATAAAAGAGGGAGATAAACAATTGCAATGAACAATATATATGAACAATATATAGCATTAGAGCAAATACTGCTTGCCTATTATGACCTATACTAATAATCACAAAAACAGGAATGGCAGGTTCAGAAATTAATAGCAGGTAGAACAACAAATATTTTGGAACTATATAGAGCACTAATGTAAACAAGTTTTCAGCAACCTCCACAATATAAATAACAAAAACAACATGAATAGTGAGTCAGAAATTTAATAAACTAAATAGTTTGAAGAGATGGTAAAAATACAATTAGTTAAGAGAAAAGAAAATGGGGGTAGAGATTAGAATATGGAAAAGTTGAAATGAGAAAAAGCAAGAAAGGGAGCACCTACCTGAAAGTATAGAGAAGAAGAAAAAGTAAAATAGCAATAAAAAGTATATTTGTGTATAATTCAGAGAGTGAGAGAGAGAGGGAGAGAGAGAGAGAGAGAGGGAGAGAGAGAGAGAGAGAGAGAGAGAGAGAGAGAGAGAGAGAGAGAGAAGAGATTTTGACTATTGGAGACAAAAGAAAAGAACAAACTAAACCAAACCAAAGTAAAAGAAAAAGAAAAACAGAAAACTCACTAGCAAACAGGGAACAAAACAAAATAGCAAAAGGCTAACAAAAAGAAAAAGATGAAACTAAAAAAGAAATGAAAATGTATGTTTTTGCATTTGCATAAACCCAATCTGAAAATGCAATGATAATAACTAAAAAATTCTTAGTAAAAAGTGAAAGAACTGTGTACCCTGAGGTGGCCAAAATTATAGACACAAAGATATATTCACTATATATGCCATGCTGCTCTTTTTTTTTTTTTTCACGTTTTATTGGATTGTGCACCCTTTGGAGATGACAAGAGCTGGGGGTTACTTAACATTTCTTCGTTTTGTGTCCTGGGACCAAAGGTTGAAGTGGTCTGGGACCAAAGCTGGTTGAAATGGCTTTTAGCTTCCCTGCTCACCAGTGAAAGGTAAGATAGAATGGGAAGTATCATCTATTGAAACATTTTTTTTTTTCTAGAAAGACTAGATCCATGCACTCCCAGGGTAGGGTTGATACAGAGTTCTAAATGGGAAGTTCCTATGGTTGGGGTCTAGCTCTGATTGCAACTTTGAAAATTTGTTGGGTGATACCTATTTTGAAGAGATAATATCAACACATCTCTAAGGCCAGATAAATGCAGCTATCTGATGGGCACCTAAATTTTGCCCCCGCTCCAAGAATTCTATTTATTAGCAGTATAATCAGCTTTCTTGGGTATAGGTGATATAGCAGGTATTGTGCATTATGATAAAAGAGAATTTTACAACTTGTAACTCTTGAGTCATTTGTAAGTCCAGAAGAATAAATTTTCCAATTGATGTTTTATTTGGCATGGCCATGCTCAGAATTCTGATACATCTACAGGTAAAAAGAAAAATTAATGTCAATTTATAATACATACATAAGAGCACCAAATACATTTTTGGTGCTCTTATTCTGCATAAATTTCATCACTAGACATATTCAACAGGAAATGGTAAAACAGCTGTCCATCAGAAGTGAAACCTTATATCAGAATGTGTTAGGGAAGGATAGGATTAATTTGTGTCCAGTTACTATAAAAGTATGTTTTAACCTCAGTTTTAATAATTCTCTCTCATATGTTTTGGTTAATGAGTTAATACACAAAATGCAGTTTTTTTAAAAAATAGTTATAAAAACGGTAATGATGATAACAGTTTGGCTTTATTGTGCTTGAGAAAGATGAAACAAGTTGTCAAAACAAATAGAAATTTTGAAAAGTTAGTGACCATAAAATAAAAATCCTAAATCTGTCATTGGAAAATACTGTTTAGCCTTAAGTCAATTTTTAAAAAGTTATTTTTTGTTCTACATTCACAGAAAAAAAATCAAACAAAAATGTTATATTTGGGGGAAATTCAGTGAAATCTTTCTTCTTGTGCCATGATGATAAATTAACCCTAATTTTAGCTCTTCTCTGACTGATGTTGATTCAAGTTTATACAATTTTCTTGGGCAAAAATAGCTCCCAAGGGCCATCTCATATATCACGGAAGCCAAATTGAAATACACCTTCCTAGGGTCAGGAATTTGTTGGAAAAGCTGACAACTGTGTGAGCTCCATGAAAGAAGTAGTTGAAGGTTAAGGCAGAATTGAAAGAAGCCTGACTTAGCATTAAGGAGTCCCCCATCTTTGACTCAGGTCACAAGACCAGAAGAGTTCTATGAATTTTTTTTTTTTTTTTTTTTTTTTTTTTTTTTTTCTTCAGATGTTTAAAAACATTCTTACGAGTCACTGTCTGAGTCCTGACATAGGAAAATAGAGACCATTGTGAT
The DNA here is from genome assembly GCF_964194105.1 of Spermophilus citellus. NCBI lineage: Eukaryota > Metazoa > Chordata > Mammalia > Rodentia > Sciuridae > Spermophilus > Spermophilus citellus. The sequence goes on along the minus strand of NC_138197.1, from coordinate 74,924,454 downwards.
TATGCACAATAATGGAAAAAGTCTCATAAAAAATTACTTTAGTAAAGTCTCTAAATCAGTATGACTACAGTCCTCAACAAACAACAGCTGTAGAATTGGCAAGGAAAAAGAATTTGATTCCCAGAGTAACCACATTATATTATTCAAAATGTCCAGTTTAAAAAATTAAAAATTAATAAAAAGAGTGACAAGACTTGCACAAAAATAAGAAAGTATGGACTAGTCACTGGGGTTTGGCAGTAGGAAGATACAAGAAATAAATTGCCAGGAAAAGATCCTCATAAGGTGCAGACATTGGACAAACTAGATGGGGATTTCATATCCATTGTTATTAAAGAGCTGAATGTAACCATGGACAAATAAAAAAATCACAAGAATGTTGAATAAATAAAAATATCAACAAAGTGACAAAGAATATGACAGCAAGTTAAGTAGAAATTTAAATTTGCAAAGCATAATAGCTAAAATAAAGAATTTTTAAAAATATTTATTTTTAGTTGTAGTTGAACACAATGCCTTCATTTTATTATTTATTTATTTTTAATATTTCCTTTTTAGTTTTAGGTGGACACAATATCTTCATTTTATTTTTATATGGTGTTGAGGATTGAACCCAGGGTTCCGCATGTGCAAGGTGAGCACTCTACCGCTGAACCACAACCTCAGCCCTAAATTAAAGAATTTTAAAGGACTTCACCAGCAGATTTTAGTGCCCAAGAGTAGTGCCCAAGAGAAAGCAGGAAAAATCCTGAATATTGGAAAAATGATATTATATAGTTAGAGGAGATACAGAAAAAAAAAGATTAAAAGTATCTGAGTCTATAGTACTTACAGTGTATAAATATACATTTTGGGAAGCCAGAGGATGAAATGAAAGGATAACAGAATATTTGGAGTAATAATGGTTAAATTTCCCCAATTTGACAAAAGACATGGATTTACATATTCAAGAGGTTCAATAAACTTCAGTTAGGATAAACTAAAGAAACTACAAAGAGATACATTAAATTCTGATGTCTAGAGCAACCCAATTTCTGGTTTTCAATACAGCAGCACTTATATATAAATGTATTTTCTTATAATTTCACTTTGGAAAGGTTTAGATTGATTTCCAATTATTTCCTTTTTTTGACTTTTAGAATAATCATTTTCGGATAAATTTTGAATAAGATTATAAAATTTTCTTTCATTTATTTTTAATGTCTACAACTACCCTCTATGTATGTATGTATGTGTATATATATATATATATATATATATATATATATATATATATTATTTATGTATGGTAGTATAAGGTTATCATTTATCATTTAATTTAACATTTACAAGCTTTGTTCACATTTCTCATTTTCTCTTTTGTGTTTTTGCTCAAATATTATAATCTTATAGAATGTCTTATTTCATTTATTTCTGAAGCATTTGCTACAATATGAAATTCATAGACAAAATAATAATAGAATTATAATTTTGTGTTGGTATTATATATGTTGGATTAAATTAGCAATGACCAATTTGATGTTTTAATAAAATCTTTGTTGTCTCTATATATCTATAATATATATATATATATATATATATATATATATATGAAATAGCCTTATATATATGTACACACACACACACACACACACACACACACACACACACACATATATATATATATATATATATATATATATATATAGTTGTTATCTATAGGTAAAAAAAAAACATTGAAAATAGTTATTTAGAACAATATGTCATGAAAGAAAGATGGGAGGATGTACACTCCACACCACATTTACTAAAATTTAATGACACAGAGAAGTTTAGTATAGCCCTTGTGAAAGTATGACATGCAATTTCATAAAGTGTTTAACTTTTTCATAAATAATTAAAAATGGCAGGAAATGATAATTTTTATTAAAACATTGAATGTCAATGGTCTCAACTCTTCAATTAAAAGACAGACTGTCATATTGGATTAAAACAAGTCTCACTTATCAGGTGTTCATAATAAATTCACATCACAGGAAAAGGTAGCCATAGGTTGAAATTGGAGGAGTGGAAAAAGATATGCCATGAAATGGAAAATGAAAGCAAGCAGGAGTAACTAACATCATAGCTGTAAAATCAGACATCAAGACAAAGTTAGAAGAGACAAGAAAGGTCACTTTATATTGGTTAATAAAACCATCCAACAAGAAGCATATAACAATTGTAAATACTTCTGCCCAATATCTAATTACACAAAAGAAATAATACTTAAAGTCTCAGATATACTAAATACAATAGTATTAGGTAATGTCACTGTTTCTCTCAAATTAATATATAGGTTATTCAGACAAAAAACTATTAACAACACTATTAAAAAAAATGGATCTAATAGACATCTATAGACTATTTCATCCCACAACAAATGAATTCACATTTTCTTAGCTGTACGTGGAAACTTGTTCAAAATAGAAAATATTTTGGGGCACAAATCAAGTCTTATAAAATACAAAATGTAGAGGTAATACCTTTTACCTTATCCTATCATAATAAGGTGAAATCTTAAATTGATAACAAAATAAAAAACAAACCATTTTAAGGTGTGGAGATTGAATAATACCATTTGGATGAGGAATGGGTCATATTAGAAATTAAAATTAAAAAATACTAATTCAAAACCAATAGAAAAGAGGAAATAATTAAATCAGACTCCAAATTAGTAAAATATAAAATAAAAGTGAAGTTAATATCACCCGGATACCAAATCTAGATAAAAGTTTTAAAAAATACTGCATTAGATATGAGGTTCTATTTATATTCAGGCAATGGATTTCTTTACCATTAAATTTTATTTGAAAAAAAACATTTCTTTTTTAAAAAACATTTATTTATTTATTTTGCATTACAATTCTTAATACACCATTATATCATAATTTATCATATCTCTGATTATATATAAGGTATGTTGAAACTAAATTGAAAAACATTTCTTAATCAAGATCTTAAAGGATTGTTTTACCTGCTGATTTCTCAGGGTGTAAATAAAGGATTCAGCATTGGGGCAACAGAGGTATTGAGCACAGCTATTCCTTTGGCCAACACTTTTCCTTCTTTGGCTGAAGTTTTGACATATATAAAAATACAGCTTCCATAAAACATGGAGACAAAAATCATGTGTGAGGAGCAAGTGGAAAAGGCCTTTTTCCTTTGCTCAGCAGAGGGGATCCTCAAAGTTGTCTTAATGGTGTACACATAGTGAACTATCATTAATGTTAACATTGAAATGAGAGTTAATATTACCAGGAGAAATGCCAAGAGCTTTAGGAAGGATATGTCTGTGCAGGAGATCAGGAGCATACGAGAGGAGTCACAGGTGAAGTGGTCAATGATGTGGGAGTCACAGAAATCCAGTTGTAGTCCCATGACCACAGGTGGAAAGATGATGAGAAAGCCGGCCAGCCAAGAACCAAGGACAAGCAGGGTGCAGATCCTGCTGTTCATTTTTGTTGTGTAGTGCAGAGGCTTGCAGATAGCCATATAACAGTCATAGGACGTGGCAGTCAAAAGGAAAAATTCTATTGCACCAAGCAGTGCGAGGGAAAACATCTGGGCCACACAAGAATTGTAGGAAATGGTCTTATCTCCTGTTATGATGCTGGCCAGGTATCTAGGAATAGAAACTGTTATGAATGAGATTTCTAGGAAATAGAAATTCCTAAGGAAGAAATATATGGGTGTTTTTAGGTGCAAGTCTATCAGAGTGAGGGTGATAATGTTAAGTTTCCAGTAATGCTCAGTATGTAGATGAAAAATAGAAATAGAAAAATGAAAATATTTAGCTTTGGGTCTTCTGTTAATTCCAGAAGAATGAGCTCAGTTGCAGATGTTTGATCTTTCATTTTTTATTTTTCAATTCTTCCAAGTCTAAAAATGCAAATAAGGAACAATTCTTATTGTTAAGGTGGTTAGGATTACCTTTACATCACATCTCTTGAGTTAGGAAACATAAAAGGCATGTAAAAAAAAAAAACAATAAATTAACCATTAAGATATACTAATTTTAAAAAATACACATTAACCACAACAAAATAATCTATGTTTGTTACCTGCTTTGTACATTCCCAGCCATGTAATATAAAGTTAGTCTGTTGATAGGTTTAATAAGAGTGTCTGAATATGAAAATTATACTTTTTGAATATGCCCTATTTTCCTTTAAATATCTGACCATATGTGTGCAAAACAATTATAGAAAATTTTAAAACATAAAATACACATTTTTTTGTTAAAATAATATTCCAATGAGCACACATTCTGAATTTCTGAACATGGAACATTTTGAAGTATGTTTCTTAATTTTCCATGATACTCAGTGTCCTTCTTAACAGTATATAGGATTATTAACTTTACAAATAAACCAAGACCATGAAAATATTACTTATATAATTTGAAAAAAACAAACTCGAAATTTTCCAAAATATTAAAAATTTTAATAATTTTATAAATAAGCCAGGACCATGAAAATACTCCTTATATAATGCTAAAGAAACAAACTCAGAATTTTCCAAAGTATTAAAGTTTTTACTTTATGAATTGAAAAATAATTTATTACTGCAAAGATGAGTTTCTGAGGGCCAAAGTTAAGTATATATTATACAATTATTAGAAAGGAGAGAAAAATAAATGAAAAAATAAAAAAATGTATTTATAGTCATGTGAATGCTGTTGAACTGCTGAAACCCAAATGCTAAGTTGCTTTTATTTAAGTGATAATGTTTGATGCTTTACTTTCAGAGTTTTTCATATACTTCTCAACCTTCCTATATCTATTTTTTTGCATAATTATAAACATACAGCATATTGATGGAATTGGGGCTGATGGTCTTTGTTATATACAGGGAACATGCTTTCGGAATGATTCCATTAGAAAATCTATTGATAACATCAGAGAGGCCCTGATGGGATGGGGATATGGCCTCAAGTAGTGAGAGAAGATACTACAATGAGACCTAGACCAAGTAAGTATCCAAGAAGTTCTGCTCTTTATGTTCTGGGAGAGTTTGGGACCTGATTAGAAATCTTGTTTACTAGGCAGAAGCCCCAAGGGTAGTCTGAAGTATCCAATTCATGTTAAGTCTGAAAGTCTGGAACACAGGTAGCATTGCAAAATGGTCATTGAGTAAAAGTGTCCCTGTTACCTCATTATTTAAGAGTAGAACTATAAGCTTGAAATTGGAGATGGCAGTAGAAAAATGAATAGTTGGTTACAGGGCAGGATTTCACAGCCAGAGATCATGTGTTCTTTGAATTTGGAGAAACTTCTGAGAAAAAAAGGAAGGAAGGAAGGAAGAAAGGAAGGAAGGAAAGAGAGAGAAAAGAAAAAGCAGGAGGGAATGAGGGATGGACGTGAGAGAGGAAGTAAGAAAGAGCGAAATCATTAAACAAAGGGAACAAAATAAAGTGGATTTGGGGGATTTTTTTTTTTTTTTACTTTGGGGGCCAATACTTACAAAGAAATAGGAAAATAGAGGTGATAAAGATGTCAAATTTGCTTTTGAATTAAGTGAAACAGTTCCTAATCAGGAGAGGGCTCATGCTATGAATAAGAATCAAGGATCAATAGCTATGAAAAAGAGATGATGAATATTGTTGAGATGATTAATATTAAAGGACCATATCAAGTTGTATGATCCAAGATCAGGCATTTAGTATCTTGTTTCCCAAAATTTCTATAAAAAGAACAAAGTCCTGACCTTAGATGCTAGGAAACCTGAAATACATTTTACTTGGCTTTCAGGAAGCACTGTTTAATAAAAGATAGGTTATAATTTTTTATTACTTTTTTAACCTTTCAGTTGGAAAGCTTGGTTTTATAAATATTCTTTTTAAATAAACTAACTAGTTTTATCTGTTTTTTTTTTTTTTTTTTAATTTCCCCTCCTCTAAACAGACACAGGGGATTCTTGCTGGAGAGCAGAATTAAAATGTCTCTGGAGAGCATGGTACTGATGAGAGCACCCTAAACAAAAGCTGAGTAATTTTAACTAGGCTTATTTTAGAATTTTTTCCTCAATATTAAATAACAGAAAAATGTACAATGCCAGCAATAACAATAAAGAAATGACAGTCTTATGCTATTTTGGACTTTATATTGTCCATCTTGTCTTTTTTACAACCTGAAACAAATTGCTGACAAAGTAATATAATCCCACTTCTTGGGAACATGCTAAAAAGTAGAAAATAGAATGAGAAGAGACCTCAAGAATACTGTGTTAGGCAGCTTTTGATTGCTCTGACCAAAATACCTAACAAGAACAGTTAGTGGATAGGCTATTGACTTTGGATCACAGTTTTGTAAGTTTAGACCATAGTTGGCTCACTCCACTGCTCTGGCCTGAGATGAGATGCAGCATCATGACAGAAATGTGTGGTGAGGAAAAGCTGCTGACCTCATGGATACTAGGAAGCAGAGGGAGAGAGAGACAAGAGAGAGAGGGGGGAGAGAGAGAAAGATGGGGGTGGGGAGATGCATCCAGGCACTGGGGACAAAATATAAACTCCAAAGTAATGCCTCCAGTCACCTACCTCTTCCAACCACACTCCACCCACTTATATGCTAACCATCCTTTTAATCCATTCAAATTATAATGGTCTGTGTAGGTTACTACTCTCATTATCTAAGCATTTCAAATCTGAACATTTCTGCAGTGATTCATGCGAGACACCTCGTATGCAAACCATAAGAAATATTAACTGTGCCATTCAGATCTTTATTTGTTGATAGAAAGCATATGTATTTTAGGGAAGATAAAGTATGTATTTTAGGGAAGATAAAGTTAGAAGATAGGCATATTAGCAAGATAAAATGAAATCGAGACTATAATGTAAAAATAAAACTCATAAAATTGATATCTGAAAAAACTCCTCAAATACTTTTTCTTTCACATTAGTTTTTGTGCTGTTTTTATTGTCTATGTCTGATATTTCTATGAGATAATTTTGGGTCTGTTACATTGTTTCATTTACTGAATCCTTTAAGTACAGTATGTTTGTTGTGTATGCTGAATTTGATTTGTATTTTAATTCTTGGAATTGTGCTATATCTACCTAGATGTGCTATTGCAAATGAATCTTTAGAAATGGGGTAGAAATACTGGTGACTTAGGTTGATTGTCTATTTTAAGAGCATGTTTAATGAAGGGCATAATTTTTCTAACCAAAAAAAGAGTTTATTCCCCCTTTCTACTGATGAGATTCTGCAAGATTTTTCATATTTCCTTTGGTCTCATTTTTCCTGTTGAAATTTTTTAAAAAATTATTTTGTATTCATACATTACAGCTTTATATAATTATGTGGTTCATTTGAATATTCATAAATGAATAAAATGTTATTTTTTTTAGTCTCAATCCCCAATATTACCTCCTTTGCTCCCCATCTCCATATGGTCCTTCTTTTATTGGTTGTTCAAAACATTACAAAGCTCTTGACATATCATATTTCATACATTTGATTCAAGTGGGTTATCTGGTCTTATTATTGTACTGGGGTTTGCCATTCAAGTGAGAGAGAAAGAGAAGGAGAAAAAAGGGAGGAAAAAAATGAGAAATGTATTGCTGTAGTCTTCTGGGTCCTGGGGATGTCAAGAATACAATAGAAGACACAAAAAGGGGTATAGATCACTCATGGTCTCAGCAAATAATCTTGTCCCTTTTAAGATGTAATTCTTGTACCAGTTCTCACTGTCTTCAACAGGGAGTACAGATAGCATCTCCAGTGTAGATCTGCTCCATGTTATGGGGGTTTGTAGTTCTGTATTTAAAATCGCAAATTGCATATCTGTCTGATGGTGTGGTCGATAATATTTGAGATCTTTATGATATCTGCACCCCCTCCCAGCATTCAGAAAGGAAGGTCCCCATTTCCTCTGAGCAGGCCACTCCAGGTGTTCTTGTAGACTATTACTCAGACTCCCCCGAACATTGCAACTCTCTTATTTTTATAAAAATCCATTATTTTTTGTGGCTGAGTTGGAATACAGCTCTGCTCTCCTGTCTCCTTGTGGAGCTGCACAACTGTTGTTCCAATTCAAAAGCAGAGCAATCAATATGGTCTGGCCTCTACTCACCCACCACCTTATTCCATGATGGCATATGTTTTTACATGCAAAGCCCAAAGGAATTAATACCACAATCATAGAGGAAGAACAAATGGAAAAGGCATTTTTTTTTTCCTTTGCAGGACAGAGGAAATGTTCAGATGTCCAAGAATGAGTATGTAGGAAGGAATCAACAATTCTAAAATACTATGAGTGTGCTATTAAGAAAAATGTTAAGACCTTTAGTAATTTTGTGGCAGGCAAGCAATCAGCAAAAAAAGAAGAGTCATAGATGGAGTGCTCATTTGTGTTGAAGTCACAGAGATTGAATTGGAGGCCCCAGATCACTGAGAGAAACATAATGATAAAACTAGCTAACCATGAGCTGGTTACAAGATTGTTACAGACTTTGTTCCTCATAATAGAAGTTTCATACTGAGGTTTGCAGATAGCCACATAGTGATCATAGGGCATGACAGACAGAAGAAAAAATTTTATTCCTTGCCAAAGCATTAAATAAAACACTAAACAAAACAAATACAATACAATACAATACAATAAATTGCTAGGCAAGAATTTACGAAATGATTGTGTCCCCATAACAATGCTAATCAGAAATCTAGGAATGCAGACTATTATAAACAAAATTTCTATGAAAGAGAAATTCACCAGAAAAAAAAATGTATGGCAATTTTCAAATGAATATTTGGTAGTGTTAATATAATGATGATGATCATGTTTCCATTTAAACACAATAAAATGCAATAACTATGTTTTTAGCATAAAGAAGAAAATCACAGCTCATAATGCTGAGTAATCTCTAAGTCTCAGAATTAATAATTGATGTTTTATTTGACATGGCCATGCTCTGAATTTTGGTACATTTATTGGTAAAAAGAAAAGTGAATATCAACTAATGATACAATTTCAAACATATTTGTGGTGCTTTCATTCCTCATAAAGAACAAAGAAGAGAACACAGCCTACAGATCTTGCACAATACCAACTGTACCAAAGCATGCATTATGGGAAGCCAGAAGGCAATAGAAAGGCATAAAGTGAGTATTTGAGAAATAATTTTTTAAAATTTTCATATTTGGGGTATAACATGGATTTACATATCTAAGAAGCTCACTGAACTTAGTGAAATTGCAGTGAGACACCTTAAAATCCAATGTCTTAAGTCACCCCATTTCTCCTTTTTTTTAATACAGCATCACTTAGAAACAAATACATTTTATAGGATATCGTGGTACATGCCTGTGTTCCCAGCTACTCTGGGATCTACGCAAAATATTATAAATTTGAGACCAATTTGGTCAACTTACCAAGATCCTGTATCAAAAGAAAAAAATTTTCTTTGATGTTGAGAAATATTGTTCAATGATATTATCGATTTTAGAGCTTCCCTGGGTTCAATAACTAGAACTGCAAATAAAAAAAAAAAGGAAGGGAAGGAAAAATGGAAGAAAAGAAGGGAGGAAGAAGAAAGAAAGAAAGAAAGAAAGAAAGAAAGGAAGTAAGGAAGGAAGGAAGGAAGGAAGGAAGGAAGGAAGAAGAAAAGCTATATATTTCTTAATAATTTCACTTTGAAAAATTTATACTGATATTCACTTTTGGACTTGTGGAATAAATTTATTTAGATAAATTTTGATTGATTAAGAATATCAAATTTTGCTTCATTTTCTTCAACATAAATATCTTTTCTCAATATTTAATTTTCTATGTATCTTTATCATTAATGTATAGCACCTACACATAGTATACACATAACATTAACACTAATTATACCATTTAATATTTACATTCTTATTTACATTTCTGATATTCTCTTTTGCTCCTCTGCTTAAATATTATAACAAAACAAAAAGTCTCATATTGTTTCATTGCTTTGTAAATTTTGTCCTATAACTGGAACTCTAGACAAAATAATTATAAGTTTAGATTTTTTGTTGGTATTATGTAGATCATAATAAATTATCAATGATAAGTATGCTCTAATTTTAAGAAAAACTTTTGTGTAATATTACTTATATCTGGTTGTTATTTATAGGTCCAAATAGCATGTAAGAATGTACATTTAAGAGAACATATTATTAAAGAACATATAAAATTTAAATAATGTATATATTTTAAAAATTCAGGCATACAGTAAATAAAATTGTTTTTCAATAACCTAACAGAGCCCTTTGTGTCCTCGATTTTGGGAATATGGGATACGGCCACAGTGTTCAGCTTTTCAAAATCTTGGTAGGCAGTCAATAAACATAGTCACAATTTTAAACAAATTCTGTAAAAATAATCATATTTATCTGAAGTTAATCTAACAACTTTCCAAACCTCACATGTTATCAGATTCAAAGACAGAAAAAGCAGATTGAAATACACTTTGTCAAACTGTGGTTGAATTGCAAGTATTACCTTCTTATGAAGTTATGTTTGGGAAAAAACAACAAAAACATTGTATAAAAATGAATTCTGCATATGAATTTGCAAAAAAGTATATTGTACGCTTTACTATTATCAGTTGCATTACAAAATTTATATCTTAGCATTTTTGTGGACGGACATTTCCTTGTTCAACATTTAACAGCACATCTTTTCTCTATTCCCATATGCACTAAAGGAGCTGGACTTTCTGCATACCATATTGCTTCAGTCATATCTACATCAGTAGGTACAAAGCAAACTCACACTTACACAGAATCCCCAAAACAACTAGTAAAAAAGTAAAAGGACTTGTCAAGCAAATAGAAACAAAAACATAATTTTGGAAGGGCTCAAAAATTCACCTCTATGAGGCTTAAGAAGAAATTCCAGTGAATATATCAATTCTAAAGGAAATTGCTATCAATTTAGCAGAACACTTCTTGCAATCTCATGAAGTCAATATTTTGGCCAAGATATATGATGTTTTAAATATTCATACTCTCAGTATAAATGTGTTAATTTTCATTTGTTTTTCATTATGTATGTCATTGTTTTCATAAAGCCTTGTTAGAAAAACTCATTGTTTTTAAGGAGGAGAAAAAAATAACTAAAGCACTGAGAATTTCAATGAGTAGGAAGGCAATGTTCCTTTAGTAAATGAAATAAGTTCACATGTAGATGCATGGCTATACAAGAATATTGCAAAGTGGTTAATGATGAATATGGAACAAAATTTTCTTCTTACAGATTTAAAGCTATAACTAACAACCTCATAAAGAAAGGGGTTATACAAAAGAGAGAATATTTTAAACATTTCTAATCCCACACCTTCCAGTGTGTCAAAGATTTTATGTGTGTGTGAGAGAAAGACAGAGAGAGAGAGAACAAATATAAAGAATAACACAATATACACACTGAAAAACAATTTAAGGTATCATCAGTGTATTAGAATTTTGAGAATTGCAAGGATGATAGAATTCATAGGGGTTTAAAGTGCCACAAAAATATGACATCAGATCCAGCAAAACCAAAGACAAGACAGAGTCATTCCAAAAACAAACAAATAACACACACACACACACACACACACACACACACACACACACACACAAATCCTCTAAGATGAAATCCAGGCTCAGAACTAGCAAATTAAAAGAAAATAATGGATATGGGGCAACCATTAGTGTAGTTCATTTAAGATGTATCCTGCTGAGCATACTGGAACCTGCTATAAATATCAAAGTCATCCTTGCTATAACTTTGAAATTGGAGTCAAAGAGCACTAACCAACATGCACTACAACAATAAAGGATTTAATTCACAATGAAGACACAATGCATATACACTAAATGGAAGGAGACAATATGCATGATGTGAGAACCATTAGAGACAGGAAAATAGAAACATACTAGAATACATTAACTCAAAGAAGAGTTTCTTTTAGTACTCTGCTTATGCCCTCAGAAAAAATAATTTTCAGAGTGGCATGATGATATTTGCTAAGCTTTGGCTTGGTACTCAAAGGGAAAGTGATTCAATTGTCCTACCACTCAAATTCTGGTAATTTTGTTAAATGTCATTCTCATTTTTATGACATCAAAATATTCATGCTCAGAGGCTGGGGTTGTGGCTCAGTCACAGAGTGCTTGCCTTCCATGAATGAGGCACTGGGTTCAATCCTCAGCACCACATAAAAATAAATAAATAAAATAAAGGTAATGTGTCCATCAACAACTGAAAAAAAAATTTTAAAAAATAAACATTTATGCTCAAGAAACTTTCAGGGCATACGAATGTAAAATAATAACTATTCCAACTGAGATAGAAATGTAATGATGTTAAACACAACATTCAGGCAAAGGCAGTTGCTTAGTGAGTCCATGACCAAATACAACAGTGTTGATATAGCATTGCATGGGACATTGTATTTAATGTCCAGGCAATGGATGTACTTACCATTAAAATTTACTTGACAAACATTTCTTGACAAAGTTCTTAAAGGATTGTTTGACCTGCTGGTTCCTTAGGGAGTAAATAAAAGGATTTAACATTGGGGCAACAGAGGTATTGAGCACAGCTATGCCCTTGGTCAAGGCTTCCCCTTCTTTGGCTGAAGTTTTGACATACATGAAAATGCAGCTTCCATAAGAAATGGAGACAACAATCATGTGTGAGGAGCAAGTGGAAAAGGCCTTTTTCCTTTGCTCAGCAGAAGGGATCCTCAGAATTGTCTTAATGATGAACACATAGGACAGAATCACTAATGTTAAGGTGGTAATGAGAGTTAATATGGCCAGGATAAATGCCAAGAGCTCTAGGAGGGATGTGTCTGTGCAGGAGATCAGGAGCAAAGGAGAGGAGTCACAGGTGAAGTGGTCAATGATGTTGGAGTCACAGAAATCCAGCTGTAGTCCCATGATCACAGGTGGAAAGATGGTGAGAAAGCCAGCCAGCCAAGAACCAAGGACAAGCAGGGTGCAGACCCTGCTGTTCATTATTGTTGTGTAGTGCAGTGGCTTGCAGATAGCCACATAACGGTCATAGGACATAGTAGTCAAAAGGAAAAATTCTGTTGAGCCAAGCAGTATGAAGAAAAACACCTGAGCCACGCAAGAATTATAGGATATGGTCTTATCCCCTGTTGTGATGCTGACCAGGTATCTAGGAATAGTGACTGTGGTGAATGAGATTTCTAGGAAAGAGAAATTCCTAAGGAAGAAATACATGGGTGTTTTTAGGTGCAAGTCTACCAGAGTGAGGGTGATAATTGTTAAGTTTCCAGTAATGCTCAGTATGTAGGTGAAAAACAGAAATATAAAAATGAAAATATTGAGCTTTGGGTCATCTGTTAATCCTAGAAGAATGAACTCAGTTGCAGATGTATGATTTTTCATTTCTTTATTTTTGGGTCTAAAAATAAAAAAATAGGAAGGAAACAATTCTTTAATGAGTTTAGGACTACCTTTTCATCACATCTCCTGTGTGAGGAAACATAAAAGACCTATAAAGAAACAATAATTTAGCCACTAAGTTGTACCAAATTTTGGATGTATATATTAGACAAATACAAAAAAAAAAAAAAAAAAAAAACTTGTGTTATCTGCCTTATACATCACCAGTCATTTAATATGAAGTTATTCTCCTTCTAGGCTTAATATTTGCATCTGTATAAGAATTTTACACCTATCAAATATACTCCACTTTCTTTAGAAAATCTGATCATATGTGTGTAGAAATTTTAAAATGTAGAATATTTATTTATTGTAAAATTAGTATCCCTATTACCACAAGTACTTTTCTTCTGAAGATGAAACTTTTTGACTGTTCATAAATTCTTCAGTTTTTCAAGGTATCTAACATCATTCAAATGTACAAAGAATCATTTAATAAATAAATAAGCACCATCAAAACCAACACATTATCTAAAGAAACAAATTCATACTTTTACAAAGTATTAAATTTTTTTCTTTTGTTAATCAAAAAAATTATACCTGTATATATGATTTTCTGTGCACCAAAGTTGAGTTTTGTAGGTTATACAATGATTAGAAAAGAAAAAAATAAATGAAGCAAGCAATAAAAATGCACTTACATTGAGATAATATCACGTGGTAGCAGTTGGACTGCTGAAACCCAAGTTTTAGGTTGCTTTCTTTGTGTCACATTTGATGCTTTACTTTTAGAGTTTTTCATGCACTTCTCAACTTGTGTGTACCTGTGACTTTCTTACATAATGACAAACTTGTACAGCATATAAGTGGAATCTGAACACATGATCCTTGTTACATACATTGTACTTACTATTGAAATGACTCCAATAGAAAACCTATTTTTAACATCAGACAGACTCTGATGGAGGGGGCATAGCTTCAGGTACTGGTAGAAGTTGCTACAACCAGATGTAGGCAACGTATCCAAAAATCCCTGGAATTTATGATCTAGGAAAAGAGTTTATGACTTGATGAGAAACCTGTTGTCCTGGTAAGTGGCAGAAGCTCTGAGGGCACTCTCAAGCGGTTAATCATGGTAAAGTCTGTAAGACTGAAACTCAGGGAGCATTTCAAATGTTGCCTTGAATAAAAGGGTACCTGGTACCAATTATTTAACAGCAAAAAAATTGGACAGTTTAGAACTGCTAACAGGGTAGGATGTGTGAGCCAGAGCTAGAGATAATGCTTTCCTGCAGTGTGGCAAAGCTTCACAGAGTGAAAGAATGAAAGAAAAAAAGAAAGAAGTGGGAAATAAAAAAAGGAATAAGAAAAGAAAAAGAGAGAAAGAGAAATAGAAAGCAATAAAGTGAAAGAACAAAAGAAGGAGTAAAAAGTGCAAACTTTATCAGTTTATTATGAAAATACTTACAGAGAAGCAGGCAAGTAGGAGTTGATAAAGGTGCATATTTTGCTTGTGAGTTAAGTGAAGGTTAATTGATGAACTGGAGAGTGCTCATATCATGAATGAAAATCAAGAATCAATAGTTATGGAAAAGAGGTGAGCTGCACATAAAACAAAATTGTGGAGAAGATTAATAGTAAAGCCCAGTTCTATGATCCAAGATTAAGTTTTTGGTAGTCTCTTGTTTCCCAAAAATCTATATAAAGAACAAAGTCTTGACCTGAGATACAAGAAAACCTTCTAATATATTTTACCAGTTTCTTATCAATTTTTGTAAGAAAGATAGGTTGTAATTTTTTTTTACTTTGTTCACCTTCCAGTTAGAGAACTTGGTTGTATAAATATTCTTTCTTAAATAAGCCAACTACTTTTGTCTGCTTATTTTTCTCTTCCAAACAGACACAGGGGATTCTTATTGGAGAGCATAATTAAAATGTCTTTGGAGAGCATAGTACTGATGAGAGCACCCCAAAGAAAAGCTGAGTAATTTTAATTAGGGTTTGTAGAAATCATGTTTTTTCAACATTATATATCAGAGAAATACACAATACCAGCAACAACTGTGAGGACATGACAGTCTTGAATTAATTTGGACTTCCTGTTGTCAATCTCATTTTCTTTCAACCTGAAAGAAATGTCTACCAAAATATAATCCCACAGCATGGAAAATGTAAAAAAAAAAACTGAAAAGTGTAAGAGAAGAGGCCCCAGAATTAAATTTGCAACTCAAATATATTATTTGTTGATAAAAATATATCGAGTGTAAAAGTTCTTGCAATAGAGAGTAATTTGTCTCACTTTGTTATTAAGGGGACAAATTTCATTAAAATAGTAGGATATATTGGATTATTTCTACTGAAATTTTTCATACTAAAATAATATTTCCAATTTAGAAAATGTTAAAATTTTCAGCAATTTAATATTCTTTGTGGTACATTTTCCAAGGATTTGGAAGGCACACCTCAGAGTGTCTTTTAAATTACACACCATGGATAACTACAAATTGCTGGATCGGTGACTACAGATATTTGCTTATATATGCCCTGGTCAAGACAGTAGTGTAGTTAAGATTCTGTTGAATAATTTAAAAACATGGTCATTACAATATTCTATATTGGACAGTTGAAGCAAAGCTTACAAAAATTACAGGAAAATACACCAACAAATATTTCTTTCCCTTATCTCTCAAAAGAAAAAGTAGTTCTCATGTCTGCCTTAGATCACTTACTCTTGATTATTTTTTATTATTTTGGGTGCCAGCTCCTAGTGGGTTTAACTGTGTTGCCTTAAGGAAGATGTGTTTTGTCCTGGCAATCACTTAAATTGCTCTGTAGGCATGTTTTGGAGTCTTGAGTTTTTCTAGTTTTCCTTTTTAACAGAGTATGTTTATATCTTTAGAAACTCTTTCTTACTTTGAATATTGGAAACAATTTCTTTGCTCTTCATTATGCTGCTAAGAAAATCTGAGAGGGAGAAAAAAATTTCTTTGGGTTGAGAAGAGTGGTTTTCTGATCTTTCTGAGCAGGCAGTTAATATTTTTACTCCTCAAATAGTGATATTTATATTTTCTTCTCTGTCAGAGAAACACATTGGAATTACTTGAATTAATAGTTAAGTATCCTTAGTGGTGAGGTTCAAACATCATTTACTGAATCTTCTGTGTAATTAGCTTTGGCAAAGCAACTAAAATAGGCAGCAGCCAAAACACCTTCCTTGAGATGATAAGATAGTGATTAGGAACAAGTTACAGGGATGGTGCTCATCTTAATGGTGGTGGGGTGGGGTCGGGGGGACCAGCCCAAGTCTGATTCAACTGCCCATTATACTTTCTAAGAATATAATTATCTGTTAATAAAATAGTTTATTGAATCCAACATGATAAAATATTTGATAAAGTATCTGGTACATGTGAAAATTCTAATTGACAAATATTACTATGTATACAGAGATATTATAAAAACAATCATTTTGTTAATCAGAATTTACATTTGAAAACAGGAGAACATGTATAAGGTGGATATTATTTGTTCTATATGCAAACAATGCTTCTCCCTATTTGTGTTTGTAGACTTCCAGATTGTTTCTTCTAGTTTTTCATAAAATATAAAATAAGTTATTGTAAACTACAGTATCTCTGTTCTATAGAATATTTTCTGTGTACTTGGGTACCAAGTACATTTACTGTGTACTTGGATACCACTTTTCTTACCCCATTATCTCCCTCATTCCCTGTTCTAGTAATCATTATTATACAATCTGATCAACTTAATTTTTTAACATTCACATATGAGAAAGAATACATAATATTTGTCTATCTGCATGTAAATTATTTTATTTTGCATATTGTTCTCTAGTTATATACATCTTGTGGTACATGATATTATTACTTTTATAGCTGAATAAACTCTCTTGAATTCTAATTCAAATAATAGGCTATTAGTGCACAAGAAATACTAATGAGTTTTGTATGTTGGTTTTTTATCATTCAACTTTGCTGAATTAATTTTAGTTCCAATACCTTTTTAGTGGGGTTTTGTGGATTTTCTGTACATAAGAACATATTGCCCTACAAACAATTACAATATGATTTCCTCTTTACCAACTTAGATGCCTTTTATTTCTTTCTTTTGCCTGATCGTTCTTGCTAGAATAAAAGTGGTGAAATGAAATTCTTTTTCCAGATCTTAGAGAGAAAGCTTCCAGCTTTTCTCCATTCAGTGTGGTTGCAATTGTTGACTTATTATATATATATATTATGATCCAAGATCGGGCATTTAGTATCTTGTTTCCCAAAATTTCTATAAAAAGAACAAAGTCCTGACCTTAGATGCTAGGAAACCTGAAATACATTTTACTTGGCTTTCAGGAAGCACTGTTTAATAAAAGATAGGTTGTAATTTTTTTATTACTTTTTTTTACCTTTCAGTTGGAAAGCTTGGTTTTATAAATATTCTTTTTAAACAAACTAACTAGTTTTATCTGTTTCTTTCTTTTTTTTTTAATTTCCCCTCCTCTAAACAGACACAGGGGATTCTTGCTGGAGAGCAGAATTAAAATGTCTCTGGAGAGCATGGTACTGATGAGAGCACCCTAAACAAAAGCTGAGTAATTTTAACTAGGCTTATTTTAGAATTTTTTTTCCTCAATATTAAATAACAGAAAAATGTACAATGCCAGCAATAACAATAAAGAAATGACAGTCTTATGCTATTTTGGACTTTAAATTGTCCATCTTGTCTTTTTTACAACCTGAAACAAATTGCTGACAAAGTAATATAATCTTACTTCTTGGGAACATGCTAAAAAGTAGAAAATAGAATGAGAAGAGACCTCAAGAATACTGTGTTAGGCAGCTTTTGATTGCTCTGACCAAAATACCTAACAAGAACAGTTAGTGGATAGGCTATTGACTTTGGATCACAGTTTTGTAAGTTTAGACCATAGTTGGCTCACTCCACTGCTCTGGCCTGAGATGAGATGCAGCATCATGACAGAAATGTGTGGTGAGGAAAAGCTGCTGACCTCATGGATACTAGGAAGCAGAGGGAGAGAGAGACAAGAGAGAGAGGGGGGAGAGAGAGAAAGATGGGGGTGGGGAGATGCATCCAGGCACTGGGGACAAAATATAAACTCCAAAGTCATTCCTCCAGTCACCTACCTCCTCCAACCACACTCCACCCACTTATATGCTAACCATCCTTTTAATCCATTCAAATTATAATGGTCTGTGTAGGTTACTACTCTCATTATCTAAGCATTTCAAATCTGAACATTTCTGCAGTGATTCATGCGAGACACCTCGTATGCAAACCATAAGAAATATTAACTGTGCCATTCAGATCTTTATTTGTTGATAGAAATCATATGTATTTTAGGGAAGATAAAGTTATAAGATAGGCATATCAGCAAGATAAAATGAAATCGAGACTATAATGTAAAAATAAAACTCATAAAATTGATATCTGAAAAAACTCCTCAAATATTTTCCTGTACTCCATGTTTGTGTAAAAATATCAAAATACACTCAACTCTCATGCATTTCTAAAAAGAACAAATAAAAAAATAAAAAATACTTTTTCTTTCACATTAGTTTTTGTGCTGTTTTTATTGTCTATGTCTGATTTTTCTATGGGATAATTTTGGATGTGTTACATTGTTTCATTTACTGAATCCTTTAAGTACAGTATTTTTGTTGTGTATGCTGAATTTGATTTGTATTTTAATTCTTGGAATTGTGCTATATCTACCTGGATGTGCTATTGCAAATGAATCTTTAGAAATGGGGTAGAAATACTGGTGACTTAGGTTGATTGTCTATTTTAAGAGCATGTTTAATGAAGGGCATAATTTTTCTAACCAAAAAAAGAGTTTATTCCCCCTTTCTACTGATGAGATTCTGCAAGATTTTTCATATTTCCTTTGGTCTCATTTTTCCTGTTGAAATTTTTTAAAAAATTATTTTGTATTCATACATTATAGCTTTATATAATTATGTGGTTCATTTGAATATTCATAAATGAATAAAATGTTATTTTTTTTAGTCTCAATCCCCAATATTACCTCCTTTGCTCCCCATCTCCATCTGGTCCTTCTTTTATTGGTTGTTCAAAACATTACAAAGCTCTTGACATATCATATTTCATACATTTGATTCAAGTGGGTTATCTGGTCTTATTATTGTACTGGGGTTTGCCATTCAAGTGAGAGAGAAAGAGAAGGAGAAAAAAGGGGGGAAAAAAATGAGAAATGTATTGCTGTAGTCTTCTGGGTCCTGGGGATGTCAAGAATACAATAGAAGACACAAAAAGGGGTATAGATCACTCATGGTCTCAGCAAATAATCTTGTCCCTTTTAAGATGTAATTCTTGTACCAGTTCTCACTGTCTTCAACAGGGAGTGCAGATAGCATCTCCAGTGTAGATCTGCTCCATGTTATGGGGGTTTGTAGTTCTGTATTTAAAATCGCAAATTGCATATCTGTCTGATGGTGTGGTCGATAATATTTGAGATCTTTATGATATCTGCACCCCCTCCCAGCATTCAGAAAGGAAGGTCCCCATTTCCTCTGAGCAGGCCACTCCAGGTGTTCTTGTAGACTATTACTCAGACTCCCCCGAACATTGCAACTCTCTTATTTTTATAAAAATCCATTATTTTTTGTGGCTGAGTTGGAATACAGCTCTGCTCTCCTGTCTCCTTGTGGAGCTGCACAACTGTTGTTCCAATTCAAAGGCAGAGCAATCAATATGGTCTGGCCTCTACTCACCCACCACCTTATTCCATGATGGCATATGTTTTTACATGCAAAGCCCAAAGAATTAATACCACAATCATAGAGGAAGAACAAATGGAAAAGGCATTTTTTTCCTTTGCAGGACAGAGGAAATGTTCAGATGTCCAAGAATGAGTATGTAGGAAGGAATCAACAATTCTAAAATACTATGAGTGTGCTATTAAGAAAAATGTTAAGACCTTTAGTAATTTTGTGGCAGGCAAGCAATCAGCAAAAAAAGAAGAGTCATAGATGGAGTGCTCATTTGTGTTGAAGTCACAGAGATTGAATTGGAGGCCCCACAGATCACTGAGAGAAACATAATGATAAAACTAGCTAACCATGAGCTGGTTACAAGATTGTTACAGACTTTGTTCCTCATAATAGAAGTTTCATACTGAGGTTTGCAGATAGCCACATAGTGATCATAGGGCATGACAGACAGAAGAAAAAATTTTATTCCTTGCCAAAGCATTAAATAAAACACTAAACAAAACAAATACAATACAATACAATACAATAAATTGCTAGGCAAGAATTTACGAAATGATTGTGTCCCCATAACAATGCTAATCAGAAATCTAGGAATGCAGACTATTATAAACAAAATTTCTATGAAAGAGAAATTCACCAGAAAAAAAAATGTATGGCAATTTTCAAATGAATATTTGGTAGTGTTAATATAATGATGATGATCATGTTTCCATTTAAACACAATAAAATGCAATAACTATGTTTTTAGCATAAAGAAGAAAATCACAGCTCATAATGCTGAGTAATCTCTAAGTCTCAGAATTAATAATTGATGTTTTATTTGACATGGCCATGCTCTGAATTTTGGTACATTTATTGGTAAAAAGAAAAGTGAATATCAACTAATGATACAATTTCAAACATATTTGTAGTGCTTTCATTCCTCATAAAGAACAAAGAAGAGAACACAGCCTACAGATCTTGCACAATACCAACTGTACCAAAGCATGCATTATGGGAAGCCAGAAGGCAATAGAAAGGCATAAAGTGAGTATTTGAGAAATAATTTTTTAAAATTTTCATATTTGGGGTATAACATGGATTTACATATCTAAGAAGCTCACTGAACTTAGTGAAATTGCAGTGAGACACCTTAAAATCCAATGTCTTAAGTCACCCCATTTCTCCTTTTTTTTAATACAGCATCACTTAGAAACAAATACATTTTATAGGATATCGTGGTACATGCCTGTGTTCCCAGCTACTCTGGGATCTACGCAAAATATTATAAATTTGAGACCAATTTGGTCAACTTACCAAGATCCTGTATCAAAAGAAAAAAATTTTCTTTGATGTTGAGAAATATTGTTCAATGATATTATCGATTTTAGAGCTTCCCTGGGTTCAATAACTAGAACTGCAAATAAAAAAAAAAAAGGAAGGGAAGGAAAAATGGAAGAAAAGAAGGGAGGAAGAAGAAAGAAAGAAAGAAAGAAAGGAAGGAAGGAAGGAAGGAAGGAAGGAAGGAAGGAAGGAAGGAAGGAAGGAAGGAAGAAGAAAAGCTATATATTTCTTAATAATTTCACTTTGAAAAATTTATACTGATATTCACTTTTGGACTTGTGGAATAAATTTATTTAGATAAATTTTGATTGATTAAGAATATCAAATTTTGCTTCATTTTCTTCAACATAAATATCTTTTCTCAATATTTAATTTTCTATGTATCTTTATCATTAATGTATAGCACCTACACATAGTATACACATAACATTAACACTAATTATACCATTTAATATTTACATTCTTATTTACATTTCTGATATTCTCTTTTGCTCCTCTGCTTAAATATTATAACAAAACAAAAAGTCTCATATTGTTTCATTGCTTTGTAAATTTTGTCCTATAACTGGAACTCTAGACAAAATAATTATAAGTTTAGATTTTTTGTTGGTATTATGTAGATCATAATAAATTATCAATGATAAGTATGCTCTAATTTTAAGAAAAACTTTTGTGTAATATTACTTATATCTGGTTGTTATTTATAGGTCCAAATAGCATGTAAGAATGTACATTTAAGAGAACATATTATTAAAGAACATATAAAATTTAAATAATGTATATATTTTAAAAATTCAGGCATACAGTAAATAAAATTGTTTTTCAATAACCTAACAGAGCCCTTTGTGTCCTCGATTTTGGGAATATGGGATACGGCCACAGTGTTCAGCTTTTCAAAATCTTGGTAGGCAGTCAATAAACATAGTCACAATTTTAAACAAATTCTGTAAAAATAATCATATTTATCTGAAGTTAATCTAACAACTTTCCAAACCTCACATGTTATCAGATTCAAAGACAGAAAAAGCAGATTGAAATACACTTTGTCAAACTGTGGTTGAATTGCAAGTATTACCTTCTTATGAAGTTATGTTTGGGAAAAAACAACAAAAACATTGTATAAAAATGAATTCTGCATATGAATTTGCAAAAAAGTATATTGTACGCTTTACTATTATCAGTTGCATTACAAAATTTATATCTTAGCATTTTTGTGGACGGACATTTCCTTGTTCAACATTTAACAGCACATCTTTTCTCTATTCCCATATGCACTAAAGGAGCTGGACTTTCTGCATACCATATTGCTTCAGTCATATCTACATCAGTAGGTACAAAGCAAACTCACACTTACACAGAATCCCCAAAACAACTAGTAAAAAAGTAAAAGGACTTGTCAAGCAAATAGAAACAAAAACATAATTTTGGAAGGGCTCAAAAATTCACCTCTATGAGGCTTAAGAAGAAATTCCAGTGAATATATCAATTCTAAAGGAAATTGCTATCAATTTAGCAGAACACTTCTTGCAATCTCATGAAGTCAATATTTTGGCCAAGATATATGATGTTTTAAATATTCATACTCTCAGTATAAATGTGTTAATTTTCATTTGTTTTTCATTATGTATGTCATTGTTTTCATAAAGCCTTGTTAGAAAAACTCATTGTTTTTAAGGAGGAGAAAAAAATAACTAAAGCACTGAGAATTTCAATGAGTAGGAAGGCAATGTTCCTTTAGTAAATGAAATAAGTTCACATGTAGATGCATGGCTATACAAGAATATTGCAAAGTGGTTAATGATGAATATGGAACAAAATTTTCTTCTTACAGATTTAAAGCTATAACTAACAACCTCATAAAGAAAGGGGTTATACAAAAGAGAGAATATTTTAAACATTTCTAATCCCACACCTTCCAGTGTGTCAAAGATTTTATGTGTGTGTGAGAGAAAGACAGAGAGAGAGAGAACAAATATAAAGAATAACACAATATACACACTGAAAAACAATTTAAGGTATCATCAGTGTATTAGAATTTTGAGAATTGCAAGGATGATAGAATTCATAGGGGTTTAAAGTGCCACAAAAATATGACATCAGATCCAGCAAAACCAAAGACAAGACAGAGTCATTCCAAAAACAAACAAATAACACACACACACACACACACACACACACACACACACACACAAATCCTCTAAGATGAAATCCAGGCTCAGAACTAGCAAATTAAAAGAAAATAATGGATATGGGGCAACCATTAGTGTAGTTCATTTAAGATGTATCCTGCTGAGCATACTGGAACCTGCTATAAATATCAAAGTCATCCTTGCTATAACTTTGAAATTGGAGTCAAAGAGCACTAACCAACATGCACTACAACAATAAAGGATTTAATTCACAATGAAGACACAATGCATATACACTAAATGGAAGGAGACAATATGCATGATGTGAGAACCATTAGAGACAGGAAAATAGAAACATACTAGAATACATTAACTCAAAGAAGAGTTTCTTTTAGTACTCTGCTTATGCCCTCAGAAAAAATAATTTTCAGAGTGGCATGATGATATTTGCTAAGCTTTGGCTTGGTACTCAAAGGGAAAGTGATTCAATTGTCCTACCACTCAAATTCTGGTAATTTTGTTAAATGTCATTCTCATTTTTATGACATCAAAATATTCATGCTCAGAGGCTGGGGTTGTGGCTCAGTCACAGAGTGCTTGTCTTCCATGAATGAGGCACTGGGTTCAATCCTCAGCACCACATAAAAATAAATAAATAAAATAAAGGTAATGTGTCCATCAACAACTGAAAAAAATTTTTAAAAAATAAACATTTATGCTCAAGAAACTTTCAGGGCATACGAATGTAAAATAATAACTATTCCAACTGAGATAGAAATGTAATGATGTTAAACACAACATTCAGGCAAAGGCAGTTGCTTAGTGAGTCCATGACCAAATACAACAGTGTTGATATAGCATTGCATGGGACATTGTATTTAATGTCCAGGCAATGGATGTACTTACCATTAAAATTTACTTGACAAACATTTCTTGACAAAGTTCTTAAAGGATTGTTTGACCTGCTGGTTCCTTAGGGAGTAAATAAAAGGATTTAACATTGGGGCAACAGAGGTATTGAGCACAGCTATGCCCTTGGT
The DNA here is from genome assembly GCF_964194105.1 of Spermophilus citellus. Classification (NCBI taxonomy): domain Eukaryota; kingdom Metazoa; phylum Chordata; class Mammalia; order Rodentia; family Sciuridae; genus Spermophilus; species Spermophilus citellus. The sequence goes on along the minus strand of NC_138197.1, from coordinate 74,899,804 downwards.
CAAGGCTTCCCCTTCTTTGGCTGAAGTTTTGACATACATGAAAATGCAGCTTCCATAAGAAATGGAGACAACAATCATGTGTGAGGAGCAAGTGGAAAAGGCCTTTTTCCTTTGCTCAGCAGAAGGGATCCTCAGAATTGTCTTAATGATGAACACATAGGACAGAATCACTAATGTTAAGGTTGTAATGAGAATTAATATGGCCAGGACAAATGCCAAGAGCTCTAGGAGGGATGTGTCTGTGCAGGAGATCAGGAGCAAAGGAGAGGTGTCACAGGTGAAGTGGTCAATGATATTGGAGTCACAGAAATCCAGCTGTAGTCCCATGATCACAGGTGGAAAGATGGTGAGAAAGCCAGCCAGCCAAGAACCAAGGACAAGCAGGGTGCAGATCCTGCTGTTCATTATTGTTGTGTAGTGCAGTGGCTTGCAGATAGCCACATAACGGTCATAGGACATAGAAGTCAAAAGGAAAAATTCTGTTGAGCCAAGCAGTATGAGGAAAAACACCTGGACTGCACAAGAACTATAGGAAATGGTCTTATCCCCTGTTATGATGCTGACCATGTATCTAGGAATAGAAACTGTGGTGAATGAGATTTCTAGGAAAGAGAAATTCCTAAGGAAGAAATACATGGGTGTTTTTAGGTGCAAGTCTACCAGAGTGAGGGTGATAATTGTTAAGTTTCCAGTAATGCTCAGTATGTAGGTGAAAAACAGAAATATAAAAATGAAAATATTGAGCTTTGGGTCATCTGTTAATCCTAGAAGAATGAACTCAGTTGCAGATGTATGATTTTTCATTTCTTTATTTTTGGGTCTAAAAATAAAAAATAGGAAGGAAACAATTCTTTAATGAGTTTAGGACTACCTTTTCATCACATCTCCTGAGTGAGGAAACATAAAAGACCTATAAAGAAACAATAATTTAGCCACTAAGTTGTACCAAATTTTGGATGTATATATTAGACAAATACAAAAAAAAAATAAAACTTGTGTTATCTGCCTTATACATCACCAGTCATTTAATATGAAGTTATTCTCCTTCTAGGCTTAATATTTGCATCTGTATAAGAATTTTACACCTATCAAATATACTCCACTTTCTTTAGAAAATCTGATCATATGTGTGTAGAAATTTTAAAATGTAGAATATTTATTTATTGTAAAATTAGTATCCCTATTACCACAAGTACTTTTCTTCTGAAGATGAAACTTTTTGACTGTTCATAAATTCTTCAGTTTTTCAAGGTATCTAACATCATTCAAATGTACAAAGAATCATTTAATAAATAAATAAGCACCATCAAAACCAACACATTATCTAAAGAAACAAATTCATACTTTTACAAAGTATTAAATTTTTTTCTTTTGTTAATCAAAAAAATTATACCTGTATATATGATTTTCTGTGCACCAAAGTTGAGTTTTGTAGGTTATACAATGATTAGAAAAGAAAAAAATAAATGAAGCAAGCAATAAAAATGCACTTACATTGAGATAATATCACGTGGTAGCAGTTGGACTGCTGAAACCCAAGTTTTAGGTTGCTTTCTTTGTGTCACATTTGATGCTTTACTTTTAGAGTTTTTCATGCACTTCTCAACTTGTGTGTACCTGTGACTTTCTTACATAATGACAAACTTGTACAGCATATAAGTGGAATCTGAACACATGATCCTTGTTACATACATTGTACTTACTATTGAAATGACTCCAATAGAAAACCTATTTTTAACATCAGACAGACTCTGATGGAGGGGGCATAGCTTCAGGTACTGGTAGAAGTTGCTACAACCAGATGTAGGCAACGTATCCAAAAATCCCTGGAATTTATGATCTAGGAAAAGAGTTTGTGACTTGATGAGAAACCTGTTGTCCTGGTCAGTGGCAGAAGCTCTGAGGGCACTCTCAAGCGGTTAATTCATGTAAAGTCTGTAAGACTGAAACTCAGGGAGCATTTCAAATGTTGCCTTGAATAAAAGGGTACCTGGTACCAATTATTTAACAGCAAAAAATTGGACAGTTTAGAACTGCTAACAGGGTAGGATGTGTGAGCCAGAGCTACAGATAATGCTTTCCTGCAGTGTGGCAAAGCTTCACAGAGTGAAAGAATGAAAGAAAAAAAGAAAGAAGTGGGAAATAAAAAAAGGAATAAGAAAAGAAAAAGAGAGAAAGAGAAATAGAAAGCAATAAAGTGAAAGAACAAAAGAAGGAGTAAAAAGTGCAAACTTTATCAGATTATTATGAAAATACTTACAGAGAAGCAGGCAAGTAGGAGTTGATAAAGGTGCATATTTTGCTTGTGAGTTAAGTGAAGGTTAATTGATGAACTGGAGAGTGCTCATATCATGAATGAAAATCAAGAATCAATAGTTATGGAAAAGAGGTGAGCTGCACATAAAACAAAATTGTAGAGAAGATTAATAGGAAAGCCCAGTTCTATGATCCAAGATTAAGTTTTTGGTAGTCTCTTGTTTCCCAAAAATCTATATAAAGAACAAAGTCTTGACCTGAGATACAAGAAAACCTTCTAATATATTTTACCAGTTTCTTATCAATTTTTGTAAGAAAGATAGGTTGTAATTTTTTTTTACTTTGTTCACCTTCCAGTTAGAGAACTTGGTTTTATAAATATTCTTTCTTAAATAAGCCAACTACTTTTGTCTGCTTATTTTTCTCTTCCAAACAGACACAGGGGATTCTTATTGGAGAGCATAATTAAAATGTCTTTGGAGAGCATAGTACTGATGAGAGCACCCCAAAGAAAAGCTGAGTAATTTTAATTAGGGTTTGTAGAAATCATGTTTTTTCAACATTATATATCAGAGAAATACACAATACCAGCAACAACTGTGAGGACATGACAGTCTTGAATTAATTTGGACTTCCTGTTGTCAATCTCATTTTCTTTCAACCTGAAAGAAATGTCTACCAAAATATAATCCCACAGCATGGAAAATGTAAAAAAAAAAAACTGAAAAGTGTAAGAGAAGAGGCCCCAGAATTAAATTTGCAACTCAAATATATTATTTGTTGATAAAAATATATCGAGTGTAAAAGTTCTTGCAATAGAGAGTAATTTGTCTCACTTTGTTATTAAGGGGACAAATTTCATTAAAATAGTAGGATATATTGGATTATTTCTACTGAAATTTTTCATACTAAAATAATATTTCCAATTTAGAAAATGTTAAAATTTTCAGCAATTTAATATTCTTTGTGGTACATTTTCCAAGGATTTGGAAGGCACACCTCAGAGTGTCTTTTAAATTACACACCATGGATAACTACAAATTGCTGGATCGGTGACTACAGATAGATGCTTATATATGCCCTGGTCAAGACAGTAGTGTAGTTAAGATTCTGTTGAATAATTTAAAAACATGGTCATTACAATATTCCATATTGAACAGTTGAAGCAAATTTTACAAAAATTGCAGGAAAATACACCAACAAATATTTCTTTCCCTTATCTCTCAAAAGAAAAAGTAGTTCTCATGTCTGCCTTAGATCACTTACTCTTGATTATTTTTTATTATTTTGGGTGCCAGCTCCTAGTGGGTTTAACTGTGTTGCCTTAAGGAAGATGTGTTTTGTCCTGGCAATCACTTAAATTGCTCTGTAGGCATGTTTTGGAGTCTTGAGTTTTTCTAGTTTTCCTTTTTAACAGAGTATGTTTATATCTTTAGAAACTCTTTCTTACTTTGAATATTGGAAACAATTTCTTTGCTCTTCATTATGCTGCTAAGAAAATCTGAGAGGGAGAAAAAAATTTCTTTGGGTTGAGAAGAGTGGTTTTCTGATCTTTCTGAGCAGGCAGTTAATATTTTTACTCCTCAAATAGTGATATTTATATTTTCTTCTCTGTCAGAGAAACACATTGGAATTACTTGAATTAATAGTTAAGTATCCTTAGTGGTGAGGTTCAAACATCATTTACTGAATCTTCTGTGTAATTAGCTTTGGCAAAGCAACTAAAATAGGCAGCAGCCAAAACACCTTCCTTGAGATAATAAGATAGTGATTAGGAACAAGTTACAGGGATGGTGCTCATCTTAATGGTGGTGGGGTGGGGTCGGGGGGACCAGCCCAAGTCTAATTCAACTGCCCATTATACTTTCTAAGAATATAATTATCTGTTAATAAAATAGTTTATTGAATCCAACATGATAAAATATTTGATAAAGTATCTGGTACATGTGAAAATTCTAATTGACAAAAGTTACTATGTATACAGAGATATTATAAAAACAATCATTTTGTTAATCAGAATTTACATTTGAAAACAGGAGAACATGTATAAGGTGGATATTATTTGTTCTATATGCAAACAATGCTTCTCCCTATTTGTGTTTGTAGACTTCCAGATTGTTTCTTCTAGTTTTTCATAAAATATAAAATAAGTTATTGTAAACTACAGTATCTCTGTTCTATAGAATATTTTCTGTGTACTTGGGTACCAAGTACATTTACTGTGTACTTGGATACCAACTTTTCTTACCCCATTATCTCCCTCATTCCCTGTTCTAGTAATCATTATTATACAATCTGATCAACTTAATTTTTTAACATTCACATATGAGAAAGAATACATAATATTTGTCTATCTGCATGTAAATTATTTTATTTTGCATATTGTTCTCTAGTTATATACATCTTGTGGTACATGATATTATTACTTTTATAGCTGAATAAACTCTCTTGAATTCTAATTCAAATAATAGGCTATTAGTGCACAAGAAATACTAATGAGTTTTGTATGTTGGTTTTTTATCATTCAACTTTGCTGAATTAATTTTAGTTCCAATAGCTTTTTAGTGGAGTTTTGTGGATTTTCTGTACATAAGAACATATTGCCCTACAAACAATTACAATATGATTTCCTCTTTACCAACTTAGATGCCTTTTATTTCTTTCTTTTGCCTGATCGTTCTTGCTAGAATAAAAGTGGTGAAATGAAATTCTTTTTCCAGATCTTAGAGAGAAAGCTTCCAGCTTTTCTCCATTCAGTGTGGTTGCAACTGTTGACTTATTATATATAGCCTTTATTATGTTAGATACATTAGTTTTACTGTATTCTGTTTTCATCATAAAGGGTTGTTGAATTTGTTATCAAATGCCTCTTCTACATCTATTTAGGTGATCATATGTTTTTGTCCTTCATTTTGTTGATGCTGCATATCTTGTTTATTGATTTGCATATTTTGAACCATCCTTGCATCCCTGGCAGGATTCCCACTTAAGAATGGTGAATAATTGGGGTGGGGTTTTGGCTCAGAGGTCCAGCGCTCTCCTAGCATGCATGATGCTCTGGGTTCCATCCTCAGCACCACATAAATATAAAATAAAAATATTGTGTCCACCTATAACTAAAAAATAAACATATTTTTAAAAAGAATGGTGAATAATCTTTTTAATGTGTTATGGGATTTAGCTTGCTAGTTTCTATTGAGAATTGTTGCATCTATGTTTTTTAAAAACATTTGGCTATAGTTTTGTTGTTGTTGTTGTTTCTTGTCTGGTTTTGGTGTCAGGGAAATTAATGCTAGCATCATAGAATAAATTTGCAAGAATTTCATCCTCTTCATTTTTATGGAGCCACTTAAACAATGAAATTAATATTTCTTACATAATTAGTAGAAGCCATCTAGTCCTGGATTGTTCTGTGAAGGAAGATTTTATTTACTGTTTCAACCTCAATATTCAATCTTGGCCTGTTCAGTTTTTCTATTTCTTCATGATTAAATCTTGGCAAGGTGTATGTTTCCAGGTACTTCTTTCCTTTTTTCTAGGTTATCAATCTTTTGGGTATACTTGTTCTTAATAATCTTTAATGTTTCTTAGCATTTCTTCAGTGCCAATTTTAATAATTTCATTTTCATCTCTGATTTTGTTTCAATATTATCTTTTTGTTAGTCTTGCTAGGGAATTGTCAATTTTCTTTATCGATTTGAAGGACCAAACATAAGGTCTTTTGTGTTGTTTTTGAAATTCTCTATTTCACTCATTTTGACTTAGATCATTATTTCTTTCCTTTTACTAATTTTGAATTTTGTTTGTTCTTATTTTTCTAGTGCCTTGATATGCATAGACAAATTCTTTATTTAAGGCCTTACCATTTTTGGAGAAGGTATCGATTGTTATTGCTGCAGAGGTGAGGCAAAGAACCTCACCACCCCCCCCACAACCCTCACCCCCCCCCCACAACCCTCACCCCCCCCCCCCCCCGCCACTGGTGCATAGGCCTATCCACAAGTATGGCTATATGCTGGACCGGTAGTCAGTGACGGGTATGATCCAATTGCAGTGGTATCAACCTAAGACAGGAGGCTGACGCCAAGAGGTCAGTTTTCCGATGATGGGTAAGAACCATATGTTGAATTGGACAAACCTAACAGGCACGGACCCTAGCCACATTGCTTGTTGCTTAATTAAACAGAAGGGGGGAGATGCTAAGAGCCACAGCCAAGTAATACGATGCATGGCATTTTTGGTTGAAAGGTGACTCCAGCTAGCAATTGAGATGATATGATTATGTTAAGATTTATATTCATATGGATATTGGACTCCTGCTGTGCACCTCAGCCTGCTGCAGGACTCCTGGAGAGGTCCCATTGGTTGGGGAAGTGCAGTAGGAGGGAATTCCTGGGGAGGAACTTGCTCTGGGGTTCCCGGAGAACACCCGGGAGAATGCCACGTGTGTGGATCGGCAATCTTCCCGGGCGCGTACGGGGTATTGGCGGCTGTTTCAAAAATAAAGTTTGTTCCTGCTGGAGTGGCTCGTGATTTTGTGCCAAGCCAGACTGCGGCATGTTATGAGCTTTCTTTTTAGTAGTGCTTCTGTTGTATACCATTGGTTTTTGGTATGCTGCATTTAGAATTTCAATTGTTTCAAGCATTTTTAAAATTTATTCTTGATTTCTTTCATTACCTATTGGTTGTTCATGACTGAGTTTGCTTAATTTCCCTGTATTTATGTAATTTCCAAAGTTTTTTAAATTGATTTCTAATTATATTGTATCATAGTATGTTTGGAAAAAATACTTTAATATAATCTCAATTTTAAAAGACTTACTGAGATTTGTAATTACTGAGATTATGTTTTTAGGAGAATATGTATTCTTCACTTGTTGGATGGAGTTTGTAGATGTCTGTTACGTACACTTTAACTCTTGCTGCAGTCTTGGCTGGGCACAGAATCATGAGCCACCACACACCTTGTAGATTCAAACAGCAATTCTTTATTCCCGAACTCACACCGGCCTCTACACACGTTCTGGGGAAATCCCACCCAGTTCTGCTGCTGCCCAATTCACCTACTCCACGAGCCTTTCTTTTCCAATACTTTTTGAATCTCATGAGAACTCAACGGGAACTCAAGCAGCAGGAACGCCCTATTCCCAGCAGCAATAATCTTCAACATCCAACTTCCCTAAAACCCATATTGTTTTAAACTGGGAACGCCTTAAACTTGTCTTAAACCGGGAACGCCCTAAACCCAAGGAGCGGGGATACTTCCTCAAACCTGCAGGATACACCCTAATCCTGGATCCACCCTGGTCCTTGAGCAGGGTCACCTTTCTCAAACACACATGCAATGTCACAGCAAATTTCCAAGGCAAGTCCATTTAACATGGGGTACGCTGGCAAGGAAATTTCGATGCGTCATTCCTACTTGGCAATGGCCCTCAGCAAACTCTGTCCTTTCTTTGTTAATTTTCTGCCTGAATAATTCTTCCATTACTGAAAATGGAGTGTTCAAGTCCCATAGTGTTATTGTTTTGGAGCCTATCTGTCCTTTTAAATCTATTAATATTTCCTTTATATATTTGTGTATTCCAAAATTGAATGCATATATAACTACTCTTTCTTCTCGTGGAATTGACCCTTTATCACAATTTAATCATTTCATTTGCTTGTTTTTAAAATTATTTTTTATTTTCTTTGTTCTTGTTGCCAGTGCTGGGGATTCAACTCAGGGCCTCACACATTATAGACAAGCACTTTAGCACTGAGTTACACTTCTGACCCTATGGTTTTTTCATTTAGTGTTTTGTGATGTGACTGTGGTTACTCCTGCTTTCTATTCTATTTTCATGGAACATCCTATCACATACCCTCACTTTCAGTTTAAATGGGTCTTAGATGTGAGTTGAGATTATTGTAAGCAACTTATAGTTGGGTATTTTTTTATTATTCATTTAGCTACTTTGCATCTTTTAATTGGAGATTTTAACATGTTTGCATTTAAATAAATTATCAATGGGCCAAGTCTTACTACAGTCATTTTGAAACTTCTTGTCTGGTTTTATAGTATTTCCTCTCTTTCCCCTTTCCTACAATCTTCTTTTGTGATTAAGTGATTTACTGCATTTGTGATTGTGGTTTCATTTCTTGCTTATCATTTTTGGTTGTCAGAATATTTTTGTGCTTAATCTGAGGGTTACAAAGTCATCTTTGATTATAAGAAGTTATCTTTAAATGTTTACAACATAACATGATTGTAAAAGTAGGAAAAAGAAACTGTATTAATAACAACATTGCATTCACACTCCACTCCACCCCACATTTTCAATTTTTAATACCTCACATCTTCCATGTAATCGTACCAATGTAGTTGTTGGGTTTAGGCTTGTTTTGTTTATCATATTCATACTAAAGATAGAAATGATTTACATACCACCTTACAACATTAAGGCATTGTGAATTTGTCTGTAGGGCTAATTTTACTCTTTGAGTCTTAAATCTTCCCATCTTTTCTTCTTACTCTTCAACATCATTTTCTTTTATTTTAAATAACTCCATCTAGCATATCTTGGCATTCATTTTTGGTGGGGATAAATTCTCTCAGCTTTTAGTTAAAAATACCTTTACCTCGTTTTCATTTCAAAGTATAGCTTTTATGGGTACAGTATTTTTTGCTGATATTTTTTTTCTTTTCATTGTTCTAAAAATCTCATGCCCCTCTCTCTTACCCTGTAAGATTTTTTAAACGTCAGCTTTCAGGTGAATTGAGACATACTTATGTGTTATCAGTTTCTTTTCTTCTGCCACCTTGAGAATCTTCTCTTTATCTTTCACTTTAATAACTCATTAAAGCATGTCTTGGAATAGACTTGGTCAAGTTAAATCTGTCTGGTGATCACTGAGTTTTCTTATACCTGAATATGTCTATTCTTCTCTAGGTTTGGGGAATTTACTGTTATATCTCTTTGAATAAGCTTTCTATCCCTAGGCATTCTCAAGTCCATATTGAACCCCAATAACACAATTATGTGCTATTTTAATGGTGTCTCATAATCCCCAAAGGCTTTCTCTATTCCTTTTGTTTTGTCTTCTTTCTTCTAAAACTGTGCATTTTCTAAAAACTTTGAGCTCATTAATTCTCTTTTCTGTTTAATAAATATTGCTATAATGCCTTCTTTCATATTTTAAAATTTCACTTAGTATATTTTTTGTGGTGCAAGGATTTCTGGTCATTTTTCATTTGCAATTGCTTCAATTTCTCTTCTAATTCTTTGTTAGTGTTTATCGTTTCCCTTTATTTTCTCATAGCTTATTAAGTTAATTAAAATTATTCTTTTAGATTCTTCATTCAAGAGTTCACATCCATGTGGGTTACTATCCGGTCATCTTTGTGTACCTTGTTTGGATAGTTAGTAGTTCCATGAAAGTTCTTGATGCTTTTTGGTGTACAATATCATTGAAGCGTTGGGTGTTTATTCCAATCTTCATAACCTATCTTTGTTTATGCCTTTATTTCTAGGAATTTTAAGTGGCCTGCTTAATTTCTCTAAGTCTGTAGTCATTTCTGCTATTTCAGCTCTAGATAGTGTCCTAAGTCCGGGTTTACTGCACATTTGCTATTGATGTATTCATTGTGTCAGCACTAGAGGGCGATCCAAGCACAGTTTGTTCCAAATCTGAAGGTGGCTGGACAGCATAAATTGGCTTGGTTTTAGGGGTTTCAGTCTATGGTTTTTCAGTTCCACAGCCTGCTGACTCCAGTGTTGCACTGGGATGGACCAATTACAATAATAATGATTAACACTGCCAATACTTACTTGTTTACTTGCAGTATTTAAATGTTAATCTATATAAAATTATTTTAAAAATCTATCAATTTAGTATAATTATTTTACCTCCTTTATAACATATGAACAAATCTGAATTCTAGAGAAGATAAGGTATTTTGTTTTGTTTTTGTTTTGTTTTTTCCAAAATGTCAAGCTTGTAAATGACAAAGCCAGAGTACAGACCCTGGCAGCATAATTCTAGCATTCATACAATTACGCAGCACACTAAGCCTATGAAACATATAACTGACCCTCCTGGATCCAAGTGATGTTTCATGATACCTATCCAAAGGAATGTCAATCAAACCATCTAATTGGCAATTGAAATTGAAGGTGGTGAATCTCTTGCCTATCTATAAGGAATCAAAAATAAGGAATTGTGTTTTTAAGCTGCAAATGTATTGCACTTGCTAAATATTTTCTCTATTGAGATGATCAAATGATTTTATTCTTCATTCTGCTACTACGGATTATCTAATTAATTTATTTGCCCATGTTGAGTCATCCTTGCACCCCAGGAATAAATCACTATTTTATGATTTAAAGAAAATCTCTCAACAAACTAAGTTCAGAAGGAATTGGTCTCAACACAGCAAGAAGGTGTATAACAAGCCCAGCAACAACATCATATTCAGTAAGAGAAAACATGATCCTTAAAGGGAAAATTCAAGATAAGTTTTCTCATATTCACTGCTTTCATTCGATGTTAGACTGAAAATGATAGCTAAAGGAATAAAGCAATAATAAAAATGAAACACATTCAAATGGAAAAATGTCAAACTATCTTTTTTTGGAGATGGCATGGTCTATGAAGAATACACTGAAGAATATATGCACACACATACATACACATACACACACAAACACACAAAAACTGTTTGAACCAACGAACTAGTAATGTTTCAAAATACCAAACCAACAGAACAAAACACAGCTGCATCTCTACAATAACAACAAACTATTTGAAAAAATTTGTAAGAAAACAATTTAATTTATAATAGCATGTCAGAGAATAAAATATTTAAACTAAACTTAACTAAATAGAGAACAGATTTTATGCTGAAACTATAAAACACTGAAGAATGACTTAAGAGACACAAATAAATAAAAGAATCCCATGTTTATGGATTGAGAGATTTAATATTGTTAAATTGTTATTTACACTAATTTATCTACACATTCAATGTGATATGTATCATGATTTCAAGAATAGTTTATACTGAAAGAGAAAAAAGGATAAAATTGGAATGTGATAACCAAAGACTTGAATAACCAAATCCATTGTGAGAAAAAAGAGTGGAGTTGGAGGCATAACATTTGCTGATTTCTAAGCATGTTACAAAGCTGCATCAATTAAACATCATGGCATTTGTATAAAGACAGACATGTAAACTAATTGAATAGAAAAGGGAGCTCAGTAATAATCTCATGTGTGTACAGAACATTTATCTTTTAGAAAGTGCTATGTATTCATGATAGGAAATGACAATTAATAAACAGAATTGCAAAAAATATATATTAACATGCAAAAGAATGAATCTGGAGCCTTATCTTACATTATACACAACCTGAAAGAGAACTAAAGACTAAACATAAGATCTGAGACAACACTCACACACACACACACACACACACACACACACACACACACACACATCTGAGACAGTAAAACTCCAGGAAGAAATATATGTGGAAAGCTTCATGACACTGGTCTTCACAATGACACCAAAAGCTCAGGTGATAAAAACATTAACAGACAAGTGGGAGTGCATCAAATTGACATGCTTCTATAATCACAAAAAACAAACAACAACAAAACACACACAAAAAAAACAGAATGAAAAGGCATTCCATAGAATGGAAAAAAAATACTTATAAACATGGTAAGGGATTAATATCTAAAATATAAGAAACTCTGTAGATGTGACAGTTGAAAAACTAATGCAACTGAAAAAAAAAGTGGGAAAAGGACCTGAATAGTTATTTTCCAAAAGAAGACATACAAGTGTACAAGGTTCTCAACATCACTAATTATCAGAGAAGTGCAAATTAAAACCACAGTGAGGCATCACACCTGTTAGGAGGGCTATTATATGAACAAAGGCAAAACAACAAACCCCCAAACTAAAAGTAACAAGTTTTGGCCAAAGGAGGAGAAATTGAGACTCATTTACATTGTTGATGGGGATGTCAAATGATACAGCCATTTCAGAGAACAGTACAATTGTTCCTCAAAACAATTACAATAAAGCTACCTTGTGAGACCAAAATCCAGTTTTTAGATATGAATCCAAAAGAATCAAAACCAGGATCATGTGGAAACATTTGAATACTTGTATATATTACATGATTATTCACAATATCCATGATATGAAAGCAATCCTTTAAATATCCATCTATAGATTAGTGGACAAAGAAAATGTGTTATATACATACATTAATTATTCAGCCCTAATTAATAATGAAATTTTGCCATATGCAACAGCATACACGAACTTGGAAGATACTGTAATAAGAAAAAAGCCAGTCATACAAAGACAAAAAAAAAAAAAAAACAAGGCTCACATTTTTGAAGAACTGAAAATAGTCAAACTCAGAAGCAGAAAGTAATGTAAGCTTTCAGGTGTGTGGAGTTGGGGAAATGGGCAGTTGCTATTCGATTAATATAAATTTTCAATTATGTAGGATGGATAAGTTTTAGGTATTTACAATATAAGAATGGGTCTATGGAACAATACTGTATTTTGCACAAAAATTTTGTGAAGAGGGTAGATGTTGATGTTAAGTGTTCTTCCCAAATTAAAAAATATAAAAAGTTAGAGACAGGAACAAATTTTTGGCAGTCATATATATTACTTTGAATGTCTTCAATGTTGTGACAATTTTAAGGATGTATAAATGTCAAAACAAATCATATTTTGTGCCTTACATATGTGCAGTTACTGTTATATAAACCATATGTCAATAAAGCTGCTAAAATAAATTTAAAAATAAAATGTAATCAGCTATTTTTTTTAAATGAGTGAATTTAAGTCTGCAGGGATTTCTGCTACTTATTATGTGACAGATAACTATCTGCTTACTAGAAGGAGCAAACAACATACGAACAAACGAAGTTATGATAAGTTAAAAGCAGGAAGAAAATAAATTATTAGAAATAATAAAGAATGGCATACACAAATTGCTTTTTTCTAGCTCCTGAGCTAAACAGAATTTTCCTAGATCTTGCAAGTCTTTCTTATACCTTTAATCTCCTAATCTTTTTTCTTAGTTAATTTTTACTTTTAATGCTTATTTGGAAAATAAAATTATCTCACATAATTTGATGAGCAAACCTTACCAAAATTAGAGTGGGAGAACTGATAAATGATAAAATATTAGCTAGCATACCACATGGATATAGATTTCTAAATCATGATGTATCTAAGATAAAATTCTCCAGAGACTGTCATTCCCAAACTCAATGTTGCCTTTTTTTTTTTTTTTTGGTAGAAATGTTTTATAAAAATGTGACTTCTTGATGCTATTTTTTCCTTAAGTAATAACTTTAATTAGAAAAGTTCTACTCTTATAAACTTGTATTTTTTTTCTAATATTTTTTCCTTTTTTTTTTTTTTTTTTTTGCACAGGGATTTAACCCAGGGTTTCTGAGTCACTGACTCACATCCCCAGGCCTTTTTAAGTTTGAGACAGGTTCTCTCTAAGTAGCTTAGGACCATGCTAAATTGCCGAGGCTGGCTTTGAACTTGTGATACTACTGCCTTTGGAATTATAGGCAGGCACCATCACAGTCAGCATGATGTCATAGTTATATTAATTTTTCTTGTGAAAGCCATCATAATTAATAAGTACAATAATTTAAATAACAATATAATGAATTTATTTAGAGGTGAAAGCTAGCAAAAATGGTTGTATCGATTACTGATTTTTCTATCATGATCACAAATATCATTCAATTTTTAAATCATATAGATTTTAAGTAAGTTGTGAATTAAATGCCAAATGTTTAGTACAAAAGTAATCCTCTTTTTTCATCTTGTTTAACCTATACTCTTTGTTTATAAACCAATTCTTCCTGTAACCTGTATGTCTAAATTTTCTCTTTATATTATTAAATAAAACCACCACAACAACCATTTAAAGCAGGGTGTCCTAGATCTCTAGCACTACTAAAGGAGAAAAAAAAAGCAAAAAGAGGGTATACATATAAACACACAGACACATGTACAGGTACATACATTTTAAGAACATACATGCTTATACATATATTTATATAAACACACATATGAATTAACAACTAAAGAAACTCAATGTCTTCTTCTGTTCAGAAATATGTTCAGTGATTAATCATTTACATGTATATACTTGAAGTATATAAATTAATATATAAAATGACTTTAGTCCTGTCTTTGAATTGTATTATATGAAAATGTTCAAATCATTCCCTAATAATAATGTGTATGAATTCATAAAGTATTTGATACATAGTATGTTAAATTAATACCAATTGGCATAAAAAGTTGTTTTTCTGAGAAGAGATAGGAAGGCAGAGAATAATTAAACAGCAATGTTTTGACTTTGAAGTCCAAATTATGCACCTGCCTCAGTTATTAATCATGTTCAGATTTTTGAGGCAAGTATCTTTCTCACACCATCTTTAATTGCTTGTTTCACCTGCTGGTTCCTTAGAGTGTAAATAAATGGATTCAGCATAGGAGCGACAGAGGTGTAGAGAATAGCCACCCCTTTTGTTAAAGCAACTCCTTCCTTTGCTGATGTTTTCACATATATGAAGATGCAGCTTCCATATGAGATGGAGACAACAATCATGTGTGAGGAACAGGTTGAAAAGGCCTTTGTTCTTTGTTGAGCTGAAGGAATTCTTAGAATTGTTCTGAGGATGTAAGTGTAGGAGAGAATTATTAGTGCCAATGTGGTCAGGAGAGTGAACAAAGCTAAAACAAAATCAAAGAGCTCTAGAGTACTGGTGTCTGTGCAAGAGATTTGCAGCAAAGGAGCAGAGTCACAGGTGAAGTGGTCAATGACATTGGAATCACAGAAATCTAACTGCAAGCCCATGGTCAGTGGTGGAAAAATGACCAAGAAGCCAGCCAGCCAAGAGATGATGATGAGCTGGTAACAGATCTTGTTACTCATGATGGTAGTGTAATGTAGAGGCTTGCAGATAGCCACGTAGCGATCATAGGACATAGAGGCCAGGAGGAAAAACTCTGTGGAGCCCAGGAAGAGAAAGAAAAAGAGTTGAGCTGCACAAGCATTGTAGGAAATCGACTTGTCCCCAGTTAGGATGCTGATCAAAAACCTAGGGTTACAGACAGAAGTAAATGAAATTTCTAGGAAGGAGAAATTCCTGAGGAAGAAATACATGGGGGTCTTCAGGTGGGAATCCAGGAGGGTAAGGATGATGATAGTTAGATTTCCAGTAACACTCAGCACATAGGTGAGAAATATAAAGAAGAAAGTCACAACCTGCAGCTCTGGATCATCTGTTAGACCCAGGAGGATGAAGTCTGTTACTGATGTTCTATTTTTCATTTCCAATGGTTGGTTTGAGGCAGATTTTACTGATAACATTGACCTGGAAAACAATAAAATATTGATCAGAAGAGAAGCATGAACATCTGCATATAGTTTTTAAAGTGATATTGTATTTTGATATGAAGCACTAGGGACTTTTGCTGTTGTTGTGATTGTTTGTGTGTATTTTTCTCACTTTTATAGTCCAATCATATATCATTAATTTTTAATATCACTCTGCTGTATTTTATTCTGTCTCTACTGCATTAATTATTGAAAAATGAACTTATTATACACATAGTCTTCAAATGCTTCATTATTTACTGAAAATATAGGGGGTATTGTGCCGTTCTTACATCATCTTCTCCAGGAACAAAAATTCTTATTTGATCATGGAATTCTTGATCAACTCAACTTTCTAGGAAAAGCTCTAAATGTAATTCTTGAGAATTAGTGACTACTACCTTTATTAGTATTTTGACAAAAAATTATAAATGTACAAATATTAAAGAAGGTGTGCTATGTTCTACATATTTCAGTAAGTTAGTTGCTAGACATTATCACTTAATATGTTTTTATATATCAATTAGTTATCAAGTTAACTACTAAATATATGTGCATATATTACATATATACATATATATATATATATATATATGGATCTGTGAGAGATATAAAAATAAATTCACCATAGTGAACAACATTATACAATAAATAGGATAGAATGAATAGAAGTTGAAATATAATATAAAATAAGTTGAAATTACTTGCCTATTACCAAATATTGATGGTTAAAAGTAAGTGTTGAGTACAAAATAGTATTCTCAATTTGCTTAAACCAAAAGTCATGCAGTTGCTCAATGCTGCATGGAGAATTACATGTTTTGCTTCTCTTCCCATGGAACTGCAAATTCCCTCACAAAGTCCTTTATACTTCATCTCAAAATACCCAGGAAAATATTTCCTTTTTATCTTTCCTCAACATCATTTAACATCTGGAGCCCTGATATATTTCAAGCATCATCTTAATATCATATCTTTAGATGAAAGTTCTGCTGTTATAAATGAAAAAAATTCTAGAGTTATTTTTGATAAATTATTTTGATATTTCTCAGAGGGTCAAATCCATTAAATTTCCCTAGGAATAAAGTAAAAATAGCACCTTAAATGTATTTTGTTTCACATAATTTGAAGAAAAAAATTTGAAGCCAATGAATTCTTAATTACCTTGTGGGTAAATAATGGGGCTCTAATTAATCTGTGTACAATGATAAATTTGGGCAATCATATTTTAATTGGTTGATTATGAGACCTATGTCCCAGGAGAAAACAGAGGAAATTATTCAGCATAATGTTAGCTAGGTATTTGAGTAAAGGTGAAGCCCAGGAAAAATACACAGATATCTTCTGATTTTCACTTTCATGTGTTGCATGCATTACTCTGAAGACTGGAAGGAAAATCAGATTTAAAAAATTAAAAAAGCATGTTATGCCACAAAAAAGCAAAATAATCTAGAGGTGTGCTTTTCCTCCACATTATCTCCAACATTTATTGTTGTCTGTATTCCTGTTAACTGCCATTCTGACTGAAGTGAGATGAAATATTAGAGTAGTTTTGAAGTTTTGATTTGCATTTCTCTAATTACTAGAGATGTTGAACATTTTTTTCATATATTTGTTGTTTGATTGTATATCTTCTTCTGAGAAGTGTCTGTTTAGCTCTTTAGCCCATTTATTGATTATGTTGCTTGTTTGTTGTTGTTGTTGTTGTTGTGTGTGTGTGTGTGTGTGTGTGTGTGTGTGTGTGTTAAGTTTTTGGAGTTCTTCATAACCTGGAGATTAGTGCTCTATTTGATATCTGTGTTGCAAAAAAAATTTACTCACAAAATTTAGGCTCTCTCTTCACCCCATTGATTGTTTCTTTGGGTGAGAAGAAACTTTTTAGTTTGAGTCCATCCCATTTATTAATTCTTGATTGAATTTCTTGCCCTTTAGAAGTTGACAGTTTGGGCCTAATTTGAAGTGATGAAGATTTGGGTCTACTTATTTCTCTATTAGGAATAGGGTCTCTGGACTAATTTTTAGGTCCTTCATTCACTTTGAGTTGAGTTTTTTGCATGGTGAGAAATAGGGATTATTTTCATTTTGCTGTATATGGATTTCTAGTTTTTCTAGTACCATTTGTTGAAGAGTCTATCTTTTCTCCAATGTATGTTTTTGGCACCTTTGTCCAGTATGAGGTAACTGTATTTATGTGGGTTTATTTCTGTGTTTTCTATTTTGTACCATGGGTCTAAATGTCTATTTTGGTGCCAATACCATGACGTTTTTGTTATTATACCTTTTTAGTATAATTTAAGTTCTGGTATTGTGATACCTCCTGTTTCACTCTTCTTGAAAAGGATTTTTGGCTATTCTGGGCCTCTTATTTTTCCAAATAAGTTTCATGATTTATTTTTCTATTTCTATAAATAATGATGTTGGGATTTTAATTTGAATTGAATCTGTATAGCACTTTGGGTAGTATGAACATTTTTACCATATTAATTTTGTCTATCCAAGAGCCTGGGGGATCTTTCCATATTCTAAGGTCTTCTTCAACTTCTTTCTATGGTGTTCTGTAGTTTTTATTGTAGAGGTCTTTTCTTTTTGTTAAATTGATTTCCAAGTACCTCTTTTTTTTGAGGCTATTGTTAATGAGATAGTTTCTAATTTCTCTTTCAAAGAATCCATCACTGATGTATAGAAATGCATTTGATTTATGAGTATTGATTTTATATCCTGCTCCTATGCTGAATTCATTAATTAATTGTAGAAATTTTCTGGTGGAGTTTTTTGGATCCTCTAAGTATAGAATCATGTTGTCAGCAAATAAGGATAGCTTGAGTTCTTCTTTTCCTATTTGGATCTCTTTAATATCTTTCGTTTGTCTAATTGCTCTGGCTAGAGTTTCAAGGACCATGTTGAATAGACATGCAAAAAGACAGTATCACTGTCTTGTTCCAGGTTTTTTAGGGAATGCTTCCAATTTTTTTCTATTCAGAATGATGTTGTTGGGTTCAGCATAGATAGCTTTTACAATGTTGAGATATGTTCCTCCTAACTCTAGTTTTTCTAGTGTTTTGAACATCAAATGGTGCTATATTTTTTCAAATGCTCTCTCTGCATCAATTGATATAATTATATGATTCTTACCTTAAAGTCTATTGATATGATGAATTATATTTATTGATAATCATGTGTTCAACCAAGAACTCTGCTGTAAATCTGTCTGGTTGGTAGGCTATTGATGGAGTCTTCAATTTCCTTGCTTTGAATTGATCTGTTTAAATTGTATATGTCCTCTTGTCTCAGTTTGGGTTGCTCATATGCCTCTAGAAATTTGTCAGTGTCTTTTGAGCTTTTCTGTTTTACTGGAGTATAAATCTTCAAAATAGTTTCTAATTATCTTCTGTTTTTCAATAGTGTCTGTTATGATATTTTCTTTTTCATCACAAATTTTTGTAATTTGAGTTTCTCCTTCTTTCTTATCATTAGAGTGGCTGAGAATTTGTCAATTTTATTTATTTTTGTAAACAATCAGCTTTTTGTTTTGTCAATTTTGGGAATTGTTTCTTTAGTTTCAATTTTATTGATTTTCACCTTGATTTTAATTATTTCCTGTTTTCTGTTACTTTGGGTGTTGGTTTGTTCTTTTTCTAGGTCTTTGAGCTATAATGTCATGTCATTTATGTGCTGACTTTCTCTTCTTTTAATGAATAAACTCCATGCAATGAACTTTCCTGTTAGTACTGCCTTCATAATGTCCCATAGAATTTAATACATTGTATCTGTGTTCTCTTTCACCTTAAAGTATTTTTTAAATTTTTTTTTGTTGTCTTTTGCAAACCCTTGTTCATTCAGTAGCATATTACTTAGTCTCCAGGTGTTAGAGGAGCTTTTTTTGTTTAATTTTATCATTGATTTCTAATTTCATTTCATTATGATCTGATAGAATGCAGGATAGTATATCTACTTTTTTGTATGAGTTAAGAGATGCTTTGTGGCATAATATATGGTCCATTTTAGAGGAGGATCCATGTGCTGCTGAGAAGAAAGTATATTCATTCATCGAAGGATAAAATATTCTATATAAGTTAGTGAATTCTAAATTATTGATGTATTATTGAATTCTATAGTTTCTTTGTTCAGCTTTTGTTTGGACAATCTATCCTCTGGGGAAATAAGTGTGTTAAAGTCACCCAGAATTATTGTGTTATGGTCTGTTTGACTCTTGAACTTCAGAGGAGTTTGTTTGATGAATGTAGATGCTCCATTGTTTGGGCCATATAAATTTATTATTGTTATGTCTTGTTGATGAATGGTTCTCTTAAGCAGTATGAAATAGCCTTCTTTATCCCTTTTGATTAACTTTGGCTTCAAGTCTACTTTATTTGATATGAGGATGGAAACCCAGCTTGTTTCTGCAGACCATGTGAGTGGTATGCTTTTTTTCCCAAACTTTCACCTTAAGTCTGTTGATGTCTTTTCGTATGAATCTCTTGGAGGTAGCATATTGTTTGTTCTTCATTTTTTTTAAATCCAATCTGCCAGTCTATGTATTTTGATTGGTGAGTTTATGCCATTAACATTTAGGGTTATTATTGAGACATGATTTGTATTCCCAGACATTTTTTTTTTTATTTTTGGTATTTAACTTGCCTTGTTTTCTCCTTTAATTAGTTTTTCCTTTAGTGTAATACCTCCCTTTGCTGATTTTCATCATTGTTTTTCAATTCCTCTTCATGGAATATTTTGCCAAGGATGTTCCTTAGTGCAGACTTTTGAGTTGTAAATTCTTTTAACTTTTCATCATGGAAGGTTTTCACTTTGTCATTAAATCTAAAGGCTAATTTTTCTAGATTTAAGATTCTTAAAATCAGCATACTACAGTGATGCAGCCATATCAATGTTTATAGCAGCACAATTTACAATAGCCAGACTATGGAACCAAACTAGGTCTTCCTCAATAGATAAATAAATATAGAAAATGTGGTATACAAACTCAATTGAATATTACTTGGCTTTAAAGAAAAGTAAAATTATGACATTTGGCAATAAATGGTTGGAGTTGGAGAATATCATGCTAAGCGAAATAAGCCAGTTCCACAAAACCAAAGGCTGAATGTTTTCTCTAATATATAGATGCTAATTCACAATAAGGTGGGTGCATTAGGGAAGAATAGCATTTGCTTAGATTAGGTAGAGGAAAATAATGGGAGAGGAGAGGAGGGGATGTGGGGATAGAAAAGACAGTAGAATGAAACAAACATTATTACTGTGTGTATATATGTGATTACATGACCAATATGATTCTAAAACATGTACACTCAAAAAAATGAGAAATTTTACCCAACTACATATGATATATCAAAGTGCATAAATGCATTCTACTGTCATGTATAACTAATTAAAACAAATAAAAATTAAAAAATTTTTTTAAAAGATTCTTGGTTGGCTTCCATTTTCTTTCAGAGCTTCATACATGTTTTTCCAGGATCTTCTAGTTTTCAGAGTCTGGGTTGAAAAATCTGCACATAATCTAATTGGTTTTCCTCTATATGTAATCTGATCCTTTCTCTCATGGCTTTTAATATTCTCTCCTTATTCTGTATGTTAGACATTTTCATTATAATGTGCCTTGGTGTGGATATGTTGTGATTTTGTACATTTGGTGTCCTGCAAGCTTCCTGAATTTGGTTTTCCAATTCATTCTTCATGTTCGGAAACTTTCCTGATATTATTTCATTGAATAGATTGCTCATTGAATAGATTTCTCATTCCTTTGGTTTACAGAGGGGGGGGAAATCTTGAAGGAAGAAACAGGTATTGTTTTGGTTGGAGATCAGTATCTTTCCTGCTTCCCTTCTCATCCAATAGGTAGGGACATCTGTTGTTAGCTGGTATGTCTACCCTCAGGATGGTGAAGGTAACCAGGGTGTCACTGTGCAGTGGTAGCGGCTGCTGGGGAAAGGGAGGAGAGTTATAAGATGGGTCCCTGGCCAGCCACAGTTCCAAACTGGGAGTTGCCCCCACTGAAAACCGTGATGAAGGTGACCCAAGGTGGAGGTGCGTGCTTTCAGAGGTGGGGTATCAGATTGTGGGTGCAGGTAAGCAATGCTGTTGGAAGATGAGTTCCAAGAGGAGCTCGGTGGTGTGCAATGCATGGTTGCTGTTGACTTTGACTTCAGAGCCTGTGTGAAGTTCTCCTGTGCAGGCAGGCTACTGCATGTAGGGGACTGTCTTTTTTTTTTTTTTTTTTTGAGGGGAGAGAGAGAGAGAGAGAGAGAGAGAGAGAGAGAGAGAGAGAGAGAATATATATATATATATATATATATTTTAGTTTTCGGTGGACACAACATCTTTGTATGTGGTGCTGAGGATCGAACCCAGGCCGCATGCATGCCATTTGAGCATGCTACGGCTTGAGCCACATCCCCAGCCTCAGGGGACTATCTTTGCTACTGCAGAGCCCCAAGATGGTGGCTACTGGGGGAGCCCCTCGTTGGTAGATGGGGATCCACATGGGAGTGGCAGCCTAAGATCTACTCATAGAAAGCTGTCAGGTGTCTTGCGTGAGAGTGGTGTCCTGATTTCTGCTCCAGAGGGTAGCCGAAAGTTCTGAGTAGGTGGTATTGGTGCTGATGGTCTCACTCAGGTACCTGGTACTCCTGCGTGGGTGAGTAGTTGAGAGACCTACTTTGATGCTGAGGACTGGAGTCCTGGAAAGGTACAGGACCGTGATTCCTGCATGGGAGCAGGAATATCACTATCAGAGAAGCAGTGTTCTCATTACTTGAGTCCCATATCACAGAGCAACACAGAATGCAGCCTCCCTCTAGCCCACCATCTTGAATCTCTCCTGTCTTCTCATTTCAAGTTGCAAATTTTGCTTCAGTTTTTTAAGTTTTTGAATTGCTTAACTGTATCTGAAGTAAAAAAAATCTCTGAACCAATTCATACATAGGGTGAAGTGACATTTTTGTTGTCATTACATGAATATTAGTTTTACTTTTGTGTAACATTTCAATTGTTCACTTAATATGTATTTTCTTTGTGGTTTTGATATAGCTAGTTTCATAAATGTGTTACTTTTTTCTAGTTTTCATTGATTATTTATGGTACATAATATATGTTTTGAGGTATTTTAGGTGTTTTTCTCATCTGGCCTATTTAAAAGATAATATGATATATCTCAAAGTTCCTTTATAATCAGATATCTTTGTATTTCTCCTCTTGTCCTAGTATCTTTTAATACTATTGACTCCTTACAGTAGGATTTACACATTTTTATATCTATGGATATTTTGATATGTCATTAAGGGAATAATTTTCCATCATTTTACATTTTACAAATACTTAAAAATATATATTCTTTAAATGAATTGTTTATGAATCAACTCTTTAGAATAAAATATTAATAAAATATTGTAAATATTTTGATAGCACAGCTCTTTGAACTATTTATATTTTAAATAGTTTATAGATAAAATGTATATTTAGGTAAACTGATGTTCCATGAATGTTTGCTATTTAAAATTTTTAAAAACAGTTATTTCAAAATTGTCTTAATTTCTTACTGGACCACTATAATTATATAATAAAGGAAATAATTGTGATATTTGTACATACACATGATATAATCTGATTAATTTTTTTCTCCACTACCTTCGTTTTCTTATGCATCACCCTGATCTCTTCCCTTTATTCTATTTGTTTCCCTTTCATTTTCATGAGGTCTTCCACTCTTCTTTCCATTTTTTCTCCCTAGCTTTCATATGTTAAAATAAGCAAACAAACCAAAACAACACTTGACTGAGTTTAGCTTATCTCACTTAACATAATGTTCTCAAATTCCATTCCTTTTCCTACAAATGACATAATTTTATTCTTTGTGTCTGAATAAAACTCCATTGTGTAAGTATGCCGCATATTCTTTATTCATTTATCTATTGATGGATAACTAGGCTGGCACCATAATTTGGCTATTGTGAACTGGGCTGTTATAAGCTTCATACATACCTCCATAGTGAGTATACTAATTTGTAAGTGTAAGTATTTTTTTCTCTTCTCACCATCTTGCCAGCATTTATTATTATTTGTATTCGTGATGATTGCCATTCTAACTGGTATGAGATCAATTCTCAGTGTAGCTTTGGTTTGTTCTCTTATTGCTAAAACTGTTGCATTTTTTCCATACATTTCTTACCATTAGTTTCTTTTTGGGAGAAATTTCTTATTTATTTGGCCATTTGTTGATTGGTGTTTTTTTGTTTTTGTTGTTGTTGTTGTTTTGTTTTCTTGTTTTTGATGCTAAGTTTTTTGAGTTCATTATATATTACAGATATTCCACTGTCAGAGAGTAGATGGAACATATTTTATGTAGGGGTCCCATGCTCATATTTTCTTTGCTGTGCAGAAGCTTTTTAACTTGATGCCATTTCATTATTTCATTATTGTTATTATTTCCTGAGCTTTAGATAATGAGGAAGTTATAGCCCATGTTTTCATGTTGGAGTGTTTCCCTTATTTTCTTCCAGAAACTGCAAACTTTCAGGTTTTTGATCCATTTTGAGTTGATATTTATTCATCTGCATATGGATATCCAGTTTCCCTGACACCATTTGTTAAAATGGTTCTCTTTCTCCAGCCTAGGTTTTTGGTACATTTATTAAGGATCAGATGGCTATATTTATGTGGGGTTGTCTTTGTGTTTTCTTTTTTCATTCGTTTATGTGTCTGTTTTAATGCAAATACCATGCTGCTTTTGTTACTGCACTTCTGAATTATAATTTAAAATCAGAGATTGCGATGCCTCCAACATTGTTCTTTTCCTTACAATTGCTTTGGCTATTGTAGGTCTTTTATTTTTCCATATAAATTTTGGGACAGTTTGTTTTTGTAATTCTGGGAGAATGTTATTATATT
The DNA here is from genome assembly GCF_964194105.1 of Spermophilus citellus. Lineage (NCBI taxonomy): Eukaryota > Metazoa > Chordata > Mammalia > Rodentia > Sciuridae > Spermophilus > Spermophilus citellus. Next base: position 74,875,220 of record NC_138197.1, on the reverse strand, counting down.
TTGATGGGGATTCCATTGAATCTGTAGATCACTTTCAGTAATGTGGCCATTTTAGCATTAGTAAGCCTGTCTATAAATAAACATAGTAAGTCTTTTCATCTTCCAATATTGTCTTTAATATCTTTCATCAGCATTCTATAATTGTCATTGTAGAGATCTTTCAGTTCCTTAGACTTAATCATAGGCATTTTATTTTTATTATTTGAAGCTATTGTGAAAGGGATTATTTTCTGATTACTTTTTTAGTGAATTCATTATTGATTTTTGAATGTTGATTTGTAATATGTTACTTTGCTAAATTTGTATATTAGTTCTAGTAGTCTTCTAATAGAGATTTTTGTACCTTCTAAGTATCGGATCATATCATCTACAAACCCTGAAATTTGATGTCTTCTTTTCCTATTTGTGTCCCTTTTACTTTCTTTTTATGGTTAATTGATCTGGCTGAAATTTCACATATTATATGGAATAAGAGTGATGGCAGTGGACACATTTGACTTATTCCTGATTTTAGTGAAAGTGTTTTTAGTTTTACCCCATTCAGTATGATGTTGGCTTTAAGTTTGTCTATTTAGCCTTATGATGTTAAAGTAATTTTCTCTTATCTGTAACTTCTTCAATTTTGTTGTCATGAATGAATGCTGAATTTTGTTGAAGGCTTTTGCAAAATCTATTGAGGTAATCAAGACACTTTTACTTACTTCTGTTTCTGTGGTGGATTACATTTATTGATTTGCATATATTGAACCATTCTTTCTTCCATGGCATGTAACTAACTTGATTGTGATATTCAATATTCTTAATGATTGTTGAATACAGTTTGCTGTTTATTAAGAATTTTTGCGTCTCTATTCATAAAAATATTAGTCTGCAGTTTTCTTTCCTTGAGGTATCCTTATGTAGTTTAGGTATAAGGGTGATAACTAAAATGAATTTTGATGTGTTCTATACCTTATTCTATTTCATGAAACAATTTTAGGAGGAATGGCATTAATTATTCTTTAAAAGCTTGATAGAATTCACCAGAGAATCTGTTTGGTTATGGGCTTTTCTTTGTTGAAGACTTTTTAATTTCTGCTTCAATCCCATAGCTTGTTCTTTTTTGTTTGTTTGTTTGTTTATATCTTCTTGGTTTATATCTTCTTGGTAATTCATATACATGTAGAAATTTATCCATTTCTTTCAGTTTTCTGATTCATTGAAGTACATGTTTACAATACAGACCCTAGTTACTCTCTCAATTTCCGTAATGTCTATGGTGGTATGTCCTTTTACATCTCTACTTTTATTAATGTGGGTTATTAGTTTGTTTAAGGGCTTATCAATTTTGTTTGTGTTTTCAAAGAAACAACTCTTCATTTTACTGATCCTTTGCATGTATTTTTTATTCCCTATTTCATTAATTTAACCTTTGATGCTGATTATTTTCCTTCTTTTACTGCTTTTAAAATTTTTTTCCCTGATTTTCTAAGATCTTGATACACATCATTAGGATATTGATTTATTTATTCTTTTCTTTATTTGGGACCTTTCTTATTTATTTTATATAGGCAGTCATTGCAACTGAGCTTTTCTCATAGAACCACTGTTACAGTGTTTCAGAGATTTTGATATGTCATACGTGTCTTCTCTTTTTATTCTTAAATTTTTCAAATTTATCACATTTCCTTATTTTTATATACTTTCTGTCATTTTTCTTGTTTATTTCTAATTTCGTTCCACTGTTATCTGCTAAAATGCAAGGAATTATATTGATTTTTTATACTAAGATTTACTTTGTGATGTAAAATATAGTTTATCTTGTAGGAGGTTTTATGAACAGCTGAGAATAAAGTAAATTTGGGTGTCGTTGAATGAACTATTTTGCAGATGTCTATTAGTTAATTTATTAATAACATTGGGGGCGCAAATAATTCTTTACTGATTTTATATCTGGTTGACCTATTTATTAGTGGGAAAGGGGTGTTAAAAAGCCCTCAGTATTATTGTATTGGCTTTTATCTGAGTTATTATATCAAATCATATTTATTTATTTATTTAGGTGCACCAGTATTTTGGGCATAACTATTTACTATCATTATATCTTCTTGTTGGATTTTTTCATTTTATAAAGTGACCATCCTTGTATCTTATTATTAATTAGGGGTTTGATGTCTGTTTTATTTCTGTCTTCATTTGCAGAGAATGTTTCTTTCTGTTTTAGACAGATTTTCCTCTGCTGTTACCAAAAGATCTGAAAAATAATTTTAAGAAGAAAAGTTTATTTGGAGGCTCATGTTTTCAGAGGTCTCAGGCCAGAGACAGCTGGTTCCATTCCTTGCTGCACAAGGACAGAAGAGTGTGATGGAGAAGTGGCTCAGGATAGCATACCAGTAGAGAGAGAGAGAGAGAGAAAGAGAGAGAGGGAGAGAGAGAGTTAGAGAGAGAGAGAGCACTTCACTCAAGAAGAACAAAAGTCACACATCAGTGACAACCTCCTCCGTCTTCCCCATACCTGCCTACTATGACCACCAAGTTAACCTTTATCAGGGTATTCATACACTGATTGGGTTAAGGCTCTCATAACCCAATCTTTTCACCTCTAAAACCATCTTCAGTGGCTCACACATGAGCTTTTGGGAACACCTGGTATCTAAAGCATAACACAGTTCTTTAACCTTCAGTCTGTGGCTATTTGGGGCTGTAAGATGAATCTTTTGTAAATAATATATAATTAGATCTTGTTTTTAATCAATTATTGCAATCTATAAATTTTAATTGGAGATTTGAGATAATTTGTATCTAGTGTTATTACAGAGAGAGGTTTATAAATTCCTTAGCTATTGCTTAGCTATTCTTCTAAGAAGATTCATATATTCTTGAGCTCTGGAGTTTGTTTTTAACTTCTTTAAGGTGTACTTTTAAAATGTTTCTGTAGTGCTACCTTAATATTTATGTAATCTTTTATTTTTTGCTTCTCTTGGAAGGTTTTCAAGAAATCAAAAATTTTCCTTTTGATTTTGAAGTATAGCCTTTGCTCACTATGACAATCTTGGTTTATAGTTATTGTATTTAATTACTTGTTTGTAGTTATTTTATTTAATAACTTTTATGTTTTGGAGCACAATGTTCAATCCCTCATGGATGAGGGAGGGAGAAATCAAATTCTGATTGAATTACCCCTAAATGTAACATGATATTTTTCTCTTGAGACTTTAAATTTTTTTTTACATGTTAAACATTTTTATTATACAAGGTGTCATGGAAAATTATTTTGACTTTTCTATTTGGGGTTCTGAATGTGTCTTTCATCTGGACAAAGTTTCAAAACATTTCTATTATCCAAATAGTTTATCCATAAACTAATCCTGTATCTCAGATCCCTGTTTGATTCCAGTAGTTTTTAAATTTGGTCTGTTAATGTTGTCTGTGAGTTCTTGTATATTCTGTTCATGGTTACTTATTTTCTTAATACAGTCTGAATATTTAATGCCAGCCCCTTCTAGTTATATGTGTGTTCTACTTGATTTACTCTATTGGAAATGCTTTCATTGGAATACTTAATTGATTTATTCTGCCTTTTATTTCTAAGATTTTAGTTTGATTATTTTTGAAGTGTTTATCTCTTTATTGAATTCTCATTTATATCCTGTATTGACTTCACTAATTTCCTCAGTTGTTTTTCGGTTCTCTTGAAATTCATTGACTTTTTAAATAATCATTCTTTTGATTTATTTATATGGTATTTCATCCAATTCAGTATGTTGGGAGTTACTTACTAAGGAAGTATAAACTTTAGAAGGTGTCAAGTTACCTCTTATTTTCATTTTTTGTGGTTCTGAAGACTTGTGCATTGTTAGGATGTTTTTCTTTTTCATTTTTATGTAAGGCATTTTTAGGGCACATCTTCCTCCTGGAAAAGTACCCTGTATTTTTATTCATAAAAATATTCATAACATAATATGTATTCATATTATGTTATGAATATTGAATGTATTTCCAGTATATACATAGTTTAGTATCCCTGCTAGTTTTTTGGTGCTTATTAATATGTATTATTTCACAGCTTGAGAATAATCCCACTTTTTAAATCTCACAAGAGTGGGGTTCTTCTATTATGGCAGAGAGTTGTGTGAGATATATATATATATATATATATATATATATATATATATATATATATATATCAATGTAGTATGGAATAAACCTTCTCTCATGGGATTTTAGACTGCAAAATTCTGTATTTTATAAAAGGATTAGGTTGAAGCTCCTGCTAGTTATAGTTTACAAAATCTTTCTGTGATTTCCTGTTGTTGGTATAAGAACAAAATTCCATGAGTTGAGCGTATGTCCCCCTTTAGCCATTCTTACTTGAGGTCTTGTCATTGGTTTGGGATATTTGTTACCCTTATTCTTTGTGTTTAAGTATTGCTCAAGTTTGAATATGGTTATGTTGTGCTATGTGTAGCAAGAAGCACTGTAACTGGACTGGGTTGAAGTGTACCTCCTCAGCAGAGTGTGTACCATGTGAACTTATCATCAAACCACATCCCCAGTCCCATGTAAAAGGGGGAGATAAACAATTACAACATTAGCAGTTAACAATATATAGCATTAGAGTAAATACTGCTTGCCTATTAAGACCTACACTGATAATTACAAAAACAGGAATGGCAGGGTCAGAAATTAATAGCAAGTAGAACAACAAACATTTGGGAACTAAATAGAGCACTAATGTAAACACCAATTTTCAGCAACCTCCATAATATGAATAATAAAAACAACATGAATAGTGTATCAGAAATTACATAAACTAAGTAGTTTGAAGAGATGGTAAAAATACAGTTAGTTAAGAGAAAAGAAAGTGGGGAAAGAAGGTGAAGAGAGTTTAGAATACGAAAAGTTGAAATGAGAAAAAGCATAAGAGAGGGAGCACCTACCTGAAAGCGATAGAGAAGAAGATAAAGTAAAATAACAAAAAAGTATATTTATATATAATTCAGAGAGAGAGAGAGAAGAGATTTTGACTACTGGAGACAAAAGAAAAGAAAGTGTAACAAACCAAACCAAACCAAAGTAAAAAAAAAAAAAGAAAGAAAGAAAGAAAGAAAAAAGAAAAGCAGAAAACTCATCAGCCACCAGGAAACAAAATAAAATTGCAAAAGGATAACAAAAAAAAAGATAAAACTAAAAAAGAAATGAAAAATGTATGTATTTGCATTTACATAAGCCAATTTGTAAATGCAATGTTAATCACCAAAAATGTTCTAAATAAAAAATGAAAAATTGTGTACCCAGAGGTGGCCAAAATTATAGACATGGAAAGATATTCATTGTAGATGCCATGCTGCTCTTGTTTTCATGTTTTATTGGAGATGACTAGGGCTGGGGATTACTTAACATTTCTTCATTTTGTGTCCTGGGACCAAAGGCTGAAGTGGTCTGGGACCAAAGCTGGTTAAAATGGTTTTCACCTTCCCTGCTCACCAGTGAAAGGTAAGATAGAATGGGAAGTATCATGTATTGAAACTTTTTTTTTTTTCTAGAGAGACTAGATCAATGCACTCCCAGGGTAGGGCTGATCCAGAGTTCTAAATGGGAAGTTCCTATGGTTGGGGGTCTAGCTCATATTGCAACTTTGGAAATTTGTTGGGTGATACCTATTTTGAAGAGATAATATCAACACATCCTTAAGGCCAAACAAATGGAGTTATCTGATGGGCACCTGAATCTTGCCCCCTCTCCAAGAATTCTATTTATCAGCAGGATAATCAGCTGCCTTGGATATAGGTGATATAGCAGGTATTGTGCAATATGATAAGGGAGAATGTTACAACTTGTAACTCTAAGTCATTTGTAAATCCAGAAGAATAAATTCTCCAATTGATGTTTTATTTGGCATGGCCATGCTCTGAATTCTGATACATCTAGGTGAAAAGAAAATTTAACATCAATTTATAATAGAATTTCAAATACATTTTTAGTCCTCTTATTCTGCATAAAGTTCATCACTAGACTCATTCAACAGGAAATGGCAAAACAGCTGTTCATCAGAAGTGAAAACTCATATCAGAATGTGTTAGGGAGGGACAGGATTAATTTGTGTCCAATTACTGTAAAAGTATGTTTTAATCTCAGTTTTAATAATTCTCTCTCATATGTTTTTTGGTTACTTAGTTAATACACAAAATGCAGTTTTTTTTAAAATTTTTAATTTTATTTATTTATTTTTTAGGTATCTTTTTAAAATTACTTTTAATTAGTTATACATGACAGTACAATGATCTTGACATATCATACATTTGAATCAGATGGTATATAATTTCTCATTTTTATGAGTGTACAGGTTTCAGAATTACATTGGTCATTCAGTCACGTATATACCCACAGCAATAATAATATCTATTTTATTCTGCTGTCCTTCCATTCCCCACTTCCCCTCCCCTCCCCTCCCATCACTTCTCTCTACCCAATCTAATGTGACCCACTTCCTTTTTTTTCCCTCTCATCATACCTGAATTCTGTTAATGAAGGGGGTCTCCTTCCCTCTTCCATGAAATTCCGGTTCTCCCTCCTTTTCCCTCCCACCTCTCTTCCCTATCTAGAGGTAATTTTCTTCTCATGCTCTTCCTCCCTACCCCATTTTGAGTCACCTCCCTTATATCAGAGAAGACAATTTGGCATTTGTTTTTTGGGGATTGACTAACTTCACTTAGCATAATCTGCTCTAATGCCATCCATTTCTCTGCAAATGCCATGATCTTGTTATTTTTTAGTGCTGAGTAATATTCCATTGTGTCTAACTGCCACATTTTTGTATCCATTCATCCATTGAAGGGCATCTAGGTTAGCTCCATAGTCTAGCTATTGTGAATTGTGCTGCTATAAACATTGATGTGGCTGTGTCCCTGTAGTATGCCATTTTTAGGTCTTTTGAGTATAGTCCGAGAAGAGGAATAGCTGGGTCAAATGGTGTTTCCATTCCCAGTTTTCCAAGGAATCTCCATACTGCTTTCCAAATTGGCTGCACCAATTTGCAGTCCCACCAGCAATGTATGAGTCTACCTCCCCCACACACACACATCCTCACCAGCATTTATTGTTTTTTGACTTCATAATGGCTGTGATTCTTACTGGAGTGAGATGGTATCTTAGAGAAGTTTTAATTTGCATTTTTCTGATTGCTAGCAATGGTGAGCATTTTTTCGTGTATTTGTTGATTGATTGTATATCTTCTTCAGGGAAGTGTCTGTTCAGGCCCTTGGCCCATTTGTTGATTGGATTATTATTTTTGTTGTTGTTGTTTAACTTTTTGAGTTCTTTGTATACCCTAGAGATTAGAGCTCTATCTGATGTGTGAGGGTTATAAAATAGTTAATGATGATAACAGTTTGGCTTTATTGTACTTGAGGAAGATGAAACAAATTGTCAAAACAAATAGAAATTTTGAAAAGTTAGTGACCATAAAATGAAAATTCTAAATTTGTCATTGGAAAATATTGTTTACCCTTAAGTCAATTTTTTTAAAAAGTGATTTTTGGTCTACATTAATAGAAAAAATCAAACAAAAGTGTTATATTTGGGGGAAATTCATTCAAATCTTTCTTATTGTGCCATGATGATAAATTAACCCTTTTAGCTCTTCTCTGACTAAAGTTGACTCAAGTTGATACAATTTTCTTGGGCAAAAATAGCTCCCAAGGGCCATCTCATATATCATGGAAGCTAGAGTGAAATACACCTTCTGGGGTTCAGGAATTTGTTGGAAAAGCTGGCAGCTGTGTGGGCTTCATGAAAGCAGTTGTTGAAGGTTAAGGCAGAATGGGAAGCAGCATGACTTATCATTGAAGAAGTCCCCCATCTTTGACTCAGGTCCCAAGACCAGAATAGTTCTACGAATTTTTCTTTATTTCTGTTTTGGCTTCAGATGTTTAAAAACATTCTGATGAGTCACCATCTGAGTACTGATATAGAAAAATAGAGACCATTGTGATCATGCACAATAATAGAAGAAGTCTTATAAAAATAGTTTAGTTAAAATCTCTAAATCAATATGACTGCAGTCTTCAACAAACAAAAGCAACAGAATCGGCAAGGGAAAAGAATTTGATTCCCAGAGTAACCACATTATATTATTCAAAATGTCATTTAAAAAATAAAAATTAAATAAAATAAAGAGTGACAAGGCTTACACAAAAATAAGAAAGTATGGACTAGTCACTGGGGTTTGGAAGTAGGAAGATACAAGAAAGAAATTGTCAGGAACAGATCCTCAGAATGTGCAGACATTGGCCACATTAGATGGTGATTTCATAACCATTGTGTTCAAAGAGTTGAATGTAACTATGGACAAATAAAGGAACCACAAGAATGATGAATAAATGAAAAATATCAACAAAGTGACAAAGAGTATAACAGCAAATCAAATAGAAATTTAAATTTGCAAAGTATAATAGCTGAAATAAAGAATTTTAAAGGACTTCAACAGCAGATTTTAGTGCCAATGAGAAAGCAGGAAAAATCTTGCATATTGGAAAAATAATATTATATAGTTAGAGAAGATACAGAAAAAGATTAAAAGTATCTGAGTCTATAGTACTTGCAGTGTATAAATACCCATTTTGGGAGGCCCAGAGGATGAAATGAAAAAACAGACTATTTTGAGTAATAATGGTTAAAATTTCCTGACTTGAAGAAAGATATGGATTCACATATTCAAGAGGCTCAGTGAACTTCAGTTAGGATAAACTAAAGAGACTACAAAGAGATACATGAAATTCTGATGTCTAGAGCCACCCAATTTCTGGCTCTCAGTACAGAAGCACTTATAAGTGAATGTATTTTCTTACAATTTCACTCTGGAAAGGTTTAGATTGATATTCAATTATTTCCTTTTTTTAACTTTTAGAATAATCATCTTCAGATAAATTTTGAATAAGATTATAAATATTGCTTCATTTATCTTTAATGTCTACAACTACCCTCTATGTATCTATATATCTGTATTAATTATGTTTGATAGTATAAGGTTAACATTTATCATCTACTTTTACATTTACTAGCTTTATTCACATTTCTCATTTTCTCTTTTGTGTTTTTGCTTGAATAATATAATCTTATAGAATGTCTTATTTCATTTTTTTGTGGAAGCATTTGCTACAATATGATATTCATAGACAAAATAATCATAGAATTATAGTTTTGTATTGGTATTATATATATTGGATTAAATTAGCAATGACTAATTTTCTGTTTTAAGAAAATCTCTGCTATCTATCTATGTATGTATAACTATATATATGTGTGTATATATATGAAACTGAGATATAATATATATTATATAATATTTAGTATATATTATCTATCTATATATAATTATATATATATATGGTTTTATCTATAGGTAAAAAACCATTGAGAATATTTATTTAGAACAATATATTATTAAAAAAAAGAGGTAAGATGCACACTTTGACAGCACATATACTAAAATTCCAGTGACACAGAGAAGTTTAGAATAGCCCTTGTGGATGTATGACATACAAATTCATAAAGGTTTAATTTTTTTCATAAACAAATAAAAATGGCAGGAAATGATGATAATTTTTATAAACATTGAATGTCAGTGGTCTTAACTCTCCAATTAAAAGACAGACTGATAGATTGGATTAAAACAGGTGTTAATCATCTGGTGTTCATAATAAACTCACGTCACAGGAAAAGGTAGCCATAGGTTGAAATTGAAGGAGTGGATAAAGATATGCCATGAAATGGAAAATAAAAACAAGCAGGAGTAACTACCATCATAGCTGAAAAAGCAGACTTCAAGACAAAATTAATCAGAAGAGACAAGAAATGTTACTTTATGTTGGTTAAGGAAACTATCCAACAAGAGCATATAACAATTGTAAATACATCTGTCACTTATCTAACTACATAAAATAAATCATACATATAGTATCATCAGATATACTATAATACAATAATATTAGGTGATGTGACTATTTCTCTCCAATTAATAGATAGGTTATTCAGACAAAAACCTGAAGACTATTTAGACATTAACAACACTATTAAAAAAATGGATCTCACAGACATCTGTAGACTATTTCATCCCACGAGAAATGAATTCACTTTTTTCTCAGCTGTACATAGAAACTTGCCCAAAATAGAACATATTTTGGGGCACAAATCAAGTCTTATACAAAAAAGTAGAGGTTATATCTTTTATCTTATCCTATCATAATAGGATGAAATCTTAAATTGATAACAAAATAAAAAACAAACCATTTTAAAATGTGGAGAGGATGAGGAATGGGTCAAATGAGAAATAAAAAAATACTAATTCAAAACCAGTAAAAAAAGAGGAAATCATTAAATCAGAGCCCAAATTAATAAAATGTAGAATAAAAAATGAAGCAAGTATCACCCTGATACCAAATCTAGATAAAGGTTTTAAAAAATACTGCATTAGATATGAGGTTCTATTTATATTCAGGCAATGGATTTCTTTACCATTAAAATATACTTGAAAAACATTTTTAACAAAGTTCTTAAAGGATTATTTTACCTGCTGGTTCCTTAGGGAGTAAATAAAAGGATTTAACATTGGGGTAACAGAGGTATTGAGCACAGCTATGCCCTTGGTCAAGGCTTCCCCTTCTTTGGCTGAAGTTTTGACATACATGAAAATGCAGCTTCCATAAGAAATGGAGACAACAATCATGTGTGAGGAGCAAGTGGAAAAGGCCTTTTTCCTTTGCTCAGCAGAAGGGATCCTCAGAATTGTCTTAATGATTAACACATAGGAGACAAGCAAGAACTTTAAGGTTGCAAAGAGAGTGAATAGAGACAGAAAAAAAATCCTAAGAGCTCAAGGAAGGATTTGTCTGTGCAGGAGATCAGGAGCAAAGGAGAGGAGTCACAGGTGAAGTGTTCAATGATGTTGGAGTCACAGAAATCCAGTTGTAGTCCCATGATCACAGGCAAAACGATAATGATAAAATCAGTCATCTAGGAACTAATGAAAAGCAGAATGCAGATCCTGCTGTTCATTATTGTTGTGTAATGCAGTGGCTTACAGATAGCCACCTAATGTTCTTAAGAAACAGTCAAAAAGAAAAATTCTGTTACACCAAGCAGTATGAAGAAAAACAACTGGGCCATGCAAGAATTATAGGAAATGGTCTTATCCCCTGTTGTTATGCTGACCAGGTATCTAGGAATAGAAACTGTTGTGAATGAGATTTCTAGGAAAGAAAAATTCCTAAGGAAGAAATACATGGGTGTTTTTAGGTGCAAGTCTACCAGAGTGAGAGTAATAATTGTTAAGTTTCCAATAATTCTCAATATGTAGGTGAAAAACAGAAATAGAAAAATGAAAATATTTGGCTTTGGATCATCTGTTCATCCCAGAAGAATGAACTCAGTTGCAGATGTTATTTTAGTACTTCTTCCAGTACTAAAATAAGGATCAATTCTTTAAGGATGTTAGGACTACCTTTTCATCACATCTCCTGAGGTGGGAAATATAAATGGCATGTAAAAAAATAAATTAACCATAAGGATGTACTAATTTTAAAAAATACACATTAAACACAACAAAATAATCTGTTTGTTATCTGCCTTATACATCCCTAGCCATTTAATATAAAGTTAGTCTGTTGATAAGTATAATAAGAGAGTCTGCATAAGAAAGTTATACTTTTTGAATATGCCATACTTTCCTTTACTTATCTGACCATATGTGTGCAAAAACTATGTAGAAATTCTTAAAACATAAAATACACTTTTGTTGTTAAAATACTATTCCAATGAACACACATTCTGAATTTCTGAACATGGAACATTTCGAAATATGTTTCTTAATTTTTCATGATACTCAGTGTCCCTCTTAACAGTATATAGGATTAACAATTTTACAAATAAACCAGGACTTTGAAAATATTACTTATATAACTCAAAAGAAACAAACATGGAATTTTCCAAAATATTAAAAATTTTCCTTTCTGAATTGAGTAATAATTTATCACTGCATAGATGAGTTTCTGAGGGCCAAAGCTAAGTTTATAGTATACAATTATTAGAAAAGGGAGAAAAAGAAATGAAGAAAGAAAGAAAAAATGCACTTATAGTCATGTGAATGCTATTGAACTGCTGAAACCCAAATGCTTAGTTACTCTTATTTAAGTGATGATGTTTGACACTTTACTTTCAGAGTTTTTCATATACTTCTCAGCCTGCCTATCTCTATTTTTTTTTGCACAATGACAAATATATAGCATATTGATGGAATTGGGGCTGATGGTCTTTGTTATATACAGTAAACATGCTGTAGGAATGACCCCATTAGAAAATCTACTGCTAACATCAGAGAGGCCCTGATGGGATGGGAATATGGCCTCAAGTCGTCAGAGAAGGTCCTAAAACCAGACTTAGGCAAAGTATTCAAGAAGTTCCACTCTTTATGGTCTGGGAAAGAGTTTGGGACCTGATGAGAAATCTTGTACACTGGACAGAAGCCCTAAGGGTAGTCTGAAGTTTTTAATTCATGTTAAGTATGAAAGTCTGGAACACAGGTAGCATTGCAAAATGGTCATTGAGTAAAAGTGTCTCCGTTACCAACTTACTATTTTTAAGAGTAGAACTATAAGTTTGAAGTTGGTGATGGCAGTAGAAAAATCAACAGTTTAGAATTAATTACAGGGCAGGATTTCACAGCCAGAGATAATGCTTTCTTTGAATTTGGAAAAACTTCTGAGAAAGAAAGAAAGAAAGGAAAGAATGAAGGAAGGAAGAAAGGAAGGAGGAAAGAAAAAGCAGGAGGGAGTGAGGGATGGAGGTGAGAGAGGGAGTAAGAAAGAGAGAAATCATTTAACACAAGGAACAAAATAAGTGGCTTTGGGGGATTTTTTTTTTGAGGGCCAATATTTACAAAGAAACAGACAAATAGAGGTTATAAAGATGTCAAATTTGCTTGTGAATTAAGTGAAACAGTTCCTAATCAGGACAGAAAACATGCCATGAATAAGAATCAAGTATCAACAGTTATGAAAAACAGGTGAAGTGCATGGCATATGAAATGCAATTGTTGTGATGATTAATAGTAAAGAACTATATCAAGTTGTATGATCCAGGATCAGGCATTTAGTATCTTGTTTCCAAAATTTCTATAAAAAGAATAAAGTCCTGACCTTAGATGCTAGGAAACCTGAAATACATTTTACTTGGCTCTCAGGAAGCATTAATAAAAAATAGGTTGTAATTTTTTTATTACTTCTTTTTTACCTTTCTGTTGGAAAACTTGGTTTTATAAATATTCTTTTTAAATAAACTAATTTGTTTTATCTGTTCCTTTTTTAAAATTTACCCTCCTCTAAACAGGCACAGGGGATTCTTGCTGGAGAGCAGAATTAAAATGTCTCTGGAGAGCATGGTACTGATGAGAGCACCCTAAACAAAAGCTGAGTAACTTTAACTAGACTTAATTTAGAATTTTTTTCCCTCAATATTAAATAACAGAAAAACGTACAATGCCAGCAATAACAATAAAGAAATGACAGTATTATGTTACTTTTGACTTTATATTGTCAATCTTGTCTATTTTTCAACATGAAACAAAAATCTGATGAAGTAATATAATCCTACTTCATGGGAACATGTAAAAACGTAGAAAATAGAATGAGAAGAAACCTCAAGAATATTGTGTTAGGCAGCTTTTGATTCCTCTGACCAAAATACCTAACAAGAACAGTTAGTGGATAGATTATTTCCTTTGGATCACAGTTTTGTAGGTTCAGACCATGGTTGGCTCACTCCATTGCTCTGGCCTGAGATGAGATGGAGCATCATGACAGAAATGTGTGGTGAGAAAAAGCTGCTGACCTCATGGATACTAGGAAGCAGAGGGAGAGAGAGACAAGTGAGAGGGGGAGAGAGAGAGAGAAATGGGAGTGGGAAGATGCATTCAGGCAGGGGGACAAAATATAAACTCCAAAGTCATGCCTCCAGTCACCTACTTCTTCCAACCACACTCCACCCACTTATATCCTAACCATCCTGTTAATCCATTCAAATTAGAATGGTCTGCATAGGTTACTACTCTCATTATCTAAGCATTTCAAATCTGAATATTTCTGTGGTGACACCTCATATGCAAACCATAACAAATATTAACTGTGCCATTCAGATCTTTATTTGTTGATAGAAAGCATATTGAGTATATATTTTAGGGAAGATAAAGTTAGTGATAGGCATATCAGCAAGATACAATGAAAATTGAGACAATAATATAAATATAAAACTCATAAAATTGATATCTGAAAAAAACTCCTCAAATATTTTCCTGTACTCCATGTTTGTGAAAATATATCAACATACACTCAACTCTTATGCATTAACAAATTAAATTAAAATTAAAACATTAACAAATTAAATTAAAATTAAAACATAAAATTTTCTTTAACAAAAAAATTAAAAATATTGTTTTTTTTTCACATTAGAATCCAAGTAAGCAAAGTTTTTGTGCTGTTTTTATTGTCTATGTCTGATTTTTTCTATGTGACAATTTCAGGTCTGTTACATTGTTTCAGTTACTGAATCCTTTAAGTATAATATGTTTGTTGTGTATGCTGAATTTGATTTTATTTTAATCCTTGGAATTGTGTTATATCTACCTGGATGTGTTATGAAAAATGAATCTGTAGAAATGGGGGAGAAATACTGGTGACTTAGGTTGATTGTCTACTTTAAGAGCACGTTTAATGAAGGACATGATTTTTAAGTTCCTTCCCCATTTCTAATGGTGAAATTTTGCAAGATTTCTATCATATTTCTTTTGGACTCATTTTTCCTGTTGAATTTTTTAAAATTCATTTGTATGAATACATTATAGTTTTATATAATTATATGGTTCATTTGAATCTTCATAAGTGAATATAATGTTATTTTTTCAGTTTCAATCCCCAATATTATCTCCTTTGCTCCCCATCTCCATCTGGTCTTACTATTGTACTGGGACTTGCCATTCAAATGAGAGAGAAAGAGAAGGAGAAAAAAGGGAGGAAAAAATGAGAAATGTACTGCTGTAGTCTTCTGGGTCCTGGGGATGTCAAGAATACCATAGAAGATGCAGAAAGGGGTATAGATCGCTCATGCTCTCTACAAATAATCTTGTCCCCTTTTTAAGATGCAATCCTTGTCCCAGTTCTCACTGTCTTCAACAGGGAGTTCAGATAACCTCTCCAGTGCAGATCTGCTTGTATGCAGGTTTGGAGTTCTATACTTAAAATCGCAAATTGCATATATGTCTGATGGTGTGGTCTGTAATATGTGAGATCTTTATGATATCTGCACCTCCTCGCAGCACTCAGAAAGGGAGTTCCCCATTTACTCTGAGCAGCCACACTCCAGGTGCTCTTGTAGACTGTTACTCACACTCACCCGACCATTGCAACTCTCTTATTTTTCTAAAACTCCATTATTTTTGTGCTTTGGCTGAGTTGGAATACAGCTCTGCTCTCCTGTCTCCTTGTGGGGCTGCACAACTGTTGATCCAGTTCAAAGGCAGAGCAATCAATATGGTCTGACCTCTACTCACCCACCACCTTATTCCATGATGGCATATTTTTTTTACATGCAAAGTCCATAAGGAATGAATACCACAATCATAGAAGAAGAACAAATGGAAAAGGCATTTATTTTTCCTTTGCAGGGCAGAGGGGATCTTCAGACGTCCAAGGATGAGTATGTAGGAAGGAATCAACAATGCTAAAATACTCTGAGTGTGACTATTAAGAAAAATGTTAAGTCCTTTAGTTATTTTGTGGCAGGCAATCAGCAAAAAAGAAGAGTCACTGATGGACTCTTTCCATTTGTGTTGAAGTCACAGAGATTCAACTGGAGGCCCCAGATCACTGAGAGAAACATAATGATAAAACTAGCTAGCCATGAGCTGGTTACAAGATTGTTACAGACTTTGTTCCTCATAATAGATGTTTCATACTGAGGTTTGCAGATAGCCACATAGTGATTATAGGGCATGACAGACAAAAGAAAAAATTCTGTTGCTTGCCAAAGCATTACATAAAACACCAAAGAAAACACAAAATAAAATACAATAAATTGCTAGGCAAGAATTTAGGAAATGGTTGTGTCATATCAATGCTAATCAGAAATCTAGGAATGCAGACTGTTATAAACAAAATTTCTACGAAAGAGAAATTCCCCAGAAAAAAATGAAGATTTGGTAGTGTTAATGTAATGATGATGGTCGTGTTTCCATTTAAACGCAATAAATATGTAGTTAGCATAAAGGAGAATATCACAGCTCATAATGCTGAGTAATCTATAAATCCCAGAATTTCTAATTGATGTTTTATTGGACATGGCCACGCCCTGAATTTTGGTACATTTATTGGTAAACAGAAAAGTGAATATCAACTCATGATATGATTTCAAAGATATTTGTGGTGCTTCCATTCCTCGTAAAGAACAAAGAAGAGAACACAGCCTACAGATCTTGCACAATACCAACTGTACCAAAACATGCATTATGGGAAGCCAGAAGGCAATATAAAGGCATAAAGTGAGTATTTGAGAAATAATCTTTAAAATTTTCAAATTTGGGGAAAATATGAATTTACATATCTAAGAAGCTCACTGAATTCCAACAACTCAGGGAAATTGCAGTGAGACACCTTAAAATACAATGTCTTAAGTCACCCCATTTCTGTTTTTTTTAAATTATAGCATCACTTAGAAATGAATACATTGTATAGGATATGGGGTACATGCCTGTGTTCCCAGCTACTCTGGAATCTAAGCAAAATATTATAAATTTGAGACCAATTTGGTCAACTTATCAAGACCCTGTATCAAAAGAAAAAAAAATTCTTTTATGTTGAGAATTATTGCTCAATGATACTATCAATGGTAGAGCTTCCCTGGATTCAATATCTAGAACTGCAAATAAACAAAGAAGGGAAGGAAAAATGGAAGGAAAGAAGCAGGAAGAAAAAAAAGAAAGGGAAAGAAAGAAAGGAGGAAAGGTATATATTTCTTAATAATTTTACTTTGAAAAATTTATACTAATTTTTACTTTTTGACTTGTGGAATAAATTTATTTAGATAAATTTTGATTGATTAAGAGTATCAAATTTTGCTTCATTGTATTCAATATAAATTTCTTTTTTCAATATTTATTTTTCTATGTATCTTTATCATTAATGTATATACATAAACATAGTATACACATAACATTAACACTGATTATACCATTTCATATTTACATTCTTTTTTACATTTCTGATATTCTCTTTTGCTCTTCTGCTTGAATATTATAACAAAACAAAAAGTCTCATATTGTTTCATTGCTTTGTAAATTTTGTCCTATAACTGGAACTCTAGACAAAATAATTATAAGTTTAGATTTTTTGTTGGTATTATGTATATCATAATAAATTTTCAATGATGAATATGCTCTAATTGTAAAAAAAAGTTTTGTGTAATATTACTTATATCTGGTTGATATTTATAGGTCAAAATAGCATGTTAGAATGTACATTTAAGATAATATATTATTAATGAACATATAAAATTTCAATAATGGCATATTTTAAAAAATCAGGTCTACAGCCAATACAACGTTTTTCAATAACCTAACAGAGCCCCCTTTGTCCTGAATTCTGAGAATACAGGATAGGGCCACAGTGTTAACCTTTTCAAAATCTTGGTAGGCAGTCAATGAACAAAGTCACAATTTTAAATAAACTCTGTAAACATGATTATATTTATCTAAAATTAATCTTAACAACTCTTCAAACCTTACATGTTATCAGATTTAAAGACAGAGAAAAGGCGGATTGAAATACACTTTGTCAAACTGTGGTTAAATTGCAAATATTACCTTCTTATGAACTTATGTTTAGAAAAGAACAACAAAAACATTGTATAAAAATGAATTCTATATATGAAATTTGCAAAAAAGTATATTTGTATGCTTTATTATTATCAGTTGCATTACAAAATTTATATCTTATAATTTTTGTGGATGAACATTTCATTGTTCAACATTTAACAGCACATCTTTTCTCTATTCTCATATGCACTAAAGGAGCTAGACTTCTGCATACCATATTGCTTGAGTCATATCTACATCAAAAGGTACAAAGCAAACTCACACTTATACAGAATCACCAAAGCAACTACTGTAAAAATAAAAGGCCTTGTCAAGCAATTAGAAACAAAAACCTAATTCTGAATGGGCTTAAAAATTCAGCTCTATAAAGCTTAAGAAGAAATTCCAATGAATGTATCAATTCAAAAGGAAGTTGCTATCAATTTAGCAGAACATTTCTTTCAATCACATAAAGTCAATATTTGGCCAAGATATATGGATGTTTTAAATGTTCATACTCTCAGTATAAATGTGTTAATTTTCATTTTTTATTATTATTAATTTTCATTTTTTATTATTGTTTCTATAAAACTTTGTTAGAAAAACTCATTGTTTTTAAGGAGGAGAAAAAAATAACTAAAGCACTGAGAATTTTAATGAATAGGAAGGCAGTGTTCCTATAGTAAATGAAATAATTTCACATGTCGATGCATGGCTGTAGAAGAATATTGCAAAGTGGTTAATGATGAATATGGAACAAAATTTTCTTCTTACAAATTTAAAGAAAGGGATTATACCAAAGAGAGAATATTTTAAACATTCTTAATCCCACACCCTCCAGAGTGTCAAAGTGAGTGTGTGTGTGTGTGTGTGTGTGTGTGTGTGTGCATGAGAGAGCAAGAGAGAGAGAGAGAGAGAGAAAGTATAAATATAAAGAATAACACAATAACACAATATACACACTGAAAAACAGTTTAGGTTATCATCAGTGTATTAGAATTTTGAGAATTGCAAGGATGATAGAATGCATAGGGATTTAACGTGCCACAAAAATATGACATCAGATCCAGCAAAACCAAAGACAAGACAGAGTCATTCCAAAAACAAACAAACAAATAACATACACACACACACACACACACACACACACACACATCCTCTAAGATAAAATCCAGGATCAGAAATAGCAAATTAAAAGAAAATAATGGAATATGGGGCAACCATTAGTGTAGTTCATTAAGAATGTATCCTGCTGAGCATACTGGAGCCTGCTAGAAATATCAGTCATCCCTGCTATATAACTTTGAAATTGGAGTCAAAGAGCATTAACTAACATGCACTACAACAATAAAAGATTTAATTCACAATGAAAACAAATACATATGCACTAAATAGAATGAGACAATATTCATAATGTGAGAATCATTAGAGATAGGAAGAGAAATAGAAACATACTAGAATACAATAATTCAAAGAAGAGTTTATTTTAGTACTCTGTTTATGCCCTCAAAAAAATAATTCTCAGAGTGGCATGATAATATGTGCTAAGATTTGGCTTGGTACTCAAAAAGAAAGTTCTTCAATTACCCTAAAACCCGAATTCTGGTAATTTTGTTAACTGTCATTTTTTTAATGACATCAAAACATTCATGCTTAGGGGTTGGGGTTATATGGCTCAGTTGTAGAGTGCTTGCCTTCCATGAATGTGGCACTAGGCAACACATAAAAATAAATAAATAAAATAACGGTATTGTGTCCATCTACAACTAAAAATAAAAAAAAAAATTAAAAAATTCATGCTCAAGAAACTTTCAGGGCATATAAATGTAAAATGCTAACTATTCCAACTGAGATGGAAATGTAATAATGTAGAAGACAACATTCAGGCAAAGGTAGTTGCTTAGTGAGTCAATGCCCAAATACAACAGTGTTGATATGTCATTGCATGTGACATTCCATTTAATTCTCAGGCAGGAATTTATTTACCATTAAAATTTACTTGACAAACATTTCTTGACAAAGTTCTTAAAGGATTGTTTGACCTGCTGGTTCCTTAGGGTGTAAATAAAAGGATTTAACATTGGGGCAACAGAGGTATTGAGCACAGCTATGCCCTTGGTCAATGCTTCTCCTTCTTTGGCTGAAGTTTTGACATACATGAAAATGCAGCTTCCATAAGAAATGGAGACAACAATCATGTGTGAGGAGCAAGTGGAAAAGGCCTTTTTCCTTTGCTCAGCAGAAGGGATCCTCAGAATTGTCTTAATGATGAACACATAGGACAGAATCACTAATGTTAAGGTTGTAATGAGAGTTAATATGGCCAGGATAAATGCCAAGAGCTCTAGGAGGGATGTGTCTGTGCAGGAGATCAGGAGCAAAGGAGAGGAGTCACAGGTGAAGTGGTCAATGATGTTGGAGTCACAGAAATCCAGCTGTAGTCCCATGATCACAGGTGGAAAGATGGTGAGAAAGCCAGCCAGCCAAGAACCAAGGACAAGCAGGGTGCAGATCCTGCTGTTCATTATTGTTGTGTAGTGCAGTGGCTTGCAGATAGCCACATAACGGTCATAGGACATGGCAGTCAAAAGGAAAAATTCTGTTGCACCCAGCAGTATGAGGAAAAACACCTGGGCTACACAAGAACTATAGGAAATGGTCTTATCCCCTGTTATGATGCTGACCAGGTATCTAGGAATAGAAACTGTGGTGAATGAGATTTCTAGGAAAGAGAAATTCCTAAGGAAGAAATACATGGGTGTTTTTAGGTGCAAGTCTACCAGAGTGAGGGTGATAATTGTTAAGTTTCCAGTAATGCTCAGTATGTAGGTGAAAAGTAGAAAGAGAAAAATGAAAACATTTAGCTTTGGGTCATCTGTTAATCCCAGAAGAATGAACTCAGTTGCAGATGTATAATTTTTCATTTCTTTATTTTTGTGTCTAAAAATAAAAAAATAGGAAACAATTCTTTAATGAGTTTAGGACTACCTTTTCATCACATCTCCTGAGTGAGGAAACATAAAAGGCCTGTAAGGAAAAAATAATTTAGCCACTAAGGTGTACCAAATTTTGAATGTATGTATTAGACAAATACAGAAAAAAATAAAACTTGTGTTATCTGCCTTATACAAATAAAACTTGTGTTATCTGCCTTATACATCACCAGTCATTTAATATGAAGTTATTCTCCTTCTAGGCTTAATAATTGCATCTGCATAAGAAATATATACCTATAAAATATACTCCACTTTCTTTAAAAAATCTGATCATATGTGTGTAAAAAATAAGTAGAAATTTTAAGATGTAGAATATTAATTTATTGTAAAAATAGTGTCTCTATTACCACAAGTTCTTTTTATTTTCTGAAAATGAAACTTTTTGACAGTTTATAATTTTTTCAGCTTTTCAGGTATCTAACATCATTCAAATGTATAGAGAATCATTTAATAAATAAATAAGGACCTTCAAAACCAATACATTATTTAAAGAAACATATTTATACTTTTACAAAGTATTAAATTTTTTCTTTTGTTAATCAAAAATATTATACCTGTATAGATGAGTTTCTGTGCACCAAAGGTGAGTTTTGTAGGTTATACAATGATTAGAAAGGAGAAAAATAATGAAGCAAGCAATAAAAATGCACTTACATTGAGATAATATCATGGGTAGCAGTTGGACCGCTGAAACCCAAGTTGTAGGTTGCTTTCTTTGTGTCACAATGTTTGATGCTTTACTTTCAGAGTTTTTCCTGCACTTCTCAACTTGTGTGTACCTGTGACTTTCTTACATAATGACAAACTTGTGCAGCATGTAAGTGGAATCTGAACACATGATCCTTGTTATATATAATGAACTTACTGTAGAAATGACTCCAATAGAAAAACTATTTTTAACATCAGACAGACTCTGATGGAGGGGGGCAGAGCTTCAGGTACTGGTAGAAGTTGCTACAATCAGATGTAGCCAATGTATCCAAAAATCCCTGGAATTTATGATCTAGGAAAAGAGTTTATGACTTGATGAGAAACCTGTTGTCCTGGTCAGTGGCAGAAGCTCTGAGGGCACTCTCAAGTGGTTAATCATGGTAAAGTCTGTAAGCCTGGAACTCAGGTAGCATTTCAAAAGTTGTCTTGAATAAAAGGGTCCCTGGTACCAATTATTTAAAAGCAAAAAAAAAAAAAAAATGGACAGTTTAGAACTGCTAACAGGGTAGGATGTGTGAGCCAGAGCTAGAGATAATGCTTTCCTGGAGTGTGGCAAAGCTTCACAGAGTGAAAGAATGAAAGAAAAAAAGAAAGAACAGGAGTGGGAAAGAAAAAAAGGAATAAGAAAGGAACAAGAGAGACAGAAAGAGAAATAGGAAGCAAGAAAGTGAAAGAACAAAAGGAGTAAAAAAGTGGGAGCTTTATCAGTTTATTATGAAAATACTTACAGAGAAGCAGGCAAGTAGGAGTTGATAAAGGTGCATATATTGCTTGTGAGTTAAGTGAAGGTTAATTGATGAACTGGAGAGTGCTCATATCATGAATGAAAATCAAGAATCAATAGTTATGGAATAGAGGTGAGCTGCACATAAAACAAAATTGTGGAGAAGATTAATAGTAAAGGGCTATGCCAAGTGTATGATCCAAGATTAAGTTTTTGGTAGTCTCTTGTTTCCCAAAAATCTATAAAAAGAACAAAGTCTTTACCTGGGATACAAGAAAACCTTCTAATATATTTTACCAATTTCTTATCAATTTTTGTAAGAAAGATGGGTTGTAATTTTTTTTTTTACTTTGTTCACCTTCAAGTTAGAAAACTTGGTTTTATAAACATTCTTTCTTAAATAAGCCAACTACTTTTATTTGCTTATTTTTCTCCTCCACACAGACACAGGGGATTCTTGTTGGAGAGCATAATTAAAATGTCTCTGGAGAGCATTGTACTGATGAGAGCACCCCAAAGAAAAGCTGAGTAATTTTAATTAGGCTTTGTAGAAATTATGTTTTTTCAACATTATATATCAGAGAAATATGCAATACGAGCAACAACTGTGAGGACATGACAGTCTTGAATTAATTTGGACTTCCTGTTGTCAATCTCATTTTCTTTCAACCTGAAAGAAATGTCTACCAAAGTAATATAACCCCACAGCATGGAAAATGTAACAAAATTATAAAGAGCAAGAGAAGAGGCCACAGAATATTAAATTTGCAAATCAAATATTTTATTTGTTGATAAAAGCATATTGAGTGTGTATTTTATGCAGAAGAAAGTTAGTACATAGACACATCAGCAAAATACAATGACAACTGATAGTACAGTATAAACATAAAGCTAATGAAATTGGCAAATAAAAAAATTGCAAAAAAAACCACAAAAAAACCTTGGGCTGGGGATGTGGCTCAAGCTGTAATGCGCTCGCCTGGCATGCGCGGGGCGCTGGGTTGGATCCTCAGCACCACATAAAAAGTTAAAAAATAAAGATGTTGTGTCCACTGAAAACTGAAAAATAAATGTTAAAAAGTTCTCTCTCTCTCTCTCTCTCCTCTCTCTTTCTCTCTCAGAAAAAAAAAAACAACATACAACTTGGCATAGTCCTTTACTATTAATCGCCTCCACAATTTTGTTTTATATGCCATGCAGCTCACCTCTTTTCCATAACTATTGATTCTTGATTCTCATTCATGGTATAAGCCCTCTCTGGCTCATGAACTAAGTTTCACTTAACTCAAAAGCAAAATGTGCACCTTAATCACTTTTTTTTTTTTTTACTGTTTCTTTCACAGTAAATTAAACCAAGCACAATTTATGTGCTTGCTGCTACCTGCACAGCTGAATCTTAGAAACCAGTGAGGGACATGGGAGATTAAGACAGACAAAAACACTTCTAGAGAGAAAATTGGGACCATGTGGGACACTGTCCTCTGAAGGAGGAAAAATGACTTGTAGCTAGTACAGCATATTTGTTATTCGAGTTTTATTATCAATAGGTTATTTGTGGGAAAGTTTCTCCAAACCAGGCAGGCCTGCAGGTCACAGCACTTGTGAGACATTGTGGTTATCTTATCGTGCTCAGAATTCTCTATCCCTGACAGCTAGTGTTTGAGCTTAAGGTCAAGAATGGTATAGTTCCATGCCTTTGCACATAGCCTCCTCAGGAATGGCATCACCATAGCAACTGGGCAATCTTGTCCTGCAATTTTGCACAGAAAGTTCCCTGTGCAACTCAGCCACAGCCACGAGGCAGTCAGAGACCATGATCCAATTCACTTCTCTCCACATGTGCTCCTTTCATTATCTATGTCTGATTATTCCTATTGGACAATTTGGGGTCTGGTATATTGTTTCAACTTCTAAATTGTTTGATCACAGTATGCTTGGCACATATTCTGAATTTAAATTATTTTTGTTCTTCAAATTGTTTTTGTATCTACCTAGACTTTCTATGGCAGGATATCTTTGGGACTTCAGGAGAAATATAGGTGAATTAGGTTGATCAGAATATTTGAAGAGAAACATCAAAGAAGAAAAAAAGTTTTTTTTTTTTTGAACAAAAAAGACAAAAGTGTCCCTTCATTTGTTTTGGAAAAAAGTTTTTTGTTTGTTTGTTTGTTTTGTTTTTTTTTTTTGTGTTTTTTTTAAGAAAAAAGAAAAAAAAAGTGCCCCTTCATTTGTTTTGGAAAAAAGTTTTTGTTTGTTTGTTTGTTTTGTTATTTGAACAACAAAGAAAAAAAGTGCCCCTTCATTTGTTTTCTAATCTTTCTGAATATTTTGTGCAAGACGTTTCAGAATTGTTTTTTCTTTACATTTTCTACCAGGCTTCTAGGAAAACATTTGCTTTTGAAGATGTAGCACTTGGGTTTTAATAAAAGTACCAAGATTGACAACCCCTGGAATTATACCCTTTCATAATCTCTTCTTCAGCACTGGAAAAGAGGCTTAATTCTAATATGACAAAGATGATTTGAAGGGCTGAGGTTGTGGCTCAGTGGTAGAGTGCTTGCCTAGAATGTGCCAGGCTCTGTGTTCCATCCTCAGCACTACATAAAAAAAAAGATGATTTGATGTCCTTTTTACGATTTATGTTGTATTATGTAAGGTTCTTGCCAGTTTTGTTGCTCTCCATCCTCTCTCCTTGCTGGCTCTGGAGAAACAAGCTTTCAGGAATTCTAAAGCCATCATAAATATGCTGGCAACAGCCTGAATTATCCTGGAAGTAAACTCATGATCCCCAGTTGGACCTCAAGATAGTGACCCAGACCACAGGATGCCTCTGTGAAAGTATCATAGAACATCCAGGTTTTCCATTCACAGATATAGTGAAACTTCTTCTGTGTCTTCTTACAAAGTGCTAAATTTGTAGTACTTAGTTACATGGCAGTGGATACTATTACAGAACACACTGACTGTGCCTCCCACGTGGAAGATTTGTAAGGAAGCACATTAAGATCCAGCAAGCTTGACATCAATTTGCTTTGGAATCTTTAGTACCTGGCAATCTAGTGCACAAAATTTCTACTTTACTCTTTATTTTTCTGTAGCTTTCTCTTTGTGCTAAGGCCTTAAATGTTGGGCATTCTTATTTACTCTTCTTATTAATATATTGTTCTTATATCTGTGAAAATTTTTGTATCTAGGAAAATACAATATTCCCAAAATAAACTTGTGCTTGCAAATCATTTTTACGCCTGTATCTCCTCAGCTAGAAAGATGCTAGAAAAGAAGTCAGAAAATGCATGGTGGGCAGAATAGACTCCTCCTGTGATTTTTACACTAATAAAAAACACAAACCCAAACAAAACCTTTAACTATATAAATCCTCAGATGAGAAATTGAAAACAACATACCATTGGCCAGGACAAAATTGCTGTCTCTCAGACTATCAAATGCATGCTCCATTTCTTCAGTAAAGGGAAGGACAGATTGCAATGGTTTTTTATTCCTTGGGTAATATTCCTTCCTCTTGAACTTTGTTGAGATTAATGTTTTAATATCTTACAAATGTTTAAGTGCTAAAGTTCACTATCACAACATTTTTTTTTCCATTAAAGTGCTGGAAACATAGAAAATGTAGAGAAGTAATAGCAAGAAACACTGTAATATTTCCCACTGAGATATTTTTTTCTGAAATTGTTTATAAATTGTTTTTAATTGTTTATAAACTTATTGAGTTTTGTTTTTTCTCTGTTTTATTTCTTTCTTTAATTCCTTCTACTTCTTTTTTTGTTCAAAATTTATTGTACCATTCTGGATTGAACCCAAGGCCTCATGCATATCAGACAAGTGTTCTACCACTGGGCTATACCCCCAGCCTTGAGGATTTTACAGGGTATTTTGGTTTAGATATGAGGTGTACCCTAAAAGCACATGTGTAGGACAATGCAAAAAAAAAAGATTAGAGGTAAAATTATTGAGTCATGAGAGGTTCAGCCTAATCAGTGCATTAACCCTTTTATAGACATGGGTGATAACTGTAAGCAGATAGGGTATTCCTGAAGGGGGTGGGTCACTAGGGGTGTGACTTTGCGGTATATATTTTTCCATGATAAGGGGAGAGGCTCTTTCCCTCCTTCCACCCTCTGTCTTTTCCTAATTCCATTCAAATAAGAGCACCAATTTCATCTAGCAGCTACTCTGAACTCCTGTGTTCTGACAATCCACCTCTTTCCCTAGAATCAATGATCCAATACACCAAGGTAAAAGCATCAGTGCAGTTTGTGATTCATTCTCAGGGGCCATGCACATGTACATTCTTTTTCAAACCTTATCCCTGAGGAGATATTTATTATCTCTGGGTGAACTTCATGTTCCTCCTCCTCCTTTTTCCCTTCTCTGTGAATAAAAAGTCCCTTGTGTGAAGTATATCTTAGTGATGTTTCCCTGTTCCTTCTGTCCCATAGGTGATGAAAAAAATATAGTTAAATGTAAGAAATTACTATGATACATGGCATTAATACATCATCACTTCTTTGGCTACTCTACCTCCCTTTGGCCTTAATCCAGACTTAAGCTGACTCTGTTTTGTAATTAGCTAGAGGAGTACAGAAACTCATAATTAGGGTTTTGAACTCAAAATGACTTTTCTCTGTGCTCCATTTAAGCTGGCTTATTGAAGAAAAAACAGAGTAGTTTTTCATTGAGATTCATTGAGTTTTGAAGCTTTGGGTTGACACCTTTTTATTTCATTTTTACTAATTATTTTTTTATGAGAAAGGATTTTGCTATTTAGCCAGGCTGATCTCAAACTTGTGATCCTCCTACTTTAAGCTTCTTAGTATGTTGGATTGATATCTTTTCATGAGTAAGGAAATTCTTAGCCGTCATTATTTTGAGTATTGCTTCACTCCCATTTCTCTCTTTTTTCTGAAATACCAATTTTCATATACATTAAAATTTTTTTCCTCATGAAATTCTATATTTCATATATTTTGTCATCTGTTCTACAAATTGAATGACCTAATATTTCATAATAAATTTTCTTCCTTATTATCAGACCCTATCAAGTATTTGATTCTGTACTATTTTCAAAACAACTGCAAAGAGATTATATTAATAAAAGAAAAGTAAAGCATTTTTGTTAGTTTAATATTAAATGTTAAACATTTTATAAAATATAATGCATCCCCTATAAAAAGAATATCTACTATATGTATCTTAATGAAGTACCATTATAAGTCTCTGTAGAAATTTATCTGGCTTCTTCTTTTACCAATTGAGGTTGTTTTTCATCAGATTTTATGATAGTTTTTCAAATAAGGAGTAAACAAATAATTTACTGATTTTAATGTAATTTTGCATTATGTTTAATAAAAGAATAAATCATCTCCCTGGTTTAAAGGACATGTATACAAAAATGTGGTTGTGCTTTTCTTGAAAGCAGCTTGTTTAGTTATATTTCTATTTTAAGTTACTTCCTAAAATGTAAGTTATGCCATTGTTTTTGTGGACATCTTATTCACATGTGGACATTTCATGTTACGAGTTGGTGCAGAGACTATAAGAAATAAATATGTTTAATGCCCCCAAAGCACATACTATGAGTTGATTTTAGAATATTCAGTGATTAAGGATTATGACCAATATTGTCATTAACTTGATATTCTTCTCTGAACTCTTCTTTTAGAGGGTAGAATGAGAAGATTCCCAATAGCTCAGAAACTTGGCACAATTTAATTTTTCATACATCATTTGAATGCCACTATAAAATTTAGACTCCATTTTAACATCAAAATTTCAGGCTTTCCTATAGATACTCTAATGAAGCCACTAATTAACTTTGATATGTTGTTTCTAGATTTAATGGTGAAAATATCATTTAGTGTCTTTTCCTATAAGAATTCTTGGGGATCCAAGAACTTTTACCAGTTCTGAGTAAATATGCTCAAATATTATATAAAAAGTGGAAATATAATGTACAGCAATCTGGAGACAAAACTATTCGTTTTCATTCAAGTCATAACAGGAATATCTAGCTAGTTAACAATAATAAAATATTACAGTTTTGATGCAAATGAACACCTCACATTTCCAGATTTTAGATTAGGCTGAACTTACACATCAATCATTTGATTTGTAGAGAAGTAAGAAAAATGTGTTTGAAAATGCCACATGTAAGCTGAATGGAGACACAAATCTTTATATATGTTCCTAAATATCTCTGGATTTTAATATGAAAACAGTCTTTGTTGAAAGGGATGCAACAAACAAAGTATGGGTTAGAAATTAATTTTAGATGATCTTTTTGAAAAGCCATGCCTAAGATACCTTTATTTATAATAAGTAGAGATTTTCAAATGCATCAGCAAATGAAATACCTGTGGAATTTGTGGAAAGTAAATGTATTTGCTGTTTTATTGTTTTGTGCTCAAAGAAGTTGTCATATAAACCATTTTATTCTGAATATGTAACTATAAGATTCAACTAGTTGGGGCTGGTGATGTGGCTGGGCGGTAGCGCATTAGCCTGGCATGCGTGTGGCCTGGGTTCGATCCTCAGCACCACATACAAAGATGTTGTGTCTGCCAATAACTAAAAAACAATAAATAAAGAAAAAAATATTAAAAATTCTCATTCTCTCTCTCTCTCTCTCTCTCTCTCTCTCTCTCTCTCTCTCTCTTAAAAAAAAGATTCAACCAGTTAAACTTAGGTTTAGAGAAACAAGAAAATATTCATGTAACACATGATGAAAGATTTAAAGAACATATTTAAAACAGTTGCTGTGTTTGTCTATTGGACTAGCACCATGAGCAATAATAGTAAAAAATGTATAATAAAAAAGGTGACTCATACTTGTTCCATCACATATAGTAAAGGATTCAGTGTTTTAATATTACTCTATGGAAATTATTACTAATATAATAAAACTAATGATGAAGTCAAACTTATTGAACAATTGGGAAAAATGTATATTCCGTGTAAATTTTCAACTGTGCATTTATATGCCAATTTTACAGTGCATATTGTTTTTAGTCTTAAGATTAATAAAATTTATTTTTCTGTTGAAAAATTTCTAATGACCACTACCAAAACCCTTAGATCTAACCATATGTATATCACCAGGAAATAACGTTTTAGAAAAGATTAATTGCAAAACACTAATTTTGATTAGGTGCACATTTTGGAATACAGATATATCCAGAAAATACACATCTTTCTGAAAAAAACTGAGCAGAAGATGATTTTAACAATAGGGGCATTAACCATGTTAATCTAAAATTGTTTTCCTGGGTAATCGGTGAGATTGTAGGTGTTAGGTCTGCATATATTAGAAAAACTAGATAAGTGTGCAGATTCTTCTATCAGGAAATTATAAAGCCATCTTTTTGTAAAGTAAAAAGTATCTGAAAAGAGAATTAGTAAAATATTAGTAAAATGAGTATCCATAAAGGAGATAAGAGTAAGGGGGTTAGCTTGGAGTTCTGACTGCTACATAAAATGTGAAAACTCTTAAAGGAAAACAAAGCGCATGCATATCTAAAGAGTTGTTGGGTTCTTTTTTTTTAATCTTATTTTTTTGGTGGGGATATATATTGTCTTTTTGGGAACTGGGAGTCAAACCCAGGGCTTTGCGAATGCAAGGCAGGCGCTCTACCACTGAGCTACATCTCAGCCCTGGGTACTTAATTATCACTTCAAAATATACACTGAATGTATCCTTTTAAAATATTGTTTAATTTTTTATCACCTCCACCCCCTTGCAGGTCAAGTGGCATCTTGACAGAATTGAACCCATGAGGAACCACACAATAGTAATAAAGTTCATTATTTTAGGACTGACAGAGGACCTAAATTAGAAAATTATAATTTTTCTTTTTCTATTTGTAAATTACCTTTTGAGTGCTACTGGAAATCTTACCATCATCCTTCTGACCTCATTGGATTTCCTCCTCAAAACACCCATGTATTTCTTCCTAATAATTGTTTTCTTCTTAGAAATCTCATTGACAACTTCCTGCATTCCTAGATACCTGGTTACCAGAGTCACTAAGAAAAATACTATTTCCTGTGATGCTTGTTGGGCACAAACTCTTTTTACTGCTTTCAATAGTTTCTCCTGTTGGCTGCTATGTCCTATGACCGCTATGTGGCCATCTGCAAACCCCTTCATTATGCAACTATTATGAGCAGCAGAGTGGTCCACAATCTGCTTGCTGCTTATCACCTCTGGAGCTATTCTGAGTCTAACCCTGGAATTCTGTGATGGCAATATTATTGACACATTTTCTGTGACTACTCTCCTATCCTGAAACTTGCCTCCACAGACACCAAGGGCATAGAATTGTGAAAAAATCGGGGGGGGGGGGGGGCAGATATCTTTGATTGAATTCAGGGGCACTCAACAACTGAGCCACATCCCCAGCCCTATTTTGTATTTTATTTAGAGATATGGTCTCACTGGGTTGCTTAGCACTTCACTGCTGCTGAGGTTGACTTTGAACTTGTGATTCATCTTGTCTCAGCCTCCCAAGCTGCTGGTATTACAGGCGTGTGCCACCATGCCTAGCTAATTGTCAAATTTTATTTTAGCAATTATCACACTCTTGAATACATTGGCACTGGTATTGTTCTCTTATATCAAAATCATAAGAACAGTTCTGAAGAACCCTTCTGCCCAGGAGAAGAAGAATGTAAGGGTTCTGTGTTTGGAATTGAGGTTTCTGATAGCATCATGACTGTGGCATTCTTGGTGGCTAGTGAAGTTTCTGTGCAAAGACACAGAATACCTGGCTTCTAGGAAAACTCCTGTGCAAAGACACAGGATGCCTAGCTGCTGTAGCAATGTCCTACATGAGGTGACTGTGCTAGAGTCTTACCAGCCTCAACCTTGATCTCAGGCACATAGCTCCTGGGAATAAAGTAAAATGCTTGCTAGATAAATACAACGTTTCACCAAGCTCCAGTTCTTCTGGACCTGAAAGCTAACAGTAACTTTAAATAATGGGCTTCTTGAGAGCTACACAAAGTTCCTAACATTGCACATTGCAACTATAGTATGTAACTGAGGAATAAGCTGCATAATGTTGCTAACTCTGTAACCTACCTAATGACACAATAAACAACAATGTAGTTATGGCATTAAGGACCTAATAGAACCTACTGGTATAAATAAATGTGGCCACTTGGATCAACAGCCATCTTTCCTGCCTCTGCATCTTGCATCTGCCTCCTTTTAGTTTTCTTGCAGAAGAAGACTTTTTCCACGTGTTTCTCCCACTTGATTGTTGTCTCCATCTCTATGGAAGTTGTATTTTTATGTATCTCAAACTGTCTTCAAAGGAAAGGATATCTTTAAACAAAGGGGTATCAGTGCTCATTATTTCCATTGCACCTGTACTAAATCCTTTCATATACAAACTAAGAGATAAGCCTGACCCAGCTCCCACTTGATGCTTAGCCACACCTACAGTTAGAAACTGGATACTGACTAGGTCCTGCTTCAATTATAGTCAGCACAGAAAATTGGTGTCAGCCCTTCCCAAACTTGGGTAGTAGAAACTAGAAACCAAGTGAACAAGCTGAGTCTCTTTCCTCAATGGTAAGGTCAGTACCAAACTGATCAGCATTGATCAGGGTGAGCATTTCAGCAGCACAGATCACTCATGGAGATTCCACAACCAAAGGACCTGTGGTTATAGACAACCACCTGGTTCTATGCCATCTTTAAAAGGATCCTGTAGAGGAGAGCAGGTACATGGAGACCCAGAACAATCACAATAACATCCCAGAGCTCTGCATCTTGAACTTCTGTGTACAACTGAAACAACCAACAGACACACCACCATACCTTCCAGTCATCAACCACAGGCTCCTGAGCTGGCAAACCAGAACTGGCTGGCATGAGGTCCACAACAACTAAAGGAGTGGCTCCTTACCCCAGCCCCTCTGGAGAGATCCAAAATCAAAGAATTATGAAGATCTTCTCAATGTCTCAAATCCTAATGGCATACATGTCAAGATTCAACAAGGATTTTCTTCATTTTGGCATGGTTTACTATAAATAACTCTCATATAAACTTTAATAATATATAGTATTTTTTATCTTGGTTGTTAGTTGTTAACCTAGTAGCAAACACTGTACCTTCAACCTGTTTAGATGTATTCTCTCTAATGTTTTAAAGCATTAATTAGAATCATTTCCCCCATCTTTGTTTCCCTGGTCCTCATTTATATGTACTCCTCTTACCCTTTAGTTTCCCTACTACATTATCTGCTACTACCTCAAATCCCCCCATATTTTCTCCTTTTTACCTTGGGGCATACTATTATTTTCTACTTTCCTCTCTCTCTCTCTCTCTGTCTCTCTGTCTCTCTCTCTCTCTCTCTCTCTCTCTCTCTCTCTCTCTCTCCTAATCTTTCTTCATCCACCCTAAGCCCTCACATAATGTCACAGCAATTGTACTCTATTTAATAACTAATTTTTCAACATGTTTCAGAACTTTACTACAGTTTATACCTGGAAAAGAGAACTGTGGAGAACATATCTGCAAGTATTTCATAAGATTGAACAGTATATGGCTTAGCTCTAAAATGACTGTAGTAAATACGGGTTCAGTTGCTTTTCTCAAAGTGATGCTGGTAATTAAAGTATCAATACCTGGATGATACCCAACCAAGGATTCTTAGGAGAAAGAAGCTCATGAAATAGTTCTTTGCTTAAAAAGCAAAGAAATAAACTTCCCAGTGTGAAAAAAATGGAACAAACAACCCAAAACAGCTCTGAACAGTTCAACAACTCTTTAGAGAGTTCCTAGTTAAAATGTTCTATGAGCAAAAAAGAAGATGTATACAATTTTCATATGCTGTGTATGTGTCTGCATTTGTTACAAAGATTTTTTTTTTAATTCTCCCATGACCTATTTTATATTCAAATGGTTATTATTTAATCTTCACATGTTAAAATGGTTTCTGTTTTTCTTTTATTGATTTCTAATTTTACCCTATTAGGATTGAATAAGATATAGGGAATTATTTCTCTCTCCCTCCCTCCTATTTCTCTTTTGTATTTCCTAAGACTCACTTTGCATCCTAAAATATGATCAATTTTGTAAAAGATTCCATGTGCAACTGAGAAAAAAATGAATTTGGTAGTTCATGGATGAAATAGTGTGTAGTCATTGTTAGATCCATTTGATTAATAGTATTTATAAGGACTGAATGTATGTAGCATATGTCTGGGTGACATATATATTTGTGAGAAAGGTGTGTTGAAATCATTGAGAAATATTAGGATTTTATGTTTAGCCTATCTTTGACGTTTGGGGCATAGATATTTACAATCATTACATCTTTCTATTGGATACTTCCCTTTCCCAGAATGAAATTACCATACTTTTTTTTTCTTCTGATTAATTTTGTTTGATAGATTCTTTGTGAGATATGAGAGTAGCTACCCCTGCTTATTTTCATCTTTATTTGCATGGCATATTGTTTCCCAAACTTCTGCCCTCAGCCTGTGGATGTTTTTGTCCATAAGGTAAGCTTCTAGTAAACAACATATGGTTGGGTCCTAATCCACTTTGGCAGTTTAAATCTTTTCATTAGAGCTTTGAGACTATTTACAATTGGTGGGGTTATAGAATGATAATTTTTGTTTCCTGCCATTTTGATTTATTTCTAATGTTTAATTCAGACTTGACTATCCTTCACTTAGATTGTCTTCTAGTGAGATTCATTCATTCATTGACTCTAATTTTTTAAAATTAATTTCATCTATTCATAATACTTCTTTAAGTATTTTTGTAGTACTAGCTTAATAGTCATGAATAATTTTAATTTACGCTTGTGTTGGAAGAGTTTCATTTAACATTCAATTCTAATGGAATAGCTGTGCTAAATATTGTAATTCTGTTTGGTAATAATTATCCTTCGGTGTTTGGTATATGTTCTTCCAAGCTGTCCTGACTTTTTGAGTCTGGGCTATGGAGTTAGTAGTAATTCCCACAGCCTTACTTTTAAGTTTGGCCTGCTGTTTATCTCTTATGGCCTAAAAATTCTAATCTAATTATGTATATTACATATTTTAAATATAGTGGGTTTGGGAGAGGTTTATTCAAAATCTTGTCTATTTAGGATTTTGAAGATATCCTGTATTTGGATTTCCATTTCATCCTGATGGTTTGGAAAATTTCCTGTTACTTCACCAAAAAGGTTATGCATGTTTGTATCTTACTGCCTTTCTCAAAGCCAATGATCCTTACATTTGGTCTCTTAATGTTGTTTCAAATTTCCTGAGTCCTCTGGTCATAGTATATTGCTAGCTCTATTTTCCAGATTGAAAATAGAGCTAGCAATATACCTTGAATATACCTTGACTTTGAGACCTGAAAATATGTCTTCTTTATGGCCCAATTAGTTAGTGATACTTTCAATTGAATTTTACAATTTATCCATTCATTCATTTTGAGATATCTATTTAATTATTTTTCAGAATATCTATTTTTAAAAATATTTACTTTTAGTTGTATTTGGAAACAATACTTGTATTTTATTTATTTTTTTTTTTAATGTGGGGCTGAAGATTGAACCCAGGACCTTGCACATGCTAGGTGAGTACTCTGCCACTGAGCCATAACCCAGCCCTTCAGAATATCTATTTATTCAAAAAAACTTTTACCTCCTTTATCTTCTATCTTGGCTCATTTCTTTGATTTCCTTTTAGTTTATTGATCATTTTAACCCTCTTATTTTTGAATGCTTCACATTAGCTCTTGTCCACTTCCAGTTTTCAGGAGTTATAGACTTTTGGAGGCATGCTAGTTTTTTGTTTTCTCATATTTTCTGTATGTCTTTGTTTAGATTTGTCTCTCTACTCATATGGGTCTTTCTCCCATTGTTGTCTAAAGGAATCTAGTGAGCTTCTTTCACTTTACCTATGTCCCAATCCATGAATATATCATGGCCCATGTCAAGGGGTCCCAGTCAATGTGTTTATAGTACTTTGGTTAATCCCTTACAACTCTTTGAGGGGACATGATGATCACCTATGAATGAAAATAATTAAGACAAAACCTTATGCTAATTAGTCTTAGTCTTTAAGCTTGCTAAACATTTTCTAAAACTTCAACTAATCTGAAGTGGAACATGGGGATTGTACACCACAGTAAGCTTAAAGGTTGGTATGAAAGAGGTGGAATTGCTATTATACTACATATGGCATGTACATCAAAGAGAAAGAAGGAAGAATATAATGAGGAAAAATGAAGAAAGTGAGGAAAATAATGAGGGACAGAAGAGAGGCAGAAAGTGAAAAGTGAGTGAGATTATTAAAAATAGCAAGAATAAAAATTCTAATGTATAGATCCAATTCATATTTTACCCTAAAGAAGATAACACTGGCAAACAACCCCACACAAAAAAGTAAAAAAATAAATAATCCAAATAAAACTAACAATAACAAAAAAAACTAGAACATAAGAAGAAAACAGAACAAAAAATAAGTAAAAGAAAGAGAATAAATCTAAAAAAAATAGAAAACAACAAACTAAACAACTAATCAAGTTAGCAAAAGAAAAATCAAACAAAAAGCAGAACACAACAAACACACACACAAATCACATACACTCACATACTCATGCACACATACACCTACTAACAACAGAACAGAACAAAACAACAAATAGAAATAAGAAACATACAGAAATTTAAAAAAATCAGTGAAAGAGGCAGAAACTGGAGAAATGATAAAGAGAAAAGAGAGAGAATGAATGTCAGAGTAAGAAGAGAAACAAAATAAATAAGTCAGATTAATACAATATTTTATATTAAAAAATGTCAGTGAAGGAGACTCTTTCTAGGAACCCCAGCTACTCAGAGGTCTGAATCAGTGGGGTCACAGGGCTGAACATCCCTTGGTCGATCCCCTGTACTACAAAACTCAAAAATGCAACAAACATAATTAGTGATCATACAATAAAAACAGAGGAAATGTTTTTAAAAGAAAAAGAAACAGAAGAAGAAAGGGATGTGGGGAAGGAGATTAGCCAGGAGAGGAAATAGTAAAAGTAGAGAAAAGGAGGAAGGTTCATCAAAACAGAGAATAGCAGTGTATTTCCAATAAACACATTATAACATTACAGATTTTTAAAAATGTAGAAGAATGGATTAAGGAATACAATTCTTGATAGCTTGGGGGAATCTCAAATCAATACATATGTTGTACAAGTGATATAACAAAGGCTAATATTAGAGAGTCAAAAATTATTCCTTGGTGATGTTTCTGAGATGGAGGGAGTTCTGAGACTCCCTGTTTGGATTATGCTCACTATTGGGAGGTGTAGAATATATGTAAACTTCTACAGCATAATCTCTGAGTATCTCTGGATTACTGCATGTTACTTTGAATAAGAAGGAGCATTCAGAAGGCTAGATGTCATGGGTGTGGTAACAATGTTTTCAGATAATAAGGCAGTAGTAAATTGCAGATTAAACCCAATAGCTTGAATATACTTGAAGAAGCTACCTCAGTCTTGTGCTAATATCAAGCTACAGAATGCCTCACCTGTGACCAGTGGGCACACCCATTAAAATTTACTGAATTTTATTTTGCTTTCTTGTCTTTCCATTTTTATTTCTATTAATATTCACATTAAAAAGTGTAAAGGACTCAATCTCTCAAAAACATCTACCAGGAAAGAGTAATTTTGTTCATTGTTTTAGGGCCACTGCTTCATGAAAAAATAATGAAAGAAAAAAACTCTAAAATTAGCTATCAGGGGCTGGGGATGCGGCTCGAGCGGTAGCGCACTCGCCTGGCATGCGTGGGGCCCGGGTTCGATCCTCAGCACCACATACCAACAAAGATGTTGTGTCCGCCGAGAACTAAAAAATAAATATTAAATAAAATTCTCTCTCTCTCACTCTCCTTTCTCACTCTCTCTTTAAAAAAATAAATAAATAAAATAAAATTAGCTATCAGTAAAATTCTAAACATATTTGTCAGATGACAGAAAAATAACAGTGGGAACTCAAAAAGTCAGTGCCTTCACTGAAAAAATCATTAAGATGGCAAAAAAGACAGAATCAATTTTTAAAAATGATTCTGTTATCTAATAAAAATCTCTCAGCAATTAGGGGAGTGGCTAAGGAAGAAAAGGCAGCAAAAATATGGGAAGAAAATGTAGCATTTGGGGTATCACATGTCATTCTCTGATCTGAGGCACAATGGTAGGTGTGGAGACAGTAGCCTACATTCCTGGTGTACCTGGCTGACCCTAGAAGGCTAAAATAAAACTTGTAGTTGAATTTAATAATGCATTGTGTGTTTTTGGTTCTGCATTTTCTCCAGTCTGCTGGTTTCCAGAGGGACTGTTGTGGAGGCTGATCTCTGTTTCAATGTCCTTGAACGGGAGTATGTTTTTAGGCTGTAGCCGTGTCTACTGAGAGATTTAAAGATATATATGACAAATATTCAAATATATGAAAGGAAAAACCTAAGAATCTACACAGAAGACTGGGAAAAAGGAGGCTTAGAAAAAGTTTTTTGTTTTTTTTGAAAATAGCTCAAAAGTCCATCCTATATACAATGCAGGCAAGAGTGAATTGTGCCTTCCTAAGGTCAGGAACTTACTGATAAAGCCCAAGGCTTTCATCTCTGGCAGATCTATGGACTCTGTGAAAGCAGGAGGTGACATTTAAGTCAGAGTTTCAGGCAGATTGACTTAGTATTATCAAGTCACTGACTCACTATTGAGGGAAAAATAGGAGCTGATATGGTCACCCATGGCAGTGAATACAGTGTTATCAAAGTAGTTTATTAAAGCCTGTAAATAAATATATGATCCCAGCTCTCAACAAGCAACAACAGCAAAATTGGTGAATGGAAAGTATCTGACTTCCAGAATAACCACACTATAGCATTCAAAATTTCCAATTTATAAATTCAAAATGTCCAGTTTTTAGAAACAGTGACAAGGCTTATAAGGAGATAAGAATGAAGGGCCTGTTCATTGGGGTTTGGGAGTGACAAAGACATGAGAAAGAAATTGACAGGAAGTGACTTTCTCAGAAAGTGCAAATATTAAATACACTGGATGGTGACTTCATATCAACAGTTGAATTGTGTTCAAATAACTCTGGAAAACTATGAAGTGAAAACTTTAAGAAACCAGAAGAATGATAAATAAATGGAGCATATCAACCAAATGACAAAGATTAGATGTTCTTGAACTGGAGTATGTTTTAGATCAACAAATCAAATAGAAAGTTTGAAACTTCGAAGGACAATAGCTAACATGAAAAATATGAGGACTTCAACAGCAGAATGTAGCAACCACAGGAAAAAATCAACAATTTTGGATATAGAACAATTGACAGTATGTCGTCAGAGGACAGACAGAAAAAAAAAATAAAGAAAAAGGAAGAGAGCCTACAGGACTTGCAGGATACCATCAAGTGTACCAAAACATGCACTATGGGAAGCCCAGAAGGAAATAGGAAGACAGTATTTGAAGAAATAGTGGTTAATATTCCAAAGTTGAAAAAAAAATACAGATTTATGTATCCAACAAGCTCAATTAACTCCAGTCAGAATAAACTCAGAGAAATATGCAGTGAGACACCTTAAAGTCCAATATCTAATACTGCTCAATTTGGGTTGTTTTTTTTTTTTTTTATTACAGCATTACCTAGTAATGTATCCATTTTACAGGGATTGGTGGTGCACCCTTGTAATCCCAGCTACTCTGGAGTCTGAGATTATAAATTTGAGGTCAATTTGGACAATAGCAAGACTCTGTCTCAAAAGAAAAAAAATGGTGGGGGGTGTTGGAAACATCCTTCATTGATATAGTATCAATGGCAGAGATTCCCTGGGCTTAATTACCTTGAACTGCAAATAAAAACATAAACAAAAAAAAAGAGGAAAGAAAGAAAAGATATATCCTAAAAATTCTTCTCTGGAAAGATTTATATTGATTTTTTTTTTTCACTTTGACATTTGGAATAAATTTATTCAAATGAATCTTGATTGATTAAGAGTATCAAAATTTACTTTATTCCTCCCCCCAACATCTATCAATATCTTCTCTTTATATTTATTTTTTTTTCTATGTATCTCTATCATTTATGTATAATGTATAACATAAGCATTATTATACTATTCATCATTATTTTTTCTATATTCCTGGCTTTCTTTACTTTCTTTTCTACCATGGATTTAACTAAGGGGCACTCAACCACTGAGCCATATCCTCAGCCCTATTTTGTACTTTTTTTAGAGACAAGGTCTCACTGAGTTGTTTAGTGCCTCACTTTTGCTGAGGCTGGTTTGAACTTGAGATTCTCCTTCCTCAGCCTTCCAAGACACTGGGATTATAGGAATGGCACCATGGTGCCTGGATCTCTTTTGCTTTTCTGCTGAAATATTGTAGCAATACACTGGTGCAGTAATTCACTTGCAGGTCAGCATGAGAAAGAAAAAAGAAGCAGAGCAAGCAAAACAGCAGCAGAAAAAAAAAAGTCCTTTATTGTATACAAGCAATCTTTTTATAGTATTGTGAACAAAGAAGGCAGTCTTCCAACAGCAATAAATCAGGTCTTTCAGCTAATTAAACATAGCATAAAGAAGTTTTACTTTCTAAATCAGAAGTGACCCGCTTCTCATGGCTAATCTACTCTCAGCCTGGAGCATGCTGAGCTCTACTCTTGTTAAGAACAGATAATAACATTTTTCTTAGCGCCCCCCCTAGCCCACTTGGCAGAACATCCCGTTTGTAGGCAAGTCCTCCCAAGGACAGTAGACACCTCGTTTTCAAGCATGTCCACTGTTACCTGTCTATACCTTGACAGAATATCCCGTTTGCAGGCAGACTCCATCAAGGACAGTAATAGTAACACAGTCACATCTGATTCTCTACAATACACAAAGTCTTGTGTTGTTTAATTTCTTTGTAAATTGTGTCCTACTATTAGAATTCATAGACAAATAATTATAAGCTAGAGATATTTGTTGCT
The DNA here is from genome assembly GCF_964194105.1 of Spermophilus citellus. Taxonomy (NCBI): domain Eukaryota; kingdom Metazoa; phylum Chordata; class Mammalia; order Rodentia; family Sciuridae; genus Spermophilus; species Spermophilus citellus. The sequence continues at coordinate 74,834,908 of NC_138197.1, read as the reverse complement.
AATATATATCATAATAAATTACCAATGATTGATAGCTCTTATTTTAATGAATACTTTGGTGTAATATTACTTATCTGATTATAATTTGTAGGTTAAAATACCATGTAAATGTGTACATTTAAGATAATATATTATTAAAGAAAGAGAGGTGGAAAACTGCCATTTTATATATATATATTATATATATATATATATATAAAATGGCAGTTTTATATATATAAATAAATTCAGATGAACAGAAAATACAATTTTAGTTAATAGCCCAACAGAACACATCCTATCCTGAGTTTTAAGAATACAGGATAGTGTCACAGTGTTTTTTAAAATCTCTGTAGGCAGTCATTGAACCAAGTCACAATTTTAAATAAAACCTACAAACATAATTAAATTAATTTTGTTTGGGCCTGGGGATGTGGCTCAAGCAGTAGTGCGCTCGCCTGACATGCTTGCGGCCCGGGTTCGATCCTCAGCACCACATACCAACAAAGATGTTGTGTCCACCGAGAACTAAAAAATAAATATTAAAAATTCTCTCTCTCTTTTCTCTCTCTCCTCTCTCACTCTCTCTTTAAAAAAAATAATTTTGTTTGAAATTAATCTAATAACATTCCAAATCTTTCTCATGTTATCAGAGTTAATGACAAAGAGCAGACTGAAAAACAATTTTATTTCTCAAACTGTGTTAAATTGCAAACATTGCCTTCTTATAGAGGGCAAAAAAAACAACAAAAACATTGTGTGAACATCCAATTGTATATATAAAATTTGCAATAAAGTTTATTGTATCCCTCATTATTATTTTTAAGTTGCACTACAAAATTCATATTGTTATTTGTTGGATAAACATTTAATTGTTAAACATTTACCAGCACATTATTTCTCTTTTCCCACATGCACTGATGGGTCTGAAATTTTGAGTACCATATTGCTTGAGTCATCTACATCAATATGTATAAAGCAAACTCATACTTATGCAGAATCTCCCAAGCAACTACTGGGAAAAAAAAATCCCTGTCAAGCAAAGAGGAAGAAAAAGAAAACCAATTCTTGATGGCTAGAAATTCAGCTATGATATCTAAGAACAGATTCCAGTGAATGGCCCAAATCCAAAAGAAGTTGCTATCAAGTAAGAACAACGTTCTTTGCAAGCACACGAATTCAATATTCTTGTTTATAAATATGTATGTTTTAAATATTCATGCTCTCAGCAAATTTGTTAATTTTCATCTGGTTTTCAGTATGCATAATGCTCTTTATAACGGGACGTGGAATGATCCTCAGTGTAATTCATTAAAAATGTATTGTGATGAAGATACTGGAGCCTGCCAGAAATACTAAAGTCAGCCTTGCAGTAACTTTGAAACTGGAGTCAAAGAGCATGAAGCAACATACACTACAACAAAAAGCTTAAATTCACAATGAAGATATGACACATACACAGTAAATAGTATAGGACAATATTCATGATGTGAGAACCACTGGAGATCAAGGAGAACTAGAAACATACTAGAAGACATTAACTCACAGAAGAGTTTATTTAAATAGGACTTGGAGATTACACCTTTGGCAAAATATTTTCAGAGTGGTCAAAAGGAAAGTTCAATGATCCTTAAGCCTGAAGTCTGGCAATTTTATTAGAAGTCACTCTCATTATGTGAAATCAAAATATTCATACTCAGAGAATTTTAATGATATGTAAATGTAAAATTAAAACTGTGCCAAATGAGATCGAAATAGGAAAAATGAAGAATACAACATTCAGGAAAAGACAGCTCAATAGGGCATTGATGCCCAAATACAACAATGTTGATATGGCATTGCATGCGAAGTTCCATTTAAACTTCAGGCAATAGACTTCTTTACCATTAAATTTTATTTGAAAAACATTTCTTAATCAAGTTCTTAAAGGATTGTTTTACTTGCTGGTTCCTTAAGGAGTAAATAAAAGGATTTAACATTGGGGCAACAGAGGTATTGAGCACAGCTATGCCCTTGGTCAATGCTTCTCCTTCTTTGGCTGAAGTTTTGACATATATGGAAATGCAGCTTCCATAAGAAATGGAGACAACAATCATGTGTGAGGAGCAAGTGGAAAAGGCCTTTTTCCTTTGCTCAGCAGAAGGGATCCTCAGAATTGTCTTAATGATGAACACATAGGACAGAATCACTAATGTTAAGGTTGTAATCAGAGTTAATATGGCCAGGATAAATGCCAAGAGCTCTAGGAGGGATGTGTCTGTGCAGGAGATCAAGAACAAAGGAGAGGAGTCACAAGTGAAGTGGTCAATCATGTTGGAGTCACAGAAATCCAGTTGTAGTCCCATGATCACAGGTGGAAAGATGATGAGAAAGCCGGTCAGCCAAGAACCAAGGACAAGCAGGGTGCAGATCCTGCTGTTCATTATTGTTGTGTAGTGCAGTGGCTTGCAGATAGCCACATAACGGTCATAGGACATGGCAGTCAAAAGGAAAAATTCTGTTGCACCCAGCAGTATGAGGAAAAACACCTGGGCTGCACAAGAACTATAGGAAATGGTCTTATCCCCTGTTATGATGCTGACCAGGTATCTAGGAATAGAAACTGTGGTGAATGAGATTTCTAGGAAAGAGAAATTCCTAAGGAAGAAATACATGGGTGTTTTTAGGTGCAAGTCTACCAGAGTGAGGGTGATAATTGTTAAGTTTCCAGTAATGCTCAGTATGTAGGTGAAAAACAGAAATAGAAAAATGAAAATATTTAGCTTTGGGTCATCTGTTAATCCCAGAAGAATGAACTCAGTTGCAGATGTATGGTTTTTCATTTTTTATTGTTTACTTCTTATAGGTCTAAAAATGAAAATTTGAAACAATGATTTAGTGAGTATGGTACTAAATTTTCACCACTTCTTCTGAATTAGGAAACATAAAAGGCTTATAAAGAAACAAAGAATTAACCAAGGTGTACTAAATTTTTAATAAATATATTATCTACAACAACAACCACAAAACTATGTCTGATGTCCTTTTGCATCACCAGTCATTTAATATGAAGCTAGTCACTGACAATGTCTAATAAATTCATCTGTATAAGAAAAATATACCTATAAAATCAAAAATCTAAAAATGTAAAATATTCTTTTAAAACTACTATGCAAATGAATATGTTTTCTGATTTTCTGTAAATGAAGCATTTATTGAAGTATTTCTTAATTTTCCACAATATTCCAAGATATTTAATAGTCTAACAAAGAATCAGAGCCATCAACACTAATACTTCCATAATCCTAATCAAACAAAACCTAAATTTTCCCAAAATATTATATATTTTACTTTCTGAATTAAATAATATTATTTTATCATTCTATATGTGAGATTCTAAGGGCCAAAGTTAAGTGATGCAGGTTATACAATTATTAGAAGACAGAAAAATAAATGAGGGAAAAAATAGAAAATGCACTTACTGTGAGGTAATCCCACCTGGTAGCAGTGAACCACTGAAACCTAAATGCTAGGTTGCTTTTCTTTGAGTGACAATGTTTGATGCGTTATTTTCAGAGCATGTCATACACTTCTTGACCATTGTGATTTTCTTGCACAATGTCAAACTTATAAAGCATATAGGTGGAATTTGGGCTGATGACTCTTGTTATATACAGTGAACATATTTAGGAATGACTCTAATAGAAAACCTGTTACTAATATCAGAGAAGCCCTGACAGGAAATTGACATAGACTCAAGTACTGCTAGAAGGTGCTACAACCAGGCTTAGGCAACAAATCCAAGAAGGTGAGGAATTTCTGATCTAGGAATGAGTTTATGACCTGATGGGAAATCTGTTGTCCTGGACAGTGGATGAAGCTCTAAGGGCAGTCCCAAGTGATCAATTCAGTTAAGTCTGATCCTCAAGTTTGAAAAGTGTCATTGCAAAGCCAACATTGATAGAAAGTGTCTCTGGCACCAACTTATTACTTAGGAGTAGAAATATGAGCTGTAAAATTGGAGATGGCAGTAGAAAAATGGACAGTTTAGAACTGGTTACAAGGAAGAATTTCAGAGCCAGAGATCATGAATTTCTGGAAAATCTTGAAGAAATAAAGAAGGAAAAAAAGAAAGAAAGAGAGAAAAGGGGGAGAAGGAGGGAGAGCGGGAGGGAAGGACAGACAGACAAGGAAAGAAAAGGGGGAGAGAGAAAGAAGGAAAAAAAGTAATGAAGAAGTGGGATTCTTTTAGTAGTTTTAGTACAATATTTACATATAATTAGGCAAGTAGAGGTGATAAAGGTGCATATCTTTCTTATTAGGTAAGTGAAACTTAGTTCATGAGCAGGAGAGGGCTCATATCATGAATGAGAATCAAGAATCAATAGCTATGGAAAAGAGGTGAGCTGCATGGCTTATAAAAGAAAACTGTAAGAAAATTAATAGTTAATGACTATCCCAGGTTTTATGATTCAAATATCTTGTATCTTTTGTTTTCCAAAAATTCTATTAAAAGAAAAAAATCCTGCCCCAAGATGTTAGGAAAATGTGCCAATATATTTTACTTGGCTCTCACTAAGTATTGTTTAAAGAAAGATGGGTTATGATTTTTTTTTACTGAGTTCATTTTCTAGCTATAAAAAACTGGTTTATAAATATTCTTGTTAAATAAACAAACTAGTTTTACCTGCTTTTTATCTGTTTTGTCTCCAAACAGACACGGGGGATTCTTACTGGAAAGCAAAATTAAAATGTCTCTGGAGAGTATAGTACTGATGAGAGCACCCTAAAGAAAAGAGAATAATTTTAATTAGTCTTATTTTATAAAAGATGTTTTCTCAACATTAAATAGCAGAGATTTGTATAATACCAGCAACAAAAGTGAGGACATGACAGTCTTGAATTATTTTGGACTTCCTATTGTCAATCTCATTTTTTTTTTTCAACCTGAAACAAATGTCTGCCAAAGTCATATAATCCCATAGCATGGAAAATGTGAAAAAAATACTGAAAAGAGTAAGAGGAAAGGCCACATGATATTTAATTTACAATTAAAATGTTTTATTCATTGATAAAACCATATTGAGTGTCTATATTAGGCAGGAGAAAGTTAGTAGATAAGCATATCAGCATCACCAAGATACAATGACAACCAAGAGTATAATACAAAAATAAAGCTCATGAAATTCACAAATTAAAAAAAAAACCTTAAGCACTGTTTTTTTTTTTCACAATAGAAGTAAAGCAAGCAAATTTTATGTGCTGTTTTTGTTATCTGTGTCTAAATTTTCCTGTTGGACAATTTGGGTTCAATTACATTGTTTCAACTACTGAAATATTTGATTACAGTATGTTTAGCATATATTCTTTATCTGAATTTTTTTGTTCTTCTAATCATTTTTATATCTACCAGGACCTGCTATGGCAGGTGAATCTATGTGAATGGGGTAGAAACACTGGTAATTTAGGTTAAATGTCTTATTCAAAGAGAAACTTCAAAAAGGGACATGCTCTTGCTTCTAACCAAAAATATAAATTGGAAGTGCTCCTTCCTTGTTTTCTAAAAATTTGGTAAATGTTTGGTGCAAGCTATTTCAGAACTTTATTTTATTTTATTTTATTTTTTTACATTCTCCACCAGGCTTGTGGGAAAATGTTTTCTTTAGAAGACATGGCAAGTGGGCTTCAATGAAGGCTCCAAGATTTGAAAACCCTCAGGTTGTACCTTTCAAACTCTCTTCTCCAGTAGTGAAAAAAAGGCTTGCTTCTAATGTGACAAAGATGATTTGATGTCCTTGTGTGTTGTGTTATGCAAGATTCTTGCCAGCTTGGTTGCTCTTCAGCATCTTTCCATTGCTGGCTCTGGAGAAACAAGCTTTCAGGAATTCTAAAGCTATCATAAATGTGCTGGCAACAGCCTGAGTAATACTGGATGTGAACTCATGATCCCCAGTTGAGCCTCAGAATAGGGACCCAGCCCACAGGTGGTTTTGGTAGCACTATTGCAACACTTCCAGGTTTTCTACTCATAGACACTGTGAGATTTCTGTGTGTCCCTTTGAGGTGCTAAATTTGTAGTACTTAATTACAAGGCACTGGATATTACTACAGAAGATACCTGACTGCAGGAAGCCACCAGTGAAATGTGTGTGGACCAGATTGTCATGGAAGCCACTGAGTAGAAAACTCTGTTATCTGGGAACTCCCAATGGCACTCCTGCTGGTTTTGAGAGGGTCCAGTGCATTTGAATTTCTACCCAGTTCTGTCAGTGGTGCCTTGCAACTTTCAAGATGTGCATGATCTGCTGAGAGCCAAGCAGCCTGCTTAGGCCCACCTACATCCTGTTTTTCCTGAAGAAGCAAGCCTGAGATAAGACTCCTCCCACACTGAAACCTTATACCTCCCAATCCCCTTTGATCTGTACCAATATATTAAAAAAAAAAAAAGCAAGAATGAGCTTCCATTTTTATTAGAAGCTGCATCCCTCTGGTCAGCTTGTCCCGTTGCTGACCCCACTCAGGAAACATATTCTTGGTGCCCTGTGGTTACTTTCTAGTGTTGTGGGACAGACAAGGCTAGCTACCTAGGGAATTAGAAGGAAGTAGTTTTATTGGCTGCAGCCAGGTCCAAAGGGGAGGTTTTGCCTTGGTCCATTTGTGCCTCTGAACTCCCAATTCAGAAATGTTTAGAATTTCATACCCAGTGTGTATAAAAGGGAGAGGGGGAGATCAAAGACTCACAATCTGCAGAAGTCCACATACAAGTGGACTTTCTACCATTCTGGGCAATCAACCCAGGCCTGGAAAATAAATCAAGGACACTCTCTGAGAAAATCAGTGCCTGGGAAGGGAGCGTTCTCTCCTTTTCCCCCACTAGCTGGTTCCCAAAGAACCAGCTAATTTGTATTATTCACTCTTATCTTTTGGATTGTAAGGGACCCTCCCTAGGACCTAACCACTGTTCCCTGAAATGCAGATGCCTCTGTGAAGGCTTCAGGCCTGACAAGAAGCCTGAGTTAGTCTCCCTTATCCCATTCTGCTTCTGCAAAAACACACCTCCTGACTGAAAACTCTGTTGCAGAAATTCTTCCAGATAGTCTAACAACAATTATGATGAGGATCTCTGGAAAGGTTAATTAAGATATTTTTGTGAAAGAGGGTGTGCCACTACAGTAGTACTACTTTCTTAGCTTTTATTTCTCAGCAAGCCCATCCTCTGAAAGGAACCCTTTCCCTAGTCCACACAGTACATGAGCCAGACCTGACTGTGCCTCCCACGTGGAAGCTTTGTAAGGAAGAGCATTAAGATCCAGCAGCTTGACATCAATTTCCTTTGGACTCTTTAGGACCTGGCAATCTACTATGCCAAATTCCTTATTATTCCTCTTAATGAGAGCAGTTTCCTTCTGAGGTAAACCCTCAGTAAACTTATCAGTTTGTACTATTTTTTTGTTTTTACTTTTTGTCACATCTAGGACTCCAGCCAAGTTGCCTCTACTCCACAAAATTTCTACTTACTCCTTATTTTGGTGTAGACTTTAGAGATAATTTTTCTAGTCTTCTATTTGTGCTAAGGGCTTGAATGATGGGTAATTTTATTTACTTATGTTTTTTAATATATTGTTCTCTAGGTGTGTGAATTTTTTTTAATCAAAGGAAACACAAAATTCATAAAAAAAATAGGAACTACAAAGCATTTTTAATCCCTTTATCTCTTCAGCTAGAAAGATGGTAGAAGTCAGTTAGAAAATGCATGGTAGGCAGCATAGACTCCTCCTGTGATTCTTGCACTGATAAAAAAACACAAACCTAAATGAAACCTTTATCCATATAAAAGCCTCAGAGAAGAAACTGAAAACAGTATACCACTGGCCAATATAAAATTGCTGTCTCTCAGACCATCAAATGCATACTTCATGTCTTCAGTAAAGAGAAGCGCACATTGTTTGGACTTCTATTCTTTGGGTAACATCCATTCCTCTTGTACTTTGATGAAATTCTTCTTTTACTATCTTACAAATGATGTTTAAATGCTAAAGGTCATTACTAAACATATTTTTTTTGTAAAAATACTATAAATGTGAAAATGTAGAGGAGTAACAGCAAGAAACACAGTGATATTTATTACCAAGCTACATTTCTACAATTGTAATAAAGACAACATTGGAATACTCTTCAGAAGTTTTTTCCTCTTCTTTTATATTTTTTTTTAAAACATTGCAGTGATCTGGATTAAATCCAAGGTCTCATGCATATTAAGCAAGTGTTCTGCGACTGGGCTATACCCTATCCTTGGGGGTTTTGCAGGGTGTTATGGTTTAGATATTAGGTGCTCCCCAAAAGCTCACATGTGAGACAATGTAAGAAAGTTTAGAGGTGAAATGAATGGATCATGAGAGTTTTAACCTAATCAGTGCATTAATCCCCTGATAGGGATCAAGTGGGTAATAACTGTAGGCAGTTAGTATGGGACTCAAGGAGGTTTGTCACTCAGGTTGTACCTTTGGGGTTCATTTTTTTCATGGTGGTAAGGGAAATTCTCTCCTCCACCCTTTTCTTTTATAATCTAAATAAAAATCCAGTGTGTGAAATTTGTTCCAGGGATGTTTCCTTTTTCCTTTCTGGACTGTAACTGATGAAAAAACATAAAATATTAATATTATATATGGTATTAATGCATAATCTCTCCATTAGTTACTCTGTTTCCCCTTTGTCCTTGACCCAGATGTAAATGAAGCATATTTACTTACTATCCAGAAAGGTACTCAACTCATATTGGAGATTTTGAACTCACAATGATTTTACCTGTTCTACATTTCAGCTGGCTTATTTGAAGAGAAATCTAGTGTGGTTTTCACCTGAGGTTCACTGAGCTTCAAGTCTTTGGTTGACACTTTTTATTTTATTTTTATAATTAATATTTTTATGATATGATGTCTTGTTATACAGCCCAGGCTTGCCTTGAAATTGTGACCCTCCTGCTTCAAATATTCTGAGTATCATGAGTTGATATCTTTAATATCTTTAAGTAACTTTTTTGCAATTATTATTTTGAATATTGTTTTGTCCTATATTCTCTTTGTTCTTCTGGGATACCAATTCACATGTATATTAGAGCTCCCACGGAATAGAGACAACCATATTTCCTATATTCATCATTTGTTTTACAAATATGTGTGGCCTAATATTTCAATTTCCCTAAAATTTCTTTTATTCCATGTTAGTCATAACGTTCCTTCATTATCAGACCCTATCAATTATTTCATTCTTATGAATTATTTTTAAAATTAATGTGAAGAGAATATATTTATACAATAAAAGTAAAACATTTTCTTATTAGTTCATATTAAATATTAGACATTTAATAAAATATATCCTTATATGATTTTCTAAATTATATTTTATTAAATGCCTATAAAGGGAATATCCTACTCTACTATATGTATCTTAATAAATTACTCTTTTCAATTTCAATTTCATTAGAAATTTTCTGTCTTATTTTACCAATTGAAGCTGTTTTACACATTTTACTGTAATTTTTAAAATAAGGAGTAAGCAAAATATTTAAATATTTTAATGTAATTTTGCATTATTTTTAAAGAAACAATAAATCATTTCCCTGGTTTAAAGGACATGTATACAAAAATGTAGATGTGTTTTCCTTGAAAACATCTTGTTCAATTATAGTTCTATTTTAAGTTACTTCCTAAAATGCTAGTTATGCCATTATTTTTCTCTGTCCATCAAATTCACATGTAAATATTTTATGCTATGAGGTGATGCAGAGACTATAAGAGATATATGTTTGACACCTCCAAAACACATACTATGAGTTAATTTTAGAATATTCAGTGATTAAAAATTATGAACAACATTGTCATTAGCTTGATATTCCTCTCTAAATTCTTTTGGAAGGGAAAATGAGAAGGCTCCCCATAGCTCAGACACTTGGAACAACTTACTTATTCATACATCATTTGAATGCTACTATATAAATTAGACTCCACTTTAATGTCAACATTTCAGGCTTCCCTAAAGACAGTGTAAGAAGAATATTATTAACTTTGATATTTTGTTTCTAGGGTTAATGATGAAAATATCAATTAGTATCTTTTCCCATAAGAATTCCCAAGAACTTTTACCAGTTCTGAGTAAATATGCTCTTTATATAAAAAGTGGAAATATAATGAACAGAAATGTGGAGACCAAACCATCTTCATTCAAGTCAGAATAAGAAAAATAGAAAAAAAGAAGCATCAATAATAAAATAGTATGGTTTTGATACAAATAAACAGCTTAGATTTCCAGATTTTAGGTTAGGCTGAACATGGACATTTACCTTTTGTTGTAGAGAAGTCAGAATAACATGTTGGAAAATGCCACACATGCAGATTGGAGAGCAAGAGATATACACAATGTTTATGTATATTTCTAAATAACTTTGGATCTCAATGTGAACACTGTATCTGTTGAAAGGGAAGCAGCAAAAAAAGTATGGGTTGGAAATTAATTTCTAGACAGTTAAAAAACATGTCTAATATATACTTGGTTATAATAAAAAGAATTCTTCACAATGCATCAGCAAAGAAAACCTCCATGAAATTCGTGGAAAGTAAGTATTTTTTTTTTTTGCTATTTTGTTTTTCTATGCACAAATAAGTTGTCACGTAAACCATTTAATTGCGAATATGTGACAATAGATTCATCCAGATAAACTCACATTTAGAGAAACAAAGAAAATATTTATGTAACATGTAACTCATGATGAAATATTCAAAGAACATATTTCAAAGTGTTGCTGTATTTGTCTATTGGACTAGCACCATGAGAAATGATTTTCAAAATGTATATAAAAAATGACAGATACACATTCCATTATACCTACTAAAGTATTCAGTATTTTAATATTACTGAATGCAAATTATTTCTTATATGATAAAGCTAATGATGAAGTGAAACTTACTGAACAATTAAATTGTAAATTCCATGTAAATTTTCAACTGTGCGTTTAAATACCAATTTTGTAATGCATATTGTTTTTAGTCTTAAAATTCGTAAAAAGTATTTTTCTGTTGAAAAAGTTTTAATGGCCACTACCAAAAACAAAACAAAACAAAAACTCAAACCTAAAAATACATATATCATCAGGAAATAACCCTTTAGACAATATTAATTGCAAAAGGTCCTTTTTGATTAGCTACACATTTTGGGATACAGATATATCCAGAAAATACACATCTTTCTGAAAGAAACTGAACAGAAAATGATTTTACTAATAGCAGGATTAACCATGGTAACCTAAAAAATGTTTTAGGTGAGATTGTAAAAGGTAGGTCTGCATATATTAGGAAAACTAGATAAGTGTGCAGATACTTCTAGAAAAAAATTATAAAGCCATCGTTTTGTAAAGTAAAAAGGTACCTGAAAAGAGAGTTAGGAAAACGAGTATCCAGAATGGAGATGAGAGTAAGAGGGGTTAGCCTGGTGGTTTGACTGTTATGTAAAATTTGAAAACTCTAGAAGGAAAACAAAGCTTCTGCGTATCTACTGAGTTGCTGGCTATTTTATTAAACTTGGAAAACTGCACTTGATGTATCTTTTAAAATATTGTTTAATTATTTATCACATCCACTTCCTTGCAGCTCAAATGGCATCTTGAGAGAATTGAACCATGAGGAACCACACAGTAGTGACAAACTTCATTATTGTAGGACTGACAGAGGACCCAAATTGGGAAATTGTAATTTTTCTTTTTCTACTTCTAACATATCTTTTGAGTACTACAGGAAATCTTCTTATCATCCTTCTGACATTGCTGGATTCCCGCCTCAAAACGCCCATGTATTTCTTCCTAAGAAATTTTTCCTTCTTAGAAATCTCATTGACAACTGCCTGCATCCCTAGATACCTGGTCAGCATAGTCACTAAGGAAAAGACTATTTCCCGTGATGCTTGCTTGGCACAGGCACTTTTTGCCATTTTCATAGGTATAACACAGTTTTTCCTGTTGGCAGTTATGTCCTATGACCGCTTTGTGGCCATCTGCAAACCCCTTCATTATGCAACCATTATGAGCAGCAGAGTGATCCACCTGCTGGTTGCTGCCTGTTGGATAGCTGCTGGGGTAGCGATCATTCATGGAGTTATTGTGAGTCTGACCATAGAATTCTGTGATGGCAATGTTATTGAACACTTTTTTTGTGACAGCTCTCCTATCCTGAAACTCTCTTGCACAGACACCAAGGAAATGGAATTCTCAAATTTTATTTTAGCCATTATCACACTCTTAAATACACTGGCTCTGGTATTGTTCTCTTATATCAAAATCATAACAACAGTTATGAAGATCCCTTCTGCCCAGGAGAGAAAGAAGGCTTTTTCCACCTGTTTCTCCCACCTGATTGTTGTCTGCATCTCTTATGGCAGTTGTATTTTTATGTATATCAAACCTTCTGCAGAGGAAAGGATATCTTTAAACAAGGGGATATCAGTGCTCACTGTTTCCATTGCACCTGTACTAAATCCTTTCATTTATTCCCTAAGAAATAAGCAAGTGATACAAGCCTTGAGGGACCTAGTAAAAAAATGTACCTTTACAACTTTGAAGTAACAGCTTTGGCTTTTGTAAAAGCATACTATTGAGAATTAGTGAAAATGCTATCCTCTACCAGTTACATTTATAACATATCCCTTTAATTTATTAGTTTTTATTATGGCAGTCACAGAAGTTACCCATAAAGAGCCTTCATTGTCCTCCTGAATGTTTATCATTTTAATAGCATGGTCCTTCCCCGTTATGTTCTCTCATGATTATGATTATCAAAATATTTCACTATGAATCCTTATGAGAAACCTCACATACCTTGCACATGGTTTTCTACAATAGATGACTCCTTTTGTGAACTCTGTAAATATGAACTTATTTATTTTCCTCAATCTCTAAGGAATACTGCTTTCTTAGCCAGACAATGTTAATATTTAAAATATATATATATGACGTTGCTGGAAGCCAAATGTGCCTTATTCCTTCCTTTCCTCCTTTTCTTTCTTCTTGCCCTGTTTTTTTCTTCCTTTCTTATTTTTTGAGCATATGGGATGACATTTATTTCCACATATTTTCTTTCTCCTCATTTTTTGTAAGTTTTCTCTTACTTTTTAAAAAAATATTTCTTCTTTGTTTCTCTTTTGTCTCGGCTAAATATCTAAAAGTATACATTTATAAGGCTGAATATTTTATACAGCTCCCATTACTAGTTTTTCATGTTACTTTATATTATCGCCTTTTTTATGCATTTGATCTCTTGAAGTAAGAAAAACAATAAGAAATAGAACCATCAACATGCTGTCTGCCTCACATCCTCATCCTGTGTGTACATGTATACTATTTCTATGAGAATCCAGTGAATCACCACCAGTACTCACAAATGACATGAAATTGTTTTTCCCTCAGAAATTCTATCTTTTTTGGTGGGAGGATACTGGCATTGAACCTAGTGACTTTTTACCAGTGAGTCTCATCCCCAGCACTTTTTACTTTGGATCGAGGTCTTGCCACATTGCTGAGGCTGGGCTTGCACTTGTGATGGTTGTGCTTCAATACTCCCAAACCTCCACCTAACCTTCCCCTCCATTCCCACTGGTGCAATTACAGTTATATGTAGTGAAGCACAACAAATATGCATCTTTTATTTGATATATTCACAGTAGTTACATTTAAAAATAATTACTGATATAACTGAGGTATCTTCTCTCATATTTGTAATTTTTATTTTAAATTTTGTTTTTAATTATGTTTATGTCATTTAATTTTATCACATCATTAGCATATCAATTATATGTCTCCCATATTTTTACCCTTAACACATCTCCTCCTACAGGGTGTTTTGTTCTAAGTTGGTTACGTTTTAATTGCTGTGACCAAAATACTTGACCAGAACAACTAAGAGGAGGAAAATTTTATTTTCAACCTCGATCTCAGAAGTTCAATCCATGGATGGCCAACTCCATTGCTCTAGGCTCAATATCTTTCGCATTTTTAATGATTTCTCTAAAGTTTTAAATTTATTTATTTTAAAATTAATCTATGTCAATCTTCAAAAGAACATTATACCTCCTCATGTGAAGAGCTGTACCTTTGAAGAGCAATTGAATTAGTCCTTTAAGACATTGATGTCATTCATATTTTATAACTAATACACCATTAGTATTATGAATTCAAACACTTGTCTTTTTTTAAATTAAGAAAAAGTTTATCTTCATTTTTTTATTATTCAACTTTCCTGCTTTCTGTGTAGAATAGTGTTCCAAATCTATATAATATTTCTTCTGCTTGGAGAACTTTTTGAAATGTCCTTTCAGATCAACTCTACTGATAATGATTTTAATCAGCTTTTGCTTCTCTGAGATAGTCTGTTTCTCTTCCCCTTTTGAAGAGTAAATAAACTGGATGCAAGTTCATAGTTTTTCTCTTTCAATATTTTAAATATTTCACTACATGGTTTATTTCTTGCTTATTTCTAATATAACAGTGTTGTAATTTTATCCTTGTTCCTCTGTAGGTAAACTTTATTTATTCCTCCTATTTTTTTTTTCAAGATTTTCTATTTGGTTTTATTTTTCATTATTTTTAACATGATCCATAGCTGTACCAATCAAAAAAGTCATTCTTCATTTTTATTGTGTTATAGATTCCATTTCTCTAGTTAGTGCAGCCATCTGTTATTGCATGCTGTATCTTTTTCTATTAGAGCACTTACCATATTAATCATGGTTATTTAAAATTCTTCCTTAGATATCTCCAACATTTACGTCATGTCTGGCTCTGGTTTTAGAGCCACCTATGTCTTACCAGATTTTCTGCTATCTTTTGTAATCCCTTGTAATATTTTTGTTGAAAGCAGAACATGTATTAGTTAATGTATTTATAATAATCTTCCTAGGAATTGGCATATGCTTAGTTAAGATTTATTGTAGGTGTAGTGTCACAGGTTTCAATATACGTTTTTGTCATTGTTTTTGTCTCCCTTGTTGACTTTGGGTTTCTGTAAAACTATTTCTTGGAGTGAGTCTGAGTCTTTTACTTTTAAAGCTATAATCCATTGTTATTATATTGTAGCCTTGTTAGTGTAGTGGTTAGTTATGGCAAAGGGCCAGTGTTCTATGATTTTATGATTTAATATCTGTCTTTTAGGTCAGTGACTCTACAGTCTGAATTTCACAAGTGTTTCTGCAGTAGTTTAGATTCCTCCATGGCTATGATTGAGTTGGAAGATGGTATTTAAGGTGCTCTGGAGTATAAGCAACACCTTTCCTGCAGGTGGGAGAAGGATTTAATGAAGTTCACCAACTGTAGGTCTCTGTAGTGGAGAACACTTTTGGAGTCTTTCAAATAGCTGCTTTTCTCCTTTTCAGCAGGAAGGATTTGTCTTGGCTCTTGACCATAGAACTTGATCATGTTCCTAGAGGTGGTTCCCAGGAAAATATGGGTCCTTTGATGATTTTAGTTCCCAGGAGTTTCAAAATCTCATTCTAGTCCACATTCAGCTTCGAGCAATTTGTGAAAATTGTCACTTAATTGTTCCTACATGTGTATAGGACCAGCAGTTCCACTTAAGCAGATCTCAGATGTGACTCTCTGTGGTGTTTCACCCTCCCTCCAGGTTCCCTGGTGGCAGTATATCCTGTGCTTTAATTCCTTGAAGGGTTCAAGAAAAGTCATCAGTTTTCATTTTGTTCAAGATTTACATGCTTTCAGGATGGGACTTTGAAGTTCATTACGTGTCAATCTATAACTGGAAGTTAAAAAATAATTAGTTGTTCCAATCACAAGCTTATTTTAAAATTTCTATGGAAAGACAAAGAACCTAAAATAATCCCAAATGACTTTGGAACCATGCAATACTTAAGACATTCTATACTTTAAAATATTTATTGCATTTATCAAATTTTCATAGGTAAATAAAAGATTAGTGGATATGATTTTATTCATTTAGGTGCATTCTTTTTTAAAAAATATTTTTTAGACATTGATGGGCCTTTATTTTATTCATTCATTTATATGTGGTGCTGAAAATCAAACCCAGTACCTCACCCATGTTAGGCAAGTGCTCTACAACTGAGCCACAATCCCAGCCCCCATTTATGTGTATTCTTGTAGTTTTTAATTTTATTTTATTTTTTTACGTATTCAAGTCATTAAATTCTTGCTCACTATAAAACAGATCAATTAAGAGAATATGGTATTAGTAATAGACAAAGGATTTCAGATAGAATCCACATACAGATTATCATGTTTATGTTCAATTAACTTTTGAAATAAATGTCAAGGTAATTCAATTACAAAACCTTGTGTTTTTTTTCCAATAAGAAATGCTTGAAAAACTGGACTTATATAAGCAAAAACAATAGATCTTTTACTTATATGTAAAACTTAAAGATTTATGATTTCCATCAACTGGTAAATTGATATATTCATGCAAAGATATACTACATAGCAAAAAAAAAGACCTAATTTAATGATACATGTAACCACAAGGATGAATCTCTAAAACATCATACAAAGTGAAAAGAATCCCAGCTCAAAATTTAGCTATTATATAACGCTTATCAGGATACATTTTGAAAAACAATAAAACTGTAGAACAATGGATCAGGGATTATATGTACTGTGAGATGTGAAGTGAACACTTCACAAGTATTTCAGGTAACTTTTGGGAATAATGCAAAAATTCTTCATTTTGACCATGCTGGTGACTACATCACTACATACATTTTTAATGTCTCATAAAATTGTATGAACCTATAATTTATTATTTTAAATTTGTACTATTAGCCTGAGCAAAAGTCAAAAAATAAAGCAAAATCCAAGAGGTAAGTTTGATGGTATAGAAAAGAAAAGTATAGCAATATCAGGAGAGTTGATGGGTCTTTTGGGATAGATTTATTGGGGATATAAAAACTTGAAAATCCTGTTACTGACAGATTGTTGCATGGGACTCCATCTTTAGAGAATAATAAATTTAACTGATGGTGTTTGTATGTTATTCTGGCTGTGTGCATATTTTTTCACTTATTGTTTAAAAACTTGCATTACTGATTTTGTATGCTTTTTTCTATGTAAGGCATATTTAACAATAAAAGTAGTGATATGAGTATTATTTTAAAATGTCTATTTTCTGTCATATCTATATTATCTAATTTTGTGTCTTTTCATGTTTATGATATAAAGTTAAATGTAAAATCAAACCATAATTTATTATTTTATTTTCAAAATAATTTTACATATGATTAATTGAAAATTGGAAAGTTATTGCTTTTCACTTAGGGATATGAATAACTTATTTGTATGTAGAAAGCTCACCAGTTTATTGCTATCCAATTGAAAACAAAACTTTTGAAATGAATAATATTGTCCCTTAGTGATGATGGAATTGATCTCATAATGTTTTTGCAAGGTTAGCCTATTCAAATTATGTAATTTCTATGTTGAATCTAGTCTCCATGGTAGACGCTGATTTAGATGAGTTTGTGGAAGATTCTTTTTCCTTATGTGAGAGAGATTAGTTCTTTGTTTAGTATTTTAAGGAGATCTGAAAGCAGCAACAGCCCTAGAGAAAGGACCTAACCCCTTCTGCCAACTTCCCAATTAACACCATTAATTTTGAAATGCCCATGTTATTTGAACCAAGCCATCCATATTAATCTAATGTATTTTTAGATCAATAAAAAGATGAATCTAATGACTTCCTCAAATGTGCAGACAGATTGTTGCATGGGACTCCATCTTTAGAGAATAATAAATTTAACTTTTATTATGGCTAAGAGCCAGTATTTGAAGAAATAAGTTTATGTATTTAAATTCATTCTTCAATATCTCTCACCTGAAATCATGTTTTTAAAAATGCTTATGAGACAAATAGATTTCTTATCACTAATTTCAAAACTGAGTGTGACAGAGTTGGCCTCTTTCACTGCTTATCTGTAACACTTATTTACTCCTCTGCTGACATTTTCTGTCTTCATTCAAAAGCCCATGAAGAATTAGGTTTATGTCATATCCTTTCATATCATTGATATTTCCCCACACCCACTGGAAACTCTTACATTTAGTCCCAATATTACATCAAGGAAATCTCAAGTGTCTTAAAAATACCTTCTTATGGTGTTGTAGTATATATATACACAACGAAGTTTTACTCAGCCATAAAGATAAATAAAATTATGTCATTGGTAGGAAAATGGATGGAAGTGGAGAACATCAAGCTAAATGAAATAAGCCACTTTCAGAAGGTCCAGGGCTGCACATTTTCTCTTACATGTGCAAGCTAGAGAGAAAAAAAATAGGAAAAGGGATCCCATGAGGATACAAAGGAGGCTAGTAGAGTAGTAGAGTAGGAGGGAGATTAGAGGGAAGGCATTGGAGAACTCATGAGGGAATGAAATAGACCAAATTGTACTGCATGTACAAATATATCACAGTGAGGCCTACTATTATGCATACTTGCAATTCAACAATAAAAGATTTTTAAAGAATCAAAAAGTACAAATAAAAGGTTTAAGTTTGAGTTTAGTGTGTTTAAGGTTTTATATGTGTTTCTGTACGTATTTATATATAACTATCATGTGTATACTTAATTGCAGATATTCACATGTTTATGTATGTATTTAAATGCATAGATGAGTATGTACTTGTTTGTAACTAGTATATGTCTATATCTAGGAAGAATTTAATTTTTTCTATACTCCTTTTTTATTGAATAATATTCATAAGAATATTGGTATCTTGAAATTTGCCTCAGAACATTGTTTCTTTCAACTTTTAGATATTGAGGATGCAGGAGTGGAATGCCACATGAAACTTTAGAAGGCATATACTAGCTATAAGCATGTACATACATTTATGCACTTACATGCATATTCAAATATATTAACAGTTGCACATATGTACACACACATAGTGTGTGTGTGTATATATATATATATATATATATATATATATATATATATATATATACAATTTAAGGAATTGAATGTGCCATTAAATATACTCGTACAGTTTCTAACTTTCGCATAGTTCCTAATAGTAGCAATCCTTTTCTTACAGACGATACTTTGTCCAACACTCTATAAACAATACTTCAAATGGCAATTAATTTCATTTGGCTGTCCAACCAAAAATCTTTTTCTTTTGTAGTCCTGGGGATTGAACCCAGGGGCTTGTGCATATGAGGCAAGCACTCTACCAACTGAGCTCTGTCTCCAGCCCCCAAAATCTTATTTATAGAAATTGATAATTTTTTTGTGCTTCCCAGCAAATCTTTCCTTGTTATTTCACACATTTCCACCTCTTTCTTCATAGATTGAATGGTATTAATTAGTTTATTTTTGGAAGATGTTGAAGATAGCATTATTAAATGAATGTACCTTCCACAGTTCCCTTAGCATCTTGTGAATTAGAGATAAAGAAAAATATTTTTAATGAATGCATAAAAATATTATAGAAAGTCGCTACAGAGATCTGGAAAATACCACTACCATTACTGAATTATGAAATTGCTTCTAATTAAAAAGACAAATGAGATTTACTTTTTGGGGGGTTTGGGGGTGGGGCAATTAACCACATTCCCAGCTCTATTTTGTATTTTATTTAGAGACAGGGCCTCACTGAGTTGCTTATTGCCTCACTAAGTTGCTGAGGCTGGTCTTGAACTTGAAATTTTTCTGCCTCAGCCTCCCCAGCTGCTGGGATTACAGGCCTGCACCACCACACCCAGCATGGTTTACTTTTATAGAAGCATAAATAAATAGATTACTTTAGAAAAATATTGCTGGACATCCTGGCTTATGCCTCTAATCACAGTAGCTCGGGAAGCTAAGGCAAGATGATCACAAGTTTTAAGATTGCCTTGGGAACTTAGTGAGACCCTGTCTCAAAAAATAAAAAGGGCTGGGGGATGTCGCTCGGTAGTTGGTGCCCTGGGTTCAATCCCTGGTACCAGCACCAACAACAACCAAAAAAAGAGAGGGGGGGAGAAAGAAAGAAAGAAAGAAAGAGAAAGAAAGAAAGAAAGAAAGAAGGAAGGAAGGAAGGAAGGAAGGAAGGAAGGAAGGAAGGAAGGAAGGAAGGAAGGAAGGAAGGGAGAGAGAAAGATGGATGAGGGTATTTATTCTTTTTTTTTTCTTGATGCAAAAGCCTCATTAACAACATTATCCTGTAGTATATAAAGATTGACAAAATCAATTGTAAACAGTATCTTGTAATGAACTTCCTACCTTCAAATACAAAACCTGTAGAATGATATAAATTTTATGTTACATAAATGCTATGCTTTCCTAGCACTATTTTTCTAAAGTACAATCACTATCTATACAGTAGAGGTAAAAAAAAAGATTAGAAAATATTCAAAAAGAAAATATCTTCTTATATATTACTGCAAATATAAAACATGTGCAATTTCTTTTTCAAGTTAAAATTTAGGCAAAATGTCAATGCAAGAGTTCACTTTCACTATTACTAAGTATAAAAAATAATTTCATTTGGATCATAAACTTAAACATACAAACAAAGCCCACAAAGGTTTTAAAGGAAAATACAAGTTACACAAAAATCTAATTAAATACATAGTATTAAGAAATTTAGATTTATAAAGTAAAAATCATCAGGGATCTTAACTTAGAGGAATTTAATTAAGCAGAAATTGAGATAGAAAATGTTATTTGAGGTTAAAAAGTATTGCATATCTTCTTTTTCTATTCTAATTAAATTATCTGCTTATTTGTTCCACCTTTCCAACTGTACATATATAGATGCATGCATGCATGCTTACACACACAAACACACCCACACACACACACACACAATTAAGACTCTTCCAAAATTGTCTGGTTGTATGATTCTTACTTAGATTTCATGAGTAATAAGATCTCAATATCTAGTTCTCTCTCTCTCTCTCTCTCTCTCTCTCTCTCTCTCTCTCTCTCTCTCTCTTTCTTTCTCCTTGTCTCTTCGTCTCAGTTTTTTCTTGCAGTATCTGTGCTCAAACCTAGGGCCTCATGCATTCTTGACAAGTGTTGTACCACTGAGCTGGATCCTAATGCCTGTTATAATCTCAAGTGATTAAATGCTCCATGAATGATTGTTGCTCTGTTGAGAGTATACTCAGGAATTATCCATGGAAATGTGAATTAAGGAAGTTCCAATATGCAGTAATATTAAGGAGTTTTCATTCTTAGTAACCATTTAACTTTGCTAGAATAAACTTCCAAGATGATTATTCACTAATGAAATCAATCACTATTTAGGTCAGATGCCATTTTTGTAACACACAAACAATATTGTGCTAATGTCATATGATTACAAAAACAGTATGAGACAGATGTATTTTGGGTGAATGTTACATAAATGTGATTTCCCTATGCTTGAAGGAAAACGGTTCTGTGAAATATTATAGTGTGAACAATAAAAATGACTATAATAATTTCTTGAAAGTCTGCAAAAATGACCTCCAATATGTGTCTGATGCATTTTTCATAAGATCTCAATTAGCCATCAGAATTTCATATAATAATAATTTATAATAATATTTCACCTGTGAACATAAAGTTGACCTTTGAATAATTCTGGGGTTAGGATTGTTGAATCCATGCACCATTGAAAATCCGTGGATACCTTTGACTTCCCCAAAGATTAATTACTAATAGCCTGTTGTTGACTGGAAGCCTTACTGAGGACATGAACAGGCAATTAACACAAACTGATCATGAGGAGATAAGTAGCACCATATGGTGTTTTAAGGGGGTACTTGCAATACTTGAGCTTCCATTTAAAATAGCAACAAGAGATGGCTATGAAATTAGTACAGTATTGTAGTATATACTACAGTCCATTTTGTGCATCTTTACTTGTGATTACATGTCTCCTCCATGTAAAGAGCACCATATATTGTGTTTATATGCAGAATTTCTGATAGATTTTAAATTTATGTAATAGATTTGTATGTTTTCTGGTAGTATGAACAATAAAATGACTATAATAATTTATTGACTATTATCTAAATATTATATACATATATTTTATGAATTCATTATATAGCTTTATTTTAATTGTTTTTATATTTCTAGGCTATGTAGTTTGTCTGCAAGTTTTTTTCAAACTTTCACAAATCTCCAAAATATGAATGTAAGTGGACCCAGGCAGTTCAAATCCACGTTATTCTAAGGTCAATTGCATTAATTTAGGAAGAACTTATGGTAATTTAATGTATTTATATTTATTGACTATTAGAGTCAGCTTCTTCACATGTTTTTGTTAGTCAATATGGTCAATTTTCCCTTACTTTCTTTTTCTAATCTGTATCATCTAACTACAGTTTACATGTATTTACTCAACATTGCTATATTGTTTTTTCCACACTCATGATTTTCAGTTTTCATTTCTGCTTACTTATTATAATCTTACAAAGTATTTTTTATTTTCAAATTTCCTTAATAAAAAATCTTGATCAACTACTCAAGGCATCATAGAAAATTTTGAGGATAACCTGGTATTTGCAGTAAATTTAAAAAAAAAAGAAAAGAAAAAAGTGTGTGTGGCCAGCAGGAAATACCTCACAATGACAAGAAATAGTGAAAATGTGATGGACAAAGTAAAGAGTCAAGGTTCTTAGTTAATTCTTTAAGAGTAATAAGGGAGAAAATATTGATTTCCCAATGCTGTCCAAAAAAATTCACTGCATTAAGGGAAATGCCCCATAATCTGGGTTTTCCAATGCATTACCCACTACCCACATTTGCCTATTGAGAACTTGAAATATAATTAACAAAACAGAAGAATTGAATTTGCATCCAAATTAATTTAAATTAACTCATATTTTAATTTAAATTATAACACCTGCAACTTACACTGTACAATTTACACAGAAAGGATGACATCTGCTTATCAATCAATTTATAGTTAGAACTGCAATTATAAAGCACAGGGCATTATAGAAATTTACCAGAGTTTTGAGAAACTCAAAGGACAAAATATAGCTATAAAGACAGTAAAATTAGAGTAGAATTGATGGATGAGTAGTAGTGAATGAAGGCAGGCATGGCGTGTGTGAACATTCAGAGGGAAAAGAGAAGGTATCTGCTTCTTAATAAAAAAATAATAATAATAACAAGAGCAGATCTTCTGGAACGGAAAAAGTGAGGAGAGAGGGTAGATGGTATGAAGTGAGTCTGAAATGGCAGGAGGACAACAGGCCCTTGCAAAAAAGAAATTTTCTCCCCAGAAAAGTAAGAAGTTTAAGTATCTCAGATCCATTTTATATTTCAACTTATCCAGTTCCATCTTCACCTGTAAGATTTTTATATGGATCGTATTAGTGAAAATTTTGGGGTAAAAGTGTTGCTAACAGAAGATACAAGTGCCTTTGGTGCTCTTGATAACTCACTGTCCAGACTCTAGTATTGTTTATATAGACCTTGAAGTTGTTAGGGAAGTTGGCTGTCCATTGAAAAGAAAACAAAAATAGATCCATATATCACAGAGGAATAAGTTCTGGGGCTGAGAGTGATGATCAGTTATAGAGCACTTGCCTAGCATGTGTAAGATCGTAGGGTCGATCCCCAGCACTGATATAGAAAAAGGGGGAAAAAAAGGGTCTTGGCTGGATTAAAGGTATGGATGTCAAAACCCTTTGTATTAAATTTATATGAATATAATTTTTTATATAAATTTGAGGTATGTACAAAGGATGTCCTTAGAAAAATATACCACCAAGAATCTGTGAATCTAACTATATGTTTTAAGTGCCTAATTAATTAATCAATTGCCTAATCTTTTTTTAGTCCAAATGCACTGTAAAAAAGTCAAAACATAACATGGGCTCTGAAAACATGTTGCAAAAGATGAAACACAACATTATACATATATACCTTCTACTAATAAAACAATAAGCTCAATAAAAAATGAATACAAAATACCTAATTCATGGACAAGAAAAACAAATATTTAAAATATTCAGTCTCTATCAGTTGGAAATGTACAATTTTTTAAATATATAACACTTATATACTAAACATTTATATACCTTTTATACTCTGCTAAGCACTTTCATGCATCTCTCATTTAATTATTACAGTATCTTATGAGTTAAAACTACCAATCTTTTCATTTTATGCATAGGAAAACTGATACTATGAAAGGTCAAATAGTAGGGTGTGGTGGCGCAAGCTTGGGAGGCTGAGGCAGGAGGATTGTGACTTCAAAGCCAGCCAGCCTCAGCAAAAGTGAGGCTCTAAGTAATTCAGTGAGACCTTGTCTCTCAATAAAGTACGAAAAAGTGCTGGGGATGTGGCTCAATGGTTGAGTGCCCCTGAGTTATATATATATACACTCACACGCTTAAAATAAAAAAAAAAAAAAAGACAGGTCAAATAAATTTTGAAAGTTTGCTAAGAAAATGGATCTCTTTAACTTCAAAACCATCCAGGCACTGTGATCTGGTCCATATGATATTACCTTTATCTTTGAATTAATTAGAGTATCTTTTTTTGTCCGCTTGTGAAACATAAGTGACTTATAACATCCAGTGTTGGTTAGGATGCAATGAAAACGATTCATTCTTTCCTGTAGTGGAGAAATGATGAAGTATCAAAAAGTTATACCAATATTTGTACAGATGCAGAAGAACGTGTAAGAATGTACTGTAGAATCATAACTAATGTTATAAAATTAATGACAACATAACCCCTATTTTTAAGCCATCAATTAAATTATTGCATTATAAATAAGTCCCCTCTGCTGTTCTATCCAATTGTTACAGAAGGATAAGTTCTCTCTGGATAATTTGATTAGGAATAATTTCCTGTAAACATTATTAACTAAAAAAAAAACTAGGAAAGTTGCAGAATAAGAATATACTGTGTAGTAAAACTGCATTAGTGTATAAAGAAAAAAATTCTATGAGTGTAAATGTGGCTGTGTTTTTAATATGATACAAAAAACAAAATGTATAAAATATTATTTTTGCTGGTTAATTCATAGATTTGAAAGAAATGAAAGCTTCTTTGCAAATGTATGTACCATTCCACAGGTTACTTTATAGTATGGTGACAATTGATTCTCATAATTAACCATGTATTAACTTAAGCATTAAAATTAAAAGCTAAAGTTGAAGTACTCTTCTGTTGTAGGTGGACATAATAACTTTATTTATTTATTTTTGTGGCTCTGAGTATCGAATCAGGGTCTCACACATGCTAGGTAAGTGCTATACCACTAAGCCCCAACCCCAGCCCCACTTTTCTGATTTTTAGAGAATTTAAAATCCTTTCTTTAGTCATTCATTCTGCTCTATGCTGGCACAGATATATCAATGAATACAATAGTGGTACCATCCACTGTGGAGTTCCTTAGTCCTGGATTTAGCTAACCCCAAAGGAATTGAGAATACATTATCTCCTGAGGGTAGCCTAAGTCCACGTGCATATTAAGAAAAGTAGGTACAGCCAAAGGGAAACCAGGTTGGTTTTACCAGCTGTCTAGAACTCTTTTGCTCTATGGCTTGACTCTCCAGAAAGGTACACCATGACACCACTTTATCTCAACTTGAATGCTTCTGTTCTTCAATCTAGCCTCTCAAGGGATCATACAGTGCACAGAGAAGGTAAAGTGGAGTTATTCTGTGTGATACTCAATGTTTATCTTATGTAGAGAACTTTGAAATGTTTTGCCATAAAGTATGTTGAAGCAGTAATCTGTGAAAATTTAAATAGAGAACCTTCTGGATTGCAGGAGTAGGTTTTGGAGTTCAGGTCAGAGAAATATTTCAGTTTATGTGGAAACATAAAGGATATAAAAGAGAAACTCATTTTTTTCAACTTATACTTGAGGCTGACAGAAAACTTACATGAGATTCAGCCTAAACTCTCTGTGTGATAGGCTTTTGTGTAACAGAGGAAAGGGTGAGCAAAAAACAAAAACAAACAAACAAAAACAAACAAAACAAAAACCTAAAGTGTGTTATAAATGCATTAAATTTTGAATTTTAAGAAAATCAATAAAAATTTGGTTTTTGTTTCTGATTAGTATCATCAGACACATAAGAAAGTATGTTCCATATTTTTAAATAAATTTATTTTTTTCTCTAGTATGAAAGCTTATTTTATTAGAATAAATAACAAGAATGCTGAAATTACCACTTTAACATAAATGTTATTGTTCATTTTACATTTTAATATGTTTCAACCTTTATTCAAACCACAGTAATAATTTCTTCCTTTGAGTTGCTAGTTTTGCTGATATATTCATGACAACTATATGCAAATTATCAAGGGAAAAGAATACTGATTTTCAGAAAAACAAAATCAAATGAAGACAAAAATGCACAACGTCAACTTTAATACTTATCACCTGCTGAGTTGTCCCATGTATGTTACAGAGAGAAAGAATTACAACAAATATATGAAAACTTCCATCACAGACATGATGCTGACTGCTAGGGAGACAGAGAACAGGACATATAGAAATCCTATAGGTTATTTTGTGAAGAATGTAATTTCTATAAAGTAAAGAAATTATAATTTTCTTTATTTATTCTGATTGTTTAGCCTTGCAGGGAGGAGGCAATGCCATATTTTGGAATCAGGAAACTCCTTAAAATTTCTGTTGTCTCCTCAGGAAAGTTGAAGAGCAAAAGGACAAAGCCATTATAATAAAATTTAAAATTCAGTTGCTAATTTAAATTAAGTATTAGTAGATTGTAAATCTATACATATCATTGAGCTCTAGCTCTATGTTCACCAATTTCTATGGCCTCTGTTTTTCTTTCCCAAAATTTAAAACTTTTGTTTACAACCAAGGTAACTCTAGTTCTATATTTCTGTGATTGAAACTCCTTTAATCCCATGGATATATTTAAAAGTGTATATATATATATATATATATATATATATACATATAGAGAGAGAGAGAGAGAGAGAGAGAGAGAGAGAATAAAAATAATTATAAAAGCTATTTATTTTAGTGATTGTGATTAGTTCACCAATTCCCACCAATCAATTTTCTAAGTTTATAAAAGGCATCAGAATTAACCCCAAAATTAAATAATTCAGTCCTAAAAGTACATAATCTTGGAAACTGGAAGACAGTGCCTCAATTGTCAAATACAAATGTACTTGATAAATGTCATTGTAGAAATCAGTAATTCCAAGGCATACTACACATACAGAAAATTTGAAAATACTTTGAGGTTTGATGTAAATTTATTGAGGAAGGCACTTAAAATATGTCAGTGATCCACATTTGATTTCAACTGAAGATATGTGTATATTGTCTGTATTAATAGGAATGAGTGAATATCACAAAATTCTTATAAGAAAAATGTCAATGGAGATATTAATATCAATTTAAATTTTCATTACTTTAATATCACACTTTTCAATATTTTTGCTTTGTTTTTCACCAATAGACTTTGTTGGAAAAAAAAAGAAATGAAAATGAGAAACCACACAATGATTAAAGAGTTTGTACTCTTGGGCATATCAGACAACCCAGAGCTTCAGGTTGTAATTTTTATCTTTTTATTCGTAACTTATTTATTAAGCATCACTGGAAACCTAACCATCATCATTCTCACCTTGCTGGACTCACATCTAAAGACCCCTATGTATTTCTTCCTCCGGAATTTCTCCTTCTTGGAAATTGCATTCACCAGTGTTTCCATCCCCAGATTTTTGGGGTCAATAATTACTAAAGTCAAGACCATTTCCTATAACAACTGTTTAGCTCAATTATATTTCTTCATCTCCATGGGTGTGTCTGAATTTTTCCTTTTGACTGCTATGTGCTATGATCGCTATGTCGCCATCTGCAAGCCACTGCATTACAACACCATCATGAATAAGAAAGTCTGCTCCCTTCTTGTCTTTGGTTCATGGCTGGCAGGATTTCTGACCATCTTCCCACCACTTATGCTTATCCTCAGGTTAGATTTCTGTGCTTCCAATGTTATCAATCACTTCTCTTGTGACTACTTCCCCATCCTGGAACTCTCGTGCACAGATACATGGCTTTTAGAACAAATTGGCTTTTACTTTGCCTTTGTTACTCTTCTCTTCACATTGGCATTGGTGATTCTGTCCTACATAATCATCATTAGCACCATTCTGAGAATCCCATCTGCCAGTCAGAGGAAAAAGGCTTTCTCCACTTGCTCCTCTCACATGATTGTCATCTCCATCTCTTATGGAAGCTGCATATTCATGTATGTCAAGCCTTCAGCAAAAGAAAGAGCATCACTGACCAAAGGAGTAGCTCTCCTCAACACTACTATTGCTCTCATGTTGAACCCTTTTATTTACACTTTGAGGAACCAGCAAGTAAAACAAAGCTTTAAACACTTGGTTCATAAGGTAGTATTTTACAGAAGCAAATGAATGTATGCATTGACCTGAATGAGTGCCATGGTGAAGATTCAACCAGGGAAATGAAACTTTACTTCTCCTCTATACTTCTGTATCTAAAGCCCAGCTACCTGCACTGCTGAGCTCCTTGGCTTCAGCTTGCTTTTTAACCTGCAACTAACCATGTTGTGTTGTTCTTTGAAGCTATCTGTAAATTCCATGTAATCACTGATTTACAATCCTGATTAGAAAACCAGTGTCTATAGAACTGAAATCACTTTGTTAGTTATTAGTTATTCTTTTTTTTTTTTAAAGAGAGAGTGAGAGAGAGAGAGGGAGAGAGAGAGAATTTTTTAATATTTATTTTTTAGTTCTCGGCAGACACAACATCTTTGTTTGTATGTATTGCTGAGGATCAAACCCGGGCCGCACACATGCCAGGCAAGCGCGCTACCACTTGAGCCACATCCCCAGCCCGATTAGTTATTCTTAATAATGAAAATCTTTTGCACCCAATTGATGTTTTAATAATCTTAAATTTTCTCTACTTTGTCACTACCATACACTTTCCTTTCTAAAAATGCATGCACTTTGAAATAAAATAATGTCAGCCACACACTATTTTGCATGCTGTTTGCGGTAACTGTTCAATTCTTCCTAGTCTCCAATGGACTTGTGTATATTTTTTTCCAAGTAGAAGTAATTGAAAATGCTCTATTTTCTTGTTTTGGTTAAATTATGTATTCTATGTGGCTTTATATGTTCTCTTTGTTTATCCATATATTATTCTTTGAAAAATATACATATATATGTGTGTATATATATAAAGATGCATTTTTAGGTAACTGCCATTGCTATTTTGCAACCTGCAAGTCTGTTAAAAATTTCTTTAAAAAATTGCATTTATACTGAGAGCACTATTTCAAGCCTTCTTTTGGACTAGGTATATTCTGTATCATATCTTATTTAATCATCACAGCTATATGGCAAAATAGGCATGGTTATGAATTTGTTTTATAAATGGGTAAGTTGATGCTTATAAAAGTTGAGTAACTTCAATAAGTTCATGTTGCAAAAACAGCCAATATAAGAATCTCAAATAAAACAAACAAACAGAAACACTAGTCTTTGCTCTATTTTTATATATAATTTTTGTTTTTACTAAGGATCTGAATAAATTTTTGGCTTTTTTCGATCACCTCATTTGGGCATGGTTACATAATTAGAGTTTGATCAAGGAAGACACTAACTTCAAATATTTTACTTAATATATAATTATAACACTAATCAATCAAAACAAAAAAAAATTCTTCAACTGCAGTTCTGTTGAGCAAAAGAATGAGCATGAAAAAAGCTTCACAGTGTGAACAGTATTATGGTAGTAAAATTACTAAATGATGGCAGACTAATAATAAAAATAATGAAGGCCTTCAGTATAATGCAGTAGATTCCAAGTTTGAAACTTTTCATGGAGCATTGAGTAGAAGTCTGCATTAGGAATTGTGATTCTGTATTTGGTTGGTATCTTCACCCAGAAAATGACATCAAAGGACAAAAATTTTTACACTTAGTATTGTTATTTCTTTTTTATTTTAGCTCTGTCTTATTGGACACTGTCCCCCAAGCTTCCTTTTAGAACTTCAATAGTAATGTTTTATATTTATATTCCTTTGCATTTTTTCTATATTTCTCTTCTGTCAATTTTCATTCACTGAATTGGTCCCTTGAGCCAGTGCCAGATAAAATGGATAAAAATATTAAGTAGTTCATGGTACATAAAATTTACATAGAAACCATGCCAAATCATTTTAAAGCACTTCTGATATTGTTTCTATGTTATATTTTTGCTTCTTCCTCATAATTTATAGTCAGAAAAGTAAATCTGCCCTGGGTAAAATGGAAAAATGAAGGCAAAAATTTTTTGACAATATAAAAATGACTTCTACTTTAAGTGATACAAAACCTACAGCAATTTAAAAGTAGCATACTAGTTCAAAGGAAGAAAGAGGGAGTATGTTTCTCTGGATTACAATGAAGGCATTGTATAATTTTTATTATTCCAGTCATCCTGGGTGTTAGTAAAAGTGGATGAAAATCAGAGTTAAGTTGGACGTATGGAGGCCAGAGGAAGACATTCAAATCTCAGCATTGTTACAATACTTAACAGCACAACTTTTAATCAATGTTAAATAGAATATACTGGGTATATTTTGAAACAGAACATAATTAAAAGTCATTTAAAATGGTTCGTATGTTTTATATTATCTATTCATTTTGTATTTTCTAAAATCAGGAAGTTACTATCTATATCCCTATATTTTAAATTTTATACCAATTTGTAGAATTGTTTTTAAGGGAATGGAATTTAGTTGTAGGTACTCTGAGATTGTATTCCACATTTGCTAGCTGTGTGAATTGATGAAAGTTACAGGATCTCTGAGTCTCAATATTTTAGAAATAGGAAGAACAATTTCACACTTGTGTTATAAAGATGAGATAAAATGTAAAAGGTTTCAGTCACAGGAATAAACTAAGTTTAGTAAACCACAACTACTATTCATACTATTCCCATAGTTAAGAATTAATTCTAAACAAAAGAAAAATAATTAACACAACTATTCTCAAAATCTAAAAGTCACATGATTTACAGAGTACACTTGTTTACATAATCTTATTCAATATTCAAAAACACTCTTGAAATTCCATCTGTATTTTAGGCAGAGAGACTGAACCTTATTGAAATTAAGTAATGCATCCAAAGTCACAAATCCATTACATTGCACATTTGTATTTTTTAATTTACATCAAATAGCTAAGCCCATACCTTATGGAATAAATAAAAAATTAATCAGGATTTGATATGATAATTTTACTATTAATTCATTTCTTATTCCTTTCTTGTTTAAATTATAGATAACCAGTTAATGGAATGAAAGTATAAACCCTTAAAGACAGGAGAATTAGTATTTATGAAATTATCATCAAATGTGATTCAATGATCTTTAGGTTCCTTTGATTTGTTTCTATACACATTGGTATGGATGCAGAGAATTGAACCTTCCCATCATTATTGAAATTAATACATACAAATTATTCTTATTCCTATTATTCTTTTAGGGAAAAGTCTTCTAAAATAATTGTGTGAAACTGTAAATATATATGATCATAAAACAAGACTTCTAACCACTCAGTCAACTCTCCTGAAGAATCTGCTTTATTCATGATGACAGACTTTCTCAAAGGAACCAACCCCCATGGCATGGCCCAGAGCCAGGAATGCCTGAGGAGTGTCAAAAGGGCATTTTATGTGGTTACAAAGCTGAGCTAGAGATTGCCCAAATGTTGAAATCAATGATTAGCCTGTTCTTTAGTGTACTAACCTAGACTCTGAACAGATCTTGAAATTTGTAAAGTGGAAAGAAGGTGCTTTTTGAAATTTTTCTAATGATTTCTACTTGGGTTTAATTGAAGAAGAAAGAATTGAGCATACAGAATGTTAAAAAAAAACTAGATTCTCAAAGTTATTTCATTACTAAGGAAGAATTCCACCCAGTGCAACATAAAACATATTATGTTTTGGGGGGAGAGAGAGAGAGAGAGAGAGAGAGAGAGAGAGAGAGAGAGAGAGAGATTAGAAATCACATGGAACCAAACTCTTTTATCATTATCTAAGGAATATCCATTGATCCTTCAAACTTAATATATCATTTAGTATAGTGTTTCTTTTTCACCTTGGACCTCAAATATATTGCCAATATCTTATCTGATTTGTTTAGGTGGTCGTTATTAATATTCATTTGGTGGTAGGTATTTGGAAAATACAAATTATATTTAACAAGTAATAAATATTTCTAATATTTTTCATTTTGAATGGCATAAGGAACCTGTCCCAGATTATTTGAAAAGAAAATAAGAAGTAATTTTGATAAATTGGGCAAAAGGAAATGAGATCTTAATATCTAAGATAAGTTCTTCCAGGAGAAAATATGTATCTGCAACAAATTACACACTGAAATGATGAGTTAAAGCTTTGCAGATACCCACACAAACACATCCTGAAAATAGTTTAAGGCTCTAGGAATCATGTATACTTTATTCAATATTTAATTATTCTTTTAAAGGAATATAAATACTCAATTTTAACAAGGTCATTTAATGTTACCAAATGAAAATAATCCATTGAACTTTCTGTCTTTGATATTTGGAAACTTTCTATAGAAATGTTCATTGTTTTCATGATGCACTTATGAATCCTGTCTATTTTTTGATATATTCACTCACAACTCCTCCTTTATTTCTTTAGAAATTTAATCAGTAACAAAAAAACAATAGCAATGATATTGTTACTGTTCAGAAAAAAAGTTAAAATTAACAAAGATTAGGAAGGAAATTAGATAGCCAATAAAGTTGCAAACAAGTTTAAAATAAATACAGTACACTCATACATTTTCCACTATGAAATAATAATAAAATATATTTTAACAAATATGAGTTTCCAATATTGTTGGGGTTCAAGTGTGCAGAGTTTAGCTCCCTCAGGCCTGACAGGTTGCAAGAGCTGTGGCTGTTATTTAGGTCAGCTGAGGCAAACCTCAGTTAGGAGGAGAAAAAGTTATCTTCCCCTTATCGCAAGTCACAAGTTCTGCATGGTTTGGCCAAGAGGAAGAAGCTTCCTGCATACTTGTCCTGGGAATAGTACATTCTAAAGAAATAAATGCATCTTCAGGGGATTAGATAATGTCTACAAAGAACTTTGGGAGGGTACTTATCAAATAAACAGGAACGATCTGAATTTAGCTCTGTGTACCCGCTGAGGCATGACATTTGGGCAATGTGGGTAAAGTGTTAATTGCTTGCTTTGTTAGAAGAAGAATATAAAAGGAACTTGCAAATAAACCTCAGCATGCAGTTGCAACTGCTGCCTTTGCTCTGCATCCCCTGTGTCCCGGTTATTTCGTGACCCTTACCCAGGGACCAGAACGCTCTAGATGTTCACACAATATGAGTAAGTGATTACAAGAACTTTAAGTTTGAGACTGACACCAAATTTGGTCTGTGAGATGGGACATTAGTTTGTTACTTCAAGGTATTAATTAAAAAATCTTGATTTTAATAACAACAAACCCTGGTAAGGTAAGAGTGATATTACTGAAGAAGAGTACAGTGAACTGAAAAGATGGAGTATAAAGAAATGTTAAAAAGTAATTTAGAAATAATGTTTAATAAAGGGTCTTAAAATTTATGTATCAATAAAATGTAGTTTCCTTTACATTCAGTATAGGGAATTTGGATCAAGTGTTTAAGCATATTTTGTAAGGTAAGTAATGTGGGAAAATGCATCTTATGAGAGAAAAATAAGACATAAATACTTTCCAGGTTAGAATAGAGCATAAAATGGGAGCTGTGCCTGATGACAGCATTTGATTCAACACAAACTCAACATTAATTAACTAGAAGAATTTTCCTTTTAAACCACTATAACTATACTAGTTAGTAGAAAATGTTGAAACACCTTTGAAGATAAGATCGTGTCCTTTCAAGAATGTGCAGGGTAATGACAGAGTTCACAGGAGACTTCAGCTCAGTCCAAGTGGGTGGGTTGGGAGGGATGACTAAGGGGTTCTTGTGACATTACATAATGGATACTCCTCCTGTGATGGAAAGAGGTGATTTGGGGGAGTCATTACAATGAGCCACTCACAATGCCAGTTATACTTTACTTCAAACTTCACAATCACTTCCAGAAAGTTTATTACTAATGAGCATGAGAAAAAAAAAAAAAAAAAAAAAAAAACTAGCCATGGATAATGTTGATATGCTGTGAATACTTAATTGGCTCATGTGCAATAATCAAATCCTGGTCAAGGGTGGGAGTAGAGAGAGGGAGTGTGTGTGTGTGTGTGTGTGTGTGTGTGTGTGTGTGTAGTTTTAGCATGGAGGAGGTACATAAAACAGGTTAGAGAGGTCAGCATAAAGTAGTGAGGGTAGAAGAACAAAGCTAAGAATCACATGCCTAAATGTGATAGGTCTTACACAATCAGGTAATTCCTACTCTATTATTGTTGCTGTACTTGTGTAATTCTCTTGGGATTACTTTTTTATAAAATAGCCTTTGGCTCAGGACATCATCCTGATCCAACCAGTGATTAGAGAACATTTTCTCCATAGGAAAATGTCTGTATAACTTCCGTTAAATGTTAAGCATTTTTCCAAATGTGTCACATATATTAACTTATTTAAATCTCATGATTATCAAATGAGATTGATTTGTATTGTAGATCATGAAATTGAGCACGAAGGAGTAAGTGATTGTAAGACCTAAAAAGTGGATTGGATTGAAAACAAGACATTCCCCCTCTTTTGTATGGAAATATAGCAATAGCACTTAAACTTTACCTCTAAAAAAGCATTAGAACTTATTATTTTTAAAATGTAAATAAAACTATTAACTTAAGCTTTCCTGGGTTATGTGTATCTATATCTTTATCTTAGGGCATCAGCAAATAGTAATAATGATTAATGATGAGGTTTATCATTTCAATTAGAAAGCAAAATAATATGACTATGAATAAAGATCATAAAAATGATACAAGTAGACTGAAATATGAAATTTTGCAAGAGATTTACATGCAATAAACCTCAGAGTCAAACCTTCCAATGTATGTTGTTTTCTGTTTGTTTCTCCCCTCTATCCCTGACACCTGAGATTGCGCATGGCAATGACATCAGGATTTTCAACTTCTGATAAGATAATAGCACAAGTTGGAAAAGCCAGTGAGTGGTAGTCAATGTTGGTAGATGGCTAAGGACAAAACAGCCAAATTTTAAAAATTATATGTATTTTCCATTTTTCACAATTCTCAGTGTAATTAAACTATTATGGAAATGGAAATGTCTATAGAGATTGGAGCAGTATCTTAAAGTTGATCCTATTTGGGAAGATATTTTACAGGCACAAATCTGAAAGGTAAGAAGTAACATTTGAAATTAGGTCTGGTTAAAGAACTTGGCTCTACCATTTCAATTTGGGTAATACTGTTATTTTCTTATTATTTTAAAAGTTATTTTATATTCATATATTAGTTGTACATGTTAATGAAATTCACTGTGATGTTTCCATAGATGTATATAGCATGCTTTGATCGTATTTAACCACTCTTCTTCTAACCTCCCTCAAACCCATCCTTGCACCATTCCTAATCACTGTTCTTCACTATTCTTTTTGTTTGTTTCCACATATGAGAGAGAACATGTGATACTTGTCTTCCTGTGTCTAGCATATTACACTAAACATAATGCCCTTCATTTCATCCATTTTGCTGCAAATGATTTCATTCTTCTTTATGGATGAATAATACTCCTTTGTGTATACATACTATATTTTATTCACTATTCATCTTTTGAAGAGCACCTAGGCCCTTACTATATTTCCATCTGTGAATTATGCCATAATAAACATGGGCATGCAGGTATATCTTTGTTATGCTGATTTCATTTCTTTTGAATATATACCCAGTAGTAAGATGGTTGGATCATTTGTTAGTTCTGTTTTTAGTTTTTGAGCACCTACATGCTATTCTTCATAGTGGCTGTAATAATTTACATTATTTTCAACAGTTTGTAAGAATTTTTTTCTCCACATATTATCCTCAGCATTTCCTTGTTTGTTTGTGTGTGTGTGTTTGACAATAACCATTTTTAAAGGGGTGAGAAGGAATCACATTG
Source organism: Spermophilus citellus (assembly GCF_964194105.1). NCBI lineage: Eukaryota > Metazoa > Chordata > Mammalia > Rodentia > Sciuridae > Spermophilus > Spermophilus citellus. The sequence goes on along the minus strand of NC_138197.1, from coordinate 74,798,836 downwards.
TAGTTTTGACACTAAAGCAGTTTTGAATCTGCTTTAGTTAAAGAGTTTTTCACTGTAAATGAGAAGAAATTAAAGAATCATTGTCATTATCAGGTGGCTTTCCATTTCTCCTAAAGGTGGAAATGGCATATTTCAGCAAAATTCCAGATTTACTCTGGGATATTTTATTAATCCTCAACTCAAATCTTTTCTTTGTACTTTCTCCTATAAGTTTGAGATCAAGGAGGAGATTAAAAAATCCTTAGTGGTGAATGAGAACACAGATACAGCATGTCAAAATCTCTGGGACACTATGAGGGCAGGACTAGAGGAAAGTCCTTTGCATGGAGTTCATTCCTTAAAAGAAGAAAAAGTCAACATTTAAATGACCTCACTCTACATCTCAAATCCTAGAAAAAGAAGAACAAATCAGCAGCAAATGCAGTAGAGGAATGAAATAATTAAAATCAGAGCTGAAATAAATGAAATCGAAACAAAAGAAATAATTGAAAAAATTGACAAAATGAAAAGTTGGTTCTTTGAAAAAATAAATTAGATTGACAGACCCTTAGCCATGCTAACAAAGTGGAGAGAGAACCCAAATTACTAGCATACAGGATGAAAAAGGCAATATCACAACAGACACTCAGAAATACAGAAGATAATTAGAAATTATTTTGAAACCTTGTACTCTAAAAAAATAGAAGATAGTGAAGGCATCGCCAAATTCCTTAAGTCATATGATCTGCCCAAATTGAGTCAGGAAGATACACACAACTTAAACAGACCAATATCAAGTGAGGAAATAAAGAAGCCATCAAAAGACTACCAACCAAGAAAATCCCAGGACTGAATGGGTATACAGCTTAGTTTTACAAGATCTTTAAAGAAGAACTAATACAAATACTCTCCAATCTATTCAGGAAATAGAAAAAGAAGGAGTACTTCCAAATTCATTCTCCGAGGCCAATATCACCCTGATTCCAAAACCAGACAAAGAAACACATCAAAGAAAGAAAACTTCAGACCAATATCTCTAATGAATATAGATGCAAAAATACTGAATAAAATTCTGGCAAATCAGATACAAAACCATATCAAAAAGATCATGAATCATGATCAATTGGGATTCATCCCTAGGATATAAGGTTGGTTCAACATATGGAAATCAATAAATGTAATTTATCACATCAATAGACTTAAAGATAAGAACCATACGATCATCTCCATAGACTCAGAGAAAGCGTTTGACAAAATACAGAACCCCTTTATGTTCAAAACACTAGAAAAACTAGGGATAATAGGAACTTACCTTAACATTGTAAAACCTATTTATGCTAAGCCTCAGGCCAGCATCATTCTAAACGGAGATAAACTGAAGGCATTCCCTCTAAAATCTGGAACAAGACAGGGATGACCTCTCTCATAAATTCAATTCAACATAGTTTTTGAAACACTGGCCAGAGCAATTAGACTGATGAAAGAAATTAAAGGAATAACTATACGAAAAGAAGAACTTAAACTAGCACTATTTGCTGATGATATGATTCTATACCTAGAAGACCCAAAAAACTCTAACAAGAAACTTCTAGAACTAGTAAATGAATTCAGCAAAGTGGCAGGATATAAAATCAACACCCATAAATCAAAGACATTTCTGTATATCAGTGACAAATCCTCTGAAATGAAAATGATGAAAACTACCCCATTCACAATATCCTCCAAAAAAATACTTAGGAATCAACTTAACAAAAGAGGTGAAAGATCTGTACAATGAAAACTACAGAACCCAAAAAAGAGAAATAGAAGAATACCTCAGAAGATGGAAAGATATACATTGCTCATGAATAGGCAAAATTAATATTATTAAAATGACCATATTACCAAAAGCACTTTACAGATTCAATATGATTCCAATCAAAATCCCATGGCATTCCTTGCAGAAATAGAAAAAGCAATTATGAAATTCACCTGAAAAATAAGAGACCCAGAATAGCTAAATAAATTCTAAGCAGGAAAAGTGAAACAGGTGGTATCGCTATACCAGAGCTTAAACTATACTACAGAGCAATTGTAACAAAAACAGCATGATACTGGCACCAAAACAGGCTAGCAGACCAATGGTACAGAATAGAGGACACAAAGACCAACTCACAAAATTACAACTACCTTATATTAGACAAAAGTGCTAAAAGCATGCAATGGAGAAAGGATAGCATCTTTAACAAATGGTGCTGGGAAAACTGGAAATCCATATGCAACAAAATGAAATTGAATCCCTTTCTCTCACCATGCACAAAAGTTAAATCAAAGTGGATCAAGGATCTAGGAATCAAACCAGAGACTCTGTGTTTAATAGAAGAAAAAGTTGACCCTAATCTCCATGACGTGGGGTCAGGCCCCAAATTCCTTAATAAGACACGTATAGCACAAGAGTTAAAACCAAGAATCAACAAATGGGATGAATTCAAACTAAAAAGTTTTTTTTCTCAGCAATAGAAATAATATGTGAGGTGAATAGGGAACCTACATCCTGGGAACAAAATTTTACCCCTCACACATCAGATAGAGCACTAATCTCTAGGATATACAAAGAACTAAAAAAGTTAAACAACAACAACAACAAAAAAATAATAACCCAATCAACAAATGGGCCAAGGACCTGAACAGACACTTCTCAGAAGCGGATATACAATCAATCAACAAATACATGAAAAAATGCTCACCATCTCTAGCAGTCAGAGAAATGCAAATTAAAACTACCCTAAGATACCATATCACTCCAGTAAGATTGGCAGCCATTATGAAGTCAAACAACAACAAGTGCTGGCCAGAATGCAGGGACAAAGGTACACTCATATATTGCTGGTGGGACTGCAAATTGCTGCAGCCAATTTGGAAAGCAGTATGGAGATTCCTTGGAAAGTTGGGAATAGAACCACCATTTGACCCAGCTATTCCTCTTCTCAGACTATACCCAAAAGACCTAAAAACAGCATACTACAGGGACACAGCCACATCAATGTTTATAGCAGCACAATTCACAATAGTTAGATTGTGGAACCAACCTAGATACCCTTCAATGGATGAATGGATAAAAAAAATGTGGCATATATACACAGTGGAATATTACTCAGCGCTAAAAAATAACAAGATCATGGCATTTGCAGGGAAATGAATGGCATTAGAGTAGATTATGCTAAGTGAAGTTAGCCAATCCCAAAAAACAAATGCCTAATGTCTTCTCTGGTATAAGGGGGTGGGGACTCAAAATGGGGTAGGGAGGAAGAGCATGAGAAGATTATTACTAAATAGGGAAGAGAGGTGGGAGGGAAAGAGAGGGAGAAGGGGAATTACAAAGTAGATGGAAGGAGACCTTCATCGTTATACAGAATACATATATAACGATGTGAGGAAAAAGAAAAAAAATAAAGAAGTGTGTCACATTAGATTGGGTAGAGAGAAGTGATGGGATGGGAGGTGAAGGGATGGGGGGAAAAGAAGGACAGCAGAATAAAATAGACATTATTATTGCTGTGGGTAGATAGGTGACTGCATAACCAATGTGATTCTGCAACCTGTACACTCAGAAAAATGAGAAATTATACCCCACCTGATTCAAACTTAAGATATGTCAGATCACTGTACTGTCATGTGTAAATAATTAAAACAAATTAAAAAATTTTTAAAAATGTTGAGGTGATGAAAAATAAGGGTAAAGCCAAGATGAATAGTAAGATGAGGGAAGTTAACATGGCAATTAAATATTGTGCTTTTAATGAGGATGAAATTAGTTATAGTATGTAATTCTTTTTTAAATTATAAGAACAATATGTTCATTGTAGTAGTAATTCTTTATCTTATTATTACAGAATAACCCTTAGTTTACAGGTGACCAGCATCTAACAAAAACAAAGTATTAACAATCAAAAAGAAGTATGTAGAAATTTTTATATTTTAAAAATATAATTAAATATCAATTAAAGCTTCATGTTTTGTAACAAAGTATGTTTCATAGTTATTTTTATTTTCATTAAATATTACATAATAATAAAATATAAAGTAATTCCAATTAAAGGAAATAAATAGTTGTAGAAGACAGCATTGTACATTCTCTGTGGGATACAAAAAATGAATATAACCATTCTCAAGGGAGATCTACAATAGAGAAGAGTAAGGAGGCTACTGAAAAAACTGAAGGGTGACTAATCGAAATCCCTCAAGGTATATAAGATAGCAGAGATGTGGCCTGGCCTTTGTCTTGTTCCCAGCAGATCAAATATTTGGAAAATAAAACAACTAGACTTGAAATATTTGAAATAGAATGTACAAACAGTTGGAAGCAGGATTCTGGTTTAAGTATATAGTCACTCTACCCAATGAGGTCATATCTCTCTCTCTTCTTTCTTTAAATATTACTTTCTTAAACTTCCAGATCAAATTAATAAAGGGGAACATAGTGTATTGTTATGTTTTCTGAAGGTTTCTAACATTACATTTTTATTTCCTAAAATACTTCCCTTCGGTCACCGTAAAATAAAGAAACTATAAAATCAAATTTGATTAGTGTGAACTTTGCTAATGTCTGGCTGAAAAGCAATGATTTTACATTGTGTTCTTCCCAACAGAAATTTGACCAACTAAAATATTATATGGAAAAGACAGCTATCAGGATTTAGCAGACCAAATCCACAGAATAGCATACAAAAACAGGGCAGTGTTTGAAGATCTGGGAACTAACTGAGTGGGTTAAGGTGAATGAGAGAGGTTTTCCTGTACATTTCTAGATGTCCTGGTGGATGAATGGATCCATGGAATGAGTGTCTCATGTGGGACAAACTGATTAAGGAAGAAAATATTTTTCCATAAAACTTAACAGAGAAGGAAGGTTGATGTTGAAATGAAAAATATACTGTGCCACAATCCAAGTGACAGAGTTTCTAAGATCTAAGGCAAGTAGTTACTTTCAAATATATGCTTCAAAACAAAATGAAAAATAAATACATGTTACTTTTAGCTCAGCAATGAAAAATGTTTGACTACTGTGTGCGCACACTCACACACATATACATATATATGCAGATATATACATATATTTTTAACAAATCATCAAAGTTTTCAAACATTAATGATCTTGATATAATTAAAAGAAAAATCAATAAGTGAATATATTCCCTGGATACTACATGAAATAATCACATTATTTAATTTATAGTAAATATGCATACATAATATGTATAAAATGTTCATATGTTATCTTAGTAATTACTATAAAACATTAATATTAAAATACAATTAATAATTAAATCAAATAATTTATATTTTTAAAATGTATTTTATTTTTTAACAAAATCATTAGTTTATTTCTTATATCACAAAAGGAGTAAAATGTTTAGTTTTGCCTTTTGATAAAATCAAGATAATCTATTTTTGTTTTCAGGTTGTAGTATTATCTGATGCATTCCCCAGGGGAAAAGAAAGAGAAATGCATGTTTCATGTGATTGTTTTAACAAAAAAAGTAATAATATTTTTCATAAATGGACACAGTATAAGAATTATTGATTTTATTCGACATCTCTCAGTGATGTGGCCTACTGTATAAAAATTTCCTAAATACTGCCACTCGATTTATAATAAAAGAACTAGTAGCAAGCAAGCTGGACTTAGTAAGAATTAAAATATAATAAAAAGATGATAATCAAAATAAAATTGTTAACATTGTGGTTGATATTTTAGAATTGTATAAATAAGGTCTATATTAATCATAATAACTGATGTCTTTCTTCTCTCTTTAATTCTCCTTGACCCGCAATATCTTTAAAGGAGGAAAAAGGGGAGACCAGGAGATAGGGACAAAGAGAGAGAGACACAGAGAGAGAGAGAGAGAGAGATGAACCACAGAACCACACAGTGATCACAGAAATTGTGCTCCTAGGCATTTCGGATGATCCCTGAACTTCAGATTGTAATTTTCCTCTTTGTGTTTCTCACGTACATATTAAGTGTCACTGGGAATCTGACTATCACCACTCTAACTTTGGTGGACTCCCATCTACAGACTACTATGTGTTTCTTCCTCCAGAACTTCTCTTTCTTAGAAATCTCATTTACAACAGTGTGTATCCCTAGGTTTCTAGATGCTATTGTCACCCAGGATAAGACCATTCTCTATAACAACTGTGAAGCTCAACTCTTTTTCTCTATCTTCATGGGAGTGACAGAATTTTACATTCTCACTGCCATGTCCTATGACCTCTATGCCATCTGCATGCTCCTTCATTACACAACCATCATGAACAGGAAACTCTGCACCCTGCTTGTACCTAGTGCCTGGGTGGGTGGGTTTTTGACCATATTCCCATCCCTGATGCTTCTGCTCTACCTGGATTACTGTGCTTCCAATATCGTTGATCATGCTTGTGATTATTTCCCCTCTTACAACTGTCTTGCTCAGATACATGGCTTCTAGAAGTCATTGGTTTCTACTCTGCGCTGGTTACTTTGCTATTCACTTTGGCATTAGTAATTTTATCTTACATGTACATTATTAGGACAATTTTGAGAATTCCATCTGTCATTCAGAGCAAAAAGGTTCCTCCACTTGTTTATCTCACATGATTATCATTTCTATTTCTTATGGAAGTTGTATATTCATGTATGCTAATCCATCTGCCAAAGACTAAAGGCATCACTGACTAAAGGAGTGGCTATTCTCAACACCTCTGTTGCCCCCATGCTTAACCCTTTCATTTACACCCTGAGGAACCAGCAAGTAAAGCAAGCTTTCAAGGATATGTTCCATAGGGCAGGGTATTCTACAAATAAATTAAAGAAAATTTGTAAAAAAATAAATAAATAAGGGACACTATAACAAGCAAATCAGTAAAATCTTGAAATTCATACATATCTTTATTAAGTATCCTTGTTCTCTAATGGTTTCTTTATATGCCCCAATGTATTTAATTGCAGATTTTCTCAGTCCATTCTTCCACTCCCACACTCAAGTATATCCAACATATTGTTTACTGAGTTTTAAAAGTATTCTATCATTTTACCCTACTGAGTTTTCTTAAAATGGTATATGTTTATTTAAAACATACTCTATAATGTGGTAAATAGTTTTAATTCTATTTATATTATTACATAAATGGAATACATATCACTATGTTATACTTCAGATGTAGAGCTCTAAACTTTGTGTAATTTCTCCCATGTGTTCTAGGTATATATTGATAATGCCAGAATGATTTAGATTTTAGATGTTCTGTATCTTGTTTTATTAAATTCTGTCCCTGTCCCTGCAGGTAATATGTTCTATTGAATCGTATTTTAAATGTAGAGCTCTATACTTCATGAAATTAGAAGGGAACAACTTTCAATTTCTCTGTAAACCCAGTTCCTCACTTAATATAAAAAATAAATTTAGTATTCATTATAATTATGTTAATCAGATGAGCATCAATTCAATAATTACACTTTTGGCTTGAATTATCAGTTAATAGTTAGACCACAAGAGAATTTCAACTTCAATTGTTTTATTTTCTTAAATTTTTTCCCAAGTAATATTGATTAAAAAAACTTTAAGACTAATATATTTTATTTATAAATTTGCAGACTACTGTAATTTACAAAGTAAAATGTAAAATGGTTGTACATATTCATAAAATAAAAGTCATTATACAGATTTTAATACATTTCAAAAATATGCTTAATCCTTACAATCTCAACTGTCTGCAAAAATCTGGAAATCAAAAGATTCCAATACAAGAAATTATAATGGTAATGCCTCTCTGAGAAATTCAATCTTCAGGAATTTTTGTGACTTAAAGATGAACATGTGCCTTTCAATTAAATGTCTTCCAATAGTTTTTTGAATTTAATATTTCCAAGGAACTTTCACTGTGGTATTAGATTTATTCATTAAAAAATATATCCACTAAAGAAACGATTCAGTGATTAAAAATTTTATTCTTATTCTCATGTAGAACTAAGTAATAGAATAAAATAAGTAAATAGGTGATAACATTGTAATTGGTGTGTTATATCTCTATGAGGAATGTATTGTACATATTTCGAAAAAAAACAATACCTTTTATTTATTTATTTATTTTTATGTGGTGCTGAGGATTGAACTCAGTATTTCACACATGCTAGGCAAGTGCTCTACCACTGAGCCACAACCCTGGCCTCTATAAGTGTACGTAGTTACAAATATATTGAGATATAAATAATAATAGGTTTGCTCATAACACTAACAATTTACATAATTGTACCAATAGAAAGTTAGGATGTTTATTATTTTTGTTTCTTGTTCCAGGATAATAGCCATGATATGCATAACAAGTAAAAAAATAAATAAATAAAATATCTCAAAGCCTTAGGTAAATATGCCACTAATAACAAATATTTTCTTAATACTTCAAATTGTCAGACATATTACTAACTGTATGAACTTAATTATGTCTTTGCAACTCTATGACATTTGCAGAAATAGTTTTGCCAGTGGCTAATGACTTATCAATGCTGTCATACAAATAGTGTGAGTGGTTAAATGCTTTTAAACTAAACTGCCCTGTCAAAACAAAAGCTGTGCTGATCAAACTCAGTACACAAAGAATTGTTTTCTTAATTACACTTTGGTCTGTCAAATTCTAATAAAAATAAAGAAAAAAGTTCTATGTATATGTATTTGCATATCCATTCAAATACTGAATTTTCTTTTGGTAAATTCAGACCTATTATTACCCAACAAATTATAAGCAATATGGCACATGTTTCTCTTTAGATGAATGTGTGGAAGAGCATTTGTAAATTTTTTTTAAGTTTTAGATGGACACAAAATATTTTTATTTATTTATTTATTTTAGCTACTTCTTACTGGTATTTTTTTCATTTTTTAAAAAAATTTATTTTGCTATATATGACAACAGAATGCATTACAATTCATATTACACCTATAGAGCCAATTTTTTATATCTCTGGTTGTACACATCCTTTGTGTCTTCATACATGTACTTAGGGTAATAATGACCATCACATTCCACCATCTTTCCTACTCTTATACCCCCTCCCTTCCACTCCCTCTCCCTTTCCCCTTTGCTCCTGTCTAGAGATTATTTAATCCTCCCCCACACCCACCCTCTGCAGCATATTATGGATCAGCATCCTTAAATCCGAGAAATCATCAGGCATTTGTTTTTTTGAGATTAGTTAATTTCACTTAGCATTTTATTCTCCAGCTCCATCCATTTACTTGCAAATGCTATGATTGTATTCTCTTTTAATGCTGATCTATATTCTGTCATGTATATAGACCACATTTTCTTTATCCATTCATCTACTGAAGGGCATCTATGTTGGTTCCACAGTTTAGCTATTGTGAATTGTGCTGCTGTAAACATTGAAGTGGCTGTGTCCCTGTAGTATGTTGTTTTTAAGTCCTTTGGGTATAAACAGAGGAGTGGGATAGCTGGGTCGAATTGTGGTTCCATTCCCAGTTTTCCAAGGATTCTCCACACTGCTTTCCACATTAGCTACACCAATTTGCAGTCCCACCAGCAATGTATGACTGTGCCTTTTCCCCCCACATCCTCACCAATACTTATTGTTGTTTGTATTCTTAATAGCTGCCATTCTGCCTGAAGTGAGATGAAATTTTAAAAGTAGCTTTGATTTGCATTTCTCTAATTACTAGAGATGTTGTCCTTTTCTTATCAAATCTGTTTAAATATGTACATTCTAAACTCCTTCTTTGACATTTTTTTTTTCCCACAGGGTGCCTATCACCCCCCAGGAATATCCTCTCAGAGGAATGCTGCCAGGTGTATTTCCACAGCCAGAATCCTTACAAAAGGGTAGGGGCAGGAGAGATAGTTTAGAGACTAAATTAAAGACCAGGAATTGTGGGGTCCCTATGTGACATAAGGGGCTAAGATCACTCTGTATCACACGAGAGGACTCCAAATGATATTCCTAGGGTGCATTCTTCCAACAGAGACTGGAAACCCTCACACCCTAGCAACCCTTACTTTCCTGAGGATAGAGATGCCAGCACACTCTGGACAACCCCACATATCAGATGAGAAGAGAAGCAAAGAAACTATTGAATTCCAACAGAATTGTCAGAATGGCTATACTACCAAACCATTATGTAGATTTAATGGAATTTCTATTAAAATCCCAATGTTATTTTTCATAGAAATACGGAAAGCAATCATAAAATTCATTTGGAAGAATAAGAGACCTAGAAGAGTCAAAGCAAGCCTTAGCAAGAAGAGTAAATTAGGATGCATCACAATACCAAAACTTAAACTATACTACAGAGCTGTAGAAACAAAAACAGCATGGTATTGACATCAAAACAGATATGTACATCAATGGTATAGAATAGAAGACACAGAGAGAACCCACACAAATAAGTTATCTCATACTAGACAAAGATGCCAAAAACATACATTGTAGAAAAGATAACGTCTTTTGACAAATGGTGCTGGGAAAACTGAATATCCATATATAGCAAAATGAAATTAAAACCCTATCTTACACCCTGCACAATACTCAACTCATAGTGGATCAAGAGCCTAGGAATTACACAAGAGTCCTTGTGCTGAACGGAAGAAAAACAGGCCCAAATTTTCATCATTTTAGCTTAGGAACTGACTTCCTTAATAAAATTTATAAAGCACAAGAAGTAAAATCAAGAATCAATAAATGGGGTGGCATAAAACTTAAAAGCTTCTTCTCAACAAAGGAAACCTTCAATTAAATGAAGAGAGAGCCTTCACAATGGGAGAAAATGAACCCCAAATGGAGCACTAATCTCCAGGATATGTAAAGAACTAAAAAAAAAAAAAAAAAAAAACCTAATCAATAATAGGTCAAGGAAGTGAATAGACACCACTCAGAAGATGATACACAATCAATCAACAAATATATGAAAATGTTCAACAACTCTAGCAATTAGAGAATTGCAAATCAAAACTACTCTAAGTTTCATCTTAATCCCATCAGAATGGCAATTGTCAGTAATACAAATAACAATAAATGTTGGTGAGGTTGTGTGGAAAAAGATACACTCATACATTGCTGGTGGGACCGCAACTGGGTTTAATCACTCTAGACAGTAGTATGGAGATTCCTCAGTAAACTTGGAATGGAACCACCATTTGACCCAGTTATCAAACTCTTTGGGATATATCCAAAGAACTTAAAAATTAACATGGTACAGTGATGCAGCCATATCAAAGTTTATAGCAGCTCAACTCACAATAGCTGAACTATTGAACCAACCTAGATGTCCTTCAACAAATGAATGGATAAAGAAAATGTGGTATATATATACAATGGAACATTACTCAGTCTTAATGAAGAATAATTTTGGCATTTTCTGATAAATAGATGGAACTGTCATGCTAAGCAAAATAAGACAATCCCCCAAAATCAAAGGCCAAATGTTTTCTCTGCTATGTGGATGCTGAACCATATTAGAGGGTGGGGCTAGGGAAGAATGGAGGAACTTTGTACTGGCCAGAGGGGAGTGAGGGTAGGAGAGAGGATGTGTGGATGACAGGATGTTGGAATGAGACAGACATTATTCCCTTATGTACACATATGATTTGCCCAAATGGTGTGACTCTGCATCATTTACAGCCAGAGAAATGAGAAGTTATGCTCCATATGTGCACAATGATTTGAAGTGTATTCTGCTGCCATGTATAATTAATTAGAATGAAAAGATGATAATAATTATATAAGAAAATCTCTTAAATGGTGTAAGTAAATAAAAACTTGTTAGAGAAACTTAGCTAAATATTTATGCAGAAAATTTATAATTGTATAGGAAATGGATATTTGATTTGTGAAATAATATTAAATCCCACAAATAATTATAGAAACTCAAGTTCAATGCCAGCATCAGGAAAAGCAAGGCACTAGCAGCTCAGTGAGACCCTGTCTCTGAATAAAATAGGAGATAAGGCTAGAGATGTGGCTTAGTGGTTCAGTGCTGCTGAGTTCAATCGTTGGTAACCCATCCCCATCATCCCAAAAAGATTTCAAGTTGGAGCCATGCAGGGAAGGTGCAGAAAATGTGAATGGGAAATGGCAATGAATTTCAGTAATTTCTTAGAGAGTGTTTACCAAAACATTAGCAGCAAAGTAGGTAATTCTCAAACACTTAGTGAGAAAATACTCTGGGAGGGTACATATTAGTTCAGCAGCCTGACTAAAAACACCTCTGGAGAATTATTATTACTTCTCTTTTCACTTCCAAGTTTTTCACAGCTCCTCTCATGGTTTTAATTTACCACACTAAGAAAGAAACTGTGAGAAATGGCCTACTAGCTGACCTAGAAAGTCATGTGTGATGTTAACTCAGCTATGTTTAATTCAATGGTATGAAAACCAAAGCCATGGTATCAGAGAGTGCAAATCACTGCTTCTGTTGAAGGCTCTACTCAAAGAGTGATGTCAGTGAATTTGCAACTATTCCCTGCATTTCTATTTTTTTCCCAAAGAGTTCATGAATTGGAAATAATTCTTCCTTGTTTTTTTGTAGAATTCATCTTCAGACCATTTTTTTGGGGGGGTTTTCTTTTCTTGGGGACAGTTTTGTTTACTACTTCCATTTCTTTAATTGTAATTAGTCTGTTTAGGCTATTCTTGATTCAGTCTTGCTAGGATATATATTTATAGGCATCTTTCCATTTCCTCTAGGTTATTCAATATTTTTGGCATGAAATTTTTAATAATAGTCCATTATGATTCTTTTATTTCTGAAACATCCACCATAATGTTTACTTTTTCATTTCTAATTTTATTATTTTAGTTTTCTCTCCTTTTATTCTCAGTTAGACCCACATAGGATTTATTGATTTTGTATTTTGAAAGAAAATAACTCTTATTTGGATAAAGTGGAAAATTATACACACTCCCTTAAGGTGGAAAGGACAAATTCTTCTTTTTGATTAGATATAATTATTCTTTATAAAATGATGAAAGTTCTCATTTTTTTAAAGTATATAAAACATCAATAAAAATACCAGCAATATTTAGCTTAGGAGATATAGTTGAAATACATAAAAAATAAAGCAAAAATAAAGAATTTATTAGGAAAACAAAATCTATAATTACAATTATCAGGCATTGAATAGTTAATGAAAATGTCAAGTTGTAGAAGTATTAATAATTATATAAGTTGAAAAAAATTAAAACATTGATATATACTATATTATATATAAAATTTTGCATACAATAAAGGTGGAAGATCACAGGAAAAACTATAAACTTTTAAATACATATTACTGGGCAAATTGAAAATCAATTTGAAATGATGGAAAATTAGCTCATTTCTTACACCATACACAAAAATTGACTTTTATTGCCTTAGGGATCTAAATGTAAAAAATGAAAATAAATAATATTGAAAGAAATTGTGGATTTCTTTCTGAATTTTTAACTGATACACAGAACATAAAGTTTTGATATGTACATTATGAAATATTTAAGTAAGGTAAAGACATATATCTCCTCAAATATTTTTATTTATTCATGGCTAAAACATTCAATAGCCTTTCTTTCACATTTTTGAAATATACAGTTGGATTTTTGTTATCTATGTTCACCTTGCCATGCAAAGGACTTCTTACTCCTATCTAAATGTATTTTAATTCCTAATGATAAACCAGTCCTCATCTCTCCTTCTGTCTTATTTTTATAGTTCTTTTAACTATCATTCTACTATAGGTATTTATGAAATAAAAATTTTTAGATTCCATACAAGTGATATCATATAGTACTTGTCTTTCTGTGTCTTGCTTTTTACACTTAACATAATGATCTCCAATTTCATCTGTGCTTTTCAAATGACAGGATTTCATTCTCCTTCCCCCATTGTTGAATAGTATTCTAGTGTATGCATGGACCATGTTTTCTTTATTATTCATCAGTTGATGAACATTTGGGTTGTTTTCATTTCTTAGCTAATGTGAATAATCTACAAGAAACATAGGAGTACAGATTTTCCTCTGACATACTGATTTCATTTCCTCTGAATATGTGCCCAGCAGTGGGATTCCTGGAGTATATGACACTTCCATTTCTAATTTTTGAGGAACCTCCATACTGTTTTCCATGTTGGTCATAATACAGATTCCCACCAACGTGTGCATGGGTAATGTTTTCTCCACATCTTCACTTGCACTTGGTATCTTTTGTATTTTTGATTACAGTCATTCTTATCTTAGTGAGGTAATATTGTGGTTTTGGTTTTCAATTTCCCGATAACTAGTCATGATGAAAATGTTTTCCTATTTGTGTTGGTGATTTGTTTTCTTTTCAGAGATATCTATTAAGCTTCATTGCCCATAACTATATCAGGTTATGGGTCAGAGGAACAGAATAGAAAGCCTAGAAGCAAACCCACATGCCTACAGCCACTGATTTATGATAAAGAAGCTAAGAACATGAATTGGAGAAAAAATAGTCTTTTTCAATAAATAGGTCTGGTGAGATTCAATATACAAACACAGAGAAATGAAGCTAAGTTCCCATCTCTCACCAGTTCCAAGAACTTACACAAAAAGAAGGAAATACTTAAATGTGAAACCTGAAACAATAAAAATACTAGAAGAAAATATAGGTGGGATTTTTAAGTCATTGAAATGGGCAAGGATTTTTGGATGAGACCCCAAAAACACAGGACACAAAAGCAAAATATGTGAATGGAATTATATTAAACACAAAGCTATTCAACATAGGAAACAGTCAATATGGTGAATTATTTTACATCTTTGATATAAGAAAAGAGTTTCTTGCTGTTAATCAAATTTAAGCAAAATAAAAATTATTGAAACATTTGAATACACAAAAATAAACTTTTTTTAGGACACCTACATAGACACAACCTCATGAAATCAAGTCACAGGCAAATTAGGAGGAAATGTTTGTACAATTCAAATGTAAAAATGATATTATTGATATATAAAGAACTCTTTAAGGGTAATAAAATAAAAAATTGATAGACAAAATTAGCTAAATATATATATATATATATATATATATATATATATATAGGCAATTCATAATTATATAGGAAATGACTATTTGATTTATGAAATAATATTTGTGAAATAATATTAAATCCACAAATAATTACAGAAATTCAACATAACTTTATCCTGAGTTACTATGCCTAACCCATAAGGTAGAAAACATTTTGTTACTATAAAACATACCCCATTATTAAGGTTGATGAGAAACAAAAACCCTAATAATACACTGTTGTTGGGAACTGAAATATTGTGTGCAGAAAATGACTTAACATTGTAACTGAAAATGAATGGTATTTGCTCTTGGTTTAGAAATCCCAATTTTAGGAATTTATATGTAATATGTAATTTGTGTTTTTATTAAAAAAACTTATGAAAATATATATACATAATTTTATTCATTGGTGTACTCTAATTGTCAAAATTGGAGCAATCTCTTAGACAAAATATGAAAACAATTAAAGCAACTTTGATTCATGATTACAAAGAAGGTGTATGCAACCATTAACAAATTTGAAATATTTCCATGAGTTGATGTGGTGTTTTTGATAGGATGTTGTTGTTTATTGAATAAACCAAAAGGAAACAAGGTACTTGTAGTATAATATATTTAGCCTGAAGTCAATTGGTCTGCAAGAGGCTATATTTTTCCTTCTCATATTCTCACTTTTTATATCAACCTAAAAACGTTCTTCTTTCTCTTTCTAAACCCTAAATTATCTATCTGGGACTTGGTGAGTGTAGATGATCAACTAGTATATCAACATATAAAAAATTATTTGGATGCACAGTTAGAATATATAAAAATGTGTGTGAGTGTGTGTGTGTGTGTGTGTGTGTGTGTGTGTGTATTTGTAGAAAATACTTCTGTAATTCACAATCCCTTAGGAAATGATGTTATGGGATCTCATTTACCCTGATAATTCTTAGTTCTTGTTAGATCTTTTCCTGTAAGACAAAAGACATAAATCCTTCATGATATCAAGGGAAGGTTAACTTTCATATTTTCTTGCACATCATATTTAGCAAGGAGTACCAATACTTCAGATAAGTGGTTATAGTAAATTTTAGAAAAGAAGGTAATTTGATAAATTTTCTAAGAACATGTAATAAATCGGTCAAAATTAAGATTTCTAAAATAACATTTAAATCAATCATATGTTTTATATAGAATTAAATGCTTAGGGAGAATAATGAATCTTCAGTGCTCTCTACTTAGTAGGATGATGAGTTAAGTATGGAAGTGCAGAAGGTTGGCCCAAATAAGTGTATACAAAAATGTGTTAACTACTAAATCACTAGTGTTTTAACTACTATCTATACTTCAGGTTGTAGATACTTTGAAAGATTATACATAAGATGAATAATGATTTAACACTGACAAGCCTTTTAAGTTTTAATTTTTATGTGATATTCACAATTTTCAGCAAAACTGCATATAATTGCAGTTATTGGCCTGTGTTCACATGATCTTATATTACGTTCCCTCACAGAATGTGTTGTACAGATACATCTACAGCATGTACATGTGGTGGTTGAATCAGGATAAATCAACAGTTTGATATGAAAAAAAAATTCTAGGTTATTACATAATTTAACATTTCTTTCAGAGTTTCCATTTGGATGGTTTGTGTAAAGGAGACAATTTTATAATAAGTAATTTCATAGTCATCTGAATGTGGTAAAGAACTCTGGACATGGGCCAACTGCTGTTTCCACTGGTTTATGCATTTATTACAGATGATTAAAAAGGGAACTATAAATTCTGTTTGCAACCAAATTGTGTTGGAGCCGTTGCTTTTCTTTGGCTTATCCTGCTTCTTCTGCCTAGTATATCTTGTCTCTCTTCATCCTTTCTAAGGCCCATCTAAAGATCCAAATACTCAGATATCTTCTTTAAATTCTTGTAGTACACATTGGGAAGACCTCTCTTTTTTTGTTTGGCTTTTGGCTCTTTTAATATGTTTGTTTTTATATGCATTTTTTTGTCTCAAGAATAAATTATGCTTTAGAGGTTGAAAATAATTCTGTTAATATCCTCAATGCAAAACACAAGATTTTCCATAGCAACTATTTAAAATAGTTTTAATTATTTTGTTGTGATCATAGAAACACCTGAGAAATAATATTTTTGTATGGGTGTCACTAAATCTTTTTAGAAGTAGTGTTCACATAATTCATCTTTTAGTAAAATCTTATAAAACCCTGAGTACAAGCTTTTAGAAAACTGTGCAATCTTAATGTCAGGACTTCTGAAAATAACCTCTATTTATCTGACCCCTTGCTCTAAATGCAAGCCTGAAAACAGTTTTTAAATGTTTAATCTCTTTTGTCCCACATAACACATACAGATCACCAAGAATAGTAATTGTGGCATATAGAGTTCTCAATAGGCACAAGATTATAGTTATTGTCCTAGTAGCCTGTTTGTCTGACATTTGGAAATCTATGTTAAGAAGGCTGCACCTGCTATCCAAAATTTGTCTGAACTACAATCCAGTTGTCACTTTTCTCCCCCATCTAGATCATGCTGACTTAAAGTATACTCATCGTTGTATTCTACAGTTTATGGAATCAGCAAAGAGGTTTGTTTTAATAATAGAAGCATATTTAGTTTTAAAATTTCTTCCTTATTACTTCCTTACTGTATATATAATATTACATTTCTTAATTTTAAAAAAATATTTATTAGTTGTTTAGTTATAGGTGTACACGATATCTTTATTTTTTATTTGTATGTGGTGCTGAAGATCAAACCCAGTGCCTCATGCATGCTAGGCAAACGCTCTACC
The DNA here is from genome assembly GCF_964194105.1 of Spermophilus citellus. NCBI lineage: Eukaryota > Metazoa > Chordata > Mammalia > Rodentia > Sciuridae > Spermophilus > Spermophilus citellus. Next base: position 74,781,017 of record NC_138197.1, on the reverse strand, counting down.
CTGAGCCACAACCCCAGCCCCTAACTTTCTTATTTTAACCTTTCAATTTTTCCATAAGCTTATTCCCCTAACTTTTAAAAAATATAACACTTCTTTAGGTTTTTATGACACTTTCTTTCTCCTCACATTGCATTTCCTTCTCATAACATATCCCAAATGTTATTTGATAGATCTTCCTCCATAACCCCAATCATTCAGACCTGATAAAAGAAAGAGGATGGTAATGGGAAACCATATAGTATTGACGGTGTTTATCATAGTGGGTTCAAATGATGACCCATATTTGAAAGTTGTGTAATTTGTTTTCATGCTTCTCAATTATTTGCTAAACACTGTTTTGATTTGATAATTTCTGCACTCAGCCTACTGGATACTCACTAGATCCTTATAAATATTTTCCTTCTTGGATATATATCATATACTATTATGTGTATATATATATATATATATATATATATATATATATATATATATTATATTATATATATCCTATACTATTATGTGCTACAGAAAAGAAAACTAATTCCTGTAACCATTGTCACTTCAATGACAATTTGCTTGAAATATTAGGTAAATTCAGAAAGCAAAAATGCATCAAGCCAGGCTTGTGAAATCAAAATATTCATACTCAGAGAATTTTAATGATATGTAAATGTAAAATTAAAACTGTGCCAAATGAGATCAAAATAGGAAAAATGAATAATACAACATTCAGGAAAAGACAGCTCAATAGGGCATTGATGCCCAAATACAACAATGTTGATATGGCATTGCATGCGAAGTTCCATTTAAACTTCAGGCAATAGACTTCTTTACCATTAAATTTTATTTGAAAAACATTTCTTAATCAAGTTCTTAAAGGATTGTTTTACTTGCTGGTTCCTTAAGGAGTAAATAAAAGGATTTAACATTGGGGCAACAGAGGTATTGAGCACAGCTATGCCCTTGGTCAATGCTTCTCCTTCTTTGGCTGAAGTTTTGACATACATGAAAATGCAGCTTCCATAAGAAATGGAGACAACAATCATGTGTGAGGAGCAAGTGGAAAAGGCCTTTTTCCTTTGCTCAGCAGAGGGGATCCTCAGAATTGTTTTAATGATGAACATATAGGACAGAATCACTAATGTTAAGGTTGTAATCAGAGTTAATATGGCCAGGATAAATGCCAAGAGCTCTAGGAGGGATGTGTCTGTGCAGGAGATCAAGAACAAAGGAGAGGAGTCACAAGTGAAGTGGTCAATCATGTTGGAGTCACAGAAATCCAGTTGTAGTCCCATGATCACAGGTGGAAAGATGATGAGAAAGCCGGTCAGCCAAGAACCAAGGAAAAGCAGGGTGCAGATCCTGCTGTTCATTATTGTTGTGTAGTGCAGTGGCTTGCAGATAGCCACATAACGGTCATAGGACATGGCAGTCAAAAGGAAAAATTCTGTTGCACCAAGCAGTATGAGGAAAAACACCTGGGCTGCACAAGAACTATAGGAAATGGTCTTATCCCCTGTTATGATGCTGACCAGGTATCTAGGAATAGAAACTGTGGTGAATGAGATTTCTAGGAAAGAGAAATTCCTAAGGAAGAAATACATGGGTGTTTTTAGGTGCAAGTCTACCAGAGTGAGGGTGATAATTGTTAAGTTTCCAGTAATGCTCAGTATGTAGGTGAAAAACAGAAATAGAAAAATGAAAATATTTAGCTTTGGGTCATCTGTTAATCCCAGAAGAATGAACTCAGTTGCAGATGTATGGTTTTTCATTTTTTATTGTTTACTTCTTATAGGTCTAAAAATGAAAATTTGAAACAATGATTTAGTGAGTATGGTACTAAATTTTCACCACTTCTTCTGAATTAGGAAACATAAAAGGCTTATAAAGAAACAAAGAATTGATTTTAGGAAAAAAAATTACTGGTACTGGTGGGGACCCAACATGGCGGCCGGCGAGGAAGCAGTATTTTCAAGATCTCCACAGTAACGCGATCAGAAAGACCCATTAATACACCTAGAATCTACCTACGGAGGAACCTCTAGCAAAATTCCGTGGAAAGGAGACCTGCTGGGAATCAGTAAGTTTATTAGAGGTGACAGTTTGTCCCAGACGAGTGAATCTTGGCCACGCGGTGCAGAGGTTCAGTCTCGCTGCCAGCCGCCGCCAAACGGCCACCAGCGCCGCCTGCCCGGTTCTGCAAACGGCCCCCGGCGGCCGGGCCCGGCGCGAGCGATAAGGGTCCCCACCTGCACGGCAAACAGCCCCCCCGCCCACCCAGCTCAGGAGGCGACGTGAAGGGAATCTAACCAAGCCTTTATGAAATAGCGAACTGGGCTGCGTACGGGGGTTGCTGAACTGCTGAAACTGGTGCTCAGAGTAGCGGCTTTAATAGAGACTTTGCACAGCTTGTTAGAGCTCCTTTCACCATTAGTCTGTAGTGGACCACCCGGCCAAGCAGCAGAAAAAACAAGATTGAAAAAGAGACGCTTGGCTCCCGGTCGCTTTCCTGTTCAGAGCCGCGGGCGCTTTGTGCCCATATGCTTCCTCTTTCACTTTGCTCCCTGCAGAGAAGCTGAATGGGTAATCAGCAGTGGATTTTAAGTACCTGAGGCAAAGAAAGCTCAGTACACCCCGCCCTTTTTTTTTTTTTTTTTTTTTAATATTGTCTATACAGGGAGAGTTAGTGGACTGAAATTGTTGGCTGGGCTGGGGTTTCGGGCCGAAAATCCACTCCGCGGGAGCCGCCATTTGCTTTCGGCACGCTGCCTTGATGGCCCTGTCTACACTGTCCAGCAGCCACATCTAGAGACTGGAACTGGGCTGCGTGCCGAGCCCTGTCCTCTGAAGGCTGGACCACGGCCTCAAGCGCCTCGGTCGCCTGTTCCCTGCTGCACCTTGGGGCAGAGCCTGCTCTGGGGTCGTTGGGCATCCCCCTGCGAGGGGACCCGTACTCCGGAGGAAGGGGTTGGAGAGCCGCGGCAGCAGCCGCTTGGGCCCCGGGAGCTAGGCACCGGGCCGAGGAGCAGCGGAGGCCGCAGCGGCGCTGCTAAGGTCGTGAACAAGCGTGGCGCCCAAGAGCGCGGTTATCGCTCCCACCAGGGCTGACAACAGAGGTCCCTTGCACCAGCTACCAGGGGAGTTGCTACCTGAGGGCAAACAAATTCGCTGGGGGTCCTCAGCCCCAAGCCCTACAAACATAGGGTCCGAGGGAGGAAAACAGAAAGGGTGTGCCCAGGCATCCTTGAAAACAGGGCTCCCAGGAGCAGCAGACCCGACATGTAGCCAGTAATGTGGTAAGCATCACAGGCGAGTGGGGCCTGGATTGAGGAACCACAAGAGAAGGACCTAGGCACTCAGGACTGGAGACTCGCACAGTATGGGAAGAAGAGCTGAGGCACAGTGATTGGTTCCCACCTATCAAGAGGAGAAGCCTGGCCCAGTGGGCATAGCTCCACCTACTGGAAGAGAAGTTAATCGAGCTCTATGACTGCATTTATTATTATTATTTTTTTTAATGATTATTATTAGTATTTTTTTTTATTATTTTCACTTTTTGTAGTTGACGTTGTTGTTGTTCTTTAACTTTCTTATCAATGGTTTCAATTTTTTTAATTCTTTTTATTCTATTATTATTACTATTTTTTTTAAACTTTAATTTCCATTTTTTAATACCATTATAATTTTTTGTTTGTTTGTTTTAAATTTTTATTTTTTCGTTTTTTCTCTCTTTCTTCTCACTTTTTTCTTTTGTCTATTCATTTCTTTTCAACTTTCTTATTCCCCCTCTCTTGAACCCCACCTGCCTACACTCACTCTCTTTAGTGACTTCTTCCCTTCCCCTCTAATACCTCTCCTCCCAAGCATCAAATAAATTTATAAGAGTAAACAGTAACTCAGCAGTCAAACAGAACAAGAAGTATCATGAGCATAAAAAAGCAAGGAAGAAAAGGAGTACAAACAATGCAGGACAGCCTAAATATTCAGGAGGACCTGGAGTCATCAGAAAAATGGCCATATAAAGAACTCAAGGAACACCTTAGACAGATGGAAAGGAACCTTAAAGATCACATTGAAAAGGAATTACAAAAACAGATAAAAGAAGAAGTTAAGCATCTTTATCAGGAGATAGAGATTATAAAAAAAAAATCAAACAATAATTCTAGAAATGAAGGAAACGATAAACCAAATTAAAAACTCAATCGAGAGTATCACTAACAGAGTGGAGCAAGTAGAAGCCAGAACGTCAGATAATGAAGACAAAATATATCAACTTGAAAAGAGTCTAGCCAACTCAGATAGGCTGGTAAAAAATCACAAGAAAAACATCCAAGAGATTTTGGATAACTTAAAAAAACCAAACTTACGAGTCATCGGGATAGAGGAAGGCACAGAGATTCATGCCAAGGGAATGAATAACCTGCTAAATGAGATAATTACAGAAAACTTTCCAGAAATAAAAAAGGAAACAGATATACAAATTGTAGATGCATACAGGACACCGAGCACACAAAATCACAGTAGACCAACGCCAAGACACATTGTTATGAAGCTATCCAATATACAGAACAAGGAGAAAATATTAAAAGCTACAAGAGAAAAGAGACAGATTACATTTAGGGGTAAACCAATAAGGCTGACAACGGATTTTTCATCACAGACGCTGAAAGCGAGAAGATCCTGGAACAACGTATTTCAAACACTGAAAGACAATGGATGCCAACCAAGAATTCTGTATCCAGCAAAATTAAGCTTCAGATACGACAACGAAATAAAAATCTTTCATGATAAACAAAAGCTAAAAGAATTTGTAGCCAGAAAACCAGCATTGCAAAGCGTCTTGAGCAAAACTCTACACGAGGAAGAAATGGAAAACAATAACCAAAACCATCAGCAGGAAGTGCCTCGGTAAAGACAGAGGAAGGGGGGAAAGCTAACCATGGAGAAACAAACTAAATTAGGGGGGGAAAAAAAAGATAAATAATCAAACATGGCAGGAAGTACAAACCATATATCAATAGTAACTCTAAACGTTAATGGCTTAAACTCTCCAATAAAGCGACATAGGCTGGTAACATGGATTAAAAAAACAAATCCAACAATATGTTGCATCCCGGAGACACATCTGATTGGAAAAGACATACACAGACTCAAGGTAAAAGGTTGGGAAAAAATATACCAAGCGCACGGTCCTCGTAAGCAAGCAGGCGTGGCCATTCTCATATCGAATAAAATCAACTTCAAGACTAAGTTAATCAAAAGGGATAAGGAAGGACATTATATACTGTTAAAAGGAACCATTCACCAACAAGACATAACAATTATCAATATTTATGCACCAAATAATGGCGCTGCGACATTCATAAAACAAACTCTCCTCAAGTTCAAGAATCAAATAGACCACAACACAATAATCATGGGTGACTTCAACACACCTCTCTCACCATTGGACAGATCCTCCAAACAAAAGTTGAATAAAGAAACTATTGACCTCAATATCACTATCAATAACCTAGACTTAACTGACATATATAGAATATATCAACCATCATAAAGTGGATATACTTTTTTCTCAGCAGCACATGGAACCTTCTCAAAAATAGATCATATATTATGCCATAGGGCAACCCTCGGTAAATATAAAGGGGTTGAGATAATACCATGCACTTTATCAGATCATAATGGAATGAAACTGGAAATCAATGATAAAAGAAGGAAGGAAAAATCCTACATCACATGGACAATGAACAATATGTTACTGAATGATCAATGGGTTACAGAAGACATAAAGGAGGAAATCAAAAAATTCTTAGAGATAAATGAAAATACAGACACAACATATCGGAATCTATGGGACACAATGAAAGCAGTTTTAAGAGGGAAATTCATTGCCTGGAGGTCATTCCTCAAAAAAAGGAAAAACCAACAAATAAATGAGCTCACACTTCATCTCAAAGCCCTAGAAAAGGAAGAGCAAAACAATAGCAAATGTAGCAGAAGGCAAGAACTAATTAAAATCAGAGCAGAAATCAATGAAATTGAAACAAAAGAAACTATTGAAAAAATTAACAAAACAAAAAGTTGGTTCTTTGAAAAAATAAATAAGATCGACAGACCCCTAGCCATACTAACGAAGAGAAGAAGAGAGAGAACTCAAATCACTAACATACGGGATGAAAAAGGCAATATTACAACAGACGCTTCAGAAATACAGAAAACAATTAGAAATTATTTTGAAAACCTATATTCCAATAAGATAGAAGAAAGTGAAGACATCGATAAATTTCTTAAGTCATATGATTTGCCCAGACTGAGTCAGGAGGAAACTCACAACTTAAACAGACCAATATCGATAGATGAAATAGAAGAAGCAATCAAAAAACTTCCAACCAAGAAAAGCCCAGGACCGGATGGGTATACAGCGGAGTTCTACAAAACCTTTAAAGAAGAATTAATACCAATACTTTTCAAGTTATTTCAGGAAATAGAAAAAGAGGGAGCTCTTCCAAATTCATTCTATGAGGCCAACATCACCCTGATTCCAAAACCAGACAAAGACACCTCAAAGAAAGAAAACTACAGACCAATATCTCTAATGAACCTAGATGCAAAAATCCTCAATAAAATTCTGGCAAATCGGATACAAAGACATATCAAAAAAATTGTGCACCATGATCAAGTAGGATTCATCCCTGGGATGCAAGGATGGTTCAATATACGGAAATCAATAAATGTTATCCACCACATCAATAGGCTTAAAGATAAGAACCATATGATCATCTCGATAGACGCAGAAAAAGCATTTGACAAAGTACAGCATCCCTTTATGTTCAAAACATTAGAAAAAATAGGGATAACAGGAACTTACCTCGACATTGTAAAATCTATCTATGCTAAGCCTCAGGCTAGCATCATTCTGAATGGAGAAAAATTGAAGGCATTCCCTCTAAAATCTGGAACAAGACAGGGATGCCCCCTATCACCACTTCTATTCAATATAGTTCTCGAAACACTGGCCAGAGCAATTAGACAGACGAAAGAAATTAAAGGTATAAAAATAGGAAAAGAAGAACTTAAATTATCACTATTTGCAGATGACATGATTCTATACCTAGAAGACCCAAAACGGTCTACAAAAAAACTACTAGAACTAATAAATGAATTCAGCAAAGTGGCAGGATATAAAATCAACACACATAAATCAAAGGCATTTCTGTATATCAGTGACAAAACTTCTGAAACGGAAATGAGAAAAAACACTCCATTCACAATAACCTCAAAAAAAATAAAATACTTGGGAATCAACCTAACAAAAGAGGTGAAAGACCTATACAATGAAAACTACAGAACCCTAAAGAAAGAAATTGAAGAGGAGCTTAGAAGATGGAAAAATATACCCTGTTCATGGATAGGCAGAACTAACATCATCAAAATGGTGATATTACCAAAAGTTCTCTATAGGTTCAATGCAATGCCAATCAAAATCCCAATGGCATTTCTTGTAGAAATAGATAAAGCAATCATGAAATTCATATGGAAAAATAAAAGACCCAGAATAGCAAAAACAATTCTAAGCAGGAAGTGTGAATCAGATGGTATAGCAATACCAGATTTCAAACTATATTACAGAGCAATAGTAATAAAAACAGCATGGTACTGGTACCAGAACAGGCAGGTGGACCAATGGTACAGAATAGAGGACACAGAGACTAAACCACAAAGCTACAACTATCTTATATTTGATAAAGGAGCTAAAAACATGCAATGGAGAAAGGATAGCATCTTCAACAAATGGTGTTGGGAAAACTGGAAATCCATATGCAACAAAATGAAACTGAATCCCCTCCTCTCGCCATGCACAAAAGTCAACTCAAAGTGGATAAAGGAGCTAGATATCAAATCAGAGACCCTCTGTCTGATAGAAGAAAAAGTTGGCTCCGATCTACAGATTGTGGGGACGGGCTCAAAATTCCTTAATAGGACACCCATAGCACAAGAGTTAATAACAAGAATCAACAAATGGGACTTTCTTAAACTGAAAAGTTTTTTCTCAGCAAGAGAAACAATAAGAGAGGTAAATAGGGAGCCTACATCCTGGGAACAAATTTTTACTCCTCACACTTCAGATAGAGCCCTAATATCCAGAGTATACAAAGAACTCAAAAAATTAGACAATAAGAAAACAAATAACCCAATCAACAAATGGGCCAAGGACCTGAACAGACACTTCTCAGAGGAGGACATACAATCAATCAACAAGTACATGAAAAAATGCTCACCATCTCTAGCAGTCAAGGAAATGCAAATCAAAACCACCCTAAGATACCACCTCACCCCAGTAAGATTGGCAGCCATGATGAAGTCAAACAACAACAAGTGCTGGCGAGGATGTGGGGAAAAGGGTACTCTTGTACACTGCTGGTGGGACTGCAAACGGGCGCGGCCAATTTGGAAAGCAGTATGGAGATTCCTGGGAAAGCTGGGAATGGAACCACCATTTGACCCAGCTATTGCCCTACTCGGACTATTTCCTGAAGACCTTAAAAGAGCACACTACAGGGATACTGCCACATCGATGTTCATAGCAGCACAATTCACAATTGCTAGACTGTGGAATCAACCCAGATGCCCTTCAATAGATGAATGGATAAAAAAAATGTGGCATTTATACACCATGGAGTATTACGCAGCACTAAAAAATGACAAAATCACGGAATTTGCAGGGAAATGGATGGCACTAGAGCAGATTATGCTTAGTGAAGCTAGCCAATCCCTAAAAAACAAATACCAAATGTATTCCTTGATATAATGAGAGCAACTAAGAACAGAACAGGGAGGATGAGCAGGAAGAAAAGATTAGCATTAAACAGAGACATGAGGCAGGAGGGAAAGGGAGAAAAAAAAGGGAAATCACACGGAAATGGAGGGAGACCCTCATTGTTATACAAAATTACATTTAAGAGTTTACGAGGGGAATGGGATAACAAACATGGAGGGAAATGAACTACAGTAGATGGGGTAGAGAGAGAAGATGGGAGGGGAGGGGAGGGGGGATAGTAGAGAATAGGAAAGGTAGCAGAATACAGCAGTCACTAATATGGCAGTATGTAAAAATGTGATGTGTAACCGATGTGATTCTGCAATCTGTATTTGGGAAAAAATGGGAGTTCATAACCCAATTGATTCTAATTTATGAAATATGATTTGTCATGAGCATTGTAAAGTTGTGAACATCCAATAAAAAAAAAGAAACAAAGAATTAACCAAGGTGTACTAAATTTTTAATAAATATATTATCTACAACAACAACCACAAAACTATGTCTGATGTCCTTTTGCATCACCAGTCATTTAATATGAAGCTAGTCACTGACAATGTCTAATAAATTCATCTGTATAAGAAAAATATACCTATAAAATAAAAAATCTAAAAATGTAAAATATTCTTTTAAAACTACTATGCAAATGTATATGTTTTCTGATTTTCTGTAAATGAAGCATTTATTGAAGTATTTCTTAATTTTCCACAATATTCCAAGATATTTAATAGTCTAACAAAGAATCAGAGCCATCAACACTAATACTTCCATAATCCTAATCAAACAAAACCTAAATTTTCCCAAAGTATTATATATTTTACTTTCTGAATTAAATAATATTATTTTATCATTCTATATGTGAGATTCTAAGGGCCAAAGTTAAGTGATGCAGGTTATACAATTATTAGAAGACAGAAAAATAAATGAGGGAAAAAAATAGAAAATGCACTTACTGTGAGGTAATCCCACCTGGTAGCAGTGAACCACTGAAACCTAAATGCTAGGTTGCTTTTCTTTGAATGACGATGTTTGATGCGTTATTTTCAGAGCATGTCATACACTTCTTGACCATTGTGATTTTCTTGCACAATGTCAAACTTATAAAGCATATAGGTGGAATTTGGGCTGATGACTCTTGTTATATACAGTGAACATATTTAGGAATGACTCTAATAGAAAACCTATTACTAATATCAGAGAAGCCCTGACAGGAACTTGACATAAACTCAAGTACTGCTAGAAGGTGCTACAACCAGGCTTAGGCAACAAATCCAAGAAGTAGAGGAATTTCTGATCTAGGAATGAGTTTGTGACCTGATGGGAAATCTGTTGTCCTGGACAGTGGATGAAGCTCTAAGGGCAGTCCCAAGTGATCAATTCAGTTAAGTCTGATACTCAAGTTTGAAAAGTGTCATTGCAAAGCCGACATTGATAGAAAGTGTCTCTGGCACCAACTTATTACTTAGGAGTAGAAATATGAGCTGTAAAATTGGAGATGGCAGTAGAAAAATGGACAGTTTAGAACTGGTTACAAGGAAGAATTTCAGAGCCAGAGATCATGAATTTCTGGAAAACCTTGAAGAAATAAAGAAGGAAAAAAAGAAAGAAAGAGAGAGAGGGGGAGAAGGAGGGAGAGCGGGAGGGAAGGACAGACAGACAAGGAAAGAAAAGGGGGAGAGAGAAAGAAGGAAAAAAAGTAATGAAGAAGTGGGATTCTTTTAGTAGTTTTAGTACAATATTTACATATAATTAGGCAAGTAGAGGTGATAAAGGTGCATATCTTGCTTATTAGGTAAGTGAAACTTAGTTCATGAGCAGGAGAGGGCTCATATCATGAATGAGAATCAAGAATCAATAGCTATGGAAAAGAGGTGAGCTGCATGGCTTATAAAAGAAAACTGTGAAGAAAATTAATAGTTAAGGACTATCCCAGGTTTTATGATTCAAATATCTTGTATCTTTTGTTTTCCAAAAATTCTATTAAAAGAAAAAAATCCTGCCCCAAGATGTTAGGAAAATGTGCCAATATATTTTACTTGGCTCTCACTAAGTATTGTTTAAAGAAAGATGGGTTATGATTTTTTTTTACTGAGTTCATTTTCTAGCTATAAAAAACTGGTTTATAAATATTCTTTTTAAATAAACAAACTAGTTTTACCTGCTTTTTATCTGTTTTGTCTCCAAACAGACACAGGGGATTCTTACTGGAAAGCAAAATTAAAATGTCTCCGGAGAGTATAGTACTGATGAGAGCACCCTAAAGAAAAGAGAATAATTTTAATTAGTCTTATTTTATAAATTATGTTTTCTCAACATTAAATAGCAGAGATTTGTATAATACCAGCAACAAAAGTGAGGACATGACAGTCTTGAATTATTTTGGACTTCCTATTGTCAATCTCATTTTTTTTTTTCAACCTGAAACAAATGTCTGCCAAAATCATATAATCCCATAGCATGGAGAATGTGAAAAAAATACTGAAAAGAGTAAGAGGAAAGGCCACATGATATTTAATTTACAATTAAAATGTTTTATTCATTGATAAAACCATATTGAGTGTCTATATTAGGCAGGAGAAAGTTAGTAGATAAGCATATCAGCATCACCAAGATACAATGACAACCAAGAGTATAATACAAAAATAAAGCTCATGAAATTCACAAATTAAAAAAAAAACCTTAAGCACTGTTTTTTTTTTTCACAATAGAAGTAAAGCAAGCAAATTTTATGTGCTGTTTTTGTTATCTGTGTCTAAATTTTCCTGTTGGACAATTTGGGTTCAATTACATTGTTTCAACTACTGAAATATTTGATTACAGTATGTTTAGCATATATTCTTTATCTGAATTTTTTTGTTCTTCTAATCATTTTTATATCTACCAGGACCTGCTATGGCAGGTGAATCTATGTGAATGGGGTAGAAACACTGGTAATTTAGGTTAAATGTCTTATTCAAAGAGAAACTTCAAAAAGGGACATGCTCTTGCTTCTAACCAAAAATATAAATTGGAAGTGCTCCTTCCTTGTTTTCTAAAAATTTGGTAAATGTTTGGTGCAAGCTATTTCAGAACTTTATTTTATTTTATTTTATTTTTTTACATTCTCCACCAGGCTTGTGGGAAAATGTTTTCTTTAGAAGACATGGCAAGTGGGCTTCAATGAAGGCTCCAAGATTTGAAAACCCTCAGGTTGTACCTTTCAAACTCTCTTCTCCAGTAGTGAAAAAAAGGCTTGCTTCTAATGTGACAAAGATGATTTGATGTCCTTGTGTGTTGTGTTATGCAAGATTCTTGCCAGCTTGGTTGCTCTTCAGCATCTTTCCATTGCTGGCTCTGGAGAAACAAGCTTTCAGGAATTCTAAAGCTATCATAAATGTGCTGGCAACAGCCTGAGTAATACTGGATGTGAACTCATGATCCCCAGTTGAGCCTCAGAATAGGGACCCAGCCCACAGGTGGTTTTGGTAGCACTATTGCAACACTTCCAGGTTTTCTACTCATAGACACTGTGAGATTTCTGTGTGTCCCTTTGAGGTGCTAAATTTGTAGTACTTAATTACAAGGCACTGGATATTACTACAGAAGATACCTGACTGCAGGAAGCCACCAGTGAAATGTGTGTGGACCAGATTGGCATGGAAGCCACTGAGTAGAAAACTGTTATCTGGGAACTCCCAATGGCACTCCTGCTGGTTTTGAGAGAGTCCAGTGCCTTTGAATTTCTACCCAGTTCTGTCAGAGGTGCCTTGCAACTTTCAAGATGTGCATGACCTGCTGAGAGCCAAGCAGCCTGCCTAGGCCCACCTACATCCTGTTTTTCCTGAAGAAGCAAGCCTGAGATAAGACTCCTCCCACACTGAAACCTTATACCTCCCAATCCCCTTTGATCTGTACCAATATATTTTTAAAAAAAAGCAAAAATGAGCTTCCATTTTTATTAGAAGCTGCATCCCTCTGGTCAGCTTGTCCCGTTGCTGACCCCACTCAGGAAACATATTCCTGGTGCCCTGTGGTTACTTTCTAGTGTTGTGGGACAGACAAGGCTAGCTACCTAGGGAATTAGAAGGAAGTAGTTTTATTGGCTGCAGCCAGGTCCAAAGGGGAGGTTTTGCCTTGGTCCATTTGTCCCTCTGAACTCCCAATTCAGAAATGTTTAGAATTTCATACCCAGTGTGTATAAAAGGGAGAGGGGGAGATCAAAGACTCACAATCTGCAGAAGTCCACATACAAGTGGACTTTCTACCATTCTGGGCAATCAACCCAGGCCTGGAAAATAAATCAAGGACACTCTCTGAGAAAATCAGTGCCTGGGAAGGGAGCGTTCTCTCCTTTTCCCCCACTAGCTGGTTCCCAAAGAACCAGCTAATTTGTATTATTCACTCTTATCTTTTGGATTGTAAGGGACCCTCCCTAGGACCTAACCACTGTTCCCTGAAATGCAGATGCCTCTGTGAAGGCTTCAGGCCTGACAAGAAGCCTGAGTTAGTCTCCCTTATCCCATTCTGCTTCTGCAAAAACACACCTCCTGACTGAAAACTCTGTTGCAGAAATTCTTCCAGATAGTCTAACAACAATTATGATGAGGATCTCTGGAAAGGTTAATTAAGATATTTTTGTGAAAGAGGGTGTGCCACTACAGTAGTACTACTTTCTTAGCTTTTATTTCTCAGCAAGCCCATCCTCTGAAAGGAACCCTTTCCCTAGTCCACACAGTACATGAGCCAGACCTGACTGTGCCTCCCACGTGGAAGCTTTGTAAGGAAGAGCATTAAGATCCAGCAGCTTGACATCAATTTCCTTTGGACTCTTTAGGACCTGGCAATCTACTATGCCAAATTCCTTATTATTCCTCTTAATGAGAGCAGTTTCCTTCTGAGGTAAACCCTCAGTAAACTTATCAGTTTGTACTATTTTTTTGTTTTTACTTTTTGTCACATCTAGGACTCCAGCCAAGTTGCCTCTACTCCACAAAATTTCTACTTACCCCTTATTTTGGTGTAGACTTTAGAGATAATTTTTCTAGTCTTCTATTTGTGCTAAGGGCTTGAATGATGGGTAATTTTATTTACTTTTGTTTTTTAATATATTGTTCTCTAGGTGTGTGAATTTTTTTTAATCAAAGGAAACACAAAATTCATAAAAAAAAACTAGGAACTACAAAGCATTTTTAATCCCTTTATCTCTTCAGCTAGAAAGATGGTAGAAGTCAGTTAGAAAATGCATGGTAGGCAGCATAGACTCCTCCTGTGATTCTTGGACTGATAAAAAAAACACAAACCTAAATGAAACCTTTATCCATATAAAAGCCTCAGAGAAGAAACTGAAAACAGTATACCACTGGCCAATATAAAATTGCTGTCTCTCAGACCATCAAATGCATACTTCATGTCTTCAGTAAAGAGAAGCGCACATTGTTTGGACTTCTATTCTTTGGATAACATCCATTCCTCTTGTACTTTGATGAAATTCTTCTTTTACTATCTTACAAATGATGTTTAAATGCTAAAGGTCATTACTAAACATATTTTTTGTAAAAATACTATAAATGTGAAAATGTAGAGGAGTAACAGCAAGAAACACAGTGATATTTATTACCAAGCTACATTTCTACAATTGTAATAAAGACAACATTGGAATATTCTTCAGAAGTTTTTTCCTCTTCTTTTCTATTTTTTTTATAACATTGCAGTGATCTGGATTAAATCCAAGGTCTCATGCATATTAAGCAAGTGTTCTGCGACTGGGCTATACCCTATCCTTGGGGGTTTTGCAGGGTGTTATGGTTTAGATATTAGGTGCTCCCCAAAAGCTCACATGTGAGACAATGTAAGAAAGTTTAGAGGTGAAATGAATGGATCATGAGAGTTTTAACCTAATCAGTGCATTAATCCCCTGATAGGGATCAAGTGGGTAATAACTGTAGGCAGTTAGTATGGGACTCAAGGAGGTTTGTCACTCAGGTTGTACCTTTGGGGTTCATTTTTTTCATGGTGGTAAGGGAAATTCTCTCCTCCACCCTTTTCTTTTATAATCTAAATAAAAATCCAGTGTGTGAAATTTGTTCCAGGGATGTTTCCTTTTTCCTTTCTGGACTGTAACTGATGAAAAAACATAAAATATTAATATTATATATGGTATTAACGCATAATCTCTCTATTAGTTACTCTGTTTCCCCTTTGTCCTTGACCCAGATGTAAATTAAGCATATTTACTTACTATCCAGAAAGGTACTCAACTCATATTGGAGATTTTGAACTCACAATGATTTTACCTGTTCTACATTTCAGCTGGCTTATTTGAAGAGAAATCTAGTGTGGTTTTCACCTGAGGTTCACTGAGCTTCAAGTCTTTGGTTGACACTTTTTATTTTATTTTTATAATTAATATTTTTATGATATGATGTCTTGTTATACAGCCCAGGCTTGCCTTGAAATTGTGACCCTCCTGCTTCAAATATTCTGAGTATCATGAGTTGATGTCTTTAATATCTTTAAGTAACTTTTTTGCAATTATTATTTTGAATATTGTTTTGTCCTATATTCTCTTTGTTCTTCTGGGATACCAATTCACATGTATATTAGAGCTCCCACGGAATAGAGACAACCATATTTCCTATATTCATCATTTGTTTTACAAATATGTGTGGCCTAATATTTCAATTTCCCTAAAATTTCTTTTATTCCATGTTAGTCATAACGTTCCTTCATTATCAGACCCTATCAATTATTTCATTCTTATGAATTATTTTTAAAATTAATGTGAAGAGAATATATTTATACAATAAAAGTAAAACATTTTCTTATTAGTTCATATTAAATATTAGACATTTAATAAAATATATCCTTATATGATTTTCTAAATTATATTTTATTAAATGCCTATAAAGGGAATATCCTACTCTACTATGTGTATCTTAATAAATTACTCTTTTCAATTTCAATTTCTTTAGAAATTTTCTGTCTTATTTTACCAATTGAAGCTCTTTTACACATTTTACTGTAATTTTTAAAATAAGGAGTAAGCAAAATATTTAAATATTTTAATGTAATTTTGCATTATTTTTTAAAGAAACAATAAATCATTTCCCTGTTTTAAAGGACATGTATACAAAAATGTAGATGTGTTTTCCTTGAAAACATCTTGTTCAATTATAGTTCTATTTTAAGTTACTTCCTAAAATGCTAGTTATGCCATTATTTTTCTCTGTCCATCAAATTCACATGTAAATATTTTATGCTATGAGGTGATGCAGAGACTATAAGAGATATATGTTTGACACCTCCAAAACACATACTATGAGTTAATTTTAGAATATTCGGTGATTAAAAATTATGAACAACATTGTCATTAGCTTGATATTCCTCTCTAAATTCTTTTGGAAGGGAAAATGAGAAGGCTCCCCATAGCTCAGACACTTGGAACAACTTACTTATTCATACATCATTTGAATGCTACTATATAAATTAGACTCCACTTTAATGTCAACATTTCAGGCTTCCCTAAAGACAGTGTAAGAAAAAATATTATTAACTTTGATATTTTGTTTCTATGGTTAATGATGAAAATATCAATTAGTATCTTTTCCCATAAGAATTCCCAAGACTTTTTCCAGTTCTGAGTAAATATGCTCTTTATATAAAAAGTAGAAATATAATGAACAGAAATGTGGAGACCAAACCATCTTCATTCAAGTCAGAATAAGAAAAATAGAAAAAAAAGAAGCATCAATAATAAAATAGTATGATTTTGATACAAATAAACAGCTTAGATTTCCAGATTTTAGGTTAGGCTGAACCTGGACATTTACCTTTTGTTGTAGAGAAGTCAGAATAACATGTTGGAAAATGCCACACATGCAGATTGGAGAGCAAGAGATATACACAATGTTTATGTATATTTCTAAATATTTTTGGATCTCAATGTGAACACTGTATCTGTTGAAAGGGAAGCAGCAAAAAAAGTATGGGTTGGAAATTAATTTCTAGACAGTTAAAAAACATGTCTAATATATACTTGATTATAATAAAAAGAATTCTTCACAATGCATCAGCAAAGAAAACCTCCATGAAATTCGTGGAAAGTAAGTATTTTTTTTTTGCTATTTTGTTTTTCTATGCACAAATAAGTTGTCACGTAAACCATTTAATTGCGAATATGTGACAATAGATTCATCCAGATAAACTCACATTTAGAGAAACAAAGAAAATATTTATGTAACATGTAACTCATGATGAAATATTCAAAGAACATATTTCAAAGTGTTGCTGTATTTGTCTATTGGACTAGCACCATGAGAAATAATTTTCAAAATGTATATAAAAAATGACAGATACACATTCCATTATACCTACTAAAGTATTCAGTATTTTAATATTACTGAATGCAAATTATTTCTTATATGATAAAGCTAATGATGAAGTGAAACTTACTGAACAATTAAATTGTAAATTCCATGTAAATTTTCAACTGTGCGTTTAAATACCAATTTTGTAATGCATATTGTTTTTAGTCTTAAAATTCATAAAAAAATATTTTTCTGTTGAAAAAGTTTTAATGGCCACTACCAAAAACAAAACAAAACAAAAATTCAAAAATAAACATACATATATCATCAGGAAATAACTCTTTAGAGAATATTAATTACAAAAGGTCCTTTTTGATTAGCTACACATTTTGGGATACAGATATATCCAGAAAATACACATCTTTCTGAAAGAAACTGAACAGAAAATGATTTTACTAATAGCAGGATTAACCATGGTAACCTAAAAAATGTTTTAGGTGAGATTGTAAAAGGTAGGTCTGCATATATTAGGAAAACTAGATAAGTGTGCAGATACTTCTAGAAAAAAATTATAAAGCCATCGTTTTGTAAAGTAAAAAGGTATCTGAAAAGAGAGTTAGGAAAATGAGTATCCAGAATGGAGATGAGAGTAAGAGGGGTTAGCCTGGAGTTTTGACTGTTATGTAAAATTTGAAAACTCTAGAAGGAAAACAAAGCTTCTGCGTATCTACTGAGTTGCTGGCTATTTTATTAAACTTGGAAAACTGCACTTGATGTATCTTTTAAAATATTGTTTAATTATTTATCACATCCACTTCCTTGCAGCTCAAATGGCATCTTGAGAGAATTGAACCATGAGGAACCACACAGTAGGGACAAACTTCATTATTGTAGGACTGACAGAGGACCCAAATTGGGAAATTGTAATTTTTCTTTTTCTACTTCTAACATATCTTTTGAGTACTACAGGAAATCTTCTTATCATCCTTCTGACCTTGCTGGATTCCCGCCTCAAAACGCCCATGTATTTCTTCCTAAGAAATTTTTCCTTCTTAGAAATCTCATTGACAACTGCCTGCATCCCTAGATACCTGGTCAGCATAGTCACTAAGGAAAAGACTATTTCCCGTGATGCTTGCTTGGCACAGGCACTTTTTGCTGTTTTCATAGGTATAACACAGTTTTTCCTGTTGGCAGTTATGTCCTATGACCGCTTTGTGGCCATCTGCAAACCCCTTCATTATGCAACCATTATGAGCAGCAGAGTGGGCCACCTGCTGGTTGCTGCCTGTTGGATAGCTGCTGGGGTAGCGATCATTCATGGAGTTATTGTGAGTCTGACCATAGAATTCTGTGATGGCAATGTTATTGAACATTTCATTTGTGACATCTCTCCTATCCTGAAACTCTCTTGCACAGACACCAAGGAAATGGAATTCTCAAATTTTATTTTAGCCATTATCACACTCTTAAATACACTGGCTCTGGTATTGTTCTCTTATATCAAAATCATAACAACAGTTATGAAGATCCCATCTGCCCAGGAGAGAAAGAAGGCTTTTTCCACCTGTTCCTCCCACCTGATTGTTGTCTGCATCTCTTATGGCAGTTGTATTTTTATGTATATCAAACCTTCTGCAGAGGAAAGGATAACTTTAAACAAGGGGGTGTCAGTGCTCACTGTTTCCATTGCACCTGTACTAAATCCTTTCATTTATTCCCTAAGAAATAAGCAAGTGATACAAGCCCTGAGGGACCTAGTAAAAAAATGTACCTTTACAACTTTGAAGTAACAGCTTTGGCTTTTGTAAAAGCATACTATTGAGAATTAGTGAAAATGCTATCCTCTACCAGTTACATTTATAACATATCCCTTTAATTTATTAGTTTTTATTATGGCAGTCACAGAAGTTACCCATAAAGAGCCTTCATTGTCCTCCTGAATGTTTATCATTTTAATAGCATGCTCCTTCCCCGTTATGTTCTCTCATGATTATGATTATCAAAATATTTCACTATGAATCCTCATGAGAAACCTCACATAACTTGCACATGGTTTTCTACAATAGATGACTCCTTTTGTGAACTCTGTAAATATGAACTTATTTATTTTCCTCAATCTCTAAGGAAGACTGCTTTCTTAGCCAGACAATGTTAATATTTAAAATATATATATATGACGTTGCTGGAAGCCAAATGTGCCTTATTCCTTCCTTTCCTCCTTTTCTTTCTTCTTGCCCTGTTTTTTCTTCCTTTCTTATTTTTTGAGCATATGGGATGACATTTATTTCCACATATTTTCTTTCTCCTCATTTTTTGTAAGTTTTCTCTTACTTTTTAAAAAAATATTTCTTCTTTGTTTCTCTTTTGTCTCGGCTAAATATCTAAAAGTATACATTTATAAGGCTGAATATTTTATACAGCTCCCATTACTAGTTTTTCATGTTACTTTATATTATCGCCTTTTTTATGCATTTGATCTCTTGAAGTAAGAAAAACAATAAGAAATAGAACCATCAACATGCTGTCTGCCTCACATCCTCATCCTGTGTGTACATGTATACTATTTCTATGAGAATCCAGTGAATCACCACCAGTACTCACAAATGACATGAAATTGTTTTTCCCTCAGAAATTCTATCTTTTTTGGTGGGAGGATACTGGCATTGAACCTAGTGACTTTTTACCAGTGAGTCTCATCCCCAGCACTTTTTACTTTGGATCGAGGTCTTGCCACATTGCTGAGGCTGGGCTTGAACTTGTGATGGTTGTGCTTCAATACTCCCAAACCTCCACCTAACCTTCCCCTCCATTCCCACTGGTGCAATTACAGTTATATGTAGTGAAGCACAACAAATATGCATCTTTTATTTGATATATTCACAGTAGTTACATTTAAAAATAATTACTGATATAACTGAGGTATCTTCTCTCATATTTGTAATTTTTATTTTAAATTTTGTTTTTAATTATGTTTATGTCATTTAATTTTATCACATCATTAGCATATCAATTATATGTCTCCCACATTTTTACCCTTAACACATCTCCTCCTACAGGGTGTTTTGTTCTAAGTTGGTTAGGTTTTAATTGCTGTGACCAAAATACTTGACCAGAACAACAAAGAGGAGGAAAATTTTATTTTCAACCTTGATCTCAGAAGTTCAATGCATGGATGGCCAACTCCATTGCTCTAGGCTCAATATCTTTCGCATTTTTAATGATTTCTCTAAAGTTTTAAATTTATTTATTTTAAAATTAATCTATGTCAATCTTCAAAAGAACATTATACCTCCTCATGTGAAGAGCTGTACCTTTGAAGAGCAATTGAATTAGTCCTTTAAGACATTGATGTCATTCATATTTTATAACTAATACACCATTAGTATTATGAATTCAAACACTTGTCTTTTTTTAAATTAAGAAAAAGTTTATCTTCATTTTTTTATTATTCAACTTTCCTGCTTTCTGTGTAGAATAGTGTTCCAAATCTATATAATATTTCTTCTGCTTGGAGAACTTTTTGAAATGTCCCTTTCAGATCAAATCTACTGATAATGATTTTAATCAGCTTTTGCTTCTCTGAGATAGTCTGTTTCTCTTCCCCTTTTGAAGAGTAAATAAACTGGATGCAAGTTCATAGTTTTTCTCTTTCAATATTTTAAATATTTCACTACATGGTTTATTTCTTGCTTATTTCTAATATAACAGTGTTGTAATTTTATCCTTGTTCCTCTGTAGGTAAACTTTATTTATTCCTCCTATTTTTTTTTCAAGATTTTCTATTTGGTTTTATTTTTCATTATTTTTAACATGATCCATAGCTGTACCAATCAAAAAAGTCATTCTTCATTTTTATTGTGTTATAGATTCCATTTCTCTAGTTAGAGTAGCCATCTGTTATTGCATGCTGTATCTTTTTCTATTAGAGCACTTACCATATTAATCATGGTTATTTAAAATTCTTCCTTAGATATCTCCAACATTTACGTCATGTCTGGCTCTGGTTTTAGAGCCACCTATGTCTTACCAGATTTTCTGCTATCTTTTGTAATCCCTTGTAATATTTTTGTTGAAAGCAGAACATGTATTAGTTAATGTATTTATAATAATCTTCCTAGGAATTGGCATATGCTTAGTTAAGATTTATTGTAGGTGTAGTGTCACAGGTTTCAATATACGTTTTTGTCATTGTTTTTGTCTCCCTTGTTGACTTTGGGTTTCTGTAAAACTATTTCTTGGAGTGAGTCTGAGTCTTTTACTTTTAAAGCTATAATCCATTGTTATTATATTGTAGCCTTGTTAGTGTAGTGGTTAGTTATGGCAAAGGGCCAGTGTTCTATGATTTTATGATTTAATATCTGTCTTTTAGGTCAGTGACTCTGCAGTCTGAATTTCACAAGTGTTTCTGCAGTAGTTTAGATTCCTCCATGGCTATGATTGAGTTGGAAGATGGAATTTAAGGTGCTCTGGAGTATAAGCAACACCTTTCCTGCAGGTGGGAGAAAGATTTAATGAAGTTCACCAACTGTAGGTCTCTGTAGTGGAGAACACTTTTGGAGTCTTTCAAATAGCTGCTTTTCTCCTTTTCAGCAGGAAGGATTTGTCTTGGCTCTTGACCATAGAACTTGATCATGTTCCTAGAGGTGGTTCCCAGGAAAATATGGGTCCTTTGATGATTTTAGTTCCCAGGAGTTTCAAAATCTCATTCTAGTCCACATTCAGCTTCGAGCAATTTGTGAAAATTGCCACTTAATTGTTCCTACATGTGTATAGGACCAGCAGTTCCACTTAAGCAGATCTCAGATGTGACTCTCTGTGGTGTTTCACCCTCCCTCCAGGTTCCCTGGTGGCAGTATATCCTGTGCTTTAATTCCTTGAAGGGTTCAAGAAAAGTCATCAGTTTTCATTTTGTTCAAGATTTACATGCTTTCAGGATGGGACTTTGAAGTTCATTACGTGTCAATCTATAACTGGAAGTTAAAAAATAATTAGTTGTTCCAATCACAAGCTTATTTTAAAATTTCTATGGAAAGACAAAGAACCTAAAATAATCCCAAATGACTTTGGAACCATGCAATACTTAAGACATTCTATACTTTAAAATATTTATTGCATTTATCAAATTTTCATAGGTAAATAAAAGATTAGTGGATATGATTTTATTCATTTAGGTGCATTCTTTTTTAAAAAATATTTTTTAGACATTGATGGGCCTTTATTTTATTCATTCATTTATATGTGGTGCTGAAAATCAAACCCAGTACCTCACCCATGTTAGGCAAGTGCTCTACAACTGAGCCACAATCCCAGCCCCCATTTATGTGTATTCTTGTAGTTTTTAATTTTATTTTTTTTTTACGTATTCAAGTCATTAAATTCTTGCTCACTATAAAACAGATCAATTAAGAGAATATGGTATTAGTAATAGACAAAGGATTTCAGATAGAATCCACATACAGATTATCATGTTTATGTTCAATTAACTTTTGAAATAAATGTCAAGGTAATTCAATTACAAAACTTTGTGTTTTTTTTCCAATAAGAAATGCTTGAAAAACTGGACTTATATAAGCAAAAACAATAGATCTTTTACTTATATGTAAAACTTAAAGATTTATGATTTCCATCAACTGGTAAATTGATATATTCATGCAAAGATATACTACATAGCAAAAAAAAAGACCTAATTTAATGATACATGTAACCACAAGGATGAATCTCTAAAACATCATACAAAGTGAAAAGAATCCCAGCTCAAAATTTAGCTATTATGTAACGCTTATCAGGATACATTTTGAAAAACAATAAAACTGTAGAACAATGGATCAGGGATTATATGTACTGTGAGATGTGAAGTGAACACTTCACAAGTATTTCAGGTAACTTTTGGGAATAATGCAAAAATTCTTCATTTTGACCATGTTGGTGACTACATCACTACATACATTTTTAATGTCTCATAAAATTGTATGAACCTATAATTTATTATTTTAAATTTGTACTATTAGCCTGAGCAAAAGTCAAAAAATAAAGCAAAATCCAAGAGGTAAGTTTGATGGTATAGAAAAGAAAAGTATAGCAATATCAGGAGAGTTGATGGGTCTTTTGGGATAGATTTATTGGGGATATAAAAACTTGAAAATCCTGTTACTGACAGATTGTTGCATGGGACTCCATCTTTAGAGAATAATAAATTTAACTGATGGTGTTTGTATGTTATTCTGGCTGTGTGCATATTTTTTCACTTATTGTTTAAAAACTTGCATTACTGATTTTGTATGCTTTTTTCTATGTAAGGCATATTTAACAATAAAAGTAGTGATATGAGTATTATTTTAAAATGTCTATTTTCTGTCATATCTATATTATCTAATTTTGTGTCTTTTCATGTTTATGATATAAAGTTAAATGTAAAATCAAACCATAATTTATTATTTTATTTTCAAAATAATTTTACATATGATTAATTGAAAATTGGAAAGTTATTGCTTTTCACTTAGGGATATGAATAACTTATTTGTATGTAGAAAGCTCACCAGTTTATTGCTATCCAATTGAAAACAAAACTTTGGAAATGAATAATATTGTCCCTTAGTGATGATGGAATTGATCTCATAATGTTTTTGCAAGGTTAGCCTATTCAAATTATGTAATTTCTATGTTGAATCTAGTCTCCATGGTAGACGCTGATTTAGATGAGTTTGTGGAAGATTCTTTTTCCTTATGTGAGAGAGATTAGTTCTTTGTTTAGTATTTTAAGGAGATCTGGAAGCAGCAACAGCCCTAGAGAAAGGACCTAACCCCTTCTGCCAACTTCCCAATTAACACCATTAATTTTGAAATGCCCATGTTATTTGAACCAAGCCATCCATATTAATCTAATGTATTTTTAGATCAATAAAAAGATGAATCTAATGACTTCCTCAAATGTGCAGACAGATTGTTGCATGGGACTCCATCTTTAGAGAATAATAAATTTAACTTTTATTATGGCTAAGAGCCAGTATTTGAAGAAATAAGTTTATGTATTTAAATTCATTCTTCAATATCTCTCACCTGAAATCATGTTTTTAAAAATGCTTATGAGACAAATAGATTTCTTATCACTAATTTCAAAACTGAGTGTGACAGAGTTGGCCTCTTTCACTGCTTATCTGTAACACTTATTTACTCCTCTGCTGACATTTTCTGTCTTCATTCAAAAGCCCATGAAGAATTAGGTTTATGTCATATCCTTTCATATCATTGATATTTCCCCACACCCACTGGAAACTCTTACATTTAGTCCCAATATTACATCAAGGAAATCTCAAGTGTCTTAAAAATACCTTCTTATGGTGTTGTAGTATATATATACACAACGAAGTTTTACTCAGCCATAAAGATAAATAAAATTATGTCATTGGTAGGAAAATGGATGGAACTGGAGAACATCAAGCTAAATGAAATGAGCCAGATTCAGAAGGTCCAGGGCTGCACATTTTCTCTTACATGTGCAAGCTAGAGAGAAAAAAAATAGGAAAAGGGATCCCATGAGGATACAAAGGAGGCTAGTAGAGTAGTAGAGTAGGAGGGAGATTAGAGGGAAGGGATTGGAGAACTCATGAGGGAATGAAATAGACCAAATTGTACTGCATGTACAAATATATCACAATGAGGCCTACTATTATGCATAATTGCAATTCAACAATAAAAGATTTTTAAAGAATCAAAAAGTACAAATAAAAGGATTAAGTTTGAGTTTAGTGTGTTTAAGGTTTTATATGTGTTTCTGTACGTATTTATATATAACTATCATGTGTATACTTAAATGCAGATATTCACATGTTTATGTATGTATTTAAATGCATAGATGAGTATGTACTTGTTTGTAACTAGTATATGTCTATATCTAGGAAGAATTTAATTTTTTTCTATACTCCTTTTTATTGAATAATATTCATAAGAATATTGGTATCTTGAAATTTGCCTCAGAACATTGTTTCTTTCAACTTTTAGATATTGAGGATGCAGGAGTGGAATGCCACATGAAACTTTAGAAGGCATATACTAGCTATAAGCATGTACATACATTTATGCACTTACATGCATATTCAAATATATTAACAGTTGCACATATGTACACACACATAGTGTGTATATATATATATATATATATATATATATATATATATATATATATTCAATTTAAGGAATTGAATGTGCCATTAAATATACTCGTACAGTTTCTAACTTTCGCATAGTTCCTAATAGTAGCAATCCTTTTCTTACAGACGATACTTTGTCCAACACTCTATAAACAATACTTCAAATGGCAATTAATTTCATTTGGCTGTCCAACCAAAAATCTTTTTCTTTTGTAGTCCTGGGGATTGAACCCAGGGGCTTGTGCATATGAGGCAAGCACTCTACCAACTGAGCTCTGTCTCCAGCCCCCAAAATCTTATTTATAGAAATTGATATTTTTTTGTGCTTCCCAGCAAATCTTTCCTTGTTATTTCACACATTTCCACCTCTTTCTTCATAGATTGAATGGTATTAATTAGTTTATTTTTGGAAGATGTTGAAGATAGCATTATTAAATGAATGTACCTTCCACAGTTCCCTTAGCATCTTGTGAATTAGAGATAAAGAAAAATATTTTTAATGAATGCATAAAAATATTATAGAAAGTCGCTACAGAGATCTGGAAAATACCACTACCATTCCTGAGTTATGAAATTGCTTCTAATTAAAAAGACAAATGAGATTTACTTTTTGGGGGGTGTGGGGGTGGGGCAATTAACCACATTCCCAGCTCTATTTTGTATTTTATTTAGAGACAGGGCCTCACTGAGTTGCTTATTGCCTCACTAAGTTGCTGAGGCTGGTCTTGAACTTGAAATTTTTCTGCCTCAGCCTCCCCAGATGCTGGGATTACAGGCCTGCACCACCACACCCAGCATTGTTTACTTTTATAGAAGCATAAATAAATAGATTACTTTAGAAAAATATTGCTGGACATCCTGGCTTATGCCTCTAATCACAGTAGCTCGGGAAGCTAAGGCAAGATGATCACAAGTTTTAAGATTGCCTTGGGAACTTAGTGAGACCCTGTCTCAAAAAATAAAAAGGGCTGGGGGATGTCGCTCGGTAGTTGGTGCCCTGGGTTCAATCCCTGGTACCAACACCAACAACAACCAAAAAAAGAGAGGGGGGGAGAGAGAAAGAAAGAAAGAAAGAAAGAAAGAAAGAAGGAAGGAAGGAAGGAAGGAAGGAAGGAAGGAAGGAAGGAAGGAAGGAAGGAAGGAAGGAAGGAAGGGAGAAAGATGGATGAGGGTATTTATTCTTAGAGGAATTTAATTAAGCAGAAATTGAGATAGAAAATGTTATTTGAGGTTAAAAAGTATTGCATATCTTCTTTTTCTATTCTAATTAAATTATCTGCTTATTTGTTCCACCTTTCCAACTGTACATATATAGATGCATGCATGCATGCTTACACACACAAACACACCCACACACACACACACAATTAAGACTTTTCCAAAATTGTCTGGTTGTATGATTCTTACTTAGATTTCATGAGTAATAAGATCTCAATATCTAGTTCTATCTATCTCTCTCTCTCTCTCTCTCTCTCTCTCTCTCTCTCTCTCTCTCTCTCTCTTTCTCCTTGTCTCTTCGTCTCAGTTTTTTCTTGCAGTATCTGTGCTCAAACCTATAGGGCCTCATGCATTCTTGACAAGTGTTGTACCACTGAGCTGGATCCTAATGCCTGTTATAATCTCAAGTGATTAAATGCTCCATGAATGATTGTTGCTCTGTTGAGAGTATACTCAGGAATTTTCCATGGAAATGTGAATTAAGGAAGTTCCAATATGCAGTAATATTAAGGAGTTTTCATTCTTAGTAACCATTTAACTTTGCTAGAATAAACTTCCAAGATGATTATTCACTAATGAAATCAATGACTATTTAGGTCAGATGCCATTTTTGTAAGATACAAACAATATTGTGCTAATGTCATATGATTACAAAAACAGTATGAGACAGATGTATTTTGGGTGAATGTTACATAAATGTGATTTCCCTATGCTTGAAGGAAAACGGTTCTGTGAAATATTATAGTATGAACAATAAAAATGACTATAATAATTTCTTGAAAGTCTGCAAAAATGACCTCCAATATGTGTCTGATGCATTTTTCATAAGATCTCAATTAGCCATCAGAATTTCATATAATAATAATTTATAATAATATTTCACCTGTGAACATAAAGTTGACCTTTGAATAATTCTGGGGTTAGGATTGTTGAATCCATGCACCATTGAAAATCCGTGGATACCTTTGACTTCCCCAAAGATTAATTACTAATAGCCTGTTGTTGACTGGAAGCCTTACTGAGGACATGAACAGGCAATTAACACAAACTGATCATGAGGAGATAAATAGCACCATATGGTGTTTTAAGGGGGTACTTGCAATACTTGAGCTTCTATTTAAAATAGCAACAAGAGATGGCTATGAAATTAGTACAGTATTGTAGTATATACTACAGTCCATTTTGTGCATCTTTACTTGTGATTACATGTCTCCTCCATGTAAAGAGCACAATATATTGTGTTTATATGCAGAATTTCTGATAGATTTTAAATTTATGTAATAGATTTGTATGTTTTCTGGTAGTATGAACAATAAAATGACTATAATAATTTATTGACTATTATCTAAATATTATATACATATATTTTATGAATTCATTATATAGCTTTATTTTAATTGTTTTTATATTTCTAGGCTATGTAGTTTGTCTGCATGTTTTTTTCAAACTTTCACAAATCTCCAAAATATGAATGTAAGTGGACCCAGGCAGTTCAAATCCACGTTATTCTAAGGTCAATTGCATTAATTTAGGAAGAACTTATGGTAATTTAATGTATTTATATTTATTGACTATTAGAGTCAGCTTCTTCACATGTTTTTGTTAGTCAATATGGTCAATTTTCCCTTACTTTCTTTTTCTAATCTGTATCATCTAACTACAGTTTACATGTATTTACTCAACATTGCTATATTGTTTTTTCCACACTCATGATTTTCAGTTTTCATTTCTGCTTACTTATTATAATCTTACAAAGTATTTTTTATTTTCAAATTTCCTTAATAAAAAATCTTGATCAACTACTCAAGGCATCATAGAAAATTTTGAGGATAACCTGGTATTTGCAGTAAATTTAAAAAAAAAAGAAAAGAAAAAAGTGTGTGTGGGCAGCAGGAAATACCTCACAATGACAAGAAATAGTGAAAATGTGATGGGCAAAGTAAAGAGTCAAGGTTCTTAGTTAATTCTTTAAGAGTAATAAGGGAGAAAATATTGATTCCCCAATGCTGTCCAAAAAAATTCACTGCATTAAAGGGAAATGCCCCATAATCTGGGTTTTCCAATGCATTACCCACTACCCACATTTGACTATTGAGAACTTGAAATATAATTAACAAAACAGAAGAATTGAATTTGCATCCAAATTAATTTTAATTAACTCATATTTTAATTTAAATTATAACACCTGCAACTTACACTGTACAATTTACACAGAAAGGATGACATCTGCTTATCAATCAATTTATAGTTAGAACTGCAATTATAAAGCACAGGGCATTATAGAAATTTACCAGAGTTTTGAGAAACTCAAAGGACAAAATATAGCTATAAAGACAGTAAAATTAGAGTAGAATTGATGGATGAGTAGTAGTGAATGAAGGCAGGCATGGCGTGTGTGAACATTCAGAGGGAAAAGAGAAGGTATCTGCTTCTTAATAAAAAAATAATAATAATAACAAGAGCAGATCTTCTGGAACGGAAAAAGTGAGGAGAGAGGGTAGATGGTATGAAGTGAGTCTGAAATGGCAGGAGGACAACAGGCCCTTGCAAAAAAGAAATTTTCTCCCCAGAAAAGTAAGAAGTTTAAGTATCTCAGATCCATTTTATATTTCAACTTATCCAGTTCCATCTTCACCTGTAAGATTTTATATGGATCGTATTAGTGAAAATTTTGGGGTAAAAGTGTTGCTAACAGAAGATACAAGTGCCTTTGGTGCTCTTGATAACTCACTGTCCAGACTCTAGTATTGTTTATATAGACCTTCAAGTTGTTAGGGAAGTTGGCTGTCCATTGAAAAGAAAACAAAAATAGATCCATATATCACAGAGGAATAAGTTCTGGGGCTGAGAGTGATGATCAGTTATAGAGCACTTGCCTAGCATGTGTAAGATCGTAGGGTCGATCCCCAGCACTGATATAGAAAAAGGGGGAAAAAAAGGGTCTTGGCTGGATTAAAGGTATGGATGTCAAAACCCTTTGTATTAAATTTATATGAATATAATTTTTTATGTAAATTTGAGGTATGTACAAAGGATGTCCTTAGAAAAATATACCACCAAGAATCTGTGAATCTAACTATATGTTTTAATTGCCTAATTAATTAATCAATTGCCTAATCTTTTTTTAGTCCAAATGCACTGTAAAAAAGTCAAAACATAACATGGGCTCTGAAAACATGTTGCAAAAGATGAAACACAACATTATACATATATACCTTCTACTAATAAAACAATAAGCTCAATAAAAAATGAATACAAAATACCTAATTCATGGACAAGAAAAACAAATATTTAAAATATTCAGTCTCTATCAGTTGGAAATGTACAATTTTTTAAATATATAACACTTATATACTAAACATTTATATACCTTTTATACTCTGCTAAGCACTTTCATGCATCTCTCATTTAATTATTACAGTATCTTATGAGTTAAAACTACCAATCTTTTCATTTTATGCATAGGAAAACTGATACTAAGAAAGGTCAAATAGTAGGGTGTGGTGGCGCAAGCTTGGGAGGCTGAGGCAGGAGGATTGTGACTTCAAAGCCAGCCAGCCTCAGCAAAAGTGAGGCTCTAAGTAATTCAGTGAGACCTTGTCTCTCAATAAAGTACGAAAAAGTGCTGGGGATGTGGCTCAATGGTTGAGTGCCCCTGAGTTATATATATATACACTCACACGCTTAAAATAAAAAAAAAAAAGACAGGTCAAATAAATTTTGCAAGTTTGCTAAGAAAATGGATCTCTTTAACTTCAAAACCATCCAGGCACTGTGATCTGGTCCATATGATATTACCTTTATCTTTGAATTAATTAGAGTATCTTTTTTTGTCCGCTTGTGAAACATAAGTGATTTATAACATCCAGTGTTGGTTAGGATGCAATGAAAACGATTCATTCTTTCCTGTAGTGGAGAAATGATGAAGTATCAAAAAGTTATACCAATATTTGTACAGATGCAGAAGAACGTGTAAGAATGTACTGTAGAATCATAACTAATGTTATAAAATTAATGACAACATAACCCCTATTTTTAAGCCATCAATTAAATTATTACATTATAAATAAGTCCCCTCTGCTGTTCTATCCAATTGTTACAGAAGGATAAGTTCTCTCTGGATAATTTGATTAGGAATAATTTCCTGTAAACATTATTAACTAAAAAAAAAAAAACTAGGAAAGTTGCAGAATAAGAATATACTGTGTAGTAAAACTGCATTAGTGTATAAAGAAAAAAATTCTATGAGTGTAAATGTGGCTGTGTTTTTAATATGATACAAAAAACAAAATGTATAAAATATTATTTTTGCTGGTTAATTCATAGATTTGAAAGAAATGAAAGCTTGTTTGCAAATGTATGTACCATTCCACAGGTTACTTTATAGTATGGTGACAATTGATTCTCATAATTAACCATGTATTAACTTAAACATTAAAATTAAAAGCTAAAGTTGAAGTACTCTTCTGTTGTAGGTGGACATAATAACTTTATTTATTTATTTTTGTGGCTCTGAGTATCGAATCAGGGTCTCACACATGCTAGGTAAGTGCTATACCACTAAGCCCCAACCCCAGCCCCACTTTTCTGATTTTTAGAGAATTTAAAATCCTTTCTTTAGTCATTCATTCTGCTCTATGCTGGCACAGATATATCAATGAATACAATAGTGGTACCATCCACTGTGGAGTTCCTTAGTCCTGGATTTAGCTAACCCCAAAGGAATTGAGAATACATTATCTCCTGAGGGTAGCCTAAGTCCACGTGCATATTAAGAAAAGTAGGTACAGCCAAAGGGAAACCAGGTTGGTTTTACCAGCTGTCTAGAACTCTTTTGCTCTATGGCTTGACTCTCCAGAAAGGTACACCATGACACCACTTTATCTCAACTTGAATGCTTCTGTTCTTCAATCTAGCCTCTCAAGGGATCATACAGTGCACAGAGAAGGTAAAGTGGAGTTATTCTGTGTGATACTCAATGTTTATCTTATGTAGAGAACTTTGAAATGTTTTGCCATAAAGTATGTTGAAGCAGTAATCTGTGAAAATTTAAATAGAGAACCTTCTGGATTGCAGGAGTAGGTTTTGGAGTTCAGGTCAGAGAAATATTTCAGTTTATGTGGAAACATAAAGGATATAAAAGAGAAACTCATTTTTTTCAACTTATACTTGAGGCTGACAGAAAACTTACATGAGATTCAGCCTAAACTCTCTGTGTGAGAGGCTTTTGTGTTACAGAGGAAAGGGTGAGCAAAAAACAAAAACAAACAAACAAAAAAAAAAAACCTGAAGTGTGTTATAAATGCATTAAATTTTGAATTTTAAGAAAATCAATAAAAATTTGGTTTTTGTTTCTGAGTAGTATCATCAGACACATCAGAAAGTATGTTCCATATTTTTAAATAAATTTATTTTTTTCTCTAGTATGAAAGCTTATTTTATTAGAATAAATAACAAGAATGCTGAAATTACCACTTTAACATAAATGTTATTGTTCATTTTACATTTTAATATATTTCAACCTTTATTCAAACCACAGTAATAATTTCTTCCTTTGAGTTGCTAGTTTTGCTGATATATTCATGACAACTATATGCAAATTATCAAGGGAAAAGAATACTGATTTTCAGAAAAACAAAATCAAATGAAGACAAAAATGCACAACGTCAACTTTAATACTTATCACCTGCTGAGTTGTCCCATGTATGTTACAGAGAGAAAGAATTACAACAAATATATGAAAACTTCCATCACA
The DNA here is from genome assembly GCF_964194105.1 of Spermophilus citellus. Lineage (NCBI taxonomy): Eukaryota > Metazoa > Chordata > Mammalia > Rodentia > Sciuridae > Spermophilus > Spermophilus citellus. Next base: position 74,748,809 of record NC_138197.1, on the reverse strand, counting down.
GACATGATGCTGACTGCTAGGGAGACAGAGAACAGGACATATAGAAATCCTATAGGTTATTTTGTGAAGAATGTAATTTCTATAAAGTAAGGAAATTATAATTTTCTTTATTTATTCTGATTGTTTAGCCTTGCAGAGAGGAGGCAATGCCATATTTTGGAATCAGGAAACTCCTTAAAATTTCTGTTGTCTCCTCAGGAAAGTTGAAGAGCAAAAGGACAAAGCCATTATAATAAAATTTAAAATTCAGTTGCTAATTTAAATTAAGTATTAGTAGATTGTAAATCTATGCGTATCATTGAGCTCTAGCTCTATCTTCACCAATTTCTATGGCCTCTGTTTTTCTTCCCCAAAATTTAAAACTTTTGTTTACAACCAAGGTAACTCTAGTTCTATATTTCTGTGATTGAAACTCCTTTAATCCCATGGTTATATTTAAAAGTATATATATATATATATATATATATATATATATATATATATATATATATATATATATTGAGAATAAAAATAATTATAAAAGCTATTTATTTTAGTGACTGTGATTAGGTCACCAATTCCCACCAATCAATTTTCTAAGTTTATAAAAGGAATCAGAATTATCCCCAAAATTAAATAATTCAGTCCTAAAACTACATAATCTTGGAAACTGGATACAGTGCCTCAATTGTCAAATACAAATGTACTTGATAAATGTTATTGTAGAAATCAGTAATTCCAAGGCATACTACACATACAGAAAATTTGAAAATACTTTGAGGTTTGATGTAAATTTATTGAGGAAGGCACTTAAAATATGTCAGTGATCCACATTTGATTTCAACTGAAGATATGTGTATATTGTCTGTATTAATAGGAATGAGTGAATATCACAAAATTCTTATAAGAAAAATGTCAATGGAGATATTAATATCAATTTAAATTTTCAATACTTTAATATCATACTTTTCAATATATTTGCTTTGTTTTTCACCAATAGACTTTGTTGGAAAAAAAAGAAATGAAAATGAGAAACCACACAATGATTAAAGAGTTTGTACTCTTGGGCATATCAGACAACCCAGAGCTTCAGGTTGTAATTTTTATCTTTTTATTCGTAACTTATTTATTAAGCATCACTGGAAACCTAACCATCATCATTCTCACCTTGCTGGACTCACATCTAAAGACCCCTATGTATTTCTTCCTCCGGAATTTCTCCTTCTTGGAAATTGCATTCACCAGTGTTTCCATCCCCAGATTTTTGGGGTCAATAATTACTAAAGTCAAGACCATTTCCTATAACAACTGTTTAGCTCAATTATATTTCTTCATCTCCATGGGTGTGTCTGAATTTTTCCTTTTGACTGCTATGTGCTATGATCGCTATGTCGCCATCTGCAAGCCACTGCATTACAACACCATCATGAATAAGAAAGTCTGCTCCCTTCTTGTCTTTGGTTCATGGCTGGCAGGATTTCTGACCATCTTCCCACCACTTATGCTTATCCTCAGGTTAGATTTCTGTGCTTCCAATGTTATCAATCACTTCTCTTGTGACTACTTCCCCATCCTGGAACTCTCGTGCACAGATACATGGCTTTTAGAACAAATTGGCTTTTACTTTGCCTTTGTTACTCTTCTCTTCACATTGGCATTGGTGATTCTGTCCTACATAATCATCATTAGCACCATTCTGAGAATCCCATCTGCCAGTCAGAGGAAAAAGGCTTTCTCCACTTGCTCCTCTCACATGATTGTCATCTCCATCTCTTATGGAAGCTGCATATTCATGTATGTCAAGCCTTCAGCAAAAGAAAGAGCATCACTGACCAAAGGAGTAGCTCTCCTCAACACTACTATTGCTCTCATGTTGAACCCTTTTATTTACACTTTGAGGAACCAGCAAGTAAAACAAAGCTTTAAACACTTGGTTCATAAGGTAGTATTTTACAGAAGCAAATGAATGTATGCATTGACCTGAATGAGTGCCATGGTGAAGATTCAACCAGGGAAATGAAACTTTACTTCTCCTCTATACTTCTGTATCTAAAGCCCAGCTACCTGCACTGCTGAGCTCCTTGGCTTCAGCTTGCTTTTTAACCTGCAACTAACCATGTTGTGTTGTTCTTTGAAGCTATCTGTAAATTCCATGTAATCACTGATTTACAATCCTGATTAGAAAACCAGTGTCTATAGAACTGAAATCACTTTGTTAGTTATTAGTTATTCTTTTTTTTAAAGAGAGAGTGAGAGAGAGAGAGGGAAAGAGAGAGAATTTTTTAATATTTATTTTTTAGTTCTCGGCAGACACAACATCTTTGTTTGTATGTATTGCTGAGGATCAAACCCGGGCCGCACACATGCCAGGCAAGCGCGCTACCACTTGAGCCACATCCCCAGCCCGATTAGTTATTCTTAATAATGAAAATATTTTGCACCCAATTGATGTTTTAATAATCTTAAATTTTCTCTACTTTGTCACTACCATACACTTTCCTTTCTAAAAATGCATGCACTTTGAAATAAAATAATGTCAGCCACACACTATTTTGCATGCTGTTTGCGGTAACTGTTCAATTCTTCCTAGTCTCCAATGGACTTGTGTATATTTTTTTCCAAGTAGAAGTAATTGAAAATGCTCTATTTTCTTGTTTTGGTTAAATTATGTATTCTATGTGGCTTTATATGTTCTCTTTGTTTATCCATATATTTATTCTTTGAAAAATATACATATATATGTGTGTATATATATAAAGATGCATTTTTAGGTAACTGCCATTGCTATTTTGCAACCTGCAAGTCTGTTAAAAATTTCTTTAAAAAATTGCATTTATACTGAGAGCACTATTTCAAGCCTTCTTTTGGACTAGGTATATTCTGTATCATATCTTATTTAATCATCACAGCTATATGGCAAAATAGGCATGGTTATGAATTTGTTTTATAAATGGGTAAGTTGATGCTTATAAAAGTTGAGTAACTTCAATAAGTTCATGTTGCAAAAACAGCCAATATTAGAATCTCAAATAAAACAAACAAACAGAAACACTAGTCTTTGCTCTATTTTTATATATAATTTTTGTTTTTACTAAGGATCTGAATAAATTTTTGGCTTTTTTCGATCACCTCATTTGGGCATGGTTACATAATTAGAGTTTGATCAAGGAAGACACTAACTTCAAATATTTTACTTAATATATAATTATAACACTAATCAATCAAAACAAAAAAATTCTTCAACTGCAGTTCTGTTGAGCAAAAGAATGAGCATGAAAAAAGCTTCACAGTGTGAACAGAATTATGGTAGTAAAATTACTAAATGATGGCAGACTAATAATAAAAATAATGAAGGCCTTCAGTATAATGCAGTAGATTTCAAGTTTGAAACATTTCATGGAGCATTGAGTAGAAGTCTGCATTAGGAATTGTGATTCTGTATTTGGTTGGTATCTTCACCCAGAAAATGACATCAAAGGACAAAAATTTTTACACTTAGTATTGTTATTTCTTTTTTATTTTAGCTCTGTCTTATTGGACACTGTCCCCCAAGCTTCCTTTTAGAACTTCAATAGTAATGTTTTATATTTATATTCCTTTGCATTTTTTCTATATTTCTCTTCTGTCAATTTTCATTCACTGAATTGGTCCCTTGAGCCAGTGCCAGATAAAATGGATAAAAATATTAAGTAGTTCATGGTACATAAAATTTACATAGAAACCATGCCAAATCATTTTAAAGCACTTCTGATATTGTTTCTATGTTATATTTTTGCTTCTTCCTCATAATTTATAGTCAGAAAAGTAAATCTGCCCTGGGTAAAATGGAAAAATGAAGGCAAAAATTTTTTGACAATATAAAAATGACTTCTACTTTAAGTGATACAAAACCTACAGCAATTTAAAAGTAGCATACTAGTTCAAAGGAAGAAAGAGGGAGTATGTTTCTCTGGATTACAATGAAGGCATTGTATAATTTTTATTATTCCAGTCATCCTGGGTGTTAGTAAAAGTGGATGAAAATCAGAGTTAAGTTGGACGTATGGAGGCCAGAGGAAGACATTCAAATCTCAGCATTGTTACAATACTTAACAGCACAACTTTTAATCAATGTTAAATAGAATATACTGGGTATATTTTGAAACAGAACATAATTAAAAGTCATTTAAAATGGTTCGTATGTTTTATATTATCTATTCATTTTGTATTTTCTAAAATCAGGAAGTTACTATCTATATCCCTATATTTTAAATTTTATACCAATTTGTAGAATTGTTTTTAAGGGAATGGAATTTAGTTGTAGGTACTCTGAGATTGTATTCCACATTTGCTAGCTGTGTGAATTGATGAAAGTTACAGGATCTCTGAGTCTCAATATTTTAGAAATAGGAAGAACAATTTCACACTTGTGTTATAAAGATGAGATAAAATGTAAAAGGTTTCAGTCACAGGAATAAACTAAGTTTAGTAAACCACAACTACTATTCATACTATTCCCATAGTTAAGAATTAATTCTAAACAAAAGAAAAATAATTAACACAACTATTCTCAAAATCTAAAAGTCACATGATTTACAGAGTACACTTGTTTACATAATCTTATTCAATATTCAAAAACACTCTTGAAATTCCATCTGTATTTTAGGCAGAGAGACTGAACCTTATTGAAATTAAGTAATGCATCCAAAGTCACAAATCCATTACATTGCACATTTGTATTTTTTAATTTACATCAAATAGCTAAGCCCATACCTTATGGAATAAATAAAAAATTAATCAGGATTTGATATGATAATTTTACTATTAATTCATTTCTTATTCCTTTCTTGTTTAAATTATAGATAACCAGTTAATGGAATGAAAGTATAAACCCTTAAAGACAGGAGAATTAGTATTTATGAAATTATCATCAAATGTGATTCAATGATATTTACGTTCCTTTGATTTGTTTCTATACACATTGGTATGGATGCAGAGAATTGAACCTTCCCATCATTATTGAAATTAATACATACAAATTATTCTTATTCCTATTATTCTTTTAGGGAAAAGTCTTCTAAAATAATTGTGTGAAACTGTAAATATATATGATCATAAAACAAGACTTCTAACCACTCAGTCAACTCTCCTGAAGAATCTGCTTTATTCATGCTGACAGACTTTCTCAAAGGAACCAACCCCCATGGCATGGCCCAGAGCCAGGAATGCCTGAGGAGTGTCAAAAGGGCATTTTATGTGGTTACAAAGCTGAGCTAGAGATTGCCCAAATGTTGAAATCAATGATTAGCCTGTTCTTTAGTGTACTAACCTAGACTCTGAACAGATCTTGAAATTTGTAAAGTGGAAAGAAGGTGCTTTTTGAAATTTTTCTAATGATTTCTACTTGGGTTTAATTGAAGAAGAAAGAATTGAGCATACAGAATGTTAAAAAAAAAAAACTAGATTCTCAAAGTTATTTCATTACTAAGGAAGAATTCCACCCAGTGCAACATAAAACATATTATGTTTTGGGGGAGAGAGAGAGAGAGAGAGAGAGAGAGAGAGAGAGAGAGAGAGAGAGAGATTGATTAGAAATCACATGGAACCAAACTCTTTTATCATTATCTAAGGAATATCCATTGATCCTTCAAACTTAATATATCATTTAGTATAGTGTTTCTTTTTCACCTTGGACCTCAAATATATTGCCAATATCTTATCTGATTTGTTTAGGTGGTCGTTATTAATATTCATTTGGTGGTAGGTATTTGGAAAATACAAATTATATTTAACAAGTAATAAATATTTCTAATATTTTTCATTTTGAATGGCATAAGGAACCTGTCCCAGATTATTTGAAAAGAAAATAAGAAGTAATTTTGATAAATTGGGCAAAAGGAAATGAGATCTTAATATCTAAGATAAGTTCTTCCAGGAGAAAATATGTATCTGCAACAAATTACACACTGAAATGATGAGTTAAAGCTTTGCAGATACCCACACAAACACATCCTGAAAATAGTTTAAGGCTCTAGGAATCATGTATACTTTATTCAATATTTAATTATTCTTTTAAAGGAATATAAATACTCAATTTTAACATGGTCATTTAATGTTACCAAATGAAAATAATCCATTGAACTTTCTGTCTTTGATATTTGGAAACTTTCTATAGAAATGTTCATTGTTTTCATGATGCACTTATGAATCCTGTCTATTTTTTGATATATTCACTCACAACTCCTCCTTTATTTCTTTAGAAATTTAATCAGTAACAAAAAAATAGCAATGATATTGTTACTGTTCAGAAAAAAAGTTAAAATTAACAAAGATTAGGAAGGAAATTAGATAGCCAATAAAGTTGCAAACAAGTTTAAAATAAATACAGTGCACTCATACATTTTCCACTATGAAATAATAATAAAATATATTTTAACAAATATGAGTTTCCAATATTGTTGGGGTTCAAGTGTGCAGAGTTTAGCTCCCTCAGGCCTGACAGGTTGCAAGAGCTGTGGCTGTGATTTAGGTCAGCTGAGGCAAACCTCAGTTAGGAGGAGAAAAAGTTATCTTCCCCTTATCGCAAGTCACAAGTTCTGCATGGTTTGGCCAAGAGGAAGAAGCTTCCTGCATACTTGTCCTGGGAATAGTACATTCTAAAGAAACAAATGCATCTTCAGGGGATTAGATAATGTCTACAAAGAACTTTGGGAGGGTACTTATCAAATAAACAGGAACGATCTGAATTTAGCTCTGTGTACCCGCTGAGGCATGACATTTGGGCAATGTGGGTAAAGTGTTAATTGCTTGCTTTGTTAGAAGAAAAATATAAAAGGAACTTGCAAATAAACCTCAGCATGCAGTTGCAACTGCTGCCTTTGCTCTGCATCCCCTGTGTCCCGGTTATTTCGTGACCCTTACCCAGGGACCAGAACGCTCTAGATGTTCACACAATATGAGTAAGTGATTACAAGAACTTTAAGTTTGAGACTGACACCAAATTTGGTCTGTGAGATGGGACATTAGTTTGTTACTTCAAGGTATTAATTAAAAAATCTTGATTTTAATAACAACAAACCCTGGTAAGGTAAGAGTGATATTACTGAAGAAGAGTACAGTGAACTGAAAAGATGGAGTATAAAGAAATGTTAAAAAGTAATTTAGAAATAATGTTTAATAAAGGGTCTTAAAATTTATGTATCAATAAAATGTAGTTTCCTTTACATTCAGTATAGGGAATTTGGATCAAGTGTTTAAGCATATTTTGTAAGGTAAGTAATGTGGGAAAATGCATCTTATGAGAGAAAAATAAGACATAAATACTTTCCAGGTTAGAATAGAGCATAAAATGGGAGCTGTGCCTGATGACAGCATTTGATTCAACACAAACTCAACATTAATTAACTAGAAGAATTTTCCTTTTAAACCACTATAACTATACTAGTTAGTACAAATTTTGAAACATCTTTGAAGATAAGATCGTGTCCTTTCAAGAATGTGCAGGGTAATGACAGAGTTCACAGGAGACTTCAGCTCAGTCCAAGTGGGTGGGTTGGGAGGGATGACTAAGGGGTTCTTGTGACATTACATAATGGATACTCCTCCTGTGATGGAAAGAGGTGATTTGGGGGAGTCATTACAATAAGCCACTCACAATGCCAGTTATACTTTACTTCAAACTTCACAATCACTTCCAGAAAGTTTATTACTAATGAGCATGAGAAAAAAAAAAAAAACTAGCCATGGATAATGTTGATATGCTGTGAATACTTAATTGGCTCATGTGCAATAATCAAATCCTGGTCAAGGGTGGGAGTAGAGAGAGGGAGTGTGTGTGTGTGTGTGTGTGTGTGTGTGTGTAGTTTTAGCATGGAGGAGGTACATAAAACAGGTTAGAGAGGTCAGCATAAAGTAGTGAGGGTAGAAGAACAAAGCTAAGAATCACATGCCTAAATGTGATAGGTCTTACACAATCAGGTAATTCCTACTCTATTATTGTTGCTGTACTTGTGTAATTCTCTTGGGATTACTTTTTTATAAAATAGCCTTTGGCTCAGGACATCATCCTGATCCAACCAGTGATTAGAGAACATTTTCTCCATAGGAAAATGTCTGTATAACTTCCGTTAAATGTTAAGCATTTTTCCAAATGTGTCACATATATTAACTTATTTAAATCTCATGATTATCAAATGAGATTGATTTGTATTGTAGATCATGAAATTGAGCACGAAGGAGTAAGTGATTGTAAGACCTAAAAAGTGGATTGGATTGAAAACAAGACATTCCCCCTCTTTTGTATGGAAATATAGCAATAGCACTTAAACTTTACCTCTAAAAAAGCATTAGAACTTATTATTTTTAAAATGTAAATAAAAATATTAACTTAAGCTTTCCTGGGTTATGTGTATCTATATCTTTATCTTAGGGCATCAGCAAATAGTAATAATGATTAATGATGAGGTTTATCATTTCAATTAGAAAGCAAAATAATAAGACTATGAATAAAGATCATAAAAATGATACAAGTAGACTGAAATATGAAATTTTGCAAGAGATTTACATGCAATAAACCTCAGAGTCAAAGCTTCCAATGTATGTTGTTTTCTGTTTGTTTCTCCCCTCTATCCCTGACACCTGAGATTGCGCATGGCAATGACATCAGGATTTTCAACTTCTGATAAGATAATAGCACAAGTTGGAAAAGCCAGTGAGTGGTAGTCAATGTTGGTAGATGGCTAAGGACAAAACAGCCAAATTTAAAAAATTATATGTATTTTCCATTTTTCACAATTCTCAGTGTAATTAAACTATTATGGAAATGGAAATGTCTATAGAGATTGGAGCAGTATCTTAAAGTTGATCCTATTTGGGAAGATATTTTACAGGCACATATCTGAAAGGTAAGAAGTAACATTTGAAATTAGGTCTGGTTAAAGAACTTGGCTCTACCATTTCAATTTGGGTAATACTGTTATTTTCTTATTATTTTAAAAGTTATTTTATATTCATATATTAGTTGTACATGTTAATGAAATTCACTGTGATGTTTCCATAGATGTATATAGCATGCTTTGATCGTATTTAACCACTCTTCTTCTAACCTCCCTCAAACCCATCCTTGCACCATTCCTAATCACTGTTCTTCACTATTCTTTTTGTTTGTTTCCACATATGAGAGAGAACATGTGATACTTGTCTTCCTGTGTCTAGCATATTACACTAAACATAATGCCCTTCATTTCATCCATTTTGCTGCAAATGATTTCATTCTTCTTTATGGATGAATAATACTCCTTTGTGTATACATACTATATTTTATTCACTATTCATCTTTTGAAGAGCACCTAGGCCCTTACTATATTTCCATCTGTGAATTATGCCATAATAAACATGGGCATGCAGGTATATCTTCGTTATGCTGATTTCATTTCTTTTGAATATATACCCAGTAGTAAGATGGTTGGATCATTTGTTAGTTCTGTTTTTAGTTTTTGAGCACCTACATGCTATTCTTCATAGTGGCTGTAATAATTTACATTATTTTCAACAGTTTGTAAGAATTTTTTCTCCACATATTATCCTCAGCATTTCCTTGTTTGTTTGTGTGTGTGTTTGACAATAACCATTTTTAAAGGGGTGAGAAGGAATCACATTGTAGTTTTGACACTAAAGCAGTTTTTAATCTGCTTTAGTTAAAGAGTTTTTCACTGTAAATGAGAAGAAATTAAAGAATCATTGTCATTATCAGGTGGCTTTCCATTTCTCCTAAAGGTGGAAATGGCATATTTCAGCAAAATTCCAGATTTACACTGGGATATTTTATTACTCCTCAACTCAAATCTTTTCTTTGTACTTTCTCCTATAAGTTTGAGATCAAGGAGGAGATTAAAAAATCCTTAGTGGTGAATGAGAACACAGATACAGCATATCAACATCTCTGGGACAATATGAGGGCAGGACTAGAGGAAAGTCCTTTGCATGGAGTTCATTCCTTAAAAGAAGAAAAAGTCAACATATAAATGACCTCACACTACATCTCAAATCCTAGAAAAAGAAGAACAAATCAGCAGCAAATGCAGTAGAGGAATGAAATAATTAAAATCAGAGCTGAAATAAATGAAATCGAAACAAAAGAAATAATTGAAAAAACTGACAAAATGAAAAGTTGGTTCTTTGAAAAAATAAATTAGATTGACAGACCCTTAGCCATGCTAACAAAGTGGAGAGAGAACCCAAATTACTAGCATACAGGATGAAAAAGGCAATATCACAACAGACACTCAGAAATACAGAAGATAATTAGAAATTATTTTGAAACCTTTTACTCTAAAAAAATAGAAGATAGTGAAGGCATCGCCAAATTCCTTAAGTCATATGATCTGCCCAAATTGAGTCAGGAAGATACACACAACTTAAACAGACCAATATCAAGTGAGGAAATAAAGAAGCCATCAAAAGACTACCAACCAAGAAAATCCCAGGACTGAATGGGTATACAGCTTAGTTTTACAAGATCTTTAAAGAAGAACTAATACAAATACTCTCCAATCTATTCAGGAAATAGAAAAAGAAGGAGTACTTCCAAATTCATTCTCCGAGGCCAATATCACCCTGATTCCAAAACCAGACAAAGAAACACATCAAAGAAAGAAAACTTCAGACCAATATCTCTAATGAATATAGATGCAAAAATACTGAATAAAATTCTGGCAAATCAGATACAAAACCATATCAAAAAGATCATGAATCATGATCAATTGGGATTCATCCCTAGGATATAAGGTTGGTTCAACATATGGAAATCAATAAATGTAATTTATCACATCAATAGACTTAAAGATAAGAACCATACGATCATCTCCATAGACTCAGAGAAAGCGTTTGACAAAATACAGAACCCCTTTATGTTCAAAACACTAGAAAAACTAGGGATAATAGGAACTTACCTTAACATTGTAAAACCTATTTATGCTAAGCCTCAAGCCAGCATCATTCTAAATGGAGATAAACTGAAGGCATTCCCTCTAAAATCTGGAACAAGACAGGGATGACCTCTCTCATAAATTCAATTCAACATAGTTTTTGAAACACTGGCCAGAGCAATTAGACTGATGAAAGAAATTAAAGGAATAACTATACGAAAAGAAGAACTTAAACTAGCACTATTTGCTGATGATATGATTCTATACCTAGAAGACCCAAAAAACTCTAACAAGAAACTTCTAGAACTAGTAAATGAATTCAGCAAAGTGGCAGGATATAAAATCAACACCCATAAATCAAAGACATTTCTGTATATCAGTGACAAATCCTCTGAAATGAAAATGATGAAAACTACCCCATTCACAATATCCTCAAAAAAAAATACTTAGGAATCAACTTAACAAAAGAGGTGAAAGATCTGTACAATGAAAACTACAGAACCCTAAAAAGAGAAATAGAAGAAGACCTCAGAAGATGGAAAGATATACATTGCTCATGGATAGGCAAAATTAATATTATTAAAATGACCATATTACCGAAAGCACTTTACAGATTCAATGTGATTCCAATCAAAATCCCATGGCATTCCTTGCAGAAATAGAAAAAGCAATTATGAAATTCACCTGAAAAATAAGAGACCCAGAATAGCTAAATAAATTCTAAGCAGGAAAAGTGAAACAGGTGTTATCGCTATACCAGAGCTTAAACTATACTACAGAGCAATTGTAACAAAAACAGCATGATACTGGCACCAAAACAGGCTAGTAGACCAATGGTACAGAATAGAGGACACAAAGACCAACTCATAAAATTACAACTACCTTATATTAGACAAAAGTGCTAAAAGCATGCAATGGAGAAAGGATAGCATCTTTAACAAATGGTGCTGGGAAAATTGGAAATCCATATGCAACAAAATGAAATTGAATCCCTTTCTCTCACCATGCACAAAAGTTAAATCAAAGTGGATCAAGGATCTAGGAATCAAACCAGAGACTCTGTGTTTAATAGAAGAAAAAGTTGACCCTAATCTCCATGATGTGGGGTCAGGCCCCAAATTCCTTAATAAGACACGTATAGCACAAGAGTTAAAACCAAGAATCAACAAATGGGATGAATTCAAACTAAAAAGTTTTTTTTTTTTCTCAGCAATAGAAATAATATGTGAGGTGAATAGGGAGCCTACATCCTGGGAACAAAATTTTACCCCTCACACATCAGATAGAGCACTAATCTCTAGGATATACAAAGAACTAAAAAAGTTAAACAACAACAACAACAAAAAAATAATAACCCAATCAACAAATGGGCCAAGGACCTGAACAGACACTTCTCAGAAGAGGATATACAATTAATCAACAAATACATGAAAAAATGCTCACCATCTCTAGCAGTCAGAGAAATGCAAATTAAAACTACCCTAAGATACCATATCACTCCAGTAAGATTGGCAGCCATTATGAAGTCAAACAACAACAAGTGCTGGCCAGAATGCAGGGAAAAAGGTACACTCAAATATTGCTGGTGGGACTGCAAATTGCTGCAGCCAATTTGGAAAGCAGTATGGAGATTCCTTGGAAAGTTGGGAATAGAACCACCATTTGACCCAGCTATTCCTCTTCTCAGACTATAACCAAAAGACCTAAAAACAGCATACTACAGGGACACAGCCACATCAATGTTTATAGCAGCACAATTCACAATAGTTAGATTGTGGAACCAACCTAGATACCCTTCAGTGGATGAATGGATAAAAAAAAATGTGGCATATATACACAGTGGAATATTACTCAGCGCTAAAAAATAACAAGATCATGGCATTTGCAGGGAAATGAATGGCATTAGAGTAGATTATGCTAAGTGAAGTTAGCCAATCCCAAAAAACAAATGCCTAGTGTCTTCTCTGGTATAAGGGGGTGGGGACTCAAAATGGGGTAGGGAGGAAGAGCATGAGAAAATTATTACTAAATAGGGAAAAGAGGTGGGAGGGAAAGAGAGGGAGAAGGGGAATTACAAAGTAGATGGAAGGAGACCTTCATCGTTATACAGAATACATATATAACGATGTGAGGAAAAAGAAAAAAAATAAAGAAGTGTGTCACATTAGATTGGGTAGAGAGAAGTGATGGGATGGGAGGTGAAGGGATGGGGGGAAAAGAAGGACAGCAGAATAAAATAGACATTATTATTGCTGTGGGTAGATAGGTGACTGCATAACCAATGTGATTCTGCAACCTGTACACTCAGAAAAATGAGAAATTATACCCCACCTGATTCAAACTTAAGATATGTCAGATCACTGTACTGTCATGTGTAAATAATTAAAACAAATTAAAAAATTTTTAAAAATGTTGAGGTGATGAAAAATAAGGGTAAAGCCAAGATGAATAGTAAGATGAGGGAAGTTAACATGGCAATTAAATATTGTGCTTTTAATGAGGATGAAATTAGTTATAGTATGTAATTCTTTTTTAAATTATAAGAACAATATGTTCATTGTAGTAGTAATTCTTTATCTTATTATTACAGAATAACCCTTAGTTTACAGGTGACCAGCATCTAACAAAAACAAAGTATTAACAATCAAAAAGAAGTATGTAGAAATTTTTATATTTTAAAAATATAATTAAATATCAATTAAAGCTTCATGTTTTGTAACAAAGTATGTTTCATAGTTATTTTTATTTTCATTAAATATTACATAATAATAAAATATAAAGTAATTCCAATTAAAGGAAATAAATAGTTGTAGAAGACAGCATTGTACATTCTCTGTGGGATACAAAAAATGAATATAACCATTCTCAAGGGAGATCTACAATAGAGAAGAGTAAGGAGGCTACTGAAAAAACTGAAGGGTGACTAATCGAAATCCCTCAAGGTATATAAGATAGCAGAGATGTGGCCTGGCCTTTGTCTTTTTCCCAGCAGATCAAATATTTGGAAAATAAAACAACTAGACTTGAAATATTTGAAATAGAATGTACAACCAGTTGGAAGCAGGATTCTGGTTTAAGTATATAGTCACTCTACCCAATGAGGTCATATCTCTCTCTCTTCTTTCTTTAAATATTACTTTCTTAAACTTCCAGATCAAATTAATAAAGGGGAATATAGTGTATTGTTATGTTTTCTGAAGGTTTCTAACATTACATTTTTATTTCCTAAAATACTTCCCTTCGGTCACCGTAAAATAAAGAAACTATAAAATCAAATTTGATTAGTGTGAACTTTGCTAATGTCTGGTTGAAAAGCAATGATTTTACATTGTGTTCTTCCCAACAGAAATTTGACCAACTAAAATATTATATGGAAAAGACAGCTATCAGGATTTAGCAGACCAAATCCACAGAATAGCATACAAAAACAGGGCAGTGTTTGAAGATCTGGGAACTAACTGAGTGGGTTAAGGTGAATGAGAGAGGTTTTCCTGTACATTTCTAGATGTCCTGGTGGATGAATGGATCCATGGAATGAGTGTCTCATGTGGGACAAACTGATTAAGGAAGAAAATATTTTTCCATAAAACTTAACAGAGAAGGAAGGTTGATGTTGAAATGAAAAATATACTGTGCCACAATCCAAGTGACAGAGTTTCTAAGATCTAAGGCAAGTAGTTACTTTCAAATATATGCTTCAAAACAAAATGAAAAATAAATACATGTTACTTTTAGCGCAGCAATGAAAAATGTTTGACTACTGTGTGCGCACACTCACACACATATACATATATATGCAGATATATACATATATTTTTAACAAATCATCAAAGTTTTCAAACATTAATGATCTTGATATAATTAAAAGAAAAATCAATAAGTGAATATATTCCCTGGATACTACATGAAATAATCACATTATTTAATTTATAGTAAATATGCATACATAATATGTATAAAATGTTCATATGTTATCTTAGTAATTACTATAAAACATTAATATTAAAATACAATTAATAATTAAATCAAATAATTTATATTTTTAAAATGTATTTTATTTTTTAACAAAATCATTAGTTTATTTCTTTTATCACAAAAGGAGTAAAATGTTTAGTTTTGCCTTTTGATAAAATCAAGATAATCTATTTTTGTTTTCAGGTTGTAGTATTATCTGATGCATTCCCCAGGGGAAAAGAAAGAGAAATGCATGTTTCATGTGATTGTTTTAACAAAAAAAGTAATAATATTTTTCATAAATGGACACAGTATAAGAATTATTGATTTTATTCGACATCTCTCAGTGATGTGGCCTACTGTATAAAAATTTCCTAAATACTGCCACTCGATTTATAATAAAAGAACTAGTAGCAAGCAAGCTGGACTTAGTAAGAATTAAAATATAATACAAAGATGATAATCAAAATAAAATTGTTAACATTGTGGTTGATATTTTAGAATTGTATAAATAAGGTCTATATTAATCATAATAACTGATGTCTTTCTTCTCTCTTTAATTCTCCTTGACCCGCAATATCTTTAAAGGAGGAAAAAGGGGAGACCAGGAGATAGGGACAAAGAGAGAGAGACACAGAGAGAGAGAGAGAGAGAGATGAACCACAGAACCACACAGTGATCACAGAAATTGTGCTCCTAGGCATTTCGGATGATCCCTGAACTTCAGATTGTAATTTTCCTCTTTGTGTTTCTCACGTACATATTAAGTGTCACTGGGAATCTGACTATCACCACTCTAACTTTGGTGGACTCCCATCTACAGACTACTATGTGTTTCTTCCTCCAGAACTTCTCTTTCTTAGAAATCTCATTTACAACAGTGTGTATCCCTAGGTTTCTAGATGCTATTGTCACCCAGGATAAGACCATTCTCTATAACAACTGTGAAGCTCAACTCTTTTTCTCTATCTTCATGGGAGTGACAGAATTTTACATTCTCACTGCCATGTCCTATGACCTCTATGCCATCTGCATGCTCCTTCATTACACAACCATCATGAACAGGAAACTCTGCACCCTGCTTGTACCTAGTGCCTGGGTGGGTGGGTTTTTGACCATATTCCCATCCCTGATGCTTCTGCTCTACCTGGATTACTGTGCTTCCAATATCGTTGATCATGCTTGTGATTATTTCCCCTCTTACAACTGTCTTGCTCAGATACATGGCTTCTAGAAGTCATTGGTTTCTACTCTGCGCTGGTTACTTTGCTATTCACTTTGGCATTAGTAATTTTATCTTACATGTACATTATTAGGACAATTTTGAGAATTCCATCTCTCATTCAGAGAAAAAAGGTTCCTCCACTTGTTTATCTCACATGATTATCATTTCTACTTCTTATGGAAGTTGTATATTCATGTATGCTAATCCATCTGCCAAAGACTAAAGGCATCACTGACTAAAGGAGTGGCTATTCTCAACACCTCTGTTGCCCCCATGCTTAACCCTTTCATTTACACCCTGAGGAACCAGCAAGTAAAGCAAGCTTTCAAGGATGTGTTCCATAGGGCAGGGTATTCTACAAATAAATTAAAGAAAATTTGTAAAAAAATAAATAAATAAGGGACACTATAACAAGCAAATCAGTAAAATCTTGAAATTCATACATATCTTTATTAAGTATCCTTGTTCTCTAATGGTTTCTTTATATGCCCCAATGTATTTAATTGCAGATTTTCTCAGTCCATTCTTCCACTCCCACACTCAAGTATATCCAACATATTGTTTACTCAGTTTTAAAAGTATTCTATCATTTTACCCTACTGAGTTTTCTTAAAATGGTATATGTTTATTTAAAACATACTCTATAATGTGGTAAATAGTTTTAATTCTATTTATATTATTACATAAATGGAATACATATCACTATGTTGTACTTCAGATGTAGAGCTCTAAACTTTGTGTAATTTCTCCCATGTGTTCTAGGTATATATTGATAATGCCAGAATGATTTAGATTTTAGATGTTCTGTATCTTGTTTTATTAAATTCTGTCCCTCTCCCTGCAGGTAATATGTTCTATTGAATCGTATTTTAAATGTAGAGCTCTATACTTCATGAAATTAGAAGGGAACAACTTTCATTTTCTCTGTAAACCCAGTTCCTCACTTAATATAAAAAATAAATTTAGTATTCATTATAATTATGTTAATCAGATGAGCATCAATTCAATAATTATACTTTTGGCTTGAATTATCAGTTAATAGTTAGACCACAAGAGAATTTCAACTTCAATTGTTTTATTTTCTTAAATTTTTTCCCAAGTAATATTGATTAAAAAAACTTTAAGACTAATATATTTTATTTATAAATTTGCAGACTACTGTAATTTACAAAGTAAAATGTAAAATGGTTGTACATATTCATAAAATAAAAGTCATTATACAGATTTTAATACATTTCAAAAATATGCTTAGTCCTTACAATCTCAACTGTCTGCAAAAATCTGGAAATCAAAAGATTCCAATACAAGAAATTATAATGGTAATGCCTCTCTGAGAAATTCAATCTTCAGGAATTTTTGTGACTTAAAGATGAACATGTGCCTTTCAATTAAATGTCTTCCAATAGTTTTTTGAATTTAATATTTCCAAGGAACTTTCACTGTGGTATTAGATTTATTCATTAAAAAATATATCCACTAAAGAAACGATTCAGTGATTAAAAATTTTATTCTTATTCTCATGTAGAACTAAGTAATAGAATAAAATAAGTAAATAGGTGATCACATTGTAATTGGTGTGTTATATCTCTATGAGGAATGTATTGTACATATTTCGAAAAAAAACAATTCTTAGTTATAGATGTACACAATACCTTTTATTTATTTATTTATTTTTATGTGGTGCTGAGGATTGAACTCAGTATTTCACACATGCTAGGCAAGTGCTCTACCACTGAGCCACAACCCTGGCCTCTATAAGTGTACGTAGTTACAAATATATTGAGATATAAATAATAATAGGTTTGCTCATAACACTAACAATTTACATAATTGTACCAATAGAAAGTTAGGATGTTTATTATTTTTGTTTCTTGTTCCAGGATAATAGCCATGATATGCATAACAAGTAAAAAAATAAATAAATAAAATATCTCAAAGCCTTAGGTAAATATGCCACTAATAACAAATATTTTCTTAATACTTCAAATTGTCAGACATATTACTAACTGTATGAACTTAATTATGTCTTTGCAACTCTATGACATTTGCAGAAATAGTTTTGCCAATAGTGTGAGTGGTTAAATGCTTTTAAACTAAACTGCCCTGTCAAAACAAAAGCTGTGCTGATCAAACTCAGTACACAAAGAATTGTTTTCTTAATTACACTTTGGTCTGTCAAATTCTAATAAAAATAAAGAAAAAAGTTCTATGTATATGTATTTGCATATCCATTCAAATACTGAATTTTCTTTTGGTAAATTCAGACCTATTATTACCCAACAAATTATAAGCAATATGGCACATGTTTCTCTTTAGATGAATGTGTGGAAGAGCATTTGTAAATTTTTTTTTAAGTTTTAGATGGACACAAAATATTTTTATTTATTTATTTATTTTAGCTACTTCTTACTGGTATTTTTTTCATTTTTTAAAAAATTTATTTTCCTATATATGACAACAGAATGCATTACAATTCATATTACACCTATAGAGCCAATTTTTTATATCTCTGGTTGTACACATCCTTTGTGTCTTCATACATGTACTTAGGGTAATAATGACCATCACATTCCACCATCTTTCCTACTCTTATGCCCCCTCCCTTCCACTCCCTCTCCCTTTCCCCTTTGCCCCTGTCTAGAGATTATTTAATCCTCCCCCACCCCCACCCTCTGCAGCATATTATGGATCAGCATCCTTAAATCTGAGAAATCATTAGGCATTTGTTTTTTTGAGATTAGTTAATTTCACTTAGCATTTTATTCTCCAGCTCCATCCATTTACTTGCAAATGCTATGATTGTATTCTCTTTTAATGCTGATCTATATTCTGTCATGTATATAGACCACATTTTCTTTATCCATTCATCTACTGAAGGGCATCTATGTTGGTTCCACAGTTTAGCTATTGTGAATTGTGCTGCTGTAAACATTGAAGTGGCTGTGTCCCTGTAGTATGTTGTTTTTAAGTCCTTTGGGTATAAACAGAGGAGTGGGATAGCTGGGTCGAATTGTGGTTCCATTCCCAGTTTTCCAAGGATTCTCCACACTGCTTTCCACATTAGCTACACCAATTTGCAGTCCCACCAGCAATGTATGACTGTGCCTTTTCCCCCCACATCCTCACCAATACTTATTGTTGTTTGTATTCTTAATAGCTGCCATTCTGCCTGAAGTGAGATGAAATTTTAAAAGTAGCTTTGATTTGCATTTCTCTAATTACTAGAGATGTTGTCCTTTTCTTATCAAATCTGTTTAAATATGTACATTCTAAACTCCTTCTTTGACATTTTTTTTTTCCCACAGGGTGCCTATCACCCCCCAGGAATATCCTCTCAGAGGAATGCTGCCAGGTGTATTTCCACAGCCAGAATCCTTACAAAAGGGTAGGGGCAGGAGAGATAGTTTAGAGACTAAATTAAAGACCAGGAATTGTGGGGTCCCTATGTGACATAAGGGGCTAAGATCACTCTGTATCACACGAGAGGACTCCAAATGATATTCCTAGGGTGCATTCTTCCAACAGAGACTGGAAACCCTCACACCCTAGCAACCCTTACTTTCCTGAGGATAGAGATGCCAGCACACTCTGGACAACCCCACATATCAGATGAGAAGAGAAGCAAAGAAACTATTGAATTCCAACAGAATTGTCAGAATGGCTATACTACCAAACCATTATGTAGATTTAATGGAATTTCTATTAAAATCCCAATGTTATTTTTCATAGAAATACGGAAAGCAATCATAAAATTCATTTGGAAGAATAAGAGACCTAGAAGAGTCAAAGCAGCCCTTAGCAAGAAGAGTAAATTAGGATGCATCACAATACCAAAACTTAAACTATACTACAGAGCTGTAGAAACAAAAACAGCATGGTATTGACATCAAAACAGATATGTACATCAATGGTATAGAATAGAAGACACAGAGAGAACCCACACAAATAAGTTATCTCATACTAGACAAAGATGCCAAAAACATACATTGTAGAAAAGATAACGTCTTTTGACAAATGGTGCTGGGAAAACTGAATATCCATATATAGCAAAATGAAATTAAAACCCTATCTTACACCCTGCACAATACTCAACTCATAGTGGATCAAGAGCCTAGGAATTACACAAGAGTCCTTGTGCTTAACGGAAGAAAAACAGGCCCAAATTTTCATCATTTTAGCTAAGGAACTGACTTCCTTAATAAAATTTATAAAGCACAAGAAGTAAAATCAAGAATCAATAAATGGGGTGGCATAAAACTTAAAAGCTTCTTCTCAACAAAGGAAACCTTCAATTAAATGAAGAGAGAGCCTTCACAATGGGAGAAAATGAACCCCAAATGGAGCACTAATCTCCAGGATATGTAAAGAACTAAAAAAAAAAAAAAAAAAAAAAAAAAAAACCTAATCAATAATAGGTCAAGGAAGTGAATAGACACCACTCAGAAGATGATACACAATCAATCAACAAATATATGAAAATGTTCAACAACTCTAGCAATTAGAGAATTGCAAATCAAAACTACTCTAAGTTTCATCTTAATCCCATCAGAATGGCAATTGTCAGTAATACAAATAACAATAAATGTTGGTGAGGTTGTGTGGAAAAAGATACACTCATACATTGCTGGTGGGACCGCAACTGGGTTTAATCACTCTAGACAGTAGTATGGAGATTCCTCAGTAAACTTGGAATGGAACCACCATTTGACCCAGTTATCAAACTCTTTGGGATATATCCAAAGAACTTAAAAATCAACATGGTACAGTGATGCAGCCATATCAAAGTTTATAGCAGCTCAACTCACAATAGCTGAACTATTGAACCAACCTAGATGTCCTTCAACAAATGAATGGATAAAGAAAATGTGGTATATATATACAATGGAACATTACTCAGTCTTAATGAAGAATAATTTTGGCATTTTCTGATAAATAGATGGAACTGTCATGCTAAGCAAAATAAGCCAATCCCCCAAAATCAAAGGCCAAATGTTTTCTCTGCTATGTGGATGCTGAACCATATTAGAGGGTGGGGCTAGGGAAGAATGGAGGAACTTTGTACTGGCCAGAGGGGAGTGAGGGTAGGAGAGAGGATGTGTGGATGAGAGGATGTTGGAATGAGACAGACATTATTACCTTATGTACACATATGATTTGCCCAAATGGTGTGACTCTGCATCATTTACAGCCAGAGAAATGAGAAGTTATGCTCCATATGTGCACAATGATTTGAAGTGTATTCTGCTGTCATGTATAATTAATTAGAATGAAAAGATGATAATAATTATATAAGAAAATCTCTTAAATGGTGTAAGTAAATAAAAACTTGTTAGAGAAACTTAGCTAAATATTTATGCAGAAAATTTATAATTGTATAGGAAATGGATATTTGATTTGTGAAATAATATTAAATCCCAGAAATAATTATAGAAACTCAAGTTCAATGCCAGCATCAGGAAAAGCAAGGCACTAGCAGCTCAGTGAGACCCTGTCTCTGAATAAAATAGGAGATAAGGCTAGAGATGTGGCACAGTGGTCCAGTGCTGCTGAGTTCAATCATTGGTAACCCATCCCCGTCATCCCAAAAAGATTTCAGGTTGGAGCCATGCAGGGAAGGTGCAGAAAATGTGAATGGGAAATGGCAATGAATTTCAGTAATTTCTTAGAGAGTGTTTACCAAAACATTAGCAGCAAAGTAGGTAATTCTCAAACACTTAGTGAGAAAATACTCTGGGAGGGTACATATTAGTTCAGCAGCCTGACTAAAAACACCTCTGGAGAATTATTATTACTTCTCTTTTCACTTCCAAGTTTTTCACAGCTCCTCTCATGGTTTTAATTTACCACACTAAGAAAGAAACTGTGAGAAATGGCCTACTAGCTGATCCTAGAAAGTCATGTGTGATGTTAACTCAGCTATGTTTAATTCAATGGTATGAAAACCAAAGCCATGGTATCAGAGAGTGCAAATCACTGCTTCTGTTGAAGGCTCTACTCAAAGAGTGATGTCAGTGAATTTGCAACTATTCCCTGCATTTCTATTTTTTTTCCAAAGAGTTCATGAATTGGAAATAATTCTTCCTTGTTTTTTTGTAGAAATCATCTTCAGACCATTTTTTTTTTTGGGGGGGGGGGTTTCTTTTCTTGGGGACAGTTTTGTTTACTACTTCCATTTCTTTAATTGTAATTAGTCTGTTTAGGCTATTCTTGATTCAGTTTTGCTAGGATATATATTTATAGGCATCTTTCCATTTTTTCTAGGTTATTCAATATTTTTGGCATGAAATTTTTAATAATAGTCCATTATGATTCTTTTATTTCTGAAACATCCACCATAATGTTTACTTTTTCATTTCTAATTTTATTATTTTAGTTTTCTCTCCTTTTATTCTCAGTTAGACCCACATAGGATTTATTGATTTTGTATTTTGAAAGAAAATAACTCTTATTTGGAGAAAGTGGAAAATTATACACACTCCCTTAAGGTGGAAAGGACAAATTCTTCTTTTTGATTAGATATAATTATTCTTTATAAAATGATGAAAGTTCTCATTTT
Source organism: Spermophilus citellus (assembly GCF_964194105.1). Taxonomy (NCBI): domain Eukaryota; kingdom Metazoa; phylum Chordata; class Mammalia; order Rodentia; family Sciuridae; genus Spermophilus; species Spermophilus citellus. The sequence continues at coordinate 74,726,191 of NC_138197.1, read as the reverse complement.
TTTAAAGTATATAAAACATCAATAAAAATACCAGCAATATTTAGCTTAGGAGATATAGTTAAAATACATAAAAAATAAAGCAAAAAAAGAATTTATTAGGAAAACAAAATCTATAATTACAATTATCAGGCATTGAATATTTAATGAAAATGTCAAGTTGTAGAAGTATTAATAATTAGATAAGTTGAAAAAACTTAAAACATTGATATATACTATATTATATATAAAATTTTGCATACAATAAAGGTGGAAAATCACAGGAAAAACTATAAACTTTTAAATACATATTACTGGGCAAATTGAAAAGCAATTTGGAATGATGGAAAATTAGCTCATTTCTTACACCATACACAAAAATTGACTTTTATTGCCTTAGAGATCTAAATGTAAAAAATGAAAATAAATAATATTAAAAGAAATTGTGGATTTCTTTCTGAATTTTTAACTGATACACAGAACATAAAGTTTTGATATGTACATTATGAAATATTTAAGTAAGGTAAAGACATATATCTCCTCAAATATTTTTTATTTATTCATGGCTAAAACATTCAATAGCCTTTCTTTCACATTTTTGAAATATACAGTTTGATTTTTGTTATCTATGTTCACCTTGCCATGCAAAGGACTTCTTACTCCTATCTAAATGTATTTTAATTCCTAATGATAAACCAGTCCTCATCTCTCCTTCTGTCTTATTTTTATAGTTCTTTTAACTATCATTCTACTATAGGTTTTTATGAAATAAAGGTTTTTAGATTCCATACAAGTGATATCATATAGTACTTGTCTTTCTGTGTCTTGCTTTTTACACTTAACATAATGATCTCCAATTCCATCTGTGCTTTTCAAATGACAGGATTTCATTCTCCTTCCCCCATGGTTGAATATTATTCTAGTGTATGCATGGACCATGTTTTCTTTATTATTCATCAGTTGATGAACATTTGGGTTGTTTTCATTTCTTAGCTAATGTGAATAATCTACAAGAAACATAGGAGTACAGATTTTCCTCTGACATACTGATTTCATTTCCTCTGAATATGTGCCCAGCAGTGGGATTCCTGGAATATATGACACTTTCATTTCTAATTTTTGAGGAATCTCCATACTGTTTTCCATGTTGGTCATAATACAGATTCCCACCAACATGTGCATGGGTAATGTTTTCTCCACATCTTCACTTGCACTTGGTATCTTTTGTATTTTTGATTACAGTCATTCTTATCTTAGTGAGGTAATATTGTGGTTTTGGTTTTCAATTTCCCGATAACTAGTCATGCTGAAAATGTTTTCCTATTTGTGTTGGTGATTTGTTTTCTTTTCAGAGATATCTATTAAGCTTCATTGCCCATAACTATATCAGGTTATGGGTCAGAGGAACAGAATAGAAAGCCTAGAAGCAAACCCACGTGCCTACAGCCACTGATTTATGATAAAGAAGCTAAGAACATGAATTGGAGAAAAAATAGTCTTTTTCAATAAATAGGTCTGGTGAGATTCAATATACAAACACAGAGAAATGAAGCTAAGTTCCCATCTCTCACCAGTTCCAGGAACTTACACAAAAAGAAGGAAATACTTAAATGTGAAACCTGAAACAATAAAAATACTAGAAGAAAATATAGGTGGGATTTTTAAGTCATTGAAATGGGCAAGGATTTTTGGATGAGACCCCAAAAACACAGGACACAAAAGCAAAATATGTGAATGGAATTATATTAAACACAAAGCTATTCAACATAGGAAACAGTCAATATGGTGAATTATTTTACATCTTTGATATAAGAAAAGAGTTTCTTGCTGTTAATCAAATTTAAGCAAAATAAAAATTATTGACACATTTGAATACACAAAAATAAACTTTTTTTAGGACACCTACATAGACACAACCTCATGAAATCAAGTCACAGGCAAATTAGGAGGAAATGTTTGTACAATTCAAATGTAAAAATGATATTAATGATATATAAAGAACTCTTTAAGGGTAATAAAATAAAAAATTGATAGACAAAATTAGCTGAATATATATATATATATATATATATATATATATATAGGCAATTCATAATTATATAGGAAATGACTATTTGATTTATGAAATAATATTTGTGAAATAATATTAAATCCACAAATAATTACACAAATTCAACATAACTTTATCCTGAGTTACTATGCCTAACCCATAAGGTAGAAAACATTTTGTTACTATAAAACATACCCCATTATTAAGGTTGATGAGAAACTAAAACCCTAATAATACACTGTTGTTGGGAACTGAAATATTGTGTGCAGAAAATGACTTAACATTGTAACTGAAAATGAATGGTATTTGCTCTTGGTTTAGAAATCCCAATTTTAGGAATTTATATGTAATATGTAATTTGTGTTTTTATTAAAAAAACTTATGAAAATATATATACATAATTTTATTCATTGGTGTACTCTAATTGTCAAAATTGGAGCAATCTCTTAGACAAAATATGAAAACAATTAAAGCAACTTTGATTCATGATTACAAAGAAGGTATATGCAACCATTAACAAATTTGAAATATTTCCATGAGTTGATGTGGTGTTTTTGATAGGATGTTGTTGTTTATTGAATAAATCAAAAGGAAACAAGGTACTTGTAGTATAATATATTTAGCCTGAAGTCAATTGGTCTGCAAGAGGCTATATTTTTCCTTCTCATATTCTCACTTTTTATATCAACCTAAAAACGTTCTTCTTTCTCTTTCTAAACCCTAAATTATCTATCTGGGACTTGGTGAGTGTAGATGATCAACTAGTATATCAACATATAAAAAATTATTTGGATGCACAGTTAGAATATATAAAAATGTGTGTGAGTGTGTGTGTTTGTGTGTGTGTGTATTTGTAGAAAATACTTCTGTAATTCACAATCCCTTAGGAAATGATGTTCTGGGATCTCATTTACCCTGATAATTCTTAGTTCTTGTTAGATCTTTTCCTGTAAGACAAAAGACATAAATCCTTCATGATATCAAGGGAAGGTTAACTTTCATATTTTCTTGCACATCATATTTAGCAAGGAGTACCAATACTTCAGATAAGTGGTTATAGTAAATTTTAGAAAAGAAGGTAATTTGATAAATTTTCTAAGAACATGTAATAAATCGGTCAAAATTAAGATTTCTAAAATAACATTTAAATCAATCATGCTTAGGGAGAATAATGAATCTTCAGTGCTCTTTACTTAGTAGGATGATGAGTTAAGTATGGAAGTGCAGAAGGTTGGCCCAAATAAGTGTATACAAAAATGTGTTAACTACTAAATCACTAGTGTTTTAACTACTATCTATACTTCAGGTTGTAGATACTTGTGAAAGATTATACATAAGATGAATAATGATTTAACACTGACAAGCCTTTTAAGTTTTAATTTTTATGTGATATTCACAATTTTCAGCAAAACTGCATATAATTGCAGTTATTGGCCTGTGTTCACATGATCTTATATTACGTTCCCTCACAGAATGTGTTGTACAGATACATCTACAGCATGTACATGTGGTGGTTGAATCAGGATAAATCAACAGTTTGATATGAAAAAAAAATTCTAGGTTATTACATAATTTAACATTTCTTTCAGAGTTTCCATTTGGATGGTTTGTGTAAAGGAGATAATTTTATAATAAGTAATTTCATAGTCATCTGAATGTGGTAAAGAACTCTGGACATGGGCCAACTGCTGTTTCCACTGGTTTATGCATTTATTACAGATGATTAAAAAGGGAACTATAAATTCTGTTTGCAACCAAATTGTGTTGGAGCCATTGCTTTTCTTTGGCTTATCCTGCTTCTTCTGCCTAGTATATCTTGTCTCATCTCTTCATCCTTTCTAAGGCCCATCTAAAGATCCAAATACTCAGATATCTTCTTTAAATTCTTGTAGTACACATTGGGAAGACCTCTCATTTTTTGTTTGGCTTTTGGCTCTTTTAATATGTTTGTTTTTATATGCATTTTTTGTCTCAAGAATAAATTATGCTTTAGAGGTTGAAAATAATTCTGTTAATATCCTCAATGCAAAACACAAGATTTTCCATAGCAACTATTTAAAATAGTTTTAATTATTTTGTTGTGATCACAGAAACACCTGAGAAATAATATTTTTGTATGGGTGTCACTAAATCTTTTTAGAAGTAGTGTTCACATAATTCATCTTTTAGTAAAATCTTATAAAACCTTGAGTACAAGCTTTTAGAAAACTGTGCAATCTTAATGTCAGGACTTCTGAAAATAACCTCTATTTATCTGACCCCTTTCTCTAAATGCAAGCCTGAAAACAGTTTTTAAATGTTTAATCTCTTTTGTCCCACATAACACATACAGATCACCAAGAATAGTAATTGTGGCATATAGAGTTCTCAATAGGCACAAGATTATAGTTATTGTCCTAGTAGCCTGTTTGTCTGACATTTGGAAATCTATGTTAAGAAGGCTGTACCTGCTATCCAAAATTTGTCTGAACTACAATCCAGTTGTCACTTTTCTCCCCCATCTAGATCATGCTGACTTAAAGTATACTCATCATTGTATTCTACACTTTATGGAATCAGCAAAGAGATTTGTTTTAATAATAGAAGCATATTTAGTTTTAAAATTTCTTCCTTATTACTTCCTTACTGTTTATATAATATTACATTTCTTAATTTTTAAAAAATATTTATTAGTTGTTTAGTTATAGGTGTACACGATATCTTTATTTTTTATTTGTATGTGGTGCTGAAGATCAAACCCAGTGCCTCATGCATGCTAGGCAAACGCTCTACCCTGAGCCACAACCCCAGCCCCTAACTTTCTTATTTTAACCTTTCAATTTTTCCATAAGCTTATTCCCCTAACTTTTAAAAAATATAACACTTCTTTAGGTTTTTATGACACTTTCTTTCTCCTCACATTGCATTTCCTTCTCATAACATATCCCAACTGTTATTTGATAGATATTCCTCCATAACCCTAATCATTCAGACCTGATAAAAGAAAGAGGATGGTAATGGGAAACCATATAGTATTGACAGTGTTTATCATAGTGGGTTCAAATGATGACCCATATTTGAAAGTTGTGTAATTTGTTTTCATGCTTCTCAATTATTTGCTAAACACTGTTTTGATTTGATAATTTCTGCACTCAACCTACTGGATACTCACTAGATCCTTATAAATATTTCCTTCTTGGATATATATCCTATACTATTATGTGTGTGTATGTATATATCCTATACTATTATGTGCTACAGAAAAGAAAACTAATTCCTGTAACCATTGTCACTTCAATGACAATTTGCTTGAAATATTAGGTAAATTCAGAAATCAAAAATGCATCAAGCCAGGCTTGGTTGGGAAGTCCTATAATTCCGGCAGCCCAAGAGGCTGATCCAGGAGGATTCTGAGTTCAGAGCCAGCCTCAGCAACCTAATGAGACCCTAAGCAACTCAGTGAGATTCTGTTTCTAAATAAAATATAAAAAGGGGCTGGGTATGTGGCTCGTGGTTCAGTGCCCGAGACCAAAAAAAAAAAAAAAATCAATTTTTTTGCATAGCTTACTGTGGTAAAGCATTTGAAAGATTGGTCATAGATTAACACTATCAAGTTGAAGAACTACATTTCAAATGACTATTAAGTGTCCTATAAACTGGTAAGTAGGATTTACTCAGCTCTAAACAAAGGAAAGATCTCCCAATGTTCTCATAAAAATGACGAATGAAGTGGAGGATATATTCATTGTGATAAACTAAACTGATTTTAGAAATATTTGTGAATTGGTAAGTTTCTGAAAATGAAATCTTATATAGCTAAAGAGGAAGAAATACCTTCTTACTTGTGATAAATTAGTTTTTATTTTCTGTAACTTTGATAGGACAAAAAAAGAAATGAAGAATCAATCACTTGAGATAGAATTCACTTTGCTTGGACTGACAGATGACCCTGTGCTGCAGATTGTGATTTTCTTGTTTCTATTTTTCAATTATATCTTGAGCCTGATGGGGAACTTAATCATCATCATCCTCACCCTGTTGGATCCCCGCCTCAAGACTCCAATGTATTTCTTCCTCCGAAATTTTTCCTTCTTGGAAATTTCCTTCACAACAGTCTGCATTCCACGGTTCCTGATAAGCATTCTCATTGGAGACAAAACAATTTCCTACAGTGGTTGTGCAACTCAGTTATTCTTTTTTTTCCTATTAGGGGCTACAGAGTTTTACCTCCTGGCTGCCATGTCCTATGACCGCTATGTCGCCATCTGCAAACCTCTGCATTACCCAGTCATTATGAACAGCAGAGTGTGCTACCTACTGGTGCTCAGCTCCTGGGCAGCTGGATTCTTAATCATTTTCCCCCCTTTGCTCTTGGTACTTAAACTGGACTTTTGTGCTTCCAAGATGATTAATCATTTCCTGTGTGATGTTTCCCCTGTCCTGCAGATCTCTTGCACAGATACACGTTTCATAGAATTGATGGCTTTTGTCTTAGCTGTGTTGACACTTGTCATCACATTGTTATTAGTGATCCTCTCCTACACATTCATCATCAAAACCATTCTCAAATTTCCCTCTGGTCAACAACGAATGAAGGCTTTTTCCACCTGCTCCTCACACATGGTAGTTGTCTCTATCACTTATGGAAGTTGTATATTCATGTATATGAAGCCATCAGCAAAAGAAAGGGTGACTTTAACTAAAGGTGTAGCTGTGCTCAATACCTCTGTTGCCCCTTTACTTAACCCTTTCATTTACACCCTGAGGAACCAGCAGGTGAAAGAAGCTCTCAAGTATATGCTTCAAAGGTTTTGTTCTTTTGAAAACAACAAGACAGAGTTTAGACATAAGTAACACACTATTGGAACCTAAATGAGAAAATTCAATATGGTCATCTATTATATTAGTTTAAATCTATGATGTTTCTTCCCTTGACTATTTAGATCTTACTAGGTTTACTAAGTCTATCTGCACACCAATATATTCATCTTTCTGAGTAGATCTTCCTAATCTCTAGAAATAAGCTGCATTTGTCAACCCCAAGTATTAATTTCTTTCTTTACCTTAAAATGTCTATTCTCATAAAGGGTAGTTTTATATACTGAATGATTTTTGCAAGCAAACCGTGCTAGAAATACTTAGTTAAATATTTTGATATGTGTGTTAATTACTAAGCACTGCATCTGCTCTTAACTATTTTGCATTGCTAAAATTTTCATAGACACACAACATGATCATTTATTAGGTAATGTAATTGATGTTGTGATAGAAAAGAAATAGAAAATCTAAGCAATTTTAAACTTTAAAGTAAACTTCCAAGAAGAATCAGCACTGATTATGAACCTAGAAAGATGAGTAAGGAAAATAAAAGTCCAAGGGTGTTGGGAGGAGAGCTATCACATATGAAAGGAATTGGTATTCTATGGAAATGTTTCTCCTGTAGAATTGGAACAATTAAGAATAAATTATATGTAAATCTAAATAGTTGTCATTTGGGATAAAAATAATTAATCTATTGGCTTTGGTTATAACTTTATAGTCTCTGAGCACTACAAGTGATACTAATTCATGAAAGAATTTGACCAAAAATTCACTTATATCTGGTTTGGGAAATATTTATACATTTAAAGCATCTGTATAAAAACACCTCCATCTGCCATTGCATTAAAGGATACACTGATGATCTTTAGTCACTGCAGATTAGTCATTCCTGTTCTGAAATTTCATATGAAAGAAACTACACCATTTAAATTTCATGTTGTCTTTTATTCAACATAGCTAAGTTTACCCATGCTATTGCATGCATCCATAGCTTCTTCCATATGCTGATGTGATAAAGCATCATTTCTCCTGTCCTCTGGAAATAGCCAGGTTTTCCTCCCTTATTCCAATATTTTGGTATTTTATTTTCTGAGGAATCGCTCCACAAAAGTGGATCATTTCTTTCCATATGCCCTTTTGAAGTAAAATATCTCAAAGGGGATTCAATACAAACGGATTCTCTCCTTATGTCTTGCTGATTCCACTCCTCAAGAGAAGCTTAAGAAATTATCCCATTATGGAAACAAGAAGGATAACTATAGAGGAATATATTCCATATTTTGTTGCTCTCTTTCTAGGCCCCCTTCAGCTGAAAATAAACTCGATCACTTGTTTTTTGTAATTCAACAGACTCCAAGACTCATCTTGTTTTTAAAAACCTGAGGGAGTCAAAAGCCAAAGTTTGAGTGTTGATGACAGAATGTTGAGGAAACTCAAACTGAAGATTTCAGGTTGGAGCCCTTCAGAGAAGGCACAGGAAGTGTGAATGGGAAATGGCAATGCATTCCAGTAAATTCTGAGGGAGTGTTTACCAAATCTTTAGCAGTAAAGTAGGTAATTTTTAAATACTTATTGAGAAGATCCTCTGGATGTCATGTTAGGTCAGCAACCTGACTACAAACACCTCTGGGAAACAATAAACTTTGCTTCTCTTCCCACTTTGATGTTTTGAACAAAGTCTCCTTCTGTTTTTAATTTACCATACTGAGAAGGAAACCCTGGGAAATGGCCACCCAGTCCTCTGCTCTTAGAGAACAACTAGGAAGGGTTGTGTCTGATGTTGACTCAGCTACATATAATTCAATGCAGAATGTATGAAAACCAAAGCCATGCTATTAGAGATTGCAAGTCACTGCTTTTATCAGTGGCTCTACTCAAAGAGTGGTGTCAGTGTTGTGGACAAAGTTGGGAGTGATGAGATGCATTTTTCATGTTCTTCTTCAATTTAACCCCATTATATAAGACTGTTTGAAGTTCCTGGCCATGACGAATGCTTACATTCATGAAATCTACTCCTGTTATTTCAGGTATCTTTGATGTCCTTTGAGGTTGGTGAGTGTGGTTGTAGAGGGCATAGTAGATGCCTTCAGTCATCATATCACAAAACCTGGGAAGAAAACTATGCTCATTCTTTCATTCAACTATTTAAGAACTTGTATCATACTAAACAAAATAGGCATGCTCCTGGAAATTGAATGTTGATAGTTTCATTGATAGTAGAGTGAGGCCTGTAAAATAAAATGTCACAGTACAAGATTTATATTTGTATATTAAAACATATGTGAGAGATTTCTAAGTATTTAGAGGGTAAGGAGTGATATATTTTTGTTTTTGTTTTTTAATAAATTTTCTTCTGCTTACTTGTTACCTACACAAGCCAAAGTCCATTAACTATAAGGGCTTTAAGTTTCAACTACTAGAATTGTGAGTGATGGATAGGATAGATAGGGATACACAGGAATAATGGGATATCACAGGAACACAGTCACAGTGTGCAATAAAATCAGCTTTCACAGGCAGAGAGGATGTGTAGTTGGCTATCTCTAGAGTACAGGATGTCTCTGCCCTGATCTCCAAGGGGCCCACAAATCACAAAGGCAGAACAAGGACTGCCTCTGTTCCCACATGGAATTCAGGCCTTAAAACATAAACCAATCATTAAATATCCCCATGCAAACTGAGCACTTGAAAAGGGCCCTATCAACACAATACCATGGTTGTTCTTAATTAGGTCTGCAGACATGACAAAACAATGAACTAAAAGGGTTTATGGACAGTACTCCCAGGGAACACAGGTGTTGTTCTCTCTCACTCTACAGTTGGACCTTTCCATGTCTGTATTAAATATACTTTTATTTCAATAAAACTTTGACCTGTGCAGCCATGTGAGAGAGAAAGATTAGGCCATATCCTGATCAGGACACAAGAAACAAGGGACACACTTTGTTTTGTAATATTCCTGGCCTTCCCATGACATTAGGACCAAGGGAATATCTCTCTGTGCAAATGTTTCTTGTCTATGCTCTATGGCTTCACAAACTCTAGATAGAATCTGTTATATTCTATGTAATAACACTAATTGTAATAGTTTTTACTTATAAATGAATTAAATGGGTTATTTTTAAATGATCTTCACAATCTTTTTTTTTCTATGGAATTAAAATACCCAAAGATGAAACTTTCAGAAGAAATTGAAAATGGAACTCTAGGAATAGGTGGCTGGTGCCCAAAATTTAGCAGTCTGAGAAGATTCTCAGAGTCATTCAATGATAATGATGGTAATCACATTTTTGGTAATAAAAAAAATTATTATTCAACAAAGTTGAATATTAAATGAGAACTTCAAGTTCTTCATGAATGGCTATAGGGGTTCAAAATACAGGCCATAGCTTATCAGATTCTAAAAATAGTCATCAAAGATGTGGAAAATTAATTTTATAAACAAAGAAAGTGGATTGGAGAAATGAAGTGGTTTCATCACCTTCCCAAAAGCAAGATAATGGATAAAATATGTGTACTAGAAAATGTATATTTTCTGGATGGAAGCTGGCTAAAATATTAAATGTACAGACCCACAGTGGTGCTATCTGATAAGAGTCTATTTGTTTTACCAGCAGAACAGAATTATTTAATGTGTGTGTGTATATATATATATATATATAATTATTTAGTGTGTGTGTGTGTATATATATATATATATATATATATATATATATATATATATATAAAATTATGCAGTAAAGGAACTGGAATTGAGAGAAGACTGTATTTTGAGAAATAAACTTTATATCAGTTTAATTGACACTGTTTTCATACAAAATATGAGGTTTTTTGGGTTAATAGTACAATTTTAGAAACCCGGTTAAATTGTGTGAGCAAAACCCCATATTTACATGCTGTATTTATTCACCATGATGGTTCATTTTTTGTCAATACCTTTTTAAAAGCCTTATTAAGCTCTACTGCACAGTAAAGTTCTTATTTATGTTTAAGGCACACAATAATCTTTAATGTATAGAACATTTTATATTTTTAAGAATTATATAAACATTGCCATCACTACCAAAAGATTCCTAATGCAGTTTTTCAATCCCTCTTACTATGTCTTTCTCAGCTTTCTTCTACAATGGTTTATCCAGTTTATGTCTCTATAGATTGCTTTTCAATTTCTGGTATATGGTACAATGAAATAATATAGTTTTCATTTTAACTGTTCTTCTTTCACACACTCTGATTATTTAAATATTCATTCATGATATTCCATATATAGATAAGTTTATCTTTGATTTCTCTCCAGGATTCCATTTCATTGCTGTACTCCAACTTATTTATTCATAATATTTATTGATAGGTATTAGGGTTGTGTCCTGTTGTTGGTTACAATAAATAAATCTACTATGAATACTTGACAACCAAATTTCATGGAGATATGGTTTTTCTTTTTATTTTTTTCCATAGTAAATATCCGTGACTGTAATGGCTTGGCTATATGGTAGGTAAATGTTTGGTTTTTAAAGAAAGTACCATACTATTTTCTAAAATAGTATATTATATAGTAATATAATTTTACATTCCATCAGCAGTGTGTGAGGGTTTCATTAACTCCACATTTTACCAACACTTGTTTTTGCAAATCTGCTTTTATATTTAACCATTCCAAAAGTCATATAGCTGTATCTCATTGTAATTATTATTTCTCTAAAGGCTAGTGATGCTGATCATCATTTTTATGCTTATCTTCCATTTATATAATTCCTTTGATAAAATCACTTTTTAAAATATGTGCCCATTTTAAATTTTTTATCACTATTATTCCATTTTGGGATACTTTATGCATTATAGATACAAATCCTTTTTCAGATATACAATTTTCATATATATGTGAAAATTATATACATATATATCTCCAATGTTGTGTTTTGTATTTTAATTCACAGAAATGTGTTTTTAAAAGCATATAATATCAATTATTTCAATGTATCAATTATTTTCCTTTATGAATCATGTTTTGATCTTACCCAAGATCACATGCATTTTTATTATGTTTTATCTGAAAGTTTTATACCTTTTTTATAGCTATGAGTTATTTGAGTTATGTTTTATACATAGTATTTATATATTAGTTATTGATCATGGTTGATATTTTTGCATATGGATAGTCATTTTTTCAGATATCATTTGTTGAACGACAGACATAGAGAGTAATTATCAAGTTGAAAATGTTAATAGTTCCAAGTTTAAAGCAACTCTAATCTGTACATACTATTTTTTATTTCTTATGGAAAGAACTTTCAAACCTACATAATGTTATCATCTATAAAACCCTTCTATACTTGGTTGTCTTTCAACTAGTTACGGTTTTAACTAAACATGTACAAGGAGATCTGATCTAAAACTAAACTATCTGTGGCATCACTAAAGGTAGAGCTACAGATCTATTCAAGTATTTCCTTTCCAGTAATTATGATATTGTAGAATGACCATTCCTTCTCAAAACCAATATTTAGTTAGAAAAGAAAAACTTTGCTCAGAATTTTTTAAAAGATTGCTACTGAATTTCATGTCTCTCTATTTTTCAAGGTGTGTATTCTATGAGTCTATAATTGAGAGAAAATAACAAAAATTAATTTATCAAATACCATCACATGTATGCCTACTGTTATCATAAATATTATTTCATAATTTGCTAAAAAACTTGCTTAAAACTTAGCAGTAAAGACTTTGATTGAAATTTATAACTTAATAAAGTACTATGGTAAACAAGAAGATTTCTCTGCTACTGTCCATAAAGCATAAACTTAGAGAATGAATAAAGAGAAGTGATGGTAACATTCACATGTCAATAAAACTCAAATTAGTTTTGTTCATGCATTCACATGTCTTTGAAATATGATGATGTCAACCAGATGAGCATGGTGAAAAAAATGAAGACATGTTGATGGTACTGATAATACAAGTTACCACTTACAGGGTAAAAAGTTATCTGAGATCATGGGGTATGAGCTACCTCAGAGTAGAGATAAATATGGAAAAGAATATTTTCATACTGAAAATAAAATATTATCATTTTATACTATGAAGATGTAAACTGCAATGGGATTTATATAAAATTTATATAAAATTAGAATTTGGAGGAAAATCTCTTCTCTAGATGACATGAAAATTGTCATAATTCAAAAACAAAGTAGTCATTGCTAGAATTTCTGTATGCTTTAGAATAAAGTGATTGAGGCACAAGGAATGATTGATCTGAGATCACATGCACTCTACTTTTACACTTGCAAGGAAGTCCTGGGCGATCTAACTGAAGACGTACAATAGGAAGTAAGTTTACCAAGGATAGGAGAATATGATTCTCCTAATAGATTTACCTGAAAATATTACTTGATATAGTTACAGGGAATGTGAGTGAGTTAAGTCCCAGGGCCTGATATATGAGCACATTAGCACATTAATTCACGCTAAACAGAGTGAGTATTCTGTCTTGTGGAGAAAAACTTTCAAAGTCTAGATAGTAGGACAAGAAGTCCTGTGAATTACTTTATGTATATTAATATATATATATATATATATATATATATATATATATATATATATATATATATAAAATATTCCAAATGAATAAACTAGATATTTGCAATTAGTTATGATTAAAAACCTGTAAGATGATTCCTAAAGCTTAGCTAAAAGTTGTTTTTACTTTATGAGAAGTAAATATATATATATATATATATTTAAATGTTTTCATCTGTAAATATGAATAAAATACACACACACACACATACACAAATATATATAAAGTTAGGCAAATATTCGAAAGTATTGCTTCTATAGGTATTATAGTAAACAAGGACCCTAGGAAACCTTGACCTTAGAGAGGGATGAGGAGAGCCTATAAGGAAAGGGATGTGAAAATTGAGGGGGAAAACATAATGTTACAACATTTTTTCTGTGGGGTAAGTGGATGAATTAAAGGTCTAAAATTAGAAATAAATAAGTATAGAACCCAAGCTATAGATTAATATTCATCATGTCAGAAAGGCAACAGAATATAATTAAAATCCTAGTAAAATACCCTAAAATATCTTTATCTTTTTTTAATCTTGATTCACCTGAGTCCTTATTTGATCAAGGGATCTGATTCTTTGGAGAACTACTCATTTAGGTAATTTCTTTGTGCCTGAAACATTTTGTTAGATAATAATAAACAACTTTCTTAAAATCATTTAATGTGTATTTTTAGGGAGTGAAAATGGTGAATTAAATCTAATTATACCCATTTGATTTTTTTCACAATAATATCATGTATTGACTATCATACAAACTAAAAGTTAAGTCTTTTTAGGAAAAAAGAATTAAAGACTTAATTAAACTTTGGTTCATGAAAATAGTCAAATAGATATATGCTTCTCACTCTATTCCTTGATTTCTAGACCCACTGTCACATTAATATACTATATCTCAAAATTTATAAATAGTTTAAAACAATGGTTCCTCAATTGTACCCTAATTCTAAAACACCCCATGCTCAATTTTATTTCCAAGGCTGTACTCCCTAAAAAAAAAAATTGCATATTGAAATTTTTATCTTACATATTCTTTCAATGACTTTAATTGGAAGTGTCAAGAAAGTCTATGTTCTCAAAATACATGAGGTGCTTATTAAATAAAGGATATATTGACTATATGTAACATTTTAACAGAAAGCCCAAAGAATAAAGACTTGATACACCATAAAGAACTGATGAATGCATGAGGTCGTGGATATACTAAATATCGTGATTTAAGTATTACAATATGGGTACATGTATTGACTATCATGCTGTACACCATGAATATGTACAATTTTTATGCATCAGTTGAAAATCAAAAGGGAATTAACATTTAAATATATCTAGGTGGTCTCTATAAAATATTTGGAAATTACTGATTCATTAGGTATAATTCCAAAACAGTATTCTGGCTAATAGTCCCTTTTATGTTTTAATCTTTCCACCTCTTTAATTATTGTTGTCTCTACCTGCATCAACATATCACGTAGCACATTCTTAAATTCTTCACAAATTCAAGTGTTATCCTTTACTGAGTGGTAAACTGCTCCAATAGCATATATTTACTGAATTAGAGAAATGTTTTCATTTCTCCTACATTACATATGGAGAAACAAAGGCAAGAAAAGTTTCCATGTTCTATGCAGTGTCCCAGAGAGTGTTTGGTAAAACATTTACTGAACCAAATTAAGTATCTCAAAATCCTATTCAAAACATTAGTCTTACTGTCCACAAATGCATATAGTTACCAAACAACCCTATGTTATTGGCACATAATTACACCTCAGTCTTCTTACATATACTTTTTAGTTTAAGCAGAAAAATTACTTTCTCCTGGAAGTTATTCCTTGTCTTTTAAATTCCACAGAAGTAGTCTTATCTATGCCATAATATTTTTGTAGACCTTTATTATAACACTAATTACACACTGTGTTTGTGACCTTTGGGAAATGAAAAAAATTATTAAAACTAAGGATTGTACTTTATTCAATGTCTGGAACCAGATAGCTATTCAATAAATACACATTGAATTAATTAGTGAATTATATACATAAGTTACACTTATACAAAGTTTAAAGTATTGTTTGGGGGAACCTACTACTTTATAAGATGTTAATGGCAATTCAGATTTGAAAATTGTAGGATGTTACCACATAGAGTGAAAAGCTTCTTGAGAAGGAATAAAATGAAAAGTGGAATACAGAGTTAAGAATTTTCTAGAGACTCTTCTTCATGATGGAACTATGAGATAGAAAAACATGATCATAACAAATGAACGAAACTGGTTTTCAAAAGTAAGTTTGTAATTTTTATCATGTTAATTTTTATTCTTTGAAAAACACAAAATCTTGTGTAATACATCCCAGAAGACTTCTTTCACCTGCTGATTCCTTAGAGTATAGATAAAGGGATTTAGTAAAGGGGCAATTGAGGTATACAGCAAAGCTACACCTTTGGATACAGTCACTCTTTCTTTTGCTGATGGCTTTATATACATAAAGATACAGCTACCATATGTCATGGAGACCACAATCATGTGGGAAGTACAGGTGGAGAAAGCTTTGGTCCTTTGCTGTGCAGAAGGGAATTTCAGAATGGTCCTAACGATGCAAGCATAAGAGAGAATCACTAATACCAACGTGATCGCAAGTGTCAGCACAGCTAAGACTAAAGACATCATTTCAAGGACATGTGTGTCTGTGCAAGAGATCTGTAGGATAGGAGATGTTTCACACATAAAGTGATCAATGATTCTGGAAGCACAGAAATCCAGCTTGAGTCCCATGACCAAAGGGGGAAAGATGATTAAGAATCCAGTTGCCCAGGAGCTGAGCACCAGTAGGTAACATACTCTGCTGTTCATAATGACTGGGTAATGCAGGGGTTTGCAGATGGCAACATAGCGGTCATAGGACATGGCAGTCAAGAGATAAAACTCAGTAACTCCTAGTAAAAGAATAAAAAATAATTGCGCTGCACAGTTATTGTAAGAAATGGTTTTGTCTCCATTCACAATGGTTATCAAGAATCTGGGAATACAAACTGTTGTGAATATGATTTCCAAAAAGGAGAAATTACGGAGAAAGAAATACATGGGAGTCTTGAGGCGGGAATCCAGTAGAGTGAGAAGGATAATTATTAAGTTCCCCGTTAGGCTCAATGAGTAGTTCAGAAATAAAAACAGAAAAATCACAATTTGCAATTGTGGATCATCTGTCAGTCCTAATAGAATGAAGTCCATTTCCATTGATTGGTTCTTCATTTCTTTCTTGTGAAACTTATCAAATCTGTATAGGAAAAGGAAAAAAAATAAATACATGTGCATTAGAATACACACACAACACACACATACACAAAAGCAGAGATGGATATAAATTCTCAAATTTATTCATTTGAAATATTATTTTCTAGCCCAAAATATCAAATGACATGAAATTAAATGGTATAGGTTAATTCAAATTCCCCCTACTCTTTCTTTAATTAATTTTCCCCAAAATTTGAATAATACATATTTTTGTTAATATGCACTTAAGCTTATCACTTACAAATAATCTCCTATCTGCACATATAAATTATGTATTAATTATTTAAAATTTATTTTATAGTACTTTTATCAAACTACCCTAGTAGTTCTAAGTTTTTCTTTTAGAATGAGTATCAGTGATGTTTGAAAATCAGGATTATATTACAGTTACTGTGTTAGTGACTAAGGTACTATAGATTTCTTATAGTTGAAAATTCTACTCTTAATTTTTTTGAAATATTCTCTGTACTAACAAAGTACTATCACTGTTATCAATTTTCTTGTATTATTAAATTCAATTAAATATCTATTTACCAGCATAGATGACAAACAAAACAAAGAATGATAATGTTGCATAAATTATGTATTTTAATATACAATATTTTGTCATTTTTTAGATGATATTTTTGAAACATATCCTATTATATATTTATATGATTTTGGCACTTTGTTTTATTGCCACCATATTATTTACAAAACTATTGAATATGCAGGAGAGAATATTATTTTCTAACTTTTCTACATATAGGAATAATATTTACTTCCATATTATACCATTCCTCTGTTAGATTAAAAGAGTCCATATGCTTCATTATATGCATTACTGTGAACTCTTAAAAGTAATGGGTTACTAAATTCCTGTGCATTGTCTTTATTCTTTTGCCTTTATTTTATTAACATTGCTTTCCTTTCCATGTATTAATATTGCTTTTCTTTTATAATCTAATGAGGAAAAAACACTAGCATTTTTCATACAAAATGTGATTTCCCAAAATAAATATTAGTGAGAAGTTTTAATATTTTTAAATAAAACTGAACACCTACAGTCTTAAGTTACTAAGTGGTCACAAACTTTGGCACATTTTCATCATTGTTGTGTCAAAAACTCCCATTTTTTCTCTGTTCTGATTTTCAAGTTTTTCTAGAAGTTAGTCCAACAAATTCTGAAACATGTGGGTCTAACAGATTGTTCTAGAACCATGCTATCTCAAATTCTAGGAAAGAATTTGTCGGTATTTTTTTCTACATCACTTCACTCATGCCAATATTCATTAAAAGTATCAGAGGAAACAAAACAAACGGAACAGATTCAACAGTATGTAAATAAAAAAACATTACATTACTTGTTATTATATGGGATTGGGAGTTACTCCTTGTTCATTTGCCTTGGTTTCTCATTTAGAAAATAAGTTAAAATTATAGTGCACTTACCTTTTTTGAGCTATAATTTATTCTCCTCTGTGAAAATTTCACTTGTTTATAAAATAATATTTTATTAATAAGAAGAATTATTACCCATGATTTTTGTGGAGACAGTCAAAGTAAAGAATTTCTACCTTTACTCAAATTCATATGCATTTTGAAACTTGGGACTTTAATGTCCAAAATTTTAATAAGCACTTAGCTTCCATTCCAGATATGATGAACCTTTGAAATTTTGTTTTTATAATTGAGATCACTATTATTCAAAACCTCAGTTAGATACATGCCCTTTAAAATAAAATAAAAACTGGGAAATAAAGTAAAAAATCACTATTGAAACATAAATAACTTTTCTAAGAAAGAGATACCACATAGCCAGCTCTATACTTATAAATCCTGCAGTCTCATCATTTTCTACTTAGTTCCAACTCCAGGGAATCTGTTGAAATAAAATAATAACAAACTCTTCTCTGGGGACAAGTGTTACAAAAGTACTAATTATTAGCAATAATAGTATTTTAAGTAGTTTAAGTCAAAATTGAACAGAAAGTATCCCTGAGGGGTATAATAAATGATTAGGGAAAAAAAATCAATAAAATATTTAACAGAAACATCAACAATTCACTGTCTGGGCAACAATGCAAAATTCCAAAGTGATTTACACATACAATGAAATACCAATATGTACAAAACACAAATAAATCTTAATGACTATATACTGGCTGAAAAAAGCAGATATAAATTGGTTTCATAATCAAACAAAAATATTGTATAATATCATTTATATAACTCTTGAAAAGACTGAACTATTGAGACAGAAATATAATCAGTGAGAGGTTCCCTGGGCTGAAGCAGAGATTGGTTAGAGAAGTATCATGAGAGAAAATTTTCAGGTGACAGAAATATTTCATATTTTCATTTAGACAGTGGTTGCATAATTTCATGTATTTTTCAAGTTCATCTAAGTGTATACCCACAAAAGATGAACCTTGTCATTAAACCCAACCTCAATCATCTTTCCAACAAAATCATTTGTATATAATATATTTCTTAACCAGCTGTTTAGAAGACAACTTAGGACAATATTGCTTAATAAAATAACTATTAGCCATATTTATATTTACTGAATATAAATATAATCACTTTAGGATTTTCCATTGCTGCTTCATACAGTAAATTGTTGATGTTCCTGTTAAATATTCAATAAATATAAATATGATATTATTTATATAATTTTTAAAGATTTTTAGTATTTATTTGTTGTTTGTAACTGAACACAATCACTTTATTTATTTATTTTTTTATGTGGTGCTGAAGATTAAACTCAGGGCCTCCCATGTGCTAGGTGAGCACTCTACTGCTGAGCCACAATCCTAGCCCCTGATTTATATTTTAATCCAAATTAAATATTAAGTTTCTCAGCCATAGTAACCCCATTTGAACTTCTAAATAGATACAATAGGCAATAAAATGTAATTTTGCCAATAAAAATGTAATTGGAATTTTGATAGTGTTTACATTGTCTCTGTAAATCATGATGGATTAGTATGGACATTTTATCAGTAACAAATTAACTAATCCATGGACATGGATGTCTTCCATTTACTTATTTACTTATTGGGAAAACTTATATATTCCTAAATTTTTTTATCAATGTTTTATAGTTTTCAATGCACAAAGCTATCAACTCCTTAAATAATATCTTCTTGGTTTATTTGTTTTAATTTTATCATGAATAATGTTTTTTTAATTTCCTTTTTATTTATCTTTTGCATTTTTGTCCCTACCATAAGATATTTTGCTTGAGAAATTTTAGCTAGACTATATTGTATAACATGTTGATTAATATCATGAGATTAATTCATTTTTGATGACTCACTGTAAAACACAAGGATGCATGTCTGTTTTAGTTAACTTTTCATTGCTGTAACCAAAGAACAAAATATAGGAGGGAATTGTTTGGGGCTCATGGTTTCAGAGGAGTCAGAGAACTCCATTGCTCTGTGCCTACAGTGAAGCAGCACATCATAGGAGAAGGGACCAGGGGAGGAAAGCTTCTCAGATCATAGCAGGGTTAGGAAGCAGGAGAGGGGTGCATTGGGAAGATGGACACTTCCAGGGCTTGCCCTCAGTGACCTATCTCTTCCAGTCATGTCCCAATTGCCTACAATTGCCATCCAGTATATTCAACCTAGGATGGACTGATTAGGCCACAGCTCATAATCCAATCATTTGATATCTGGCTTCTCAAATAATAAATAATTAATGAATCCTTTGAACATTTTCAGCTATAAATTTTTTTCACTGAGAAAATTAGATTTTGTTGAATCTGATGTTTCATTTCTTACTGAATGAATTATATGCAAGTTTAAGAAGCCAATATTAGTTTGGGTAGTTCATACGTTTCTAGAAATTAGTTGATTTCTTCAAGATTTTCTATTTTATTGGAGTTAAAATTTTCAAAATAGTTTTAAATTATCTTCTGTATTTCTGTAGTATGCATTGTGATATTTTGTTTTTCATCAGATATTTTAGTAATTGGAGTTTTCCTTTTCTCTTCATTAGCATGGAAAAGGGTTTATCTATTTTATTTATTTGTGCAAGCAACCAACTCCTTTTTTTGTTGTTTATTTGAATTGTTTCTTTTGTTTCTCATTGATTTCAGCTCAGATTTTAATTATTTCCTGTCTTCTACTGCTTTTGGTGTTGATTTGTTCTTCTTTTTCTAGAGCTTTGAAATGTAATGTTAGGTCATTTATCATTGATTTTTTTTTTTTGATGAATGACCTCAATGCAGTGAATTTTCCTCTTAATAACCTTCAGAGTGACTTTGTGGATTAGTCTCTGTGTCCTCTATTCTATACCATTGGTCCACCCGCCTGTTTTGGTACCAGTACCATGCTGTTTTTGTCACTATTGCTCTGTAATATAGTTTGAAATCTGGTATCGCTATACCGCCTGATTCACACTTCCTGCTTAGAATTGCTTTTGCTATTCTGGGTCTTTTATTTTTCCATATGAATTTCATGATTGCTTTATCTATTTCTACAAGAAATGCCATTGGGATTTTGATTGGCATTGCATTAAACCTATAGAGAACTTTTGGTAATATCGCCATTTTGATAATGTTAGTTCTGCCTATCCATGAACAGGGTATATTTTTCCATCTTCTAAGATCTTCTTCTACTTCTCTCTTTAGGGTTCTGTAGTTTTCATTGTATAAATCTTTCACCTCTTTTGTTAGGTTGATTCCCAAGTATTTTATTTTATTTGAGGATATTGTGAATGGAGTGTTTTTCCTCATTTCCGTTTCAGAAGTTTTGTCACTGATATACAGAAATGCCTTTGATTTATGCGTGTTGATTTTATATCCTGCTACTTTGCTGAATTCATTTATTAGTTCTAGTAGTTTCTTTGTAGACCCTTTTGGGTCTTCTAGGTATAGAATCATGTCGTCCACAAATAGTGATAATTTAAGTTCTTCTTTTCCTATTTTTATGCCTTTAATTTCTTTTGTCTGTTTAATTGCTCTGGCTAGTATTTGAAGGACTAAATTGCAATGGAGGAAGGATAGCATCTTCAACAAATGGTGTTGGGAAAACTGAAAATTCATATGCAACAAAGCGAAACTGAATCCCTTTCTCTTGCCATGCACAAAAGTTAACTCAAAATGGATCAAGGAGCTTGATATCAAATCAGAGACTCTGCGTCTGATAGAAGAAAAAGTTGGCTCCGATCTACATATTGTGGGGTCAGGCTCCAAATTCCTTAATAGGACACCTATAGCAGAAGAGTTAATAACAAGAATCAACAAATGGGACTTACTTAAACTAAAAAGTTTTTTTCTCAGCAAGAGAAACAATAAGAGAGGTAAATAGGGAGCCTACATCCTGGGAACAAATTTTTACTCCTCACACTTCAGATAGAGCCCTAATATCCAGAGTATACAAAGAACTCAAAAAATTAGACAATAAGATAACAAATAACCCAATCAACAAATGGGCCAAAGACCTGAACAGACACTTCTCAGAGGAGGATATACAATCAATCAACAAGTATATGAAAAAATGCTCACCATCTCTAGCAGTCAGAGAAATGCAAATCAAAACCACCCTAAGATACCATCTCACTCCAGTAAGATTGGCAGCCACTATGAAGGCAAACAACAACAAGTGCTGGCGAGGATGTGGAGAAAAGGGTACACTTGTACATTGTTGGTGGGACTGCAAATTGGTGCAGCCAATTTGGAAAGCAGTATGGAGATTCCTGGGAAAGCTGGGAATGGAACCACCATTTGACCCTGCTATTGCCCTTCTTGGACTATTCCCTGAAGACCTTAAAAGAGCATGCTACAGGGAGACTGCCACATCGATGTTCATAGCAGCACAATTCACAATAGCTAGACTGTGGAACCAACCTAGATGCACTTCAATAGATGAATGGATTAAAAAACGTGGCATTTATACACCATGGAATATTACGCAGCACTAAAAACTGACAAAATCATGGAATTTGCAGGGAAATGGATGGCACTAGAGCAGATTATGCTTAGTGAAGCTAGCCAATCCCTAAAAAACAAATACCAAATGTCTTCTTTGATATAATGAGAGCAACTATGAACAGAGCAGGGAGGAAGAGCAGGAAGAAAAGATTAACATTAAACAGAGACATGAGATGGGAGGGAAAGGGAGAGAAAAGGGAAATTGCATGGAAATGAAGGGAGACCCTCATTGCTATACAAAATTACATATAAGAGGTTGTGAGGGGAATGGGAAAATAAACAAGGAGAGAAATGAATTACAGTAGATGGGATAGAGAGAGAAGATGTGAGGGAAGGGGAGGGGAGATAGTAGGGGATAGTAAAGGTAGCAGAATACAACAATTACTAATAGGGCATTATGTAAAATTGTGGATGTGTAACCGACGTGATTCTGCAATCTGCATTTGGGGTAAAATTGGGAGTTCATAACCCACTTCAATCTAATGTATGAAATATGATATGTCAAGAGCTTTGTACTGTTGTGAACAACCAATAAAAAAATAAAATAAAATAAAATAAAATAAAATAAATAAATTGAAAAAAAATAACCTTCAGAGTGTCCCAGAAATTTTGACATGTTTTATTGTTATTCTCATTTACCTCTAAGTATTTTTTTCATCTGTGATTTCTTCTGCTATCCATTCATTCAATAGTGTATTATTAAGTCTCCAGGTGTTAGAGTAGTTTCTATTTTTCATTTTATCATGGATTTCTAATTTTATTCCATTATGATCTGATAGAATGCAGGGCTTTACCCCCCCCCCCTTTTTTTTTGTATTTCTTAAGAGTCGTTTTGTGGCCTAAGATATGGTCTATTTTAGACAATGCTTTGTGTACTGCTGAGAAGAAAGTGAGTTTGCTCATTGATGAATGAAATATTTCATATAACTGTTAAGTCTTAATTTTTATTATTTGTATTATTTAGTTCTATAATTTCTTTGTTTAGTTTTTGTTTGGAAGATCTGTCCAGTAGTGAGAAAGGTGTGTTAATGTCACCCACTATTATCATGTCTATTTGATTCTTGAAATTGAGAAAGGTTTGTTTGATATACATAGATTCTCCATTGTTTGGAACATAAATATTTATGATTGTTATGTCTTGCTGAGGTATAATTCCCTTAAACAGCGAGAACTGTCCTTCTTTGTCTGTTCTGATTAACTTTGATTTGAAGTTCACTGTATCTTCTATGAGGATGGAAAACCCTGCTTGAATATGCAGTCCATGTGAATAATATATACATTTTTCCCCATCCTCTAACCTGTAGTCTGTAGATGTCTTTGCCTATGAGGTGTCTCTTGGAGACAGCATATTGCTGGGGCTTTTTATAAAAAAATCCAATCTGCCAGTGTATGTCTTTTCATTGATAAGTTTAGGCCTTTAACATTCAAGGTTATTATTGAGATGTGATTTGTATTCCTGGTCATTTTGGTTTATTTCTAGTTTTAAATTTGATTTAGTTTCTCCATGGAATATCCCTTTAGTGTAGTTTCTCCCCTTTTTTTTTGCTTTCACATTTTTTTCCACTTCATTCTCATGGAATATTTTGTTGAGAATGTTCAATAATGCAGGTTTTCTAGTGGTGAATTCTTTTAATTTTATTTTTTATCCTGAAAGGTTTTTATTTCATCTTCAAATCTGAAACCTAATTTTGCTGGATATAGGATTCTTTGTTGGCATGCATTTTCTTTGAGTGCTTGAAATATTCTATTCCAGGACTTCCTAGCTATGAGGGTCTGGGTTGAGAAATCTGCTAAGATCTGAATTGGTTTCCCCCACTATGAAATGAGATATTTTTCTCTCATGACCTTTAAGGTTCTGTCCTATTTCTGTATGTTAGTCATTCTCATTACAATATGCTTTGGTGTGGGTTTGTTGTGATTTTGCATATTTGGTTCTCTATAAGCCTCTTGTAATTGATTTTCCATTTCATTCTTTAGGTTTTGGAAATTTTTCTGATATTATTTCATTGAAAATATAATGCTTTCCTTTGGTTTGAATCGCTACTCCATCTATCATGATAAATCTTGAATTTTGTCTTTTCACATTATCCCATAATTATTGGAAGTTCTATTTATGGTTTCTTATCATTTTTTGTACATAGTCAACGTTATTTCAAGATTATATATTTTATCTTCATTGTCTGAGTTTCTGTTTTCCAAGTGGTCTAGTCTGTTGGTGATGCTTTCTATTGAATTTTTAATTTGGTTTATTGATTCTTCATTTTGAGAATTTCTGCTTGTTTTTTTTTTTTTTTTTTTTTTGCCAGAATGTATGTGTTTTTATTGAAGTGGTCTTTCCCTTCATATATTTTCTTTCTGATTTCACTCTGTAAACAAATCTTTAATTCACAGATCAGTTTAACAATGTGCATTCTAAACTCCTCTGACATTTCTTCTATGTGTTGTCAATGGATTTTATTATTAGAGCATCTTGGCTTGTTTGGGGTGCTTTTTTCCTTGTTTTACCATGTTGTTTGTGTTTTTTCACATCTAACACTATGGATCTGAGGCAATACAGATTCTACCCAGTAGACTTATAGTATTCCTGAATGTTTCCTGTACCTTGCCTTTAAGGGGGAGATCAATATTAACAGTACCCAATGCAAAAATTATACAATTAACCTAATAGCTCTTATTAAGATGTCTACAGTTGAGTATTTAATTTGATTTTTTGAGTCTTTTGTTTCTAAGATATTCATTTGGTTCTTTTAACAGTATCTATTTTTTTTAAATGATACTTCACTTCCCATATTTTTTTCTCTAAGTTCATTTCTTACATCTACTTTAAACTCATTAAACATTTTAGCTATATACTTTCTAAATTATTTCTCTGACATTTCCTCCACTCAGGTGTCAATGAGATTAATTATTGAACTGTTGTGGGCTGTTTAGGTGGTTTGTTCCCTTTCTTATTTATACTGTCTACCTTTCTATTGGGATAATTATTGTTTCTTATTTGGGGAGGGGGTACCAAGGATTGAACTCAGAGACAGTCATCCACTAAGCCATATCGCCAGCCCTATTTTGTATTTTATTTAAAGACAGGTCTATCTTAGTTACTTAGCACTTCATTTTTGCTGAGGCTGGCTTTGAACATGTGATTCTCCTGCTTCAGCTTCCTGTGGATTACATGCTGGGATTACAGGTGTGCATGACCATGCCAGGCAATTATTGCTTTACTGCTTAGTGAATGCCTTCATTTAAGAGCCCCAGACAGAGCAATCTCAGGTATTGATACTTTTATTCAATGTGCATATTCTGCTTTATCAGCACCACATTGACAAGACAGTTGTAACAGGGGAAAATAATCACATACAAAGTGATCAATGACATTGTAAGCACAGTAATCCATCTGGAGCAGAAGCATGAGGGGTAGGAAAGTGGTCAGAAACCCACCCAGCCAGGTACATAGCCCAAGCAAGGTGCAGCATTTCCTGTTCATAATGGTAGTGTAATGAAGGGGCTTGCAAATGGCAACATTATAGTCATAGGACATGGCAGTGAGAATGTAAAATTCAGTCATCCCCAAGAAGATAGAGCAAAAAGAGTTGAGCTACACAGCTGTTATAGGAAATGGTCTCATTCTGGGTGATAATAGCACCTAGAAACCTAGGGATACATGCACTTATAAATGTGATTTATAAAAATGAGAAAGTGGGGTATTAGAGAAGAATAGAAGAATAGAGTTACCTTACATTAGGTAGAGAGAAGTGAAGGGAGAAGAGGAGAAGGTATATGGAGATAGGAAAGACAATGGAATAAAACAGACCTTACTACCTTATGTACTCATATGACTGCATGACCAATGTAATTCTACAACATGTCCACTCAGAAAAATAAGAAATCACATATTATCTATGTATGATATATTAAAGTGCATAAATGCATTCTACTATCATGCATAACTGATTTAAAAATTTAAAAAAAAAGAAAGAGAAGTTCTGGAGGAAGAAATACATAGGCATCTGTAGGTGGGAGTCCACCAAGGTTAGAGTAATGATAGTCAGATTTCCAAGACACTTAATATGTAAGTGATAAATAAAAATAGGATCATACAACCTGAAGTTTAGGATCATCAGAAAGGCTTCAGAGCACAAATTCTGTAATCACTGTGTGATTCATCTCTCTCTCTTTCTCTTTGTACCTGTCTCTTGGTCTCTCCTTTTTTCTCTTTTAAGGTTATTGAGGGTAGAAAAAAATTTTAGAGAGAAAGAAAAATATAATTTATTATGATTAATATAGTCCTTAATTATAACATTCTAAAATATCTTTTATAATATGTATCAATTTTATTTTGATTATCTTCTTTGCATTATATTTTAATTCATATTTGTAAGTCCAGCTTGTTTGCTACTGGTTCTTTTATTTTAAATCCAGCAACAGTATTTAGGAAATTTTTTATAGTAAGCCACATCATTGAGGAATGGCAAATAAAATCAATAATTCTTATCTTGTATCCAATCTATTACATTTTTGTTGAAACAATCACATAAAACATGCTTACTCCTGGTGAATGCATTAGATAATACTACAATCTAACAACAAAAATATATTATCTTGATCTCATCAAAAGGGAAAAGTAAAAATTGGGAGGCTAAAGTAACAACTCATTATTCCCTTCATGATATAAAAAAATCAACTAATTATTTTGTTAAAAAATAAAATACATTTTAAAAATATAATTTTTTATTTAATTTATTAATTTTATTATTAATATTAAAAATTTGGACTAACTATCAAGATAACATAAAAATATTATACACATTATAAATATACATTTAATATACGATAAATAATGTGACATTTCATGTAGTAACTAGGAAATATGTTCACTTGTTGATTTATCTTATAATTCTACCAAAATATTTAATGTTTGATATCTTTGATGATTTGTTTGAAATATATGTACACATGTATGTGCATATATATGCACACACTTATTTAGGCATAATCAGAATAAGTCATAATCAGTATCAAGACATTTTTCATTTTTCAGCTTTAAGCAACATGTATTTGTTTTTCAATTTGCTTTAAAGAATAAATTCCAAATAACTACTTTCTTTAGACCTTAGCAGTTCTGTCACTTGGATTATAGCACATTATATTTTCCATTTGAACATCATCCTTCCTTATCTGTTAAGTTTTATGGAAAAAATTTCTTCCTTAGTCATTATTTCCCACATGGGGCAGTCATTCACTGGGTCCACTTATCTACCAGGACATCTAGAAATATACAGGAAAACCTCTCCCATTCACCTTAACCTATTCAGTTAGTCCCCAGATCTTCATACTGTCTTGAATATGCTATTTGGTGGATTTTGTCTGCTAAGTCCTGACAGCTGCCTTTTTCACTTTTAGATAGTCAAATTTCTGCTTTGAAGCACAGAATGTAAAATCATTGTTTTTCTGCCAGATACTAGAAAAATTCACATTAATCAAATTTGATTTTATATTTTCTTTATTTTAGGATAACTGAAGGAAAATATTTTAGGAAACAAAAATGTAATGTCACAGCCTTCAGAAAATATGACAATACACTATGTCCCCTTCACTAATTTGATCTAGAAATTTAAGAAAGAACAGAAAAAGATATGACATTATTGGGCATTATGAGTATAGATTCTTAAATCAGAATCCTGGTTGTACTTTATATCTCAAATATATCAAATATATCAAGTCTACTTGTTTTGCTTTCCAAAGGTATGATCTCCTGGGAACAAGACAAAGGCCAGGCCACATGTCTGCTATCTTATAGATCCTGAGGGACTTCCAGTAGCCATTCTCCCATTTCTCAGTAGCTTCTTATCACTTCTTTATTGTGGATCTCCCTTGAGAATGGTTACATTCCTTTTTGTATTCCACAGAGAATCTACAATGCTGTCTTCTACAAACTATTATTTCCATTAATTGAATCTATATGATATTTTATTATTATGTAATATTTCACAAGCAATAAAAATAGCTATGAAATGGACTTTGTTACAAAACCTAAACCCCTAACCAAAATGGTATTTAATTATATTTTTAAAATATAAAAAGTTTTTACATATGCATTTTTGATCATTAATACTTTACCTTTGTTAGATGTTGTTCACTTGTAAATTAAGGATTATTTTATAATAGTAAGTTAAAGAATAACTTTTATAATGCACATATTTTTTCTTATAATTTAAAAAATGTTATTACATACTTTAATTTTATCCTCATTACAAACTACAATATTTAATTGCCATATCAACTTCTCTCATCTTCCTATTCATCTTGGTTTTACCTTTATTTATCATCATTTTAATAATAAATAATGATGAAATGATAAAAGTTTGTTTATATGAAATTCTGGTTAGTGGATTATACCCATTTATTTTCTTTCATGTTTTTCATGCTTTTCAAATATTTTTACAATAAAAATATAAAATCATATGTTAGACAATTTTTCATCGCTGTGATCAAATTCCTGACAAGACCAACTTAAAGGAGAAACATTAATTTTATGTTTATAGTTTCAGAGGTTCAGTTCATGATCAGTGGACTCCATTTCTCTGGGGCCCAGTGAGGCAGAATATCATGCTGAAAGGGTAATGGTGGAGTAGAATTTCTTACCTCATGCAAGCCAGGAAGGAAAAGAAAGTGAGAGAGGAAGAAGAAGAAAGAAATAAGAAAGAAGAAAGAAGAAGAAGAGGAAGAGGAAGAAGAAGAGGAAGAGGAGGAGGAGGAGGAGGAGGAGGAGGAAGAAGAGGAGGAGGAGGAGGAGGAGGAGGAGCAGCTGGGGGGGAAATATAAGTCCTTAGGGGTCATGTTCCCAGTGAATTACTTCCTCTATTCCAATCCTACCTGCCTGTAGTGACTGCTCAGTATTATATTAAATTATTAATCCATCAAATGTATTAGTCCACTGATGAAATTCCAGTTATCATCATTTGATCATTTAAACTCTGAACATTCCTTCATATGTGTTACATGAATATACTGGGGGAACTTTCATATCAAAATCATAACATTAGAAAATTGACATATATAAGTATATAAACTATTAATACATATTATATAATAAAAATGATTCAATTTAAATAAATTTTCCATTGTAAATATTAAGATTTAGAGGTTTAATTCAGGTTAAGGGTGAGGTTAACCTTAACATTTCCATGTGTATGGCAATCTTCTTTCCCAATAACATCTTCTCTTAACTACTCTAATAATTGATGGATAAGTTTACAACATACATGAGTTTGTGTCCTAATTTCATATCACAAACTTTCTCTAGAGATTGAGAAGAAAAATTTATGTAGACTTTTGGACTGGAAAATCATCCAAACATGCCTGTAAGAAATTATGCATTTAGCACTTTATTGGAAAAACTCTCAGTAGATATCTGAGGGGCGGTAGCCAGAATATGAACTCATTTTAAAAATATTTGCAACTTGTTACAAGAACAAAAGCCTTATATAGAAGACTCCATCAGAATTATACTTTTGATTTATAACCATTTAAGACAGTTTGTTTTCCCCGAGGAAACAGAATATGCAATTGTGCTAAACAGTGTATTTTCCTATTAGAATTAATAAAAAATCAAATCTAGATTTCAAAAGGTCCTTTTTATGGACATATCAGTGATGGCACTGATTTATGTCTGACTTCATTATCAATATCAGATAAGGGAGTAATGTCTAAAATACATATGAAACTTGAACAACTACATAGAAAAGAAAGAGAAATTACCCAATATAAAATGGGCATGATTTTGAATAGATGTTTCTCCAATAGGGCATACAAGGGACCAACAAGTATATGGAAAGAGCCTCAATGTTAATGATCATTAGGGAAAATTAAATCAAAACTACAATGAGATATCATGTCACTTCTGTTAGGAGAGTTATTATCCAAGAGACAAAATATAACAACTATTGGAGAAGATGTGGAGAAATTGGAACACTTGTGCCTGGTTAATGAGAATATAAAATGGTGCAGCCACCACAGAAAATGGCACTGAGGCTCCTTTAAAAAAACAACTGAAATACAGAAATTGTAAACACACACACGCACACACACACACACACACACACACACACACACATTTTAAAAAAAAAACTAACCTTGCCCTAATGTACAGTGGGAATGAACCTGAAGGACAATATACTTAGTTACATAAGCCAGTCATGAGAGGACAAACAATGAACAATTTTACCTATATAAAGTATCTAAAGTAGACTCATAGAATCAGGGAGTAGAATGATAGTTTATACAGGATTGGCAGAAGAGGAAATAGGAGTAACTTTTCAAGGGGTATATAGAATTTCCCTTATGCAAAATGAATAAATTCTAGAGATCTTCTGAACAATATTGTGTTTCTATTTAATCAATGTAGTTAGATCTCAAGTCAGTTGTTCTTACTCTAATAACAAATTTTATCTGAAAGTGTTCAAAGTCTATCAGTTGAATCTAGAGAGAACTATAATAATTACTGATGGGTCAACAATATAGATGATTATTCTATATGCTCTACAGATTTGCTTTCATCCTCATAATAAGTTATTTATGCTTCATTTATTTGATAATATTCTTTATTTTTTGGTGGGGAAATATGTACTTTGAGGTTATAGAAATCTAAGGTTTTTCAACTATTCACTTCTTAACAAACATAAAAATTGCAATTCATTTGGAAGAACTGTAATTTACAAGTCATATACAATTTTCCTTCAAAAATTAGGGTCCCCTTTAAGGTTTTCTATTGCTTTTTATCTATCTCAATAAATTTAATACTTAGTCTCTCAATTGATTATACCATTTAAAGTGTAACTTCCATTGGGTCTGGGGCTTTGGCTCAGTGGTAACATACTTGCTTGACATGTGTGAGGCTCTGGATTCTATTCTCAGCACTGCATATAAATAAATAAAATAAAGGTCTATCAAAAAAATGTACTTCGGGATTCCAACATGGCGGCGGGCGCAGAGAGATCAAGTCTCTGACCTCTTCAGCTGTGTGGGCATAGGGAGTCGTAAACAATCTAAATTCTGTTTGCTCAGGATCACTAGGCAATGATGAGCTGATGTGGATCTGGGGCGAACAGTCTGGGCCTCACAGAACACACACTGAGCCAGGATTGGCTGAATTCAAGCTCCCGTTCGCCTGCTTCCCACAGACAAACAGCTGTGACTCAGCACTAATCCATCCAGCTGAAACAACTGGTCAGCCCTTCTGATCCTACGGAGGTAAATGCCAACTGAGCCTTCATACGTAGTGGCCACAGGTTTGAAACGGGGCTTGGGAGAGACAGTAAGGACCCACCCGTTGCATTGGTCACCCGGCAAAGGGAAACGAACTGTCGCCATTTGAAAGAGATACCACCATGGCAGAGGACTGACGTCACCAGACTGTGGCGGAGGAGATAACTTCATTGAAACCTACGGCTACAGGTGTGTAATTCCCTAGCCTTCCCTCTCCACACATTGGGGAAACCTTAAGGGCCCCTACCAGTTCTCCCGTAAGGGCCCCTCCCAGCTCTCCCATGAGCGCGATAGCCAGACCAAGGGAATCAGACGTGGCGAGGGACCCGCGGCGCGGAACTCCCGGCTACCGCTCCCATCAGTGCTGACAACTGAGGTCTCTTGCACCAGCTACCGGGGGCGTGGCTACCGGAGGGCAAGTAAAATTCGCTGAGGATTCTCAGCCCCAAGATCTACAAATTTAGGGTCCAAGGGAATGGCAAACAGGGAGAGTGGACCCAGTCGTTCATGAAAACAGGGCTCCCGGGAGCAGCAGACCTGGCATGTAACCAGTATTGTGGTGAGCGGCACCCTTGAGAGGGGCCTGGCTAGAGGAAAAGTGGGGAAGTGACTAGACACAAGAGGAGGCCGTAGGCACTCAGGATTGGAGACTCGCCCAGTCTGGGAGGAGGAGCTGCTGCACAGTGATTGGTTCCCACGTATTGACAGGAGAAACTTGGCCTGGTGTGCACAGCACCACCTACTGGAAGGGAAGTTAATCAAACTCTAAGACTGCATTTATTAGTTTTTTTTTTTTTTGATTTGGGTTTTTTCTTTCATTTTCATTTTTCTTGTTTTTTAAATTTTTTTTCAATTTTTTTTAAATTTTTTTTCTTCTAATTTTTATTTTTATTATTATTATTATTATTATTTAAATTTTTTTCTTTTTTTATTTCCTATTTTTTTCTTCTTTTGTCTTTTCATTTCTTTTCAATTTTCTTACTCCCCCTTCCTTGAATTCTACCTGCTTACTCTCATTCTCTTTAGTGATTTCTTCCCTTCCCTTATAATACCTTTCCTCCCAAGCATCAAATCAATTTATAGGAGTAAACAGTAACTCAGCAGTCAAACAGAACAAGAAGTAACATGAGCAGCTTGAAAAAGCAAGGAAGAAAAGGAGTACAAACAATGCAGGGCAGCCTAAATATTCAGGAGGACCTAGAGTCATCAGAAAAATGGTCATATAAAGAATTCAAGGAACACCTTAGACAGATGGAATGGAACCTTAAAGACGATATGAGACAGCAAATTCAAGCAGCGAAAGAACACATTGAGAATGAATTACATAAAGAGATAAAAGAAGAAGTTAAGCATCTTTATCAGGAGATAGAGACTATAAAAATAATCAAACAATAATTCTAGAAATTAAGGAAACGATAAACCAAATTAAAAACTCAATTGAGAGTATCACTAACAGGGTGGAGCAAGTAGAAGCCAGAACGTCAGATAATGAAGACAAAATATATCATCTTGAAAAGAGTCTAGCCAACTCAGAAAGGCTGGTAAAAACTCATGAGAAAAACATCCAAGAGTTATGGGATAACATAAAAAAACCAAACTTACGAGTCATCGGGATAGAAGAAGGTACAGAGATTCAAACAAAGGGAATGAGTAACCTTCTGAATGAAATAATTACAGAAAACTATCCAGAAATAAAAAAGGAAACATATATTCAAATTGAAGATGCATACAGGACACCGAGCACACAAAATCACAGTAGACCAATGCCAAGACACATTGTTATGAAGATATCCAATATACAGAACAAAGAGAAAACATTAAAAGCTACAAGAGAAAGGAGGCAGATTACATTCAGGGGTAAACCAATAAGGTTGACAACGGATTTTTCATCACAGATGCTGAAAGCAAGAAGGTCATGGAACAATGTATTTCAAACACTGAAAGACAATGGATGCCAACCAAGAATTCTGTATTCAGCAAAATTAAGCTTCAGGTATGACAACAAAATAAAAATCTTTCATGATAAACAAAAGTTAAAAGAATTTGCAGCCAGAAAACCAGCATTGCAAAGCATTTTAAGCAAAACACTACACGAGGAAGAAATGAAAAACAATAACCAAAACCATCAGTGGGAAGTGCCTCGGTAAAGACAGAGGGCAAGGGGAAAGATAATCATGGAGAAACAAACTAAATTTTTTTAAAAAAGGATAAATAATCAAACATGGCTGGAAGTACAATCCATATATCAATAGTAACTCTAAATGTTAATGGCTTAAACTCTCCAATAAAGCGACATAAGCTGGTATCATGGATTAAAAAAACAAATCCAACAATATGCTGCCTCCAGGAGACACATCTGATTGGAAAAGACATACACAGGCTGAAGGTGAAAGGATGGGAAAAAATATACCACGCACACGGTCCTCGTAAGCAAGCAGGGGTGGCCATCCTCATATCAAATAAAATCGACTTCAAGACTAAGGTAATCAAAAGAGATAAGGAAGGACATTATATACTGTTAAAAGGAAACATTCACCAACAAGACATAACAATTATCAATATTTATGCACCAAATAACGGTGCTACGACATTCATAAAACAAATTCTCCTCAAGTTCAAGAATCAAATAGACCACAACACAATTATTATTGGTGACTTCAACACACCTCTCTCACCATTGGACAGATCCTCCAAACAAAAGTTGAATAAAGAAACTATAGAACTCAATACCACAATCAATAACCTAGACTTAACTGACATATATACAATATATCAACCATCATCAAATGGATATACTTTTTTCTCAGCAGCACATGGATCCTTCTGAAAAATAGATCATATATTATGCCATAGGGCAACCCTCAGTAAATATAAAGGGGTGGAGATAATACCATGCATTTTATCAGATCATAATGGAATGAAACTGGAAATCAATGATAAAAGAAGGAAGGAAAATCCTACATCACATGGAAAATGAACAATATGTTACTGAATGATCAATGGGTTACAGAAAACATAAAGGAGGAAATAAAAAAAATTCTTAGAGATAAATGAAAATACAGGCACAATATATCGGAATCTATGCGACATAATGAAAGCAGTTTTAAGAGGGAAATTCATCGCTTGGAGGTCATTCCTCAAAAAAAGAAAAAAACCAACAAATAAATGAGCTCACACTTCATCTCAAAGCCCTAGAAAAGGAAGAGCAAAACAACAGCAAATGTAGCATAAGGCAAGAAATAATTAAAATCAGAGCGGAAATCAATGAAATTGAAACAAAAGAAACTATTGAAAAAATTAACAAAACTAAAAGTTGGTTCTTTGAAAAAATAAATAAGATCGACAGACCTTTAGCCATGTTAACAAAGAGAAGAAGAGAGAGAACTCAAATTACTAACATACGGGATGAAAAAGGCAATATCACAACAGATGCTACAGAAATACAGAAGACAATTAGAAATTATTTTGAAAACCTATATTCCAATAAAATAGAAGATAGTGAAGACATCGATAAATTTCTTAAGTCATATGATTTGTCCAGACTGAGTCAGGAGGATACACACAATTTGAACAGACCAATATCAATGGATGAAATTGAAGAAGCCATCAAAAGACTACCAACCAAGAAAAGGCCAGGACTGGATGGGTATACAGCGGAGTTTTACAAAACCTTTAAAGAAGAATTAATACCAATACTTTTCAAGTTATTTCAGGAAATAGAAAAAGAGGGAGAACTTCCAAATTCATTCTATGAGGCCAACATCACCCTGATTCCGAAACCAGACAAAGACACCTCAAAGAAAGAAAACTACAGACCAATATCTCCAATGAACCTAGATGCAAAAATCCTCAATAAAATTCTGGTGAATCGAATATAAAAACACATCAAAAAAATTGTGCACCATGACCAAGTAGGATTCATCCCTGGTATGCAAGGATGGTTCAATATACGGAAATCAATAAATGTTATTCACCACATCAATAGGCTTAAAGATAAGAACCATATGATCATCTCGATGGATGCAGAGAAAGCATTCGACAAAGTACAGCATCCCTTTATGTTCAAAACATTAGAAAAACTAGGGATAACAGGAACTTACCTTGACATTGTAAAAGCTATCTATGCTAAGCCTCAGGCTAGCATCCTTCTGAATGGAGAAAAGTTGAAGGCAATCCCTCTAAAATCTGGAACAAGGGCTGGGGATGTGGCTCAAGCGGTAGCGCGCTCACCTGGCATGCGTGCGGCCCGGGTTCGATCCTCAGCACCACATACCAACAAAGATGTTGTGTCTGCCGAGAATTAGAAATAAATATTGAAAATTCTCTCTCTCTCTCTCTCTCTCTCTCTCTCTCTCTCTCTCTCTCTCTCTCTCCTCTCTCACTCTCTCTAAAAAAAAAAATCTGGAACAAGACAGGGATGCCCTCTCTCACCACTTCTATTTAATTTACTCCTTGAAATACTAGCCAGAGCAATTAGACAGACAAAAGAAATTAAAGGCATAAAAATAGGAGAAGAAGAACTTAAATTATCACTATTTGCGGACGACATGATTCTATACCTAGAAGACCTAAAAGGATCTACAAAGAAACTACTAGAACTAATAAATGAATTCAGCAAAGTGTCAGGATATAAAATCAATGCGCATAAATCAAAGGCATTTCTGTATATCAGCGACAAAACTTCTGAAACACTCCATTCACAATATCCTCAAATAAAATAAAATATTTGGGAATCAACCTAACAAAAGAGGTGAAAGATTTATACAATGAAAACTACAGAACCCTAAAGAGAGAAGTAGAAGAAGATCTTAGAAGATGGAAAAAT
This sequence comes from Spermophilus citellus, assembly GCF_964194105.1. Classification (NCBI taxonomy): domain Eukaryota; kingdom Metazoa; phylum Chordata; class Mammalia; order Rodentia; family Sciuridae; genus Spermophilus; species Spermophilus citellus. Next base: position 74,689,501 of record NC_138197.1, on the reverse strand, counting down.
ATACCCTGTTCATGGATAGGCAGAACTAACATTATCAAAATGGCGATATTACCAAAAGTTCTCTATAGGTTTAATGCAATGCCAATCAAAATCCCAAAGGTATTTCTTGTAGAAATAGATAAAGCAATCATGAAATTCATATGGAAAAATAAAAGACCCAGAATAGCAAAAGCAATTCTAAGCAGGAAGTGTGAATCAGGCGGTATAGCGATACCAGATTTCAAACTATATTACAGAGCAATAGTGACAAAAACAGCATGGTACTGGTACCAAAACAGGCGGATGGACCAATGGTATAGAATAGAGGACACAGAGACTAATACACAAAATTACAACTATCTTATATTTGATAAAGGGGCTAAAAGCATGCAATGGAGGAAGGATACCATCTTCAACAAATGGTGTTGGGACAACTGGAAATCCATATGCAACAAAATGAAACTGAATCCCTTTCTCTTGCCATGCACAAAAGTTAACTCAAAATGGATCAAGGAGCTTGATATCAAATCAGAGACTCTGCGTCTGATAGAAGAAAAAGTTGGCTCTGATCTACATATTGTGGGGTCAGGCTCCAAATTCCTTAATAGGACACCCATAGCAGAAGAGTTAATAACAAGAATCAACAAATGGGACTTACTTAAACTAAAAAATTTTTTCTCAGCAAGAGAAACAATAAGAGAGGTAAATAGGGAGCCTACATCCTGGGAACAAATTTTTACTCCTCACACTTCAGATAGAGCCCTAATATCCAGAGTATACAAAGAACTCAAAAAATTAGACAATAAGATAACAAATAACCCAATCAACAAATGGGCCAAAGACCTGAACAGACACTTCCCAGAGGAGGATATACAATCAATCAACAAGTATATGAAAAAATGCTCACCATCTCTAGCAGTCAGAGAAATGCAAATCAAAACCACCCTAAGATACCATCTCACTCCAGTAAGATTGGCAGCCTCTATGAAGGCAAACAACAAGTGCTGGCGAGGATGTGGAGAAAGGGTACACTTGTACATTGCTGGTGGGACTGCAAATTGGTGTGGCCAATTTGGAAAGCAGTATGGAGATTCCTGGGAAAGCTGGGAATGGAACCACCATTTGACCCTGCTATTGCCCTTCTTGGACTATTCCCTGATGACCTTAAAAGAGCATGCTACAGGGAGACTGCCACATCGATGTTCATAGCAGCACAATTCACAGTAGCTAGTCTGTGGAACCAACCCAGATGCCCTTCAATAGATGAATGGATAAAAAAATGTGGCATTTATATACCATGGAATATTACGCAGCACTAAAAACTGACAAAATCATGGAATTTGCAGGGAAATGGATGGCACTAGAGCAGATTATGCTTACTGAAGCTAGCCAATCCCTAAAAAACAAATACCAAATGTCTTCTTTGATATAATGAGAGCAACTATGAACAGAGCAGGGAGAAAGAGCAGGAAGAAAAGATTAACATTAAACAGAGACATGAGATGGGAGGGAAAGGGAGAGAAAAGGGAAATTGCATGGAAATGAAGGGAGACCCTCATTGCTATACAAAATTACATATAAGAGGTTGTGAGGGGAATGGGAAAATAAACAAGGAGAGAAATGAATTGCAGTAGATGGGATAGAGAGAGAAGATGTGAGGGAAGGGGAGGGGAGATAGTAGGGGATAGTAAAGGTAGCAGAATACAACAATTACTAATAGGGCATTATGTAAAATTGTGGATGTGTAACCGACGTGATTCTGCAATCTGCATTTGGGGTAAAATTGGGAGTTCATAACCCACTTCAATCTAATGTATGAAATATGATATATCAAGAGCTTTGTACTGTTGTGAACAACCAATAAAAAAATAAAATAAAATAAAATAAATAAAAAAAATAAATTGAAAAAAAATAACCTGTGTGTGTATGTGTATATATATATGTGATGTATGTGTGAATGTGTGTGTGTGTGTGTCTACCTACACATCTACTGAGAGATTGTAGGATTTAGAAATATGAAAGTCTATCTGGCACTTAAATCTAGAGATGTATTATTAATGGTCCATTATAATTTGTGAATAGACAAATAACATTTCTTGGTTTTTTTTAAATTTTTAACTTTTAAATTATTATTATTATTATTATTATTATTATTATTATTGCTTGGGGACTAAACCTAGAACATTGCACATGCTAGGAAAGTGCTCTACCATGGTGCTACAACCCCCAAACTATTTCTTGGTTTTTAATTTTTAAAAAAAATACATTTTTCATTCACTTGTGTAGTATTTAAGACATCTCAAAGAATGCAAGAAAAGTCAAGGGAATTTCTGTAAAATACAAATAGAATCACGATTTATATTTTTATGTGCACAAAGTAAAATGTATCAATATTTATAATTTTTGTCTCCTGTTTATGGGGATATTTTATTTACCTGAACAAAACTGAAATTGCAATTTTCTTTGTAAAATAATTATTGTTTGAGACATTGTTATAAACAAGTACCAGAAAAACATGTTATCAGAAGGCATAAGAAAATGATTTCAGTTTGGTGAGACATGTTAAACAAATATGTCAATAAACCTGTTAGGAAAGAAAAAGAAAACAGTGAATGAACAATTACTAGGAGGGCAATACTGATTTGAATTAGCTGCTGAAATTTCATTCTTTTGTACTTTTTATTACTCATCAATGTGCCTTTACCTCAACGCATCCCATCTTTTTGTGAACTGGTGAAAAACACAATCTTCCTTGCCGTGTTCATGAAGGCTTTCTTGACCTGCTGATTTCTCAGGCTGTAAATAAAGAGCTTGAGCAGAGAAGCCACTGAGGTGTTTAGCACAGCCACTCTCTTGCTCAGAGACACTCTCTCTCTTGCTGACACTCTTTCTCTTGCTACATAAAAATGCAGCTGCCATAAGGGATGGAGATGCCAATAATGTGGGAAGAACACATAGAAAAGGTCTTTGTCCTCTGAGTAGCATAAATATTAGTACATAAATATTAGTGCCAAAGTGAATATCAGAGTAAACACAGCATAGGAAAACTCCATTATCTCTAGGAATTTAGTGTCTGAACAAGAAAGTTGGAGTAGGGGGAATAATCGCAGGTAAAATGGTCAATGATTTAGGACCTACAGTAATCAAGGTGTAGCAGCAACATGAGCAAAGGGAAGACAATGGAAGAATGAGACCAGCCATCAAGCAAAAACAAGCATTTTGCAGACTTCTTGATTCATGATGCTCATGTAATTCAGAGGCTTGCAGATGGCAATGTGTCGCTCAGAGGACATGGCAGCCAGAAGATAAAATTCAGTGACTTCCAAGAGAATGAAAAAAAATATCCACCACCACCACCAACAAAACAAACAAACAAACAAAAAAACAAACAAACAAACAAACAAAAATTAGCTATACAGTCATTAAAGGAAACGGTTTTATCTCCTGAAATAATGTTCCTAGGAACTTAGGTATACTGACAGTTGTGAATGAAATTTCTAATAGGGGAAATTCCTAAAGAAAACATACATGGGACTCTAAAGATGGGGATCAGATCGGGGTAAGGGTGATGATGGTCACATTCCCAGTGATGCTGAGCATGTAGGTGAGGAAGAGAAAGATGAATATTACCACCTGGAGCCTTGAATCATCTGACAGTCCTAGGATGATAAACTCTCTTAATTCTGTGTGGTTTCTCATCTGTTTTTTCAGTCATTTATTTTTTCTCTTGCTAAACCTATAGGAGAAAACACAAAGAAAAAACTTGGGTTGACAATAAATATCCAATCGTGAAGCTGGAATTTTTTGAAATATTATGTCATTTCCACCTTCAGGGGAAATGGAAAGCCACTGATAATGACAATAATCCTTTAATTTCCACTCTTTTACAATGAAAACCTCTTAGTTAAGGTATATTAAAAGCTGCTTTAGTAACAAAACTCTAATGAGGTGCCTTCTCACTGCTGTTAGAATGGTTATTGTCAAACACACACACACTCTCTCTCACGCACACACACACACAAACACACACACACGAGGAAATACTGAGGATAATGTGTGGACAAGGAATTCTTATAAATTGTGGGTAAGAATGTAAATTAGTACAGCCACTATGAAGGATAGCACATAGGTGCTCAAAAACTAAAAACAGAACTACCAAATGATGCAGCCATGCTACTACAGGGTATATATAAAAAAGAAATGAAGTCATTATACTAAAGGTATACCTGCATGCCCATGTTTATTGTGGCACAACTCACAGCTGTAAAAAATAGTAAGGGCCTAAGTGCTCTTCAACAGGTGAATGGATGCATAAAACATAGTATGTGTACTCAAAGGAGTATTATTCAACCACGAAGAGGAATAAAATATTTTGCAGCAAAATGGATGGAATGAAGTGCATTATGTTTAGTGACATATGTTAAACTCAGGAAGACAAGTATCACTTGTTCTCTCTCATATGTGGAAACTGAATAAAGAACAGGTAGAATCGTGATTAGCAGAAATTAGGAAGTTTAGAGGGTGGGTTGGTGGGACAGTGGAAGAAGGATGGTTGAATATGATCAGTGAATGCTGTATACATCTATGAAAATATCACAATGAATGTCATTAACATGACAATTAATATGTGTGCATAAAATACATTTAAAGATAATGAAAATAATTTGATATTATAGAGCTTGAAATGGTAGGACTAAGATTTTTAGTCAGACTTTTCATATTCCAAATGTTACTTATTATCTTTCATATATGTGTCTGCAAAATATCTTCCTTTGAGACACTGCTCCAATCTCTATAGACATTTCCCTTTAGGTAAAAGTTTAATTTCATTGCAAATTAGCAAAAATGGGAAAGACATAATTTTAAAATGTGGTTGTTTTATCCATAGCCATCTACCAGCATTTTTTAACACTCATCATGTAAATCATTTGCAAAATTTCATGGTTTTTTAGTTCAGTTGTGTGTCATTTTATGATTTTGATTCCTAGACAATTTATTTTGTTAATTGAAATTAAAAATGGATGGAATGAAGTGCATTATGTTATTGTTATTAATATTTGAGGATTCCTTCCATTAAAGAGATAGATAAACATGTCCCAAAGGAAGCTTTCTTTAATAGTTTTATTTTTATTTAAAAAAAAATAACAAGTTCTAATGCTTTTTTAGAGGTAAAGTTTAAATGCTATTGCCAAATATATTTCCACAGGAAAGAATGAGAAAGTCTGGTTTGAATCCAATCTACTTTTTAGTTCTTAAAATCACTCACTTGTCTGTGTTCAGTTTCCTTATTTATAATACAAATCAGTTTCATTTTATAATGGTGAGATTTAAATAAATTAATATATGTGAAGCATTTGGAAAAATGCACATTTAATGGAAGTGGTATAGACATTTTTCTATGGAGAACATGCTCCCTAACCACTGAGCTGAATACTTTTGGGATTAGGATGATGTCCTGAGCCAAAGGCTATTTTAGTTAAATAATAACAAATACATTTAATCCAAAGAGAATTACACAAGAACAACAACAATAATAGAGTAGGAATTACCTGATTGTACAGTGCCTATTACATTTAGGAAAGTGATCCTTAGCTTTGTTCTTCCACCCTAACTACTTTATACTGACCTTTCTAACCATGTTTTATCTACCTCCTCCAAGCTAACACTACATGCACACACACACACACACACACACACATGCACACACACATGCATACACACACACACACACACACACACACACACACACACAGGACTCCCATATCTGGCCATGATTTGATCATTGTACCTAAGCAAATTAAGCACAGACAGCATATTAACATTATCCATGGCTAGTTTATTTTTCTGATACACATCAGTAATAATTTTTCTGGAAGTGATTTGAAGTTTGCAGTAAATTATAACTAGCATTGTGAGTGGCACATTGTAATAACATCCCAAATCAACTCTTTCCATCACAGGAGGAGTATCCATTGTATACATGTCATAAGAACCCCTAGTCATTCCTCCCAACCCACCCACTTGGACTGAGCTGAAGTCTCCTGTGAAATCTGTGCTTACCCTATACATTCTTGAAAGGACAGAATCTTATCTTCAAAGCAAAAAGAAACATTTATCTGGTTAATGCTGAGTTTGTTGTTGAAACAAATGCTGCCATCAGGCACAGTTCTTTACTTTATGCTCTATTCTAACCTAGACAGTACATACATCTTATTTTTTTTTAATAAGATGCATTTTCTCACATTACCTTACAAAATATGCTTAAACACTTGACCCAAATTCCCTATATTGAATAAATATAAAACAAAAGATATGTAAGGGAAATCACATTTTATTAATACATAAATTTTAAAAAAACTTCATTAAACATTATTTTTTAAATTACTTTTTATATTTTTTTTAAATAATTCACCCTTTCAATTCCCTTTATTCCTCCTCCAGTAATAGCACTCTTACCTTATCAGTGTTTATTTTTATTAAAATCAAGAGCTTCTCATAACACCTTGAAATAAAAAACTACTTTCCCATCAAATAGACAAGATTTGGTGACAGTCTCAATTTTAAAGTTCTTACTGATATTGGAGACTCATATTTTTTAAAATGCATTTACATTATTACTATTTCATAGTGAAAATGTATTAATGTACTATATTTATCGTTGTTTCCAACTTTATTGAATACCTATTTTTCTTCCTAATCTTGGTTAACTTTTAACATTTTTAGTGAATATTAATAATAACATGACTCACTATTTTTTCACTACTGATTAAAGTGCTGAAGAAATGTAGGAGAACCTGTGAAGGATGATATATTTAAATAGAGGAAGGTTTTATGAGCACATTGCACACACACACAAAAAATGAACATTTGTATAGAAAGTTTCCAAAGACCAAAGAAACAGACTTAAAAACTCTAACAGGAGATCTAATACCAATAAAATTTATAAAAATTCAATGGATTGTTTAAATTTGCTAACATAAAATGAGCATGATAAATTAGAATATTCATATTCCTGTGAAGAATAATTAAATATTGAATAAGGTAGATATTATTACTTGAGCCTTAAACTATTCTAAAGATATGTCTATGTGTAGGATGATGGGTATCTGCAGAGATATAACTCATGATTTTACTTTCTTATTTGTGCATACAGACCCATGTTTTCTCCTGGAAAAATAGGTCTTAGGTTATTAAGTTCTCATTTCATTTTATACATTGCATCAAAATTACTTCTTATTTTCTTTCTAACGAATCTGAGACAAATTCTTTGAGTCATTTAAAATGAAATTTAATAGTGATATTTACAATTTGTTAAATAAAATTTGCACTTTCCAAGTCTCTACCACCAAATGAATATTGATGATCATTTCACATATACCAACCGCTCATGTCTATTAAGAGTTTGTACTTTCATTCCATTAACTTGTGGTCTATAATTTCAACAATAAAGGAAGAGGAAATGAATTAATTAAGAGGTAATGAATATTAACAATGACCATATAAACAAAGAAGATAAGATGTTGGCAATATATTTGATGTCCAATGTGAAAAAGAAACACTATACTAAAAGATAAATTAGGTTTGAAGGATCAAAGGATGTTTCTTATAGACTGAGATAAGAGATTTTGTTCCATTTGACTTCTGATACCCCTACCCCTTTCTCTCTGGGTTATTTGTAATTTTTTTTTTTTTAATTTTGCACCGGTTGAAATCTTACTTGGTAATGCAATAACTGAGAATCTAATTTTTCAACATTTTCTTTGCTCAATTCTCTCTTCTTCAATTAAACCCCAGTGGAAATCATCAGAAAAAATTTCACAGAGCATCTGCCCGTATCACACTCTTTCTTTCTACTTTATAAATTTCAGGATCTGTTCAGAGTCCAGGTTAGCACATTAGAGAACAGGCTAATTATTGAATTCAACATGTGGACAATCTCTAGCTCAGCTCTGTAACCACACTAAAATGCATTTTTACACTTCTCAGGCATTCCAGGCTCTGGACCATGACATGGGGTGTGGTTCCTGAAAACATCGGTCAGCATGAATAAAGCAAAGACTCTTCAGGAGAACTGACTGAATGGTTAAGACACTTTTTTATGAGAATATGTTTTCACTGTTTCTTATAATTATTTTAGAAGACTTTTCCCTAAAAGTAATAAGAATAATTTATAGTTATTAATTTTAGTAATAATGGACAGATTCAATTCTCTGTAATCATACTAGCTTATATAGAAGCAAATCAAGGTAAAAGAGAGATCATTGAATCATATCTGTTGATCATTGCATATATACTAACACTCATGCCTATTAAGAGTTTATACTTTTATTCCATTAACTAGTAATCTATATTTAAACAACAAAGAAAGAGGAAGTGACTTAATAAAAAATTACTATCTCAAAACATGATTAATTTATTATTTCTTACATTACGGATGGGCTTACCTGTTTGATGTAGATTAAAGACATAAATGTGTCATGCAATGGATTGGTGACTTTGGATATGTTAATTGACTTTCAGTCTCTGCTTTAAATGCAGTTGGAATTTCAAGAGTGTTTTTGAGAATTCAATATAATCATGTAAACAAATGTACTCCATAAATCATGTGACTCTTAGGTTTTAAGAATAGTTGTGTTAATTATTTTTCTTTTGGGTAGAAATAATTTTCAACTCAGGGAAGGTAACTATTTGTAATTGTGGTTTACTAAACACAAGTTTATTCCAGTGACTGATAACTTTTATTTTATCTCAGTATTTATAACCACAAGTGTGAAATTGTTCTTACTATTCCTAAAAAAGCATTAAGACTCAGATATTGTATAATTTTCATTAATCCATACAGCTAGCAAATGTGGAATACACTCTCAGACTATGTATAACTAAAGTCTGTTCCCCTAAGCACAGTACTACAAGTCAGTATTCAATTAAATTATAGAGATATGGAAAATAATTTCCTGCTTTTAATAACTAGAAAATGAATAGACTAAATAAAGCAAAACATACTAATAATTTTCTATGACCTTTTATATATATAACAAGTTTCAAAATATGTCCAAGTATGTTCTATTTAACCTTGATTAAAAATTGAGCTGTTAAGTATTGAATCAATGTTGAGATTTGAGAGTCTTACTCTGCCCTCTCTATGTCCAACTTACCTCCAGCTTTCATAATACCCAGAGTGATTGGAATAATAAAAAATTAGACAATGCCTTTGTTGTAATCCAGGAAAACCAGTGTTTCTAAAAATACTCTCTTCCACTGAAGTAGTATGCTTTGTTTTAAATTGTTGTAGGTTTTATATCACTTAAATAAAATGGCAACATTTTTTCCTTAATGGCAAAAATGGAAAACCATTTTATCCAGAGCAGATATATTTATTTGACTATAAATTGTGAGGAAGAAGCAAAAATATAACATAGAAACAGTATCATAAGTGCTTTAAAATGCTTTGTCATGGTTTCTACATAAATTTTATGTATATCTTTATCCATTTTCTTTGTCATTGGCTCAAGGGACCAATTCAGTGAATGAAAATTGACAGAAGAGAAACATAAACAAAACTCAATGGAATATAAATATATTACACACTACTATTTAGGTTCTAAAAGGAAGCTTCGGAGACAGTGTCTGATAATACAGAGAAAAAAAATGACAAAAAATAAATAAAAACACTAAATGTAAAGATTCTTTCCTTTAATGTCATTTTCTGAGATGAAGATAGCAACCAAATACAGAATCAAAATTCCTAATGAGGAACTCTACCCAATGTTCCATGACAATTTTCAAACTGGGAATCTAATACATTATACTAAAGGCCTCCATTATTTCCATTGTTAGTCTGCCTTCCTATAATAATTTTTACTAACATAATATTGTTCACACTATGAACATTTTTTCATGCTCATTCTTTTGATTAACAGCACTTAAGTTGAAGAGTTTCTTGTTTTGATGGATTAATTGTGTGATTTATATGTCAAATAAAATATCTTGGAGTTAGTATCATCCTGGATAAAACTATTATTATATAAGCATGCCCACATGAGGGATAGTGATGGAAAAGAGCCAAAACTTTGTTCAGATCCTTATAAAAAAACAATACAAAATGTAAAAATAGAGCAAATACTAGTGTTTTAGCTTGTTTGCATTTTATTTCAGGCTCTTATATTGGCTACTATTGCACAAGGAACTTAGTCAAGTTACTCAACTTTTCTAAGCATTAGTTTATTCATAGTATTAAAAAATGTCTATTTTCCCATATAGCTTTGGTGAGTAAAAAGATAAGGCACAGGCTATAACTACTAGTCCCAAAAGGCATAGAGTAGTTATTTTTAATGAAATTTCAATCAGATTTGCAGGTGGCATATAAGCAATCATGGTTACATAATATTCAACTTTATATATACATTTCAATGGACAAATATATGAATAAACAAGGAGAACAGCTCTGGGTTGTCTGCTATGCCCAGGAGTACAAAGTCTTTAATCCTTGTGTGGTTTCTCATTCTGAATTATTTTTCTTCCAACAAAGTCTATTGGTGAAAAACACAGCAAATATATAGAAAAGTTTGATATTTAAGTATTGAAAATTTAAATGTGATATTGATATTTCTAATGATGTTTTTCTTGTAAGAATTTTTGCAATACCCACTCATTCCTATTAAAGCAGGAAACATACACACATCTTCAGGTGAAATCAAATATGGATCACAGATATGTTTTAAGTCCCCTCATCAGTAAATTTACATCAAAGCTTGAAGTATTTTCAAAATTTTTGTATGTGCAGTACACCTTTAAATTACAGATTTCTACAATCATAATTATCTAATACTTTTGTAGTTTAAAAATTGAGACATTGTCTTCCAGCTCCCAAGATTATATACTTTTAGGATTGAATTAGCTAATTTTTAGTTTAATTCTTATGCCATTTAGAAACTTAGAAAATTGATTGTTATGAATTGGTAAATTAGTCACAGTTGCTAAACTTAACTAACTGTTATGATTATTCTTATTCTCAATATATATACCTTTAAATATAACCATGGGAATAAATAAGTATCAATCACAGAAATATAAGCCTATAGTCACCTTGATTGTAAAAAAAAAAAAAAAAAAATCTAAATTCATGGGAAGAAAACCAGAGGCCAGAGGAATTTGTTAACATAGAGGTAGAGCTCAATAATATATATAGATCTACAAGCATCTAATGCTTTTATATCATTTTATGCCCATTACGTAATTAACAACCAAGTTTTAAATTTTCATTATATTCACTTTGTCCTTTTATTCTCCAACTTGCATGAGGACAAGAGAGAAATCATAAGATGTTTTCTGATGCCAAAAAATGGCATTGTGTCCTCTTCTCAAGGCTAAACAATCAGAATAAATGAATTTTTTTTGTAATAATAACTTTGTGGAAATCACAATCTCTACAATATAACAGATTGGCCCTCTATCTGTCTTGTTCTCTGTCTCCCCAGCCGTCAGCATCATGTCTGTGATGGAAGTTCTCAACTATATTTTTTGTATTACTTTTTCTCTTTAGCATGAACAGGATGACTCAGCAGGTGATAAGTATTTTTTTTAATTTTTTATTTATTATTTAAAGCATTACATAGCTTATGATATATCATCTTTCATACATTTGACTCAAATTGTGTTTTGAACTCCCATTTTCACCCCAAATACAGATTGCAGAATCACATCTGTTACATATTCACATTTTTACATAATGCCATATTAGTGACTGTTGTATTCTGCTACCTTTCCTATCCCCTACTATCCCCCCTCCCCTCCCCTCCCTTCCCATCTTCCCTCTCTACCTCCCCTGCTATTGTTCAATTCTCTCCCTTTTTTTCCCCTCCCCCTTGCCCCTCATAACCTCTTATAATTTTATGTGTCATTGAAGGTCTCCTACCATTTCCATATGCTTTCCCTTCTCTCTCCGTTTCTCTCCCCCCGTTCATCTTTGTTTACTGTAGACTTTTCCTCATGCTCTTCCTTCCTGTTCTGTTCTTAGTTGTTCTATTTATATCAAAGCAGACATTTGGCATTTGTTTTTTAGGGCTTGGCTAGCTTCGCTTAGCATAATCTGCTCTAATGCCATCCATTTCCCTGCAAATTCTATGATTTTGTCATTTCTTAGTGCTGCATAATACTCCATTGTGTATAGATGCCACATTTTTTTTTATCTATTCATCTATTGAGGGGCATCTAGATTGGTTCCACAGTCTAGCTATTGTGAATTGTGCTGCTATAATCATTGATGCAGCCGTATCCCTATAGAGCGCTCTTTTAAGGTCCTCAGGGAATAGTCCGAGAAGTGCGATAGCTGGGTCAAATGGTGGATCCATTCTCCTATCCTTATACCCCATACTTCCTCCCCTTCCTTCATTCCCTTCTACCTAATCCAAAATTACTCTATTCTTCCCCAGAAATCCCCCTTATTTTGAATTAGTATCCACAATCTGAGAAAACATTTGTCCTTTGGTTTTATGAAATTATTTTATTTCACTTAGCATAATATTCTCCAGCCCCATTCATTTAGCAAATGGCATAATTTTATTGTTCTTTAAGGATAAGAGATTTTTTATTCTGTTTATATGCCACATTTTTTTTATCCATTCATCTGTTGAAGGATACCTGGGTTGGTTCCATAGTTTAGCTATTGTAAGTTGAGCTGCTATAAACATTGATGTGACTGTGTCACTGTATATGCTGATTTTAAGTCCTTTGGGTATAAACCAAGGAGTAGCATAGCTGGGTCAAATGGTAGTTCCATTCCAAGTATTCTGAGGAATCTCAGTACTTCTTTCTATAGTGGTTGCACCAATTTGTAGTCCCACCAATAATATGTAAGCATACCCTTTTCCTCAAATCCTCACCACTATTTATAATAATAAATGCTTGTATTCTTGATAATTTCCATTCTAGCAGGAGAGAGATAAAATCTTATAGTAGTTTTAATTTTCATTTTCCTAATTGCTAGTGATGTTGAACATTTTTTTATATACTTGTTGATCAAGTGTATTTTCTTCTTCTGTTAAGTGTCTGTTCAGTTCCTTACCTGTTTATTTATTGGGTTATTTGTTTTTTGGTTTTAAGTTTTTTGAATTATTTATATGTCCTGAAGATTAATGCTCTATCTGATATTCAGATGGTAAAGATTTTCTGCCATTCTGTAGGCTCTCTCTTCATGTTATTGACTGTTTTCTTTGTTCAGAAGCAGCCTCTTAGTTTGAATTCATTAGATTTATTGATTCTTGATTTTATTTCTTGTGCTTTAGGAGTCTGTAAGGAAGTCAAATTCTAGGCCAACATGCTGAAAACTTCATCCTACTTTTTCTTCTATCAGGATCATGATCTCTGTTCTACTTCATAAGTCTTTGATCTATTTTGAGCTGAGTTTTGTACAGAATGTGTGATAGAGCTCTTATTTCATTTTGCTACATACAGATTTCCAGGTTTCTCAGCACCATCTGCTGAAGAGGCTAAGTTTTCTACAGTGATTGTTTTTGGTGCCTTTGTCTAGTATGAGATAACTATATTGATGTGTGGTTTTCTCTGGGTAGTCTATTCTTTTCCGTTTGTCTACATGTTTGATTTGGTGCCCATATCATGCCATTTTGGTTATTATGATTCTGTAGTACAGTTTAAGGTCTGGGATTATGATGCCTCTTGCTTCATTTTTCTTGCTAAGGATTGCTTTGGCTATTCAGAGACTTGTATTTTTTGAAATGAATTTCATGATTGCTTTTCTATATCTATGAAGAATCTTATTGAAATTTTAATAGGAATTACATTAAACCTGTATAGTATTTTTTATAGTATGGCCATTTTGACAGTATAAATTCTGTCTATCCAGGAACATGGATGATATTTATCTTCTGGGTTTTTTTTTAATTTCTTTCTTCAGTGTTCTGTAGTTTTCAGTGTAGAGGTCTTTCACTTCTTTTGCTAGATTGATTCCCAGGTATTTTTTTATTTTTCAGACTATCATGAATGGGGTAGTTTTCCCAATTTCTCTTTCAGAAGATTCATTGCTGATGTATAGGAATGCATTTAATTTATGGGTATTGGTTTTATATCTTGCTGCTTTGCTAAATTCATTTATTAGTTTTAAAAATTTTCTGGTTTAACACTTTGGATCTTCTATATATTGAATCATATCATCAAGAAACAGTGATAGTTTGAGTTATTTTTTACCTATTTGTATCCTTTTAATTTCTTTCTTCTATATAGTTGCTCTGACTAGATTTTCAAGAATGATGATGAATACAAGGTCTGAAAGAGGACATCCTTGTCTTCTTCTAGTTTTTAGAGGAAATACTTTCAATTTTTCTCAATTTAGAATGATGCTGGCCTTCGGTTTAGCATATACAGCTTTTACAATGTTGAGTTATGTTTGTACTATCCCTAGTATTTATATTATTTTATACATGGAGGTGTGCTGTATTTTGTCAAATGCTTTGTCTGAATTTTTTGACATAATTATAAGATTCCTATTTTAATCTATTGATGCAATGAATTAGGTTTAATGATTTACATGTGTTGAACCTATATTGCATCCCTGGGACAAACCCTACTTGATCATGGTGTGCCATTTTTTTAAATATGTTTTTGTCTGTGATTTGCCAGTTTATTGAGCATTTTTGCATCTATATTCATCAGGGATATTGGTCTGAAGGTTTCTCTCCTTGATGTGTCTTTGTCGGTTTTGGTATCAGAGTGATATTAGCTTCAGAGAATGAGTTTGGAAGGGTTACCTTCTTTTCTAGGAATTCTATAAGTATATTTATAGAATACTTTGAGGAGTTTTGGTGTTAATTCTTATTTAAAAGTCTTATAACACTCGGCTGAGAATCCATCTGGTCCTGGGCTTTTCTTAGTTGGTAGGTTTTTGATAGCATTTTCTATTCATTACTTGAAATTGATTTGTTTACATCTTGTATGACCTCATTCAGTGTGGGTAGGTCATATGTCTCTAGAAATTTGTCAATGTCTTCAATATTTTCTAATTTATTGGAGTATAAATTTTCAAAATAGTGTTTAATTATCTTCTGTATTTCAGACATGTCCATTGTGATAATTCCTTCTTCATTCACAATTTAGTAATTTGAGTTTTCTCTCTTTTTCTCTTCATTAGCATAGCTAGGGATTTCTCTATTGTATTTCTTTTTTCAAAGAACCAACTTTATGATTTGTCAATTTTCTCAATTGCTTCTTTTGTTTTAATTTCATTGATTTTATCTCTAATTTTAATTATTTCCTATATTCTACTGCTTTTGGTGTTAATTTATTTTTCTTTTTCTAGGTCTTTGAGATGTAGTGTTAGGTCACTTATTTGTTGACTTTTATTCTTTTAATAAATGCACTCAGTGCAATAAACTTTCTTCTTAGTACTGCTTTCATAGTGCCCCCAAGATTTTGATATTGTATCAGTGTTCTCATTTGCCTCTAAGAATTTTTTTAATTTCATCTTTAATATCTTCATTTATTTATTCATCATTCAATAGTGCATTATTTAGTCTC
This sequence comes from Spermophilus citellus, assembly GCF_964194105.1. Classification (NCBI taxonomy): domain Eukaryota; kingdom Metazoa; phylum Chordata; class Mammalia; order Rodentia; family Sciuridae; genus Spermophilus; species Spermophilus citellus. The sequence continues at coordinate 74,673,994 of NC_138197.1, read as the reverse complement.
CATTTTTTAGAGTTGCTTCTATTTTTTATTTAATTGTTGATTTCTAAATTTCATTTCATTGTGGTTTGATAGAATGCAGGGTATTATATATTTTTTAAAATTTACTAAGAATTGCTTTGTGGTATAAGATATGGTCCATTTTAGAGAAGGAGCCATGAGCTGCTGAGAAGAAAGTATATTTGCTAATTGATGGGTGAAATATTCAATATATGTCTGTTAAGCCTAAATTATTGGTTGCATTATTTAGGTCTATAGTTTATTTATTTAGTTTTTGTTTGGAAGCACTGTCTATTAGAGAGAGAGGTGTATTATAGTTACCCAGTATTATTGTGTTGTGGTCTATTTGATTCTTGAAATTGTAAAGGGCTAGTTTGATATGCATAGATGCTCCATTGTTTGGAGTATGAAAATTTACAATTGTTATGTCTTGCTGATATATACTTCTCTTAATAAGTATGAAATGTCTCACTTTGTCTCTTCTGATTAATTTTGGCTTGAAATCTACTTTATCTGAAATGGGGTTGAAAACCCCTTCTGTTTATGCAGTCCAGGAAAGTGATATATTTTTATTCCCATCACTTTCACCTTTAGCCAATGGATATCTTTGCCCATGAGGTGAGTCTCTTGAAGACAGCATATTATTGGGTCTTGCTTTCTAACCCAATTGGCCAGCCTGTGTCTTTTGATTGATAAGTTTGAGTCATTTATATTCAAGATTATTTTTGAGATATGATTTGTATTACCTGTCATTTTGATTTATTTCTGGATTTTAATTTGACTTAGTTTTTCCTTTGGTTGAATATTCCCTTAGGATAGTTCTTCTCTTTGATGTTTTTTATTTTTTCTGTTCATTTCATCCTCATGGAATATTTTGTTGAGAATATTCTGTAGTATAGGCTTTCTAGTTGTGAATTCTTTTACTTTTTGTTAATAATAGAAGGTTTTAATTTCATTTTCAAATCTGAAACTTAATTTTGCTTGATATAAAACTTTTAGTTGGTATCCACTTTTTTTTTTCAGAGCTTGAAAAATATTATTCCAGGACCTCCTACTTTCAGAGTCTGGGTTAAGAAATCAGTTGAAATCCAAATTGGATTTCCCCTATATGTAACTTGATTTTTTTCTCTCATGGCCTTTAGGATTTTATCTTTATTCTCTGTTGATAGTAGTTCTGATTATAATGTGTCTTGGTGGGCACCTGCTGTAATTTTTTTTTAATATTTGGGGTCCTTTAAGCCTCTTGTATTTGATTTCCCATTCCATTCTTTAGGTCTGGAAATTTTTCTGATAGTATATCATTGAAAGCATTGTGCAATCTTTGGTTTGCATTTCTGCTCCTTCATCCATTGTAGTAACTCTTTAATTTGGTCTTTTTATGTTATCCATAATTCTTGGATGTTATCTTCGTGGTTTGCTACCATATTCTCTGCCTGGTCAACTCTATTTTCAAGATTATATATTTTGTCTTCATTGTCTGAGGTTATGTTTTCCGAGTGTTCTAATTTTTTGGTGATATTTTTCTATTGAATTTTCAATTTGATTTATTGATTCCTTTATTTCAAGGATTTCTGCTTGGCTTATTTTTCATAATCTCTAACTCTTTATTAAAGTGATCTTTCACTGCCTGTATTTTTTGTTTGATTTCCTTATACTATCCTTTACTTCACAAGTCAATTTAATTTTTCACGTTCAATACTCCTTCTTGGACATTGTTTTTGTAATGTGTTGTCAGTCAATTCTTCTATCAGAAGATCTTTTTTTGGCATTTTATTCTTTTGGTTTTAATATTGTCTGTGTGTTTTCTTACCTAGAAGTATGGCTCTAAGGCAGCACAAATTTTACCCTGCAGATCAATGGTGTTCCTGAATCTTTTCAGTACCTCACCTTTAATGGTGAGACCAATAACACAGTACTCAGTATTAAAAATATAGAGCCTTAAACATAATAGCTCCCACAAAACTTATACTACTTTCTCACATTAGACCAAAATATAAGTTCAAAACTATCTATAGATTGAACAGGAAATTTGATAAAATAACTTATAATTTCAAATGTCAGAGGACAGAATTTACTACAAGATGTTCATGGGAGAGGAAGAGAGAGGCTAGAAGCAAAAATTCACAGGAAGAGTGGAGGCAGAGCCGACAGAGGTGGGCTGTTGGTTGGAGAAAAGGAGGAAAGAAAATCCAAGGAAAAATACAAGTGAGAGGAAGAATATGAACAAAGAGAAAAAATTAAAGATATAAGAATACAATAAAAATGCAAAATAGCAATCATATATCATCATCCTCCACACATCAATGCATAAAATACACTCTGTTCCAAATATAGTTGAGATGGTAGCAAACAGAAAAATAAAATAAAATGAAATGAATCTCAATGGAAAGTCAAACTGTCTCCATCAGCATTCAGAAGCTTCTCAGCCCTATCTTTGGTGTCCGACAGAGTCCCTGTCCCAGATCAGCTCTCAAAGACCCAGTCACTATCCCACCAATCTGGGCTTCAGATACCCCAGTTTCAGCCTCACTGCATTCTCAGGATCCCAATGCTGCAACTTGCAAAGAGGCCACCAGGGATATGCTTATACAAAGGAGGGACCTGAGAAACAGAAGCAAGATGACAGCCATCAATACTCCCGCAGAAGACCCTAGGGGCCACCAAACACACAAGCACTCCCACAGTGGACCTCCAGGTCTCTGCTGGAGTCCCCCAAAAGAGGCAGTTGTCGTAAATCCTGGCCTCCAGGCCCTAACAGCAACCCAAGATGGGTGCAGCCATATGCAACCAAACCTAGAGTCTCCCCAGCAGCAAACCTCTGGGCAGTGGTATCAGCAGCAGTGGAAGTGGTTGGTGGCAACAGGGAACAAGTCAACAGTCTCTGCAGTGAAACAATGTTAGTGGTGGCTGCAGCAGCATCTGCAATTTTGACTGTGAGGGCAATGTCACCCAGGTGATCTCTGGGGGTAGCATCTGTGTCAACAGCAGTGTAGGCAATAGCTGCATCAGGGATAGACATGTCTGCAGTGGCAGCAGCAGGTGGCTGTAGTTGTGTTGGCAACAGCACCCAGAAAAAAAGAGCTCCAGGTGACCATGGGATGGCAGCAGTGGTATCAGAGGCAGAGACATTGGCGGTAGCTGTTTAGGTGGCAGCGGATTGAAGAAAAGACCTCAAGATATCTGTGGCAGTGGTATCTGCCAGCATTAGTGGTTTGTTTTTTTCTGACATGTACATTATCAGGACAGTTTTGAGAATTCCATCTGCCATTCAGGCTTTCTCCACCTGTTCCTCTCACATGATTGTCATCTCTATTTCTTATGGAATTTGTATATTCATGTATGCCAATCCATCTGCCAAAGAAAAGGCATCACTGACTAAAGGAGTAGCTATTCTCAACTCCTCCGTTGCCCCCATACTGAACCCTTTCATCTACACCCTGAGGAACCAGCAAGTAAAGCAAGCCCCAAAGGATGTGCTCCACAGGGCAGGGTTTTCTACAAATAAATGAAAGAAAATTTATCAAAAAAAAAAAAGGGACACTATAAAAAGCAACTCAGTAAAATCTTGAAAGTCATAAATGTCTTTATTAAGTATCCTAGTTCTCTAATAATTTCTTTAAATGCCATGTTACAGTTAATTTGAGATTTTCCTGTTCCATTTCTTCCACTTCCACACCCAAGTACATCCAACATATTGCTTAACAATTTATGTAAAAGTATGCTTAAATTTTCCAGTATAGAGTTTTCTTGTAAAAAAAAACATAGTCCATGATATGTAAATAGTTTTAATTCTGTTTAAAGACATGTTTAATTCTGTTTAAAGACAATGTTTATATCATTCCATAAAAGGCATGTGTGTGCTTATTACTAAGCACATAAACTTAATTCTGTCTTTGCAAACTCTTAAATGGCATTTGTGGTAATAGTTCTGCCAGTGAATAATGACTTAATGCTTTCACTAAGAATAATATGAGTGGTTAAATGCTTTTAACTTGAACTGCCCTGTCAAAACAAAAGCTGTGCTTCTGATCAAACCCAGTAAACACAAAAACATTTTTTAAGTACAATTTTGGTTTGATAAACTGTACCAAAAAAATTGTTTGTTTATATTTTTGTTTGTCCATTTAAACACTTGAGTTTTACTTTGTTGGCTTCATATCTATTATCACCCAACACATTATAATCAGTATAGCAAGTTTCTTTTTGATAAATGTGTGGAGGAACATTTGTTGGACTCTTGAGTAATCATATTTGTTCTTAACTTATATTCAATATAATTGTACGAAAATTATATACACTAGAGCTTCAAAGGCAATACTAAAGTTAGGAGGTTATTTTCTTATTGTAAGATTAATATCAGGGAAATGCAAATCAGAACCTCAATGCGCTATCACCTCACTCCCATAAGAATGATTACTATCAGAAAGATATCTGATAAGTATTGGTGAGGATTTGGAGAAACGTGACTGTTTCCACACTGGTATTGGGATTAATGTAGCACTTAATGGAGGTTCCTCAAAGACTCAGAAATACAAATGCCATGTGATCCAGAAATCCCACTACTAGCTATATATCCAGAGGAAGTAAAAAAGTGTGTTGAAGAGACATTCACATTTTCATTTTTATTGTAGCAATATTCACAAGAGCCAAGAAACGAAGACAATCTCTCAACTGACAAAGAAAGAAAATGTGGTACATAATGAAGTATTCTTTAGACACAGGAAAATAAATGAAATTCGATTATTTGCAACAACATGAGTAGAACTGCAGATCATTACATTCAATGAAATAAGTTAGAAACAAAGAGACAATAATGCATGATCTCACACCTATGTGAAAAAAATACATACAAAGACAGTAGGTTGATTTCATAGGTGAGTAGAATGGTAGTTACCAGAGGTGAGACTGGGGAGAATAGGAAGAAAGGAACAACAGGGAAATGGTGACCAATATGTACTAAGTTTCGGTTAAATAGGAGCCCAAAGTTTTGGTGTGGTATAGCACAACAGGATGACTACAAAAAACAATATGTACTGTGTATATCAAAATATTAGAACAGAATATTTTCAATGATTTCACCAAAAGGAAATAATACTGGTGTCTTACACCAGATATGTTTAACCCAATTTACATATTACATAATATACGCATGTATCAACACTGTCCATGGTACTTCATTATCATATAATATTTATGTTTTATGTATATTTCATAATAAATTTAATTTAAAAAAAACACATGGACACTTTCATTGTGGGGGAAAGTTTGTCTTGCATTTATTTCTTTTCCTTTTTGTCTTCTTAAAATATTTTTGTTTTATTTATGTATCTATCTATCTATCTATTTATTTATTTATTTGTGGTGCTGAGGATCGAACCTATTGCCTCATGCATGCTAGACAAGTGCTCAACAACTGAGCTACAATGCCAGCCCTATGTTGTCTTTACTTTTGAAAGAAAACTTTACTGGGTACAATATTATTGGTTGGTAGGAGTTTTCTGTTGCTATTGTTTTGTTTTCTTTCAGCTGTTTGAATTCATAATCCTACTGCATCTCCTAAAATTTCTGCTGAGAGGTCTTTTGTAGGTGTACTTAATCTCCCTTACTTAATCTCCCTTATTATTTGCTTCTTTTCTCTTGCTCTTTTCAAGATTCTCTCTTTTTCTTTCATCTTTGATAGTGTGGTTACAATACATTCTGGGATAGTCTTATTTGAATTGATCCCTATTGGGGAGCTTTACTCTTTAACCCTGAATATTCATATCATTCTCAAGGTTTGTAATGTTTTCTGCTATCCTTTTCTGAAATAATCTTTCTACAAATTTATCTTTCTCAACTCTCTTTTGAATGCTAATGACTTATACATTTCTTCATTTTTGTCACTGTTCTATAAATTCTATGAACTTTTTCATTATTTTTAGTTTCTTCATCTAACATATTTCTTTTCTCAAATATATTCATTTGAAAATATTCTCTTACTGCAGTTTTTGACAGGTTCTCTTTTTGATCCGCTCTGATATTAATGCTCTGAATTGCATTTTGTCATCATATTTTAAAATATTTATTTGATTTGCCTGTTATCACAACCTCTGTGTTCAATTTATCTAAAACATTTCTGAATTGTTTCTCTGAATTTTCTTGAAGTTCGCTGAACTCCTTGAAACAGCTATTTTAAATTCTTTGTTAAGTGGGTTAGGCATCTCTATCTCTTAAGAGCCAGTCGTTGGTGCCTTATTTTTTTTACTTGGTGACATCATGCTTCCTCAGTTGTTCTTAATTCCTGTGGTCATGCATTCATGTCTATTGTTGAAATGTATGCATTTGTTGAAAATGTATGCATTTGTTCCAGCCTTTCCAGTCTCACTTTGTTAAGGAACATCTTTTAAAGGTAAGCTTATTCAGAGATTCTGGATAGATCACCTGGCATGATCTCTAAGCCTATAAACACTGCAGCCATTGCCACAGGATAGCCACAGTGGCAACCTGTTATATATTTCTTTGGCCTTATAATCTTGGGCTGCCCAGAGTAGCTCAAAACTGGAATGTAATTCTGTGACCATTGAGCCTTGCGCAGTGCTTCGGGGATTTGAATCCCACAACTGCTATGATCTTTTATCCAAGAGATTTGTCCAAAATCCAGGTCTATTACACTTGGCTGGTGGTTTTGAGAACAAGAAAATGAGTACATCTTAAAGGACTTGTGGTTTCTCTTTTGCCAGCATGAGTCTAGAAGCTCAGTCCATGGATAAAATCTTAAGTCAATAGTGTAGCTGGCGCAGTGTTTACCATGGTGGGTCTGACATTGGGGTCTAATGGCTAAATCCTATGCTCATGTACCTCTCCTTTCCCCAAGTAGATGGTGTCTTTCTCCACACTGTGCTGCCTGGGGTTGGGGAGAGGTGACAAAGATAGCATGAAACTATCCATTCTACCCTCTTTGATGTGTCAATTTTTATTCTTATCCTACAACCAGGTTCTATTGATGTTTCACCTGGTTCCTTAGCTGTTATGGAGCTTATTGCATGTGAGTATAGTTGCACAAATTATAGAGCAATGATGGCTAGTGAGTCTTATTCCACCATCTAGCTCTGCCATTCAAAAAATTCCACTCACCTTTCAAAGCAGTGGTGAGACCTGGTAGCTGAAATATGTTTCATTGGGTTAAATCTAGCACTAATCATCCTCAGAACACCTTAGAATTAAGGGGTCATATTATTCGTATTATTAAAAAGTAAGTGTCCTTTTAGCTTTTGGGTAGAAGTGTAATAAATAGATCAGTTAAATGAAAAGTAAAATATTAAGAGATCAGGAGAAAAACTATTAAGGTAACAGAAGCTAAAAACAAAGAAGTAGAGATAGAAAAGAAAAATGAGCAAGTGGTTGAGGAAGAAGAGAGTCAAGGCTTTCATTAATTTAGATTTTGAGAAAAGATTTTAAAGAAGTTTATATAATAGGACATTTAAATAAAATTCTATGCTTTGTCTAATAGAGATTCATCTTTCTTTTCTTCTAAAAATATTAGGAAGTTTACATGGCTGACAAATGCACAAATGAGGGAGATTGGATATTTAACTTCTTAACTTCTTTCTTCCTCAAGCTTTTATATAAGCTGCCTCATATGGTTTTTTCTCTGTTTAGAAAAAAAATGAGATGAGCCAAATATTTAGTCAATGCTTGATAATCAATAAATCTCAAACAATGATTGCAATATTTATTACTGTTAAAGGTTTTAGAGAGAAAAATAGGAAAACAATCTCTACTTGTATTTAAAAACAAAGGCAATCGAATATACTTTTCAGAATTAGGAAATAGTTGTTATCATTTCTACATAAATATGGTGAATCAGTCATTTCAATGCCTAAAATAAAGTGTATCAATTATAAATTCAACACAACTCAGTGCCATTGAATTTTTCTATGATTTAACTAGTGTCTCCTACTCATCTTTATTTATTTTTCTCTCATCTCTCCCATGTTCAGAGACTCTTGTCTTCCATTCATCAATGATTGCACTTCTGAAATTTAATACACACATGCTTTGTGCATTTGTTATATGTTAAAAACTAAGAAGAAATTGTTAGATAGGAAAATGTATGTTACATATAAGCTTATCTATAGCATATGAGCACTAAAATTATCTGGTTATAAATTTACATCTCTCTATGTAGAACAATTTTACATACATAAGTTTAAATATTTAATGCCATATTTCTAAATATTTATTTTCTTGGTTCATAACTATTCTTGCTGTAAGAGGATGTCATATGTATTACCATAAGGAACAGTTCAGTTAAAGTATACAATACAATGAAGGGAAGTAAATGCAACTTTTAGCAAACATTGCTATAACATTAGTTGTGGATATAGGGAGGCTCTTCCTAAATGTAAATGATGATAGAGTGATAACACTCATCAGAAATCATTAACACTGGCCATTTTGGAAGACACTTAAATCAGACTAGAAACTCATACAGCATTTTCTACCATTTCCCTGTGTTATTGGGAGGAAGATTTGACCATGTTGCCAAAATTTAAAGGATTACAAACATGCTAACATTCCTGAAGATAGGTCCAGAATTTCTCAAAGAAAAAAGTATGAATTCAAACAACAATAGGAGAATCAAATTCTAAATCAAAATTTTATACACTCAATATCACATGTTATTCATATACAAGTCTTATTAACATCAATATAGTTTATATTTTTCTTATCAATGTTAATAAAAAACCCCGATACCAATTATTCATCTGTATCATTTAATGATGACTCTGCTTGGCAATCTTCATTTACTTAATGAATTCCCAAGGTTATAAGAGACAGATAAAAATAAATCCAACTCCACTTGTATCACATACATAGATTGAAATAGCCCTCATTTTATGTTGTGCAAATTAGAATTTGCAGGAAAATGTAATATTCTCATATGTTTAAGGAAAATATTATCTGTGTGTAGGATTATAGGTTTGCAAAATATTTATTTAAAACTTCTGTGAAATGCAAAGAAAAAGGTTTTAGTGAGTAATGAGAGAATACTTTAGTCAAATTAATCTTAACTCTGTTTACACATAGATCCTGTGTGAGAGAAAAAAGTAGGATTGATTTTAATATAAAATGTTCCAACAAGTTTACTGTAAAAAAAAATCATAATTTTGTTGGTCAAATATTACTGGTCTCTAATTAAATTGGATGAATTTAATTAGAGATTTTCATGAAAAAGTTAAATCACTCCATTTCTTTTGAGAGTATCAAGGAAATCAAATAAATTTGCTGAACCAATTGGCCAGCTGTGAAATATGACTATTTAAGAAACCCAGGTGTTAGAATTTAGCTTAATCATCAAGAAAGACCAGAAAGTAAGTTTCTTATTCTTCTATTATTTAATTTTCAATATTAAAAGGTTTATAAATCTACAATTATATGTGCCAATTGTAATTTGAAACATATAAATGAAATGGAATATATATTATGTTAGAGAATAACAAGCTCACTTGTTATTTATTGCTGGGAATATCATGAAGGGGTCCCAAGACAACAGGCCTGGATTGTTCTTTTTATTATTTTTCCCTATGCTTAAATGCTATGCTGGGCTGGATATAGGATTTAAAGAGGGCATTCTTTATCTGAAAGGAATATCTTCTTCCCAGTAATTGTTATTTTCATCATCCAATTGTTCATTTGCTACAACCATATTGTAAAAATGATTGAATCATGCATTTTATAAATGTAAATATTTCTAGGCAATGATTTGTTTTGAGAAAAGAAGTTTCCCTTTCTTGTCCTTTTGGTCTTTTTACTAGAAAAGTAAATGAGGCAAGAAGAGTAATTGCATTAGCCAAACTTGAAAGTAGTAAATTTATGAGAAGATGTAAACACATTTCCATGAATAAACATGAAGTTTCTCAAGTGAGGTGATTATTACAGTGACTGGCTGTTAAACTTGTGAAAGTTGCCTAAGCTACAAGGGGCTGAGTTTCTCAAAATCTAATATCTGAAGGTAAGCCTAAGCAAACTTTGAAAACTTTCAAACTCTTATTTTGATTATGTTGTATTCTAGATTAGTTTTGTAATATTGAGGAAAGGAAAAAATAAATTACAATATTTTCATGTTTTTATAAAGTAAATATTTTTCAAATAATTAGTAACTTGATTTTTAAAAAATACTGGAAGAAATAGATTCTATTTAAATGTTATCACAGATCCCTTCTGCCAGTCAGAGGAAAAAAGTCATTTTCTACCTGTTCCTCTCACATGAGAACCTTTTGGCCATGGCCTGTAACTGTGGATTTTCAAAGAAGAGAGATCAATATTTGACTCCTGGTAATACAAGTTATTTGGATGTAAGATAGCATGCAATTTGGAGAGGGATACTGGTGAACACAATGTTTTAATTTACTTCACATAAAACTAATCTCTATGAGTATTTTAAAGTGTTTTGCCCTATCTTCGATTTCATTCTAATATTTTTTTATACTATAGGAGAACATACACTTTATGTTCTAAAACGGAGGGAAAAAAGGATTGACAATGAGAAATCACACTGTACCCAAAGAATTCATTCTACTAGGGCTAACAGATGACCCAGAGCTTCAGGTTGTGATTTTCATCTGTTTAATTATCACATATGTATTGAGTGTTGCTGGAAATCTGACAATCATCACTCTCACATTGGTGGACTCACATCTACAGACTCCTATGTATTTCTTCCTCAGAAACTTCTCTATATTAGAAATCACCTTTACAACTGTCTGTACCCCTAGATTCCTGGGCGCAATTATTACTAAGGACAAATCAATTTCATATGATGATTGCATGGCTCAGTTGTTTTTCTCCATCTTCCTGGGTACAACTGAATTTTACCTTCTAACGACCATGTCCTATGATCGCTATGTAGCCATCTGCAAACCCCTGCATTATACCACCATCATGAACAAGAGAGTCTGCATATTGCTTGTGTTTTGTGCTTGGCTGGCAGGATTCTTAAACATCTTCCCACTAGTTATTCTTTTTCACCAGTTAGATTACTGTGGCTCCAATGTCATTGATCACTTTGCTTGTGACTACTTTGCCTTATTGAACTTATCCTGCTCAGACAAATGGCTCCTACAAGTGGTCGGAGTTTACTCTGCAATAATGATTCTGCTTTTCACTTTGGCATTAATAATTCTATCCTACATGTTCATCATAAGGACAATTTTGAAACTCCCTTCTGCCAGTCAGAGAAAAAAGGCATTTTCTACCTGTTCCTCTCACATGATTGTCATTTCCATCTCTTATGGAAGTTGCATATTCATTTATCTTAATCCCTCTGCAAGAGAAACATCATCAATGACCAAAAGAGTCACTATTCTCAATACCTCTGTTGCTCCCATGATGAATCCATTTATATACTCTCTGAGGAATCAGCAAGTGAAGCAAGCCTTTAAGGACACCATCCAGAAAGTGATGCATCTCTCTGGTAAATGAAAGTGTTAGTAATGATAGAAAAATAAAGTTCTTATAAGTGTTTTCTATTATGAACAACCTCTCAACACATTTCCTTCATATTATTGTTAGTTGCTTTTTCCTTTAGCATTTCATTGCTTTCTGTCATGGTGTTCTTAATAAATTTGATAAAGCTAAATATTGCTGCAGAATTTTCTGACATTTCAAATATTTTAGCCAAATATATTTGAGCAAAGAAGAAGACCTGGGTTAATGACTATGATTTTAAATAGAAGTAGTTTGCTTTGGAATAGACAAATGTCATTAAGTTTGATGAAAAGAGGGTTGGAATGGATGGGAACTTCAAAATTTTCATTCTTACCTGGTAATTAAATAAAGGTTAATACTAATAATAAGTGTGACAATAATGAGGAGAAGTAATAAGAGGATGAGAGCAGAAGATACAATAAAAGTTTTTCAGTATTATTATATGGTCAACTAATTTGGGTGTTTTTTTTTTAGAATTATACTTCTTTGTTCACAAGCAGAACAAATTAATGGTATCACAATGCATTTGCGATGATCAAAGAAGAATCAGATGAACTATCTTAAACTATGGAAAATTCTACAATGGATTTTTGTAAGAATTAAATCTAAGGAAAAAATCCTTATATCTATTAACTTGAATTTATTAAGATATTTTAAAAACGTCATTCTATACAAGCTACTCTTGTTAAAGTGTCATTCAAAAGTAAGCTTTTAATTTTTATGAACCTTAATTCTAGATCTTTTATGGTTAATGCTTTCTATGACCCAAGAAATCTTTGACTACTCTCAAGTCACAAATATATTCACTAAAGTGTTCTTGAAAAAAAGTTTATATTTTTTTAGCAATTACATTTATGTCTATGATTCAACTTAAATTTATTTTTGTGAAGTAGGGGGCTTGTGATTCATTTCTTCCAAGTGGGTATTCAGCTCCACTATCCTGCCTCCATTTGTTGAAGACTCTCCTTCCCTGTTTGATTGCTTTGACACCTTTCTTAAAAGTTAAGTGATTAGATGAAAAATAAATGTTTGTAGGTCCTGTCTTCTATTCCACTGATTTATGTGATTATTGATACTTTGTACAATAATCCTAGCATTGCTTTACAAAATTTAAGCCTCAATAAAAGAAAATATGGAAATTAATCTGAAGTGAATGAATGAGATCAAGATGAGCCTAAGAACATCCTTAGGAAAACATTTTTAAAAATTGTAACAGAGCTTTGAAACTCTCCAAAACTACAAAATATCTATATACCCACAAATAAGTAAAAACACACATATTTTGTAGTGCCTCCAAGTGAAATTATATATGAAAAATATTTCATTAATTTTTCTACTCAATTTTACCACAAGCCTCTCCTCATAAGTTATAAGTTAATTAATAATACCACAATTAATCAGATTTAAGACAATCAAAAAATTCATGTGCTGGAGTTGAATAATAGGTATGTATTCCCCCTAATAAAATAAATTATATTAAAATAATAAATAATAAATAATAAAGTAATAGTAATAAATTATAAAATGCTAAAAAGTCACATACAAATTTTGGTAAAATTTGGTACTTGGTAAAGAAAAATTTGTTTATTTCTTTTATAAACAGAAGTTTTATAAATATTCTTTAGCATTTACCTTGGAAAAGAAAACCAGAAGCATGAATACAGTTCAGTGGTATTTTATAAAATAAAAACCAATATGACCTTCCCCTGCTCACAAAAAAAAAAATCCTCTGTGAGTACATTGTATATTACAGGGCTCTTGGAAACTGACCTATATTAATTTTGTTCCAATTATCACAGAAGGACTCTATCACAACTGCCATTGTTTTTTAAAGCAGATAATCTTAATTGTCAATGCTCAAATTTTTCATTACAAACACCTGAACAGCTTGAAATGTTTGCCAAATTGAGAATAACACCAAACTCTTTAAGCATTGAAATTTGTTCTTGGAAATTTGTTCTGAGGCATTATATTCAGATCTTCCTACAATAATTCTATAATATGTTCTCCAAAGTAACACAAACACTTGAAGAAAGTTTGCTAAAATGAAATTACAATATATAACCATCCCTTTTCTATTGGCAGTAATGGAAATTACTAGAAACTGTAGTTATGCTCTTTTCAAAGGATCTGCATTAAAATAAATTAAGTGGTAGAAGAGGAAAAATTCAGTTTTAATATCCTCAAAACATATATCAAAAACATAAATATTGATTTTTTTCATTAATCATATATCAAAAACATAAATATTGATTTTTTTCATTAATCATAAGAAGAAACAGATCATCCAATTTAATTAAGATCTGACATTTAAAAATCTAAAGTACTTAAGCTAAGGAACCGATCAATTAATTAGAACAATTAGAGGTAAAGAATATAATTTGTGTGTTTTCTGGGTTCTTTACTGTAGTTATATATTATATCCAGAATACCAACAAGAGTTCTCAGATTCAATATCAAACAATGGAATTTGGGCAAGCACTCTCAGTATCACTTTTATTTAATACACACTGCATGCACATGATGCAGGTAGTGAAAAATTTTATTAATCATGTATTGAAAAGACAGACTGGTAGTGTTGCCAAAAGTGCACTGAGTCAGGATGTTGCTCAAAGTTCCTTATACTAAGTACTGCCATAAAAATAAGTGTAAAAGAAGAAAGTATCCTCTTCAATTAATTTCCTAAGCTTTCTTTGCACTGTTTTTCTTTCGCCTTTTCTACAAGAGGTATTAACTGCTGATGTTCTGCTAAAGTCTCCAACAATTCCATAATGAAAGGCAGATAATCATGCTCCCTTCTGATATTTTAAATCTTGTATCTATATCTATATCAAAAGTATAGATATAGATACAAGATTTAAAATACACACACATATATATTGTTTAGTTATATATGGACACAATACCTTTATTTCATTTATTTTTATGTGGTGCTGAGGATCAAACGTGCTAGGCAAGCTCTCTACAGATAAACCAAACCCCAGCCACAATCTTGTATCCTTTTTTAAAATTTGTACTTCTTCAATAAGTGTCTGAGTTTTGGCAACTTCTGATAAAATAGCATTTAACATATTGCTACCCTGATCTGTATTCACAGGTTCCTCTGAAAGTTGTCTTTGAACCTCTGCTATCTTCTGCTCATATATCAGTTTTCTGTAAGACACATGACCATCAAATTAAATTGAATTTCAACTTCACTGTACATTTGTATAAATTTTTCTATGTCTGCCCATACTTTGCTGATCTTGTCATCTAGATTGCATGCACCTAAATCAATTGGTCCTTCTTTTAAACCATCTACTTCATACAGTCTTCCATTAACAGGAATATAACTGACAAAATGAAAAACATCTTCTTTGGCTGACGTCTTTGCATTAAATTCAAACATTTGCTGTCTGGCAAAACTGTGGTGTACCTGTCAAATCACATTTGAATTCCTCAGGGAGGGCCAAATCCTTCATAGCTGCATCAAAACTCTGTGACAATTCTTTAAAATCTCATAATGTCTCTCCTAAAAGGTCATCTCGATGGGTACATTTCAATAACACACTTGCAATGGCTTGAGTAGCACATGCATTGTTAATTACCTGCTTCACAAAAAAACATCATGTCAAGTCTGAAATCCTGAATAACAGTGCCTGCTGGTTCTTCTGGATGCCACTTTAAAAATTAAGCCATGAACTAGCTTTAACTTTTCAAAATTCTCAGGCTCTAAACTCCATATTTCTTCTACTTGGGACCCATGGCAATTGAATCCTTTAATGAGCTCAGGAAAGACCTTGGGTCACTTTCCATGAGGCACCATTCCCTGGCATTTCCAGTCATTGGCCCTGCCCCCCCCATACACACACACACACTCCACCTTGCATTCTCCTTAGTCCCCAGCACCAGCTGCACATGGCCATAGATCTGAGCAAACCTGTTGCAGAGCTTGTCTGGTAGAATAATTATTGAAACAGTTGGACACCACCTACAAATCTAGAGTGTAGGTGTTCATATGACTGTTTAAATTTAAACCTAGGGGCTCATTTAATCCTCTCAACTATTTTATGAGGTATGTATAATTAATATTCACCATTAGTCAGATTTATTTTTCCTTAGGTCTATTAAATAACTGCCAAAATTATATACATATGAGAAAGAGAGAGCAGAAAATGTAAAATTTGCCAAGAAAAATGAATTCAATTTGATTAAATCATGTTATAAGCATGTACAAAGTACCACAATGAAACCCATCATTCTTATACTTAATATGCACCAATAAAAGAAACTTACACATGAAAAATGATTAAAATTACAATGAACTGGTAAGAGTTTAACTTTATGGAGAACTGAAAGTGACTTCTACAAATGACTTTGGAGATTTTAACAGTAGGGACAAGAAATAACATCTGTGATACTATTCTAAATACTCTATTTTGTATTAAGCAAGCCATATGCAATAAGTAGTATTATTTCTAATTTATAGTAAATGAACAAAGTGAAATAGATGTTTTGAGAATTCAGTATTTTGGAGATTATGGGTGGCAATTATGGGATATGTCTACTTCTCCAATATCACAAATCAGAGTCATGTATTTACAATATACTAATTTACTTTCATTTGAGATAGTGTTTTAGATGTTTCTGATAAAAAATGACTGTTGTTAGAGAACTTTATATTAATTTATTATGATTATTCACATTCTACTTAATTTTGTTATGACAAGTTTGGAGAATATTGTAATGAAAAAGGGTGATTCTTCCCTAAATGTTCTAAAATTCTCATGGGGAGAAATAGTACAGGCAATGTTATCATTGATGATGATAGAGGTTGAATTTTCTGCTGTTTACCTTATATTATGGTCAACCCCACAATAATTGTTAAATGTGAGCTCATTTTTGTCCTAAGGCTTTGATATACCTTGTCTTCTTTTGCTGTCACTTTAGTTTTCATTCTTATCATCTCATAGTTTACATTATAAAGAATCACATTATTTCT
Organism: Spermophilus citellus; assembly: GCF_964194105.1. Lineage (NCBI taxonomy): Eukaryota > Metazoa > Chordata > Mammalia > Rodentia > Sciuridae > Spermophilus > Spermophilus citellus. The sequence continues at coordinate 74,657,547 of NC_138197.1, read as the reverse complement.
TGATTAAAGATTTACAAGACATTAGCCCAGAGTATTAACATGTATGAATTGCACAGTTTTCCTGTTTGCTTTTTGCATGGACTGACTGAATCAAGTAATAAACCCCAGTGTTTCTTCAATATATAGCGATAATAAGATTATAAAGTTCTCAAAGCAGTGGCAAAACTCTTCCCAATTGCTCTCTCTGGCTTCAACACATATCATGAATCATGAACTCATCTTCTACTTAGTTTATCCAGTGTACCAACCCATGTATATTAGTCTCCCAGTTTTATTTGAAGAAAAAAAATTATAGCAACAACTCTACCCTAGATTTCTAGACCATGTCAAACTATTTCAAGTGCTTTTCATTTTGTATACAGGAAACATTGGGGTTTACTTTTTGACTGAGGTTCATGCACAAAACAAGAAAACAGTGAAATAATACATGTAAAATATCTGAGATAATGTCTCATAAATAATATAATAGGTGATTATGCATGCATACACTATGTATTCATACCTCAACATCTACATATGGATGTTAACAGTATTATATAACCAGAATAAGAATCTTCTTTGTTCTTCCTAATTTTTTAAACAATTGTGATAATTCAAACATTATCTAAATATATTTTTTAAACAACAGGACTGCAAGTATGTGCCAGTTATTTAGGTAGATAAGACCATTTCCACTCTACTCAATATGCTAGACATTTATCTATAGAATTAAGTTTTATAAAAACATACCAAGTGCTATATCAATGTAAAGGAGGGGATTGTTCAGAATATCTGCATTATCCAGGAGGGAGTATAAGTAAATACAAATGTAATGAAATGGATATTCTGGGCAAAGAGAACCATGATTATAAATAACACAATTGTAAAAATAAGGAATAAAGCATATGGTCAATCATGAGGAAATGATTAGAAAGCAGAAAATATCAATTACTTCCTATTTATGTTTTCGAAGAAAGAGCTACTTTGTGGGAGGTTACTAGTGATTGAACGCAGGGATGCTTAACCACTGAGCCACATGCTCAGCCCTTATTAAATTTTTTTACTTTGAGACAAGATCTCATTAAGGTGCATAGGGCCTTGCTACGTTGCTGGGGCTGGTTTTGAACTTGAAATCCTTCTGCTTCAGCCTCTTCAGCTGTTAGCATTACAGGCACGAGAGCTCTTTTTATTGAGTCAATCTATTATGAGAAACACATTAAGGCCATGAAACCAATACTCACTCTCTTTAGGTGAATATTACATTTTGAACTGTGTTAAGACTTTACTGATCCTTCAAACATTATAATAGTCCCTTAGGTGGATATTTTTTCTATTCCCTTTAAAGAATGTAGAGAGCCACAGGAAACAGGTAACTACATATGGCCAATACATATCAACATATATTATGTGGCCAATACAAATCATAACAATAATTTGAGTCAAGAGTTTGCCCCAGCAACTCCTCGGGAAGGGGAGAAACTCTGCAAAGTAAACACATCCAAAACACCACACTTAATTATGGGGATTTCTTTTCAAATTATGATACACTAGACAATTAAATATTCTGAAGAAAATTGTTCCTTTGGAATTAAAGTTAAATCTCTTGGACAACACATAAAATTATTTCTGTCAAAGAAACTCAGGATCCCCTGATTCTTCTGTTGCTAAGGTCAGATATAATCTATGTCTACATGATAACTTGGCACACTTTCAGTATATTCTACTTTCCTTTGGCTTGTGGGCAAGACTCTGTCATGTTTGTATTGAACACTGAATTCTCCACATCAAGAACCTCAGCTGTATACATAGAAGGTGTGGTTCATAATTCATTATCTCCCCCATGGCTATTACTTGGTCATTCTCCATCATGCCTGACATCTCTTTCTGATGATTATCTCCAGAATTTTCTTTCTCCTAAGTTTCCTCTAGAATATCTATTTGTCTACTTTTAGTCTCCTGTGTGTCAATTCCCAAGCCTAAGCCACTTCTTTTTTACTTCATCTATATCATTGGTTATATTGCTATACATAGATGGATATATTGATTTGGTTACATAGGATCACATAAATGTGTGGGAACAATGCAGAAGTCTTATCAATATGAGAGTAATTTTTACAATGTCCTGAGATCCCATTTTTCTTACCTATCCCTGGTAACAGGATATCTATCACTGTTCAGTAATAAAAACATTTGTTCATTATTGTCTCCCAAAGTCTTTATTGTAATATTGAAACCAGGGTTCAAAACAAAATCAGAATCTCTGCTTCTTATGGTGGGTAGGGTCTATGTAAGTTGCAGTCCCATCTTATTGTTAGCAGTTAATCACAGCTAGGAAATGCCTCCCCAAGTCAGCTCAGAGTGTCACAGTTGTCACAGCTGGATTGCTCTCCACTACTACCAGTTGTACTATTCTGATTAGATTCTCCCAGTTATCACACTTTTGTTGTTGTTTTCTTAACTTGAAATATGTCCTTAGATGATAATGAACTATCATAACGACACTCAACAATACATTTAACTTAGGGAAGTTCTGTCTCACTTCTGGATTACTCTATATGATCTTAGGAAACACTGTCTGTTTCCATGGTGACCTTGGGCAAGTGGGCTCAACTCTCAAGCACCAATTTTCCCACATGGAAATTAGGAACAGTAATTTTCTCAGAGGGTAGTTTTGAATATTTAATAAAATGAAACTTAAAAATTTATTCCAAACATGCCAGTAACTTTCCTAGTACTTAATAAAGTATAACTATTAATATTATCTTAAACTACATCAGTAATAATGTAATAGCATACAACCATTCACATACAATTACTCAAAAATATTCTGTTGTTTGAAGGCCTGTAGTGTTAATAGGACAACTGTTCTTATATAGCACCTAATGTGGTTCTCCTTAATCACAGTTGCAATATCCCAGGTTTCTCATCTCTAAATTAGAGATTATAATAAATTTTATTTAATTTATTCATGTGGATTACATTTCAAGAAATAAAATTTTAAAGCATTTTATGTTTTTGCTTATTTTGCATCTTCCCCCAACCTTCAAATATTCTTATTTGTCTTGATTGCTGAGGAGCAGCTTTCATGGAGACTCAATTTTGTAAAATGACTTTGAGGTTGATTCAAAAAGCTTATTTTAAAATCTTTCCTCAAATGTCCTGATAATTCCTTAAGCCATTGTCACTCTACATTCTGCAATCTGTATATGGGGTAAAATTGGGAGTTCATAACCAACTTGAATCTAATGTATGAAACATCATATGTCAAGAGCTTTGTAATGTTTTGAACAACCAATAAAAAAAAAGACAATGAAGAGATGAAAAAAATAAAATAAAATTTTGTATTTAGTTACATAGAGTAAATTCTATTCTCTTCAAATATCCCTTGATATAAAAAGTATACTCACAAAACAGACTCACAGAAAAAAGAAAATCTGTGACCACTTAATTAACTTGATTTGATGTGAAATCAATGCTTCTATCAAACAATGAAGCACTGGTAGTCCACACTAACAAATAAAATGATATATCCAGAACATATAAATAATCCTTAAAACACAAAAAACTGAAAACAAGTTTTTAAAAATGACTAAATATCTGGGGCTGGGGATGTGGCTCAAGCGGTAGCGCGCTCGCCTGGCATGCGTGCGGCCCGGGTTCGATCCTCAGCACCACATACCAACAAAGATGTTGTGTCCGCCGAGAACTAAAAAATAAATATTAAAAATTCTCTCTCTCTCTCTCTCTCTCTCTCTCTCTCTCTCTCTCTCTCTCCTCTCTCACTAAAAAAAAATGACTAAATATCTGAATACAAACTTTACTGAAAATACAAAAATGTCAAATGTCAAAAAATATGAATGTTGCTCAATAGTATTGAACTGCAGATGTGAGAACTGAAGTTCTTATTGGTCTTAAGGAAGACAAAAATTAAAAAATCAGTGAAATCCTACCATGTATCTATTAGAATGACTAAAGCTATAAACACACAAACAAACAAACAAACAAAAAAGCCTAAAACTTGAAAAAAGATGAAGCCAGAGAAAGAGACTCTCACACATGGATAATAGAGTATAAAATGGTGCAGCCTGACACTTTCTTGTGGTGTTAAATGTACATGTAACAACAACAACAACAAGAAAAAGAGAGATGAAAACAGCCATCCCACTCCTAGTTAAATGAAAACATATTTACACAAACACATCTCTGTTAATTCACATAATATCTTTAGTCATAGTTGCTATAGTGATCATCTTAATGTTCCTCAGAAAGTGAATGGAAACACAAAAGTGGTATATTTCATGGAATATTACATGGATTCACAATTGACATGAATAAAACACAATTATACTAAGTAAATGAATGCAAACCCAAAGTCTGTGTTTTATATGATTCCACTCGTATGACATTCTAATGTACAAAAACCATAGATAGAAAACAAATCATTTGTGGTCAGAATTGAGAGGGTACATGGGTTGTTGTGGGGACAAGTGCATGGAGTACTGCATACATGGCATATGTTAAGAGCATTTGAGTGGCAGGCCACTCCCCTGTGCTAGGTATGTGAGTGGCAAACGGAGGCATGAAGCCATGTTGTTGCAGTCCCTGTGCTTGCTCCGATGCCTGCTCCTCGATTGGTTGCTGCAAGGATAGTTAGCAAGAAATTGCATTGGTGGTTGCCTATAATCTGCTTAGCAACTGCCTGAGTATATGTACATGGTAACTGCACGATAAAATCAGACCTGCTTCCTGCTTAGTCTCCAGAGGTCTTGATCAGTGATTCTACAACCACACTCTCCTCTACCCTGTTCCATGGACCTTCTAGTTGGACTAGAGTGAGCCCATGCAGGTTGTCCAAAAAGGGGCTGCATGAGAGACTTTGAGAGATGAGGCAACTAATACTGAAGAAAAAAATCATCAGCTGTTCTTTATTATGAGTGGAAAACTTGCTTCTCACAGGCATATACATTAGCAGTTCTGAATTACTCAATGTTCATGAGATTTAGACAAAGTGAATATATTTTCATAACCATAGCAAAGTTCCTCCCTACCAAGGAAAGAAATTATAACTAAATAAATGAGGAATGCTAGGCTGAACTCCACATGTGAGAACTGAAGTTCTAAGTATTATTACAAACTTGGATTTATTTTACATAAAATCAATCTTCATTGTTGATTGACTTTATACTTGAAAATTTGCCAATTGACTAAAGTGTATTTAAAATCCTCAAATGAACACTTTGGTCATTTTCAGTCATTTGGGTAGCTGCTCAGAGCAGGAAAAAAATACATTGAATTTTGCATCATGCACATTCCAAGGGGAGATTAAACAAGATGATGTTCTGCTTCTTGCTTTGCATCTTATCTCTTAAACAAGTGCCCTTTTCATGGTATACTCAGTGCCACATTTTTCCATTTTTGTGTTTTTAATTGATTTTGGTGCTTCAAGTGGTCTCCAAGCAATGCAATAAAGTACTATTTTTAAAAATAAGAAGGTGGTAATATGACATATGGAGAAAATACTCTTTTAAATATCCATAGTTCAGGCATGAGTCTGTTGTCCATGAGTTCAATGTTGAATAAACAACACTACACATCCAGAAAAAGAAAGAGGCTTACCCTAAATATGATAAAGTAAAATCTTTTGTACATATGAATCTGTAGAAAAGAAGAGAAACAGCTAAATTAGTGGATTTTTTGAAAAAAGCATACTGGTACCATTTTTGAGAGGCTGAAACTTAAGAAAAATTTGTTCAGGAATAGGAAGATGTTAAAAGCTAGAGCTAGTACTTGCTGCCTTCCATATTTCAAAAGATGATAAGGTATGGAAAATGTAAAACTTGAGGTGAGGCAGGATCAGCATTTATGAAAAAAATGCTAAATACCTAAAACATGTCAAACAAACAAACAAAAAAGGGTGATATAGAAGAGTACATTTTCAGGATTACTGAGACTATTGTGCTTTATAGGGACATTGGAAAAGTAACCTATAGAACAGAAATTATGCATAATCTGAAAAAAAACAAATGTTCTTAATGAAATTATTGTGACCAGAGGCTTATAGGAATGTAGCCCTATGGATTTTCCCTAGAAGTAAGTACTCAGTTTTGCTGCTTCAGTGTGTGCAGAAACTACTGGAATATAACTGCCACGAATAATAAAGATCAACTCTTCCTACAAGTTTATATACATACATATGCATAGACAAACTATTAAGACATTAATTCTCATACATCCACATGGATGTATGAATTAGTATGCATACATAGATTTTCTATCTCTGTCCAATAACATGCTCTGAGAAGACGTAAATTAATAGAGTCAGATTGCAAGAACCCAGGAGTCAAGCTGAAAGAACAGCCAATGACCAAAGCTGCAGAACTTGAGAAACAAAATAATTTGGACTATAAACTGAAAAAAATTAAGATTAACTTTTTCTAGTTTATATTGTTATAAATATATTATTTAACCACTATTTAAAAAGATAAAAAGATAGTTTCTTCTCAAGAAGAACACCAATTAATAAACACAGAAGAAATGAGGGAAATACAAAAACATTTGAAAATCACGATAATAACTGAGGCAAGCAAGATCACTACAGAATGCTAAAGTTAGTTGGTCACATTTTAAGGAAAAGGTGGATTGTGTATTATCAAGCTATCTCCTCCAAAAAAATGGGGAAATTTTTCATTTGGAGAAAAATGAGGAAGCTGCCATGTAAACAAAAAGTGGATTTTGGATTTGATCTTTAAATATTAAAATTAGTCCTGGGTCCAGTGGTGCACACCTGTAATCCCAGCAGCACTGGAAGCTGAGAAAGGAGGGCTGAGAGCACAAAGTCAGACTCGGCAACTTAGCAATGCCCTGAGCAACTTGCAAGACTCTGTCTCAAAATAAATTAAATAAATAAATAAATAAAAATGCTGGGGATGTGGGTTCAGTGGTTAAGCACCCCTTGGTTCAATCCCCATTACCAAATAAATAAATAGTGACAACATCAATGACATTTAAATAAAATTTATATTTTAGCTAACAATATTGCATCAAATTTAATTTCTTAATTTCATAATTAGCTTATTCAATTAGTAGAAGTTGATTGAAATATATACAGAAACTCAGTATTATTCTTACGACTCTTATCTATACATAAAATATCACAAAATAAAAAGGTTTTAAAACCCTGACTCCTCATCCTATCTTCTAAAAGTACAAAATATTATAGGAGCCTTTAATTATGTCATAAAATAACATACTTTGTGGCTATACCATCTACCTCTTATTCAAAGATATATCTATTCAACTCTTACTCATGAGAAATTATTTAGCTTATTATATTTACTTGATAACATTTTTAATTGATGTCTGACCATCTCATGAGTTTCCACAGAGCTTTTCCTCCATCCTCCTGAAATCATGATCAATTTCATCAAGCAATCTCCTGAAGAAAATTTCCATTGGATAGCCCAAAATATGACTCTCTCATAAACCTGTCTTGCAGTATCAGTTTTACAACTCAAGTTGAGCCAAGGTTCCTAAACACGTGTTTTGCCACTCAATTACTCTGCCTTAAAATATTATTATTATTATTATTATTATTATTATTATTATTTTTAGATACACATGACAGTATAATGTATTTTGACATATATACACACAGGGAGTGTAACTTATTATAATTAGGATCCTATTCTTATGATTCTACATGATGTGGTATAACCCTCTTTGTGCATTCAAATAGAAAGCTGTAAAAGTTATGTCCAATTAATTCTACTCTACTTCCTATTTCTTCCCTTTCCTTTGTTTCCTTTTGTCTAATCCAATGGATTTTTAGTCTTCCCTTCTCCACCATTTCTTGTTGTGAGTTAGTATCCACATATCAGAGAGAACTTCCAGACTTTGATTTTTTTGGGACTGGCTTATTTCACTTAGCATGATATTCTTCAGTTCCATCCATTTGCCAGCAAATACCATACTTTCTTTCTTATTTGTGGCTAAGTAATATTTAATTATGTACATATATATCACATTTTATTTATCTGTACATCTATTGGAGGACAACTAGGTTGATTCCATATGTTAGCTATTATGAATTGAACTGGTATAAACATTGATGTGGCTGTATTTTAAGTCCTACCTTTTAAAAATAGAATTACTTCTCAATATATACAACCAGAGAGAAATCAAATTACAGAAGTAGTGTATATATATTCATTTTTACTCTTTAACATTTCAGTTTATCAAGGATCATAGTTTTCTTGCATTTTATTGTAAACATTTTACAAAATAAGAAAATAAGTTTTATACTTGCTCCTCCTACAACCTTTTCCGTTTTTCATTAGCTGCTCCTGCCTTGAATACCCTCATCCATGTATTTCTTCTTTTACCTTGGTGTGTATTAGTTTTTCCTACCTTTTTTTTACCTTTTTTAATGATCTTATCTCTGCAATTTTTCTCTCCTGCTCTTTTCAGCCCTTATATAATAGCAATTTTAGTACCTTAAATAACAAAGTTTGAAATGTATTCCAGAACATTACTACAAGTTTACAGGTGGATTATGTAACTATGTAGAACACTAACAACAACTTTTTGTTTTTCCCAAGATTGATTAGTATGTGACTTTACTCTGCAGTGATTGTAATAAATAGGGTTTAATGTCTTTTGTCAATGTGATACTGATACACGCAATGAATAAAAATATCAATACCTGAGATTTGCCCAGTCTGGGACTCTTAAAACAAGGCATTCACTAAGCAATGAAGAAATAATTGACTAGCATGGTGGTTCACACCTGTAATTCCAGCATGTAATCCTCAGGAAGCTGAAGCAGGAAAATCACAAGTTCAAAACCAGCCTCAGCAAAAATGAGGTGCTAAGTAACTAAGTTAGACCTGTCTCTTTACAAAATACAAAATAGGGCTGGGAATGTGGCTTAGTGGATGACTGTCCCTGAGTTCAATCCTTGGTATCCCTTTCCCCTCAACAGGAAAATATAATCATACCAATAGAAAAGTAAACAGTATGAATAAAAAAAGGGAACAAACCACCTAAACAGCCCACATCAGTTCAATAATTGATCTCATTGACACCTGAATGGAGGAAATATCAGAAAAATAATTTAGAAAGTTTATAGCTAAAATGTTTGATGAGCTTAAGTAGATGTAAGAAATGAACTTAGAGAAAAATATGGAAAGTGAAGTATCATTTCAAAGAAGAGATAGAGACTGTAAAATAACCCAATGAATATCCTAAAAATAAAAGACTCAAATAATAAAATTAAAAACTCAATAAGAAGCTTCATAATTAGACACTTTGAAGATAGATATTCAGGTCTTGAAATCAAAGTATATAATATTGAAAATAGAGTCAATAATAAATAAAACCTGTTGAGACCATGATCAGAATATTCAAGAAATCTGGGATAACATGAAGAGATCAAATTTAAGAATCAGTGGGATATATGAAGGCTCCAAAATACATACTAACAGATTGCATATTTTTTCTTTTTTATTGGAATTTTGAATTATGCATGACAGTAGAATTAATTTTGACATAATTATAAAAGCATGAAATATATCATGTTCTAGTGCAGACTCCAGTACCTTTCCTTCTCTTTCCTTTTCCACACTCCCTGCTCTCTTCTCTCTACTTATTTTTCTGCCATTTACCTATAGTTATTTTTTAACTGTAGTTATTTTATTTTATTTATATATATACACTACATAGTGTGTATTTTAACATATTATATATTAATGGAGTTCCACCTCTTACAATTTTGATCCCATTCTTATGATTGAACATGATGTGGAGTTACACTCGTCATGTTTTCATATATGAGCATAGGAAAATTATGTCAGCGTCATTCTACTGTCTTCTATTCTCTTCAAAAGATGAATAAATGAAGAAAATGTGGTATGTATACAGAATGGAATATTACTTTGCCAGTAAATGCATGAAACTGGATAAAATCATGCTAAGTGAAATAAGCCAGTCTCAAAGAATAAAGGCTGAATGTTCTCACTGATATATGGATGGCAACCATAAGTTTGTAAGTTTCTAGCTGTGGAAGTGTACAAGAGAGCAAATTTCCTCTAGTGAGAAAAATCCTGAGGAATAACAGGCATTTTGTTTTCCACAGTTGGAATATTCTGCAGTTTCTCCCAAGAACTAGTAGGATAACTAATACATATGCAATGCCTAGCTACTGTGGTAATGCCCTCCATGAAGAAATTCTGTGCTAGAGAGCCTTATCAGCCTTGATCTTGATATCAGACACTCAGATCCTGGAATAAAGGAAGTGTCTTGTTAGACAACCGCAACCACTGAGCCTGAACCTGTCCACATAACAGTAACTTTATACAATTAACTTTCTTGAAAGCTACACAAAGCCCCTGATATTGCACATTACAAATTAGTATGTAACTGAGGAATAAGCTGCATAATGTTGCTAACTCTGTAACCTGCCTAGTGATACAATAAACAATATGTACTAATGATGCCAATGACCTAAAGTAACCTGTTGATATAAATAAAGCTGGCAGCTGGTATGGGATCAGCCTTTATTCTACCTCTGTACCTTACTTCTGTCTTCTTTTGTTTTCTTTACGATAGTTATTCTTTAATTTCTTGTGGCTGTCCTTGATGATGAGATTCTCTGTTTTCCAAATCTTAGAAATGAGATGGCAATTCAAATAGAAAAAGCATTTATAACCCTAAATAGTCAAGTTTAAAAAGAAGTCCTCTTCAAGACACATTATAATGAAAATGCCTAATATGCAGAATAAGGATAGAATTTTAAAAGCCACAATAGAAAACCAGCAGGTCACATTTATATGTAAACCCATTTGGATTTTAACTGAATTCTCAACCCAAACACTAAAAGTTAGAAAGTCTTGGAATAACATATACCAAGCACTAAAATAAAATGGTTGCCACCCAGTATTAACATATCCAGTAAAACTTTCCTTCAAAATTGAAGTTGAAGATAAAATCTTCAATGCTAAGCAGAAAGATTTCATGCACTACAGAATATATTCAATGACATATTTCATGCAGAATAAATAAAAAATAAAATAAAATAGGAATAGAATTGGTCTAGAAGAATAGTAAATTAAATGAGAAGTAAACATTAAAAATAAGTCTCAATTAAGCATTAGAAATTATACCAAAATAGCAGGAAATAAGAAAGCATCTTTCTATAATATCATTGAAGGCAGTTCTAAGAGACAAATTCATAGGACTGAGTCCCTACAGTTAAAAACTGGAAAGATACAAATTAAATGATATAACATTACACCTCATGGCCATAGATTAATATGAAGAAACTAAGATGAAAATTAGTAGAAGACAGGAATAATTAAAATCAGAACCAAAATCATCAAAATTGAGAATAAAAAAATAATACAAAGGATCAATGAAACAAAGAGTTGGCTTTTTGAAAGGACAGACAAAATTAATGAACCCTTGGCCAAACTAATGAAAAAAAACAAAGAATCTTAAATTAATGAAATTAAACATGAAAAAGACAATATCACCACAGACACTACTAAAATCAAATAGATCATTAAAGACTATTTTGAAAATTTATACTTCAATAAGCTATGGAATCTCAAAGATACTGACAAATTCCTAAAGACATACAATCTACCCAAATTAAACAATGATGATATTAAAAATGTAAACATACCAATATCAAGGAATTACTTTGAAACAGCTATTTACAGTTTCCAACAAATAAAAACCTAGGACTGGAGATATTTTCAGCTGAGTTCTATGAGACTTTTAAAGAACTAAAGCCAATCCTTCTCAAATTCCATAAAATTAAAAAAAAATGAGGGAATAATTTACACCAAGCCCTGACATGTTCATTCTATGAAGCCAATATTATGGGATACCAAGAAGACACATCAAGGAAAGAAAAAAATAGGCCAATGTCTTGAATGAACATAGATATAAAACTTCTTGGCAAAATATTGTCAAACTGCATTCAAAGACGTGTTAAGGAGACACTGTGCCATGATCAAGAAGCTTTCAGCCCAAGGACGCAAGGTTGGTTCAACATATGTGAATCAATTAGAGTTATTACCCATGTAAGTATAATTAAAAACTAGAATCACATGATTATTTCAATATATGCAGTAAAAGCATATGACACAGTTCAGCACCCATTCATGTTTAAAACACTAGAGACTCCAGTGATAGGAGGAACTTATCACAACATTATGAAAGCTATATATGACAAACTCAAGGATAACATCACACAGAATAGAGAAAAACCTGAAAGCACATCCTCTGAAAAAAAGGAATGTCAAAGATATCCATTTTCTCCACTCCTATTCAACATAGTCCTTGAAATTCTAGCCAGACCAATCAGGCAAAGGAAGGAAATTAAAGGGATACAAGTTTGAAAAAAGGAAAGTATTCAAATTATCCCTGTTTTGTTAATGACATGTCTTATATTTAGAGTTTCCAGATAAAGCTCTACCAGAAGACTTCTAGAGGTGATAAATAAATTCAGCAAAGTAGTAGACTACAATGTCAACATACACAACTCAATCACTTTCCTATACTTTATTAATAAATATGCCAAAAAAGAAATTAAGAAAAGTATTATATTTATAATAACTTCAAAAATAAAATAAAATAGTTGAAAGTAAATTTAACCAAAGAAGTGAAAGATCTGTATAATTAAAACAATAGAACACTGAAAAAAGAATTTGAAGAAGACCATAGAAGATGGAAGGACCTCCCATTCTTGGATAGGCAGAATTAATATTGTCAAAATGGTAATACTACCAAAAAGCATTATAAAGATTCAGTGAAATGCTGGAGGTATCCCAATGCTAGACTTCAAATCATAGAGTTATAGTAATAAATGGATTATGGCATTGGCACCAAAACAGACATGAATACCTTTGGATCACAAGAGAAAGTAGAGACAAATCCACAGAGACATAGTCGTGTGATGCATGACAAAGGTGCCAGAATGTACATTGAAAAAAAAAATAGCCTTTTAGCAAATAGTAGTTAGAAACCAAATATCCATATGGAGAAGAATGAAACTTGACCCTTGTAATCCTGCACACAAGTAAACTCAAAGTTATTCAAAGGCCCAGGAATTAGATCAGAAACTCTTGCAAATAGTGGAAGCAAATGTAGCTTCAACACCTGAACATATCAGCAAAGGCATTGAAATCATCAAAAAGACTCCTAAGCATGAGAAATAAAACCAAGAATCAATAAGTTTAATGGCATCAAATTAAAAGCTTATTCACAGAAAAAGAAACAATGGGTGGAACCAAGATGGTGGGCCAGAGGGTGACAGCATTCTGGGATTCAAGTTGTGAGACTATGGCTTCTCTACAGGCAATATTCCTGCCCCCCCTGTGCAGGAGGCACCATGCCTGTCCAGGGCTCCAGGCCTCAGTGTCAGAGTAGGTCTTCCAACTACTCACCCAGCAGTACTGGATACCTGAGTGAGACCATCAGCAGCAGTAGCAGCACCTTCCATGAAATTTTGGCCACCCACCAGAGAAGAAATCATGGATGCTGCTCCCACAGAGGACACCTAGCAGCTACCCATGAGTAGGGACTCTGGTTGCCACCCCTGTATGGACCCCCATCTACCAACATGGGGCTCCGCTGGTCACCACCATCTTGAAACTCTGCAGCATCGGACATAATCCCTTAAACGCAGAAGCCTGCCTGCACCCAGGTACTTCACACACTCTCTGAAGTAAGCAGACACTGTAAGCCACAGAGCTCATCACTGAACTCATCATCCAACACCTTCACTAGGCTCCCCCTACCCGACCTGACACCCCACCACTGAAAGCAGGAGCCCCCATCTTTTGTAGACACAGAAATAAAATGAAAAAGCAAAGGAACAAATCAAAAAAGAAGCAGAGATTCTGAAAACAACAATAACAAAAAAAAGTGGAAATTTTTGAAATAAAGGAAACAATAAACCAATTTAAAAATTCAATAGAAAGCATCACCCTAGGCCACTTGGAAGACAAAACCTCAGGCAATGAAGACAAAATATATTATTTTGAAAAAAGAGTTGACCATGGAGAGAAGATAAATAAACATGGACAGAACTTCCTAGAAATATGCGATAACATGAAAAAAACAAATTTTAGATTTATTGTGATAGATGAAGATGTGGAGATACAAACCAAAGGAATGCAGAATCTTTTCAGTGAAATAATATCAGAAAATTTCCCAAACCTAAAGAATGAAGTGGAAAATCAAATATTGAAGGCTTAAAGGACCCCAAATGTACAAAATTACAACAACCCACACCAAGTCATATTATAATGAAAATGCCTAAAAAAATAAGGATAGAATTTTAAAGGCTGTGAGAGAAAACTATACAGGGGACAACCAGTTTGGATCTCATTTGATTTCTCAACCCAGACATTCAAAGATAGGAGGTACTAGAATAACATATACCAGACTTTGAAAGAAAATGGATGACAAATAAGAATTCTGTATCCTTCAAAATTAAGTTTTAGATTTGAAGGTGAAATAAAAACCTTCCATAAGAAACAAAACTTAAAAAATTCACAACTAGAAACCCTGCACAACAGAACATTCTCAACAAAATATTCCAACAAGATGAAATTAAAAAATAGAAAAGTGAAAATCATCTAAGAGAGGAAATACACTAAAGGAATAGTCAATCAAAGGAGAAACTAAGTCAAATTAAAAACTAGAATTAAACCAAAATGACTGGGAATATAAATCATATCTCAATAATAGCCTTGAACATTAAAGGTCTAACTTCATTGATTAAAAGAAATAGACTGGCAGATTGGATTAAAAAATAAGGCCATCAATATGCTATCTCCAAGAGACTCAACACTTAGGCAAAGATATCCACAGACTGATGGGGAAAAACATATCACTCACATAAAACACACAAAGATGCAGGGGTTTCTATTCTCATAGAAGTTAACTTTAAGCCAAAGTAAATCAGAAGGGACAAAGAAAGCAATTTAATATTGATAAAGGGAATTACATCAGAAGACATGATAATTTTAAATATTTATGCCCCAAACAATGGAGCATCTATGTACATCAAACAAATCCTTCTCAATTTCAAGAATCAAATAAAGCACAACACAATAATACTGGGTATATTTTAACATGCCTCTGTCACCACTGGATTTATCCTTCAAATAAAAACTACATTAAAAAGTTATAGAAGTAAAAATTATAGCTGAAAATTTAGACTGAACAGACATATATAGACTATTTCATCCATCAGTGACTGAATACACTTTCTTCTCAGCAACACATGTATTATTCTCTATTATAGACCACGTTATGTGACCTATCACATGTGATGGCACACAATGTTCATATTACCTTAATATATTTTTAGCATTTGTAGGGTTATTTTGCTAGCTCCCTTTCTATTGATATTGATTTTTGTGTTCTTGATTTTTTATTGATGAGATTTGTTTGATTTTAATCAAATTTAAGCTGCATTATATCTTCTCAATTTCATATATTTCTGCTCTTACTCTTACTTTTTCCTTCCTACTACATAATTTGAAAATAATTTGAATGTTATTCTAGCTTCTTTCTGATACAAGTATTGTTATTCTTAATGATTCCAATTCTGATGGATGTGAGTTAAAATCTTGATGCAGTTTTGATTCACATTTTTCTGATGGCTGAAAATGTTAAATTTTTTAATAAAATTACTGGCCATTTGTACTTTTTGGCTTGAAAAAAATATGTATAATTAATTTGCCCACTTAATACATTATTTGGGGAAGTTTTTTGTTGCTTTTGTTGAGTTTTTTGAGTTCTTTATATGTTCTATATATGGATAATCTCTCTAGAGAATAGTGAGCAAAAAATTTCTCAATTTCATAGGCTGTCTCTTCACTCTGTTGTTTTATTTGCTGTGCAAAAGATTTTTAATTTGATGTCATGCATTTATCAATCTTTGGTATTTTTAGAGCTATGGGAGTCCCATTCAGGAAGTCTGTGCCTACATGTTGGAGTCTTCCCCTATGTTTCTCTCTCTCTTTATTTCTCTCTTTCTTTCTTTCTTTCTTTCTTTCTTTCTTTCTTTCTTTCTTTCTTTCTTTCTTTCTTTCTTCTTTTTTCTTTCTTTCTTTCTTTCTAATAGCATTTGCAATTTGGGGGGTCATACACCTAGGTCTTTGATTCACTTGGAGCTGTGTGTGAATGTGTCTGTGTGTGTGTGTGTGTGTGTGTGTGTGTGTGTGTGTGTGTGTAATGAGAATCTAGTTTCATTCTTTTGCATGTAGATATCCAATTTTCCCAGCCACATTTATTAACGGGTCTGTCTTTTCCCTAATGTATATTTTTGGCACTTTTGTCAAGAATCAAATGACTATAGTTTTTGGTTTTGTCTTTCTGTCTGATATTCTATTCCACTGGTCTATATTTTTTTGTTATTGTTGTTGTTTGTTTGTTTGTTTTGTTTTGTTTTCAGTTTCAGGCTTGTATTTTTTTAATTATTATGTCCCTATAGTATTTAATATTTTTAAAGATGAATTATAGGTATGAAAGAAATAAAAAGAATACAGATGGAAAAGGAAGAATTTGAATTACCCTATTTTCAGATTATATATCTAAATTCACTTTTCTCAGCATCAGTTCTTTTAAAAGCTAGATTTTCTCCAACATATGATTTGGCAACTTTGTCAAATATCAGATAACTATACCTGTGTGGGTTTATCTCTGTGCCTTCTAGTCTTTTCCATTTGTCTTTATGTTTTGCTGCCAATATCATACTGTTTTGTTTTTATAACACTACAATATAATTTGAGATCAGTTATTGTGATGCACCCAGGATCACAGTTCTTGGTCAGCATTGCTTTTGTTATTCTAGACCTTTTATTTTTCCAATAAAAAAAAAATTCTTCACATCTGTGAAGAATTTCAAAATCTTTCACTGATTTTAGAATTAATTTCTTCTGGATTTTCTAGGGCCTTTGCTGAGAGCCATAGCCAAGTAAGAATTATGTATGGCATTTTTGGTTGAAAGGTGACCCTGCTCAGGGATTAGGGTGGCTCCAGGTTTAGGGTGGATCCTGCTGGGAATAGGGCGTGTCCTTCTGCCTCGGGTGCCTGCTCCTTGAGTTCCCGTGGAGTTCTCCTGGGGTTCTGAGAGAATTGGTACGCAGAGCCCAGTGGAGGGAGTGTATTTTTCCCAGAATGTGCATGTAGAGTGCCGGTGAGAGTTAGGGAATAAAGAGTTGCTGTTTGAATCTACAAGGCTTTTGTGGTGGCTCGGTTATTTTGTGCCCAGCCAGACTGCGGCAGGCCTTGAGTTGTATCACTCAATTATTTATTGGAAACTTTCTGTTTTTTTAATGTAATTACTCAGTGGTATAATTTTGTTCTTAAAACTTCTTTCATACTCTCTGAGAGATTTTTATCTCTTGATTTCTTATCTCATTTCTTTTATAACCTATTCCCCATTTAAACAATTATTGTTCAATCTCCATGCTTTTAAGTGGTTTCTATAATTGTTCTGGTTGTTGGATTATAATTTCATTGCATTATGATCTGATAAAACACATAGGATTATACCAAATTTTGTATTTGCTAAAATCTACATTGTGACTTTGAATTCGGTCATTTGTTGGAAAAGGTTATATGAGCTGCTGAAAAGAAAATGAATTAAGCTCTCTTTCTGTGATATATTTTGTTGATATCTGTTGGGTTCATTTGATTTATAACATTATTTGTGTTGGAACAATCTTTATTAATTTTATATCTGGACAACTTATCTATTGTTGAAAGGGGTGGGGTTGAAATCACCCAGCATTTTTAACTTTGGGTTTAACTATGATTTAATGTCAAGAAGTATTTGTTTTACATAATTAGATGCACTGATATTTGTGGCATAATTATTTACTATCATTACATTTTCTTGTTGGATTGTTCCCTTCACCACTATGTAGTGGACTTCTTTGTCTCTTTTGATTAATTTTTGTATATCTTTGCTTTGTCAGATACAATTATCACTACTATTGCTTGTTGTGGGACTCCGTTTGCATGGAATATATTTTTTCTCTTTTACTATCAGCTTGTGGATGTCATTGCGTATAAGATGAGTATCTTGCAAGCATTTAGTTAAGTCTTGTTGTTTGATCCTTTTCTGCCAATTTGTTTTAATTGGGGAGTTGAAACTGTTTACATTGTATGGCTAGATATTTGTTGTTTCCTGCAATTTTGGTCTGTTTGCTATATTTAATTTGGTTTTAATTTTCATTTAGTTAGTTGCTCTTTAGAGGGAGTTTGAGGCTTTCATTCTGAATTTCTCTGTGTAATATATATGTGCTTTTGGCAGTGCTTGCTAAGTGGTTATGAATTCTTTTAGTTTATTCTCATCACAGAAAGTTTTCATTTCTTATTCAATTATGAAAAGTTAGCTTTGTTGGATATAGAAGTCTTGAATGGCAATTGCTTTTAATGAGAAGGTAGTTTGTTACTTCAGGATATTTTTTAAAAATTCTTGCTTATAATCACAAACTCTGATGAGGTAAGAGTGACATTATAGGAACAGGATTAAAGTAGACTGAAAGGATAACAGAAATGTTAGGAAAATATAAGTTTACATTCAATTTATAGAGCACGGAAACATAGTTTCCTTTATATGTCTTTTAAGTTTGCTCAGTATAAGGAATTTGGGTCAAGTATGTAAGCATACCACATAAGGTAAGAAATGTTGAGAAATACCTCTTGTAAGAGAAAGATAAAACCTAAGTACTATCCAGGGTGGAATATAGCATAACGCCTGAAGGCATCATTTGATTCAACAACAAACTCAACATTAATTAACTAGATGAATGTTTGTTTTAAATTAACTAGATGAATGTTTCTTTTAAATTTCTATACTTAAGCTAGTCACTAGAAAGTGTTAAAAATAGCCTTGAAAATTCTCTCCTAATTTTCAAGAATGCACAGAGTAATGGAATTCACTAAAGATTTCAATACAGTCTAAGGGTTGGGAAGAATGAGTATAAGGTTCTAATGACAAGCATACAATCAGTATTATATCTAGTGTTATGAAAAGAGGGATGTGGGGTGTCATTACAACATGTTACTCAAAATGCTAAACATAGTGTTTTCATATATGTGTGCTTGTGTGTGTGTGTGTGTGTGTGTGTGTGTGTATTTGCCTGCAAGTTTTATAATCACTTCTAAAAAAGATTAGTGTTAATTAGGCTCTGAGAAGCATACTGGGCCATGTGTAACAATATCGACATGTCATAAAAAAAAGTTATGATCAAATACTGACTGATGATGCCACAAGAGTAAGAAATACCTTACCTAATGTAATAGGTCCTATGTAATCAGGTAACTCCAACTCTGTAATTATTATGAATTCTTCTTGGTGTAAAATATATTTATTACTATTTATCTAAGACCAAGATTTTGGTACAGGACACCCGCCTATATGCCAAAGTTTCTGGCTCAGTGATTAGGGAACATCTTCTCCATAGAATGAAGTCTATGCAGCTTTTATTAATTGTTAAATATTTTTCCAAATCCTTCACATATATTAACTAATTTAATCACGCATCCTATGAGACTGACTTGTATATAGAAGAAAAAAACCCTAATTTTCTAGATAAGGAAACTGAGTACAGAGTAATAAGTAATTTTCTGACCAAAAAAAAAATGAAATGGATTTTAAACTATATATCCTAATTATTTTCTATGGAAATATCTATGGCAATAGAATTTAACCTTTATTTTTTTTTATTTTATTTTTTGGTACTGTGGATTGAGCCCAGGAGTGTCATAATCCCTGAACTACCCCCAGTCCTATTTGTTTATTTTTTATTTTTTGGTACTGGGGACTGAACCCAGGTGTAATTAGCCATTGAGCCACAGTCCCAGTCCATTTTTTTTAAGGAACAATTTTTTTAAGTTGTTGATAGACCTTTATTTTATTTATTTATATGTGGTGCTGAGATTCAAACCCAGGCCTCATACATACCAAGCAAGGATTCTACCGCTGAGCTACAACCCCAGCCTCCCACATTTTATTTTTTGAGACAGGGTCTTGCTAAGTTGCTGAGGTTGGATTTGGACCTGACCAAAACTTTTTCTAAAAAAATCAAAGTACAAAAACTTGGCATTTTAAAAGAAGAAATCATTTAAACAAGCTTTCTCAAGATTAGCTTGTCTATCTCTTTAAGTGAAGACATCCTCAAATATTAGCAATGATAATATTTATTATTTTAACTAGAAAATAAACTAGGTGGAATAGGCACAAAGTTCATAAAACAATACTCAGTTCCACCAAACTATTATGAAATTTGGAAGAGATTAACTTGATATAAACTTCAAACTCCAGGCTTCCAGGGTACATTGTTTTCTACTTCTTTTCCCCTTCTGTCTCTGACACCTGAGGTTGTTCATGGCAATGGCTTCAGTAATTCTGACTTCCAGTGGGTTACTATTAGGAGTGGAAAAGCTAATGAGTAGTAGTAAAAGTTGATAGATAACTAAGGAAAAAGCACTCACTTTAGAAAAATTACATATATTTTGTATATTTCCTATTTTTAATAATTCAAAGTAACTTGAATTTTGAATTTTGAATTTGAATTAAAAGTAATTTGAATTTTTTATTAGTTCATTAGTTGTACATAATAGTTGGGTTCATTTTGACAAAATCATATTTACAAGGAATTGGATTTATTCCCTTCATTCCCTGGTGCCCCCTCCTCCTTTCCCTCCTCTCCTCCGTCCCTCACTCCCTCCCTCCCCATCTTCTTCTTCCTCTACTCTACTGGTCTTTCATTCACTCTTTTATTTATTATTGATTTGTGCTTTATAGATACACATAAAGGTGAAATACACTGTGGTAAATTACAAAAATGTAATTTTGTCAGATTCATTCAGTATTTCCTCCCCTTTCCCATCCCTCCTCTTCTCTCTCAATCATCTTCCTGTACTCCACTGGTTTTTCCTGTATCTTTATAACCCCTTACATTCCCCGCTTATTTTGCTCTACCTTCTGCATATGAGGAAACATCCAACCCTTGATTTTCTGAGTCTGGCTTATTTCAATTAGCATGATGTTGTCCATTTACATCCATTTACTGAAAAATGGCATAATTTCATTATTTTTATGGCTGAGTAAAACTTCATTGGATATATACACCACATTTTCTTCATTCATTCATTGACCTGGGCTGCTTCTATAATGTGGCTATTGTGAATTGCATTGGTATAAAATTTGATGTGACTATATTGCTTTAGTATGCTGATTTTAGTTCTTTTGCATAAATAATAAGGAATGGGATAGCTGTGGTGGCTACATGGTGGTTCCAATCCTGTTTTTTTTTTTTTTTTTTGATAAATCCCCATACTTCTCTCCAAATTGGTTGTACTAATTTGCAGCCCCACCAAAAATGTGTGAGTGCACCTTTTCTCCTACATCTTTGTCAACATTTATTATTATTTGAATAATTGATAATTGCCATTTTGTCAGGAATAATATGGAATCTTGTAATTTTGATTTGCATTTTTCCTGATTGGTAGAGTTTTTAAATATTTTTTTGTATGTGGATCATTTGTGTTTCTTCTTTTGAGAAATGTCCATCTAGTTCTTTTGCCCATTTATTAATTAGGTTATTTGTTTTTAGTGTTCAACATGTTTTGTTGTTGTTGTTGTTTGTCTGTCTAGGTCAATATATACACAAGGAAAATACACTCACTCTATAACTTCTTATAAAATAGTGAGTAAGGAGTAGAAGTAGATGTTGAAGGGGAAAGAGAATTTTAAAAATCCTTCTCTTCAATACCTTTCACTTCAGAATCATCAAAAGCAACCACTTCCCTTCATATTCCCTTAAACTTTGCACTATGTATGAAATTTTGTTCTGAAATCCACTAATGTTAATGCTTGCTTGGTCACTGGATCCCTTTCTCTATCAGATTCATAGGTTCCATCAGTGCTGTTAGTATCAGAATTTCTATTTTCAGTAAATGCAGTACTTGAAACCTTATCAGGAGTAGATGTTTTGCTATATAGCTCATAATCTTCTTTGCTCTTTTGTCCTTCTACATTTTTTTCCATTCAGAACTTGGCTGTGTATTTCCACCAACTTTAATGGACACTTCTTCATCATCATAATTTTCAGCTGCACCCCTTGCTTCCTCCTCATTCATTGGTTCTGGCTTACCTATTTCACATGTCTGGTCAACCACAAAATTTTCCTTATTTAATTTGAAACTATTAAGATAAGTGACTTTAACAAAAGCGGTGTAATGCTCACTACTAATAGTAATGCCACTATGCATCACAACTGCAAATAATCCATAGCTGTCATTAGTTGGCTTTGTGCTTCATTCTTCTAGAGACAATTTAAGAAGTGTCAATAAAGAAATGTTGAACTTTTTAAATAATACTCCTATAGCATAAGAATTAAAACCAAGAATCAATAAATGGGATGGATACAAAGTACAAAACTTCTTCTTAGCAATATAAATAATCAGTGAGGTGAATAGAGAACCTACAGAATGGGAGCAAATGTTTACCACAAGCTCATCAGATAAAGCACTAATCTCTAGGGTATATTAAAAACTCAGAAAGCTAGACTCCACAAAACAAATAACCCAATCAATCAATGGGCCAAGGAACTGAACAGACACTTCTCAGAAGAAGATATACAATTAATCAACAAACATGAAAAAATATTCAACATCTCTAGCAATTAGAGAAATGCAAATCAAACCTACTCTAAGATTTCATCTCACTCCAGTCAGAATGGCAGCTATTAAAAATACAAACAACAATAAGTGTTGGGGAGGATTGGGGGGGGCACATTCATACATTGCTGAAGGGACTACAAACTGGTGCAGCCAATCTGGAAAGCAGTATAAAGATTCCTTGGAAAACTTGGAGTGGAACTACCATTTGACCCAGCTGTCTCACTCCTCAGTTTATACCCAAAAGACTTAAAAACAGCATACTACAGGGATACAGACATATCAATGTTTATAGGAGCACAATTCACAATAGCTAAATTGTGGAACCAACCCAGATGCCCTTCAGTAGATGAATGGATAAATAAAATGTGGTATATATACACAATGGAATATTACTCAGCATTAAAAGAGATTAAAATCATGGCATTTGCAGGTAAATGGATGGAGTTGGAGAATATAATGCTAAGTGAAGTAAGCCAATCCCCCAAAACCAAAGGCTGAATGTTTTCTTTGATATAAGGATGCTGACTCATAATGGTGTTGGGAGGAGCATGGAAGGAATGGAGGAACTTTAGATAGGGAAAATGGGAGGGAAGAGAAGGGGCAAGGCAGTAGAAATGATGATGGAGTGAGTTAGACATCATTACCTTAAGTACATGTATGAAAAGAAGAATGGTGTGAAAATACTTTGTGTATAATCAGTGACTTGAAAAATTGTGCTCTATACGTGTAGTATGAAATGAATTGCATTCTGCCATCATGTGTAACAAATCAGAATAAATAAATAATTTAATTTTTAAAAAAAGAAAATATGTTGATCTTGGAATGTTACCCACCATAACAATCAAACTCCAAGGCACTAGCAGAAAAGCAGTTCAGATGAATAGTAATAAGGCAAGAGCCCACTCTGGACCACCACCAGGCCCCTCTGAACCAGCTGGAATAATGGTTCTCCAAAGCTTTTAACGAGTTCTGCCATTTTAAATAGCAAAGGCCCAATCCAGGGCAGCTCACACAGGTCCTGTCCTGGGCGCATCCTAGATGCTGGAGGCCTGGCTGGTTGGAGCTTTTGGAACCTCAACTCCCAGACCAACCGCCCCCGCCCCCCCAGCCTTTTCTTCTCTGTTTGGTGGGGAGAGTGGAGGAGAAAGCATACTGGTTGAGAGACCAGACACAGAGAAGTTGAGCAACCCCCCAGATGCTCAAATGCGCCATCCATGATGAACAATCCCAGAACCTCCTGGTGTTAAATATTTTGAGTTCTTTATATGTTCTGGATATTAATCCCCAATCAGGAGAAGCTGGCAAAGATTTTCTCCCATTCAGGCTCTCTATTCATGATCTTAATCATTTCCTTTGCTATGTAGAAGCTTTTAATTCCACATATCAATTTTTTTCTTTTTTTTTTTTTTAGTTTTAGGTGTTTTGTTAAGGAAGTTGGTGGCTGCAACAATATGTTGGAGGATTAACCCTATGTTCTCTTATAGTAATTGCAGATTTTTTGGTCTAATTCCAAAATTAAGTCTTTGATCCACTTTGAAAGATTGGGATCTAGTTTCATTCTTTTCCATATGTATGCCCAATTATTCCAGCACCATTTGTGAAACGGGTTATATTTATTTTCTCCATCTTGTGTATTTGGGCACCTTTGTCAAGTATCACACAGTTGTAAGTATGTAGGTTTGTTGCTGTGTCTTTAAGTCAATTCCATTTGCCTTCATATTTATTTTTATGCCAATTCCATAATGTTCTCATTAATATAGCTCTAGAGTATCATTTGAGATCAGGTATTGTGATGCCTCTAGCCACCCTCTTTTCGTGCTAATGATTGCTTTGGTTATTCTGAGTCTCTATTCTTCCAAATGAAGGTCAAGACTGTTTTTCTTTTTCTGTGAAGAATGCCATGGATGTTTTGATGGGGATTGCATTGAATCTGTGTATTCTTTTTGGTAATAGGGCCATTTGAGAAAAATTAATTTTGCCTATCCAAGAACATAGAAGATCTTTCCATTTTCTAAGGTCTTCTTCAATTTTTTTCTTCAGTGATCTACAATTTTTATTGTACACCTCTTCTAACACCTTAGTTAGATTAATCCCAATTTTTGTTATTGTTGTTGCTTGTTTATTTTATTTATTTATTTGGGGGGATTGGTTGAGTTTTTTTGGGGGGGTGTTTGTTTTGTTTTTAAATTATTGTAAACGGGATAGTTTTCTTGGTTTCTTTCACAAGAGAATCACTATTGGAGTACAGAAACAGAAGCTATTGATTTATGAAAGTTGTTCTTGTATCCTACTGCCTGGGAAATTGATTTATCAGCTCTAGAATTCTTTTCATAGATTTATTTGGGTTTTCAGATATAGGATCATGTTGTCTGCAAACAGATAAGTTAACTTTGTTTTTCCTATTTGAACCCCTTTAATTTCTTTTTCTTGCCTGATTGCTCTCACAAGAGTTTCAAGATTATATTGAATAGGAGTGATGAGAGTGAAGAGCCTTGACTTGTTTCTGATTTTAGAGGAAATTCTTTGTTTTTATTCTTTAAGTATAATGTTGCCTTGGAGTTTGCCATATCTAGTCGTTACAAGGTTTTCAGCATTTTAAACATGAATGGGTGCTGGATTTTATCAAAAAACTTTTCTGCAATTATTGAGATGATTATATTATTGATATGCTTTTAGAAAAGGAGATGTCTACTCAGATTGGAGCAGTGACTCAAAGGTGATTCTATTTGGAAAGAACTGTTGCAGGAACATTTTTAAAAGGTAAGATATAATAATTGGAATCACAAAACTCTGGTTACAAACCCTTGTCAACCATTGCACTCTTTGTAGTACCAGCATTTTTCTTACCTTTATAAACACATTTTATTCATAAATATTAATTATACATATTAGTGGGATTCAGTATGATCTTATATACATGCATATAGTTTGCATTGATCAACCACCCTTCTTCCATCCTCCCCTCCCCTTCCATCCTTCACCCTTTGTCCCTCCCAGTCACTAGAAGTCAGTATTCTACATTCAGGTCCACATTTTTAGTTTCCACATATAAGAGGGTACATTTGGTACATGAATTTCTGTGTCTATATTATTTCAGTTAACATATGTTCTCCAGTTCCATCTATTTTGCTGCAAATTATTTTATTTTTCTTTATGGCTGAATAGTACTCCATTATAAATATACTACATTTTTCTTTGTCCATTCATCTACAGGCAGACACCTAGGCTGATTCTATATTCACTCTTGTGAACAGTGCCACAAAAATATGGGCACGTGGGTATTTCTTTGGCATGCTGACCTCATTTTATTTAAACGTATACATAGGAGAGAGAGCTGGACTACCTAGTAATTCTAAATTTAGTTCTTGAGAACCATCATGCTGTTCTCCATAGAAGAATTACTAATTTATATTCTCACCTAAAATTTATAAGATTTCTTTCTTCTCATATTCACCAGCATATCTGTGGGACAGGACTTTTTTTTAACATCTGATCTACAGACTTTATTCCATCAATTGTCCAGATGAAAATATTTTGGAAGACGATGTTCAGGGATCAATCTAGAGTCACATATTACATTCAGTTGTCATGTATCTTTAGTTCATTTTGGTCTGGAACAGTTTTTCTTTGTCCTTTTTCATTTTGACATCTTTTAAAAGAGTATATAGTTCAGTTACGTAGCAGCCTGACTCTCAATTTGAGTTTGTCTGACATTTCCTTGTGGTTGGATTGAGGTCATATACTTTGTGCAGGAATATCACAGAGGCCATGTTGTGTTCTTCTCAGTTCCTCATATCAGGAAGTACCTGATGCTAATTCATCCTATTACTGAGAATGTTAGCTGGTTTCTACATTGCAAACACAATTTTTCAATGGAGTAAAATTAAAATTTGAGTGAGATGTCAGTTTCCTGGGACTTTGGCTCAAATAAGGTCCATCACCCAAGCAGCTTTGAGAATTCTTATAAAGCTAGCTTCCTGATTGTCTCAGAACCAGGCTGCAGAAAGAAATGAGTCAACAGAGGTAACCCTTGGGGAGCAATATTAGGTACCCTCTCTATCACCATGATCTCCAAATTGTGATTCTGTTTTTACCCAGGAAGTATCTTGATATTTGTTGAACTAATGAAAATAATTAGAATATCAAAATATTTACATGTCAACAAAGTATTTCTTTTTTTTAATTTTTATTTATTTTTGACATGAGCTCTATTATTATTATTATTATTATTATTATTATTATTATTATTGCATTACAATTCTTAATACAACTTTATACCACAATTTATCATATCTCTATATAGAAGATACGTTGACACCAAATTCACATCTTCATACATGTATTTTGTACAATGATGAGGGTCTCCTTCCACCATCCATACAATTCCCTTTCTCCCTCCCCTCCTCCCTATCTAGAGGTAATCTTCTTCCTATGCTCTTCCTCCCTACCCCATTTTGAGTCACCCCCTTATATCAGAGTAGACATTTGGTGTCCAGGTTTTTAGCCCTTGTTCCCTCCTGACCTGCGGGAGAGATGGGGAGTGCACGCCCCAACCAGGACAAGGGCCGACTGACCACCAGCACCCAGCCCTCCCTCGCCAGAGGACATCACACATGTCAGGGAGACCAGTCAAAGCAGGATCACCTTTAATGAGAAAACACACACAGCTAATATAATGTATAGGAGTCAATCAGGATAAAGGTCAGCAGGGTTTGGGAGAATTCACATGTACACCCATCCTACAAGCAGTAATGGGAGACACGAGCTGTCCACAAGGGTGAAAGTGTTCTGAGCCTATCCTAGAGGTGGTCTGATTTTTCATCACAACCCAGGCAACGCCTTCTGCTGATCCCCAGGAGCTATCTTAGCCAGGACTGGGAAGTGGGTAGCAGCCAGAAAGTTAGGTTTCCTCTTTTCTGATGCAACATGCCCTAGATGTTGCATGCCCTACATCAAGTTAGGTTTCCTCCTTTTTGATACAACATGCCCCACATGTTACATCATGCCCTATAATTCGGCATTTGGTTTTTTGGGGGGGGATTGGCTAACTTCAGTTAGCATAATCTGCTCTAATGTCATCCATTTCCCTGCAAATGCTATGATCTTATTCTCTTTTTTTTTTTTTTTTTTTTTGCTGAATAACAATCCATTGTGTATAAATGCCGCATTTTTTTATCCATTCATCCACTGAAGGACATCTAGGTTGGCTCCACAGTTTAGCTATTGTAAATTGTGGTGCTATAAACATTGATGTGGCTGTATCACTGTAATATGCTGTTTTTAAGTCCTTTGAGTATAGACAGAGGAGAGGGATAGCTGGGTCAAATGGTGGTTCCATTCCCAGCTTTCCAAGGAATCTCCATACTGCTTTCCAACTTGGCTGCACCAATTTGCGTCCCACCAGCAGTGTATGAGTGTACCTTTTTCCCCGCATTCTCGCCAGCACTTGTTGTTGTTTGTCTTCATAATGGCTGAAACTCTTACTGGAGTGAGATGGTATCTTAGAGTAGTTTTAATTTGCATTTCTCTGATTGCTAGAGATGATGGGCATTTTTTCATATATTTGTTGATTGATTGTATATCCTCTTCTAAGAAGTGTCTGTTCAGGTCCTTGGCCCATTTATTGATTGGATCATTTGTTTTTTTGGTGCTTATCTTGTTGAGCTCTTTATATACCCTAGAGATTAGAGCTCTATCTGATTTGTGAGGGGGAAAAATTTGTTCCCAGGATGTAGACTCCCTATTCACCTCACATATTATTTCTCTTGCTGAGAAAAAACTTTTTAATTTAAATCCATCCCATTTGTTGATTCTTGGTTTTAATTCTTGTGCTATAGGCGTCTTATTAAGGAAGTTGGGGCCTAGCCCCACATGATGGAGATTAGGGCCTACTTTCTCTTCTATTAGATGCAGAGTCTTGGTTTTAATTCTATTTTGAGTTAACTTTTGTGCATTGTGAGAGATAGGGATTCAATTTCAATTTGTTGTATATGGATTTCCAGTTTTCCCAGAATCATTTATTGAAGATGCTATCCTTTCTCCAGTGCATGCTTTTGGCACCTTTGTCTAATATAAGGTAGTTATAATTTTGTGAGTTAGTCTCTGTGTCCTCTATTCTGGTCTACCAACCTGTTTTGGTGCCAGTACCATGCTGTTTTTGTTACTATTGCTCTGTAGATTACTTTAAGGTCTGGTATAGCAATACCACCTGTTTCACTCTTCCTGCTTAGAATTGCTTTAGCTATTCTGGGTCTCTTATTTTTCCAGATGAATTTCATGATTACTTTTTCTATTTCTATGAGGAATGCCATTGGTATTTTGATCAGAATTGCAATGAACCTGCAGAGTGCTTTTGATAGTATGGTCATTTAAATAATATTAATTTTGCCTATCCATGAGCAAGATAGGTCGTGGAAGTCTAAGGTCTTCTTCTATTTCTCTTTTTAGGATTCTATAGTATTCATTGTATAGATCTTTCACCTCTTTTGTTAAGTTGATTCCCAAGTTTTTTGTTTTTGTTTTTTTTTTTTTTTTGAGGATATTGTGAATGGGGTAGTTTTTCTCATTTTCTTTTCAGAGGATTTGTCACTGATATCCAGAAATGCCTTTGATTTGTAGGTATTGATTTTATATCCTGCCACTTTGCTGAATTCATTTACTAGTTATAGAACTTTCTTGGTAGAATTTTTTGGGTCTTCTAGGTATAGAATCATATGATCAGCAAATAGGGCTAGTTTAAGTTCTTCTTTTCCTATAGTTTTTCTTTTAATTTCATTCAACTGTCTAATTGCAATTGCTAGTGTTTCAAGGTTAAGTTGAATAGAAGTGGTGAGAGAGGGCATCCCTGTCTTGTTCCAGATGTTAGAAGGAATACCTTCAATTGTTCTCCATTTAGAATGATGCTGGCCTGAGGCTTAGCATAGATAGGTTTTACAATGTTGAGGTAAGTTCCTGTTATCCCTAGATTTTCTAGTGTTTTGAACATAAAGTGGTGCTGTATTTTGTCAAATGTTCTTTCTGCATCTATGGAGACGATCATATGCTTCGTATCTTTAAGTCTATTGATGTGATGAATTACATTTATTGATTTCCATATGTTGAATCAACCTTGCATCCTGGGGATGAATCCTAATTGATCATGGTGCATGATATTTTTATATGGTTTTGTATCTGATTTGCCAGAATTTTATTCAGTATTTTTGCATCTATATTCATTAGAGATATTGGTCTGAAGTTTTCTTTCTTTGAGGTGTTTCTTTGTCTGGTTTTGGAATCAAGGTGATATTGGCCTCGGAGAATGAATTTGGAAGTACTCCTTCTTTTTCTATTTCCTGAATAGATTGGAGAGTATTTGTATTAGTTCTTCTTTAAAGATCTTGTAAAACTCAGCTGTATACCCATTCAGTCCTGGGATTTTCTTGGTTGGTAGTCTTTTGATGGCTTCTTTATTTCCTCACTTGATATTGGTCTGTTTAAGTTGTGTATATCTTCCTGACTCAATTTGGGCAGATCATATGACTTAAGGAATTTATCAATGCCTTCACAATCTTCTATTTTATTAGAGTATAAGGTTTCAAAATAATTTCTAATTATCTTCTGTATTTCTGTAGTGTCTGTTGTGATATTGCCTTTTTCATCCTGTATGCTAGTAATTTGGGTTCTCTCTCTTCCTCTTTTTGTTAGCATGGCTAAGAGTCTGTCAATCTAATTCATTTTTTCAGAAAACTAACTTTTATTTTTGTCAATTTTTTCAGTTATTTCTTTTGTTTCAATTTCATTGATTTCAGCTCTGATTTTAATTATTTCTACTGCATTTGCTGCTGATTTGTTCTTCTTTATCTAGGACTTTGAGATCTAGTGTGAGGTCATTTAAATGTTGACTTTTTCTTCTTTTAAGGAATGAACTCCATGCAATGGACTTTCCTCTAGTCCTGCCCTCATAGTGTCCCAGAGATTTTGATATGCTGTATCTGTGTTCTCATTCACCTCTAAGGATTTTTTTAACCTCCTCCTTGATCTCAAACTTATAAGAGGAAGTACAAAGAAAAGATTTGAGTTGAGGATTAATAAATATCCCAGTGTAAATCTGGAATTTTGCTGAAATATGCCATTTCCACCTTCAGGAGAAATGGAAAGCCACCTGATAATGACAAGGATCCTTTAATTTCTTCTCATTTACAATGAAAAACTCTTTAATTGAAGCAGATTAAAAACTGCTTTAGTGTCAAAACTACAATGTGATTCCTTCTCACTCCTGTTAAAATGGTTATTGTCAAACACACACACACACACACACACACACACATACACACACACACAAGGAAATGCTGAGGATAATATGTGGAGAAAGAATACTTACAAACTGTTGAAAATAATGTAAATTATTACAGCCACTATGAAGAATAGCATGTAGGTGCTCAAAAACTAAAAACAGAACTAACAAAAGATCCAACCATCTTACTACTGGGTATATATTCAAAAGAAGTGAAATCAGTGTATCAAAGATACACCTGCATGCCATGTTTATTATGGCATAATTCACAGAAATATAGTAAGGGCCTAGCTGCTCTTCAAAAGATGAATAGTGAATAAAATATAGTATGTATACACAACGGAGTATTATTCAGCCATAAAGAAGAATGAAATCACTTGCAGCAAAATGGATGAAATGAAGGGCATTGTTTTCAGTGTAATATGCTAGACACAGGAAGACAAGTATCACATGTTCTCTCTCATATGTGGAAACAAACAAACTAAAAAAGAAAATAGTGAAGAACAGTAATTAGGAATGGTGCAGGGGTGGGTTTGAGGGAGGTTAGAAGAAGAGTGGTTAAATACGATCAAAGCATGCTATATACATCTATGGAAACATCACAGTGAATTTCATTAACATGTACAACTAATATATGAACATAAAATAAATTTTAAAATAATAAGAAAATAACTTAGTATTACACAACTTGAAATGGTAGGGTCAAGATCTTTAGCCAGACCTAATTCCAAATGTTACTTCTTACCTTTCAGATACGTGCCTGTAAAATATCTGCCCAAGTGGGATCACCTATAAGACACTGCTCCAATCTCTATAGACATTTCCATTTCTGTAATAGTTGAATTACACTGAGAATTGTGAAAAATGGTAAAGACATATAATTTTTAAAATTTGGCTGTTTTGTCCTTAGCCATCTACCAACATTGACTACCACTCACTGGCTTTTCCAACTTGTGCTATTATCTTATCAGAAGTTGAAAAATCCTGATGTCATTGCCATGAGCAATCTCAGGTGTCAGGGATAGAGGGGAGAAACAAACAGAAAACAACATACATTGGAAGGTTTGACTCTGAGGTTTATTGCATGTAAATCTCTTGCAAAATTTCATATTTCAGTCTACTTGTATCTTTTTTATGATCTTTATTCATAGTCATATTATTTTGCTTTCTAATTGAAATGATAAACCTCATCATTAATCATTATTACTATTTGCTGATGCCCTAAGATAAAGCTTTATATAAGCATAACACAAGAAAGCTTGCTTTAATAGTTTGATATACATTTTTAAAATAATATGTTCTAATTTTTTAGAGGTAAAGTTTAAATTCTATTGCTATATTTCTATACAAAAGAGGAGGAATGTCTGGGTTTGAATCCAGTCCACTTTTTAGGTTTTACAATCACTTACTCCTCCGTGCTCAATACACTTATCTAAAATACAAATCAATCTCATTTGATAATCGTGAGATTTAAATAAGTTAATATATGTGACACATTTGGAAAAAATGCTTAACATTTAATGGAAGTCATATACACATATTCCTATGGAGAAAATGTTACCTAATCACTGAGCTGAATACTGTTGCGATCAGGATGATGTCCTGAGGCACAGGCTATTTTAGAAAAAAGTAACAAAAACATTTAATCACAAGAGAATTACACAAGAACAGCAACAACATTATTAGAATAGGAATTACCTGATTGTATAGTACCTAGCACATTTAGGTACATGATTCTTTGTTCTTATACCCTCACTACTTTATGCTATCTCTCTAACCATGTTTTATGTACCTCCTCCATACTAACACTACACACACACACACACGCACACACTACTCCCATCCTTGGCCAGCGTTTGATTATTGCACCTAAGCAAATTAAGTATTCACAGCATATCAACATTATCCAAGGTTACTTTGTTTTTTTCATACTTGGACTGTGCTGAAGTCTCCTGTGAACTCTGTCATAACCCTGCACATTCTTGAAAGGATAAGATCTTTTTTTTACATTTATTTATTTATTTTTTCCTGGTTTTATTTTTTTTATTGGTTGTTCACAACATTACAAAGCTCTTGATATATCATATTTCATACATTAGATTGAAGTGGGTTATGAACTCCCAATTTTACCCCAAATGCAGATTGCAGAATCACCTTGGTTACACATCCACAACTTTACATTATGCCCTATTAGTAATTGTTGTATTCTGCTACCTTTCCTATCCCCTACTATCCCCCCCTCCCCTCCCCTCCCATCTTCTTTCTCTACCCCCATCTACTGTAATTCATTTCTCTCCTTGTTTATTTTCCCATTCCCCTCACAACCTCTTATGTGTAATTTTGTATAGCAATGAGGGTCTCCCTTCATTTCCATGCAATTTCCCTTTTCTCTCCCTTTCCCTCCCATCTCATGTCTCTGTTTAATGTTAATCTTTTCTTCCTGCTCTTCCTCCCTGCTCTGTTCATAGTTGCTCTCATTATATCAAAGAAGACATTTGGTACTTGTTTTTTAGGGATTGGCTAGCTTCACTAAGCATAATCTGCTCTAGTGCCATCCATTTCCCTGCAAATTCTATGATTTTGTCATTGTTTATTGCTGCATAGTACTCCATTGTGTATAGATGCCACATTTTTTTTTATCCATTCATCTATTGAAGGGCATCTGGGTTGGTTCCACAGTCTAGCTATTGTGAATTGTGCTGCTATGAACATCGATGTGGCAGTATCCCTGTAGCATGCTCTTTTAAGGTCTTCAGGGAATAGTGTGAGAAGGGCAATAGCAGGGTCAAATGGTGGTTCCATTCCCATCTTTCCCAGGAATCTCCAAACTGCTTTCCAAATTGGCTGCACCAATTTGCAGTCCCACCAGCAATGTACAAGTGTACCCTTTTCTCCACATCCTCGCCAGCACTTGTCGTTGTTTGACTTCATAGTGGCTGCCAATCTTACTGGAGTGAGATGGTATCTTAAGGTGGTTTTGATTTGCATTTCTCTGACTGCTAGAGATGGTGAGCATTTTTTCATGTACTTGTTGATTGATTGTATATCCTCCTCTGAGAAGTGTCTGTTCAGGTCCTTGGCCCATTTGTGGATTGGGTTATTTGTTATCTTATTGCCTAATTTTTTGAGTTCTTTGTATACTCTGGATATTAGGGCTCTATCTGAAGTGTGAGGAGTAAAAATTTGTTCCCAGGATGTAGGCTCCCTATTTACCTCTCTTATTGTTTCTCTTGCTGAGAAAAAAACTTTTTAGTTTAAGTAAGTCCCATTTGTTGATTCTTGTTATTAACTCTTGTGCTATGGGTGTCCTATTAAGGAATTTGGAGCCCGGCCCCACAATCTGTAGATCGGAGCCAACTTTTTCTTCTGTCAGACGCAGAGTCTCTGATTTGTTATCAAGCTCCTTGATCCATTTTGAGTTAACTTTTGTGCATGGTGAGAGAAAGGGATTCAGTTTCATTTTGTTGCATATGGATTTCCAGTTTTCCCAACACCATTTGTTGAAGATGCTATCCTTCCTCCATTGCATGCTTTTAGCCCCTCTATCAAATATAAGATAGTTGTAACTTTGTGGATTAGTCTCTGTGTCCTCTATTCTAAACCATTGGTCCCCCCGCCTGTTTTGGTACCAGTACCATGCTGTTTTTGTCACTATTGCTCTGTAATATAGTTTGAAATCTGGTATCGCTATACCGCCTGATTCACACTTCCTGTTTAGAATTGCTTTTGCTATTCTGGGTCTTTTATTTTTCCATATGAATTTCATGATTGCTTTATCTATTTCTACAAGAAATACCTTTGGGATTTTGATTGGCATTGCATTAAACCTATAGAGAACTTTTGGTAATATCACCATTTTGATGATGTTAGTTCTGCCTATCCATGAACAGGGTATATTTTTCCATCTTCTAAGATCTTCTTCAATTTCTCTCTTTAGGGTTCTGTAGTTTTCATTGTATAAGTCTTTTACCTCTTTTGTTAGGTTGATTCCCACGTATTTTATTGTTTTTGAGGATATTGTGAATGGAGTGGTTGTCCTCATTTCCATTTCAGAGGGTTTGTCGCTGATATACAGGAATGCCTTTGATTTATGCGTGTTGATTTTATATCCTGCCACTTTGCTGAATTCATTTATTAGCTCTAATAGTTTCTTTGTAGACCCTTTTGGGTCTGCTAGGTATAGAATCATGTCATCTGCAAATAGTGATAATTTAAGTTCTTCTTTTCCTATTTTTATGCCTTTAATTTCTTTCGTCTGTCTAATTGCTCTGGCCAGTGTTTCGAGAACTATGTTGAACAGAAGTGGTGAGAGAGGGCATCCCTGTCTTGTTCCAGATTTTAGAGGGAATGCCTTCAACTTTTCTCCATTCAGAATGATGCTAGCCTGGGGCTTAGCGTAGATTGCTTTTACAATGTTGAGGTATGTTCCTGTTATCCCTATTTTTTCGAGAGTTTTGAACAAAATGGGATGCTGTCCTTTGTTGAATGCTTTTTCTGCATCTATCGAGATGATCATATGGTTCTTATTTTTAAGTCTATTGATGTGGTGGATAACATTTATTGATTTCCGTATATTGAACGAGCCTTGCATCCCAGGGATGAATCCTACTTGATCATGGTGTACAATTTTTTTGATATGATTTTGTATCCAATTCGCCAGAATTTTATTGAGGATTTTTGCGTCTAGGTTCATTAGAGATATAGGTCTGTAGTTTTCTTTCTTTGAAGTATCTTTGTCTGGATTAGGAATCAGTGTGATGTTGGCCTGGTAGAATGAATTTGGAAGTTCTCCCTCTTTTTCTATTTCCTGAAATAGCTTGAAAAGTATTGGTATTAGTTCCTCTTTAAAGGTTTTGTAAAACTCTGCTGTATACCCATCTGGTCCTGGGCTTTTCTTAGTTGGTAATCTTTTGATGGTTTCTTCTATTTCCTCAATTGATATTGGTCTGTTTAGGTTGTCTATATCCTCCTGTCTCAATCTGGGCAGAGCATATGACTTAAGAAATTTATCGATGCCTTCACTATCTTATATTTTATTGGAGTATAAGGATTCAAAATAATTTCTGATTATCTTCTGTATTTCTGAAGTGTCTGTTGTGATATTGCCTTTTTCATCCTGTATGCTAGTAATTTGAGTTCTCTCTCTTCTTCTCTTTGTTATCATGGCTAAGGGTCTGTCGATCTTATTTATTTTTTCAAAGAACCAACTTTTAGTTTTATCAATTTTTTCAATTGTTTCTTTTGTTTCGATTTCATTAATTTCAGCTCTGATTTTAATTATTTCTTGCCTTCTACTTCTTTTGCTGTTATTTTGCTCTTCTTTTTCTAGGATTTTGAGATGAAGTATGAGATCATTTATTTGTTGGTTTTTTCTTTTTTTAAGGAATGAACTCCATGCAATGAATTTTCCTCTTAGAACTGCTTTCAATGTGTCCCATAGATTCCCATATGTTGTGTCTGTGTTTTCATTTATCTCTAAGAATTTTTTAATTTCCTCCTTAATGTCTTCTATAACCCATTGATCATTCAGTAACCTGTTGTTCATTCTCCACGTGGTGCATGATTTTTCCTTCCTTCTTTTATCGTTGATTTTCAGTTTCATTCCATTATGGTCAGATAAGATGCATGGTATTATCTCTACTCCTTTATATTGTCTAAGACTTGCCCTGTGACATAATATATGATCTATTTTTGAGGAGGATCCATGTGCTGCTGAGAAAAAAGTGTAACTGCTTGATGTTGGGTGGTATATTCTATATATGTCAATTAAGTCTAGGTTGTTAATTGTGTTATTGAGTTCTATAGTTTCCTTATTCAACTTTTGTTTGGAAGATCTGTCCAGTGGTGAGAGAGGTGTGTTGAAGTCTCCCATGATTATTGTATGGTGGTCTATTAGACTCTTGAACTTGAGAAGAGTTTGTTTGATGAACATAGCTGCACCATTGTTTGGGGCATATATATTAATGATTGTTATGTCTTGTTGGTGTATGGTTCCCTTGAGCAGTATGTAGTGTCCCTCTTTATCCCTTTTGATTAACTTTGGCTTGAAATGTATTTTATTTGATGTGAGTATGGACACTCCTGCTTGTTTCCGAAGTCCATATGAGTGATATGATTTTTCCCAACCTTTCACCTTCAGTCTATGTATGTCTTTTCCTATCAAATGCTTCTCCTGTAGGCAGCATATTGTTGGGTCATGTTTTGTGATCCATTCTACTAGCCTGTGTCTCTTAATTGGTGAGTTTAAGCCATTAACATTTAGGGTTATTATTGAGATATGGGTTATCCTTCCAGCCATATTTGTTTATTTATGTTACTGAATATGGTTTGTTTTCCTCTTTGATTATTTTCCCCCCTTTACTGTCCTACCTCCCACTGTTGGTTTTCATTGTTATTTTCCATTTCCTCTTCCTGTAATGTTTTGCTGAGGATTTTTTGGAGAGATGGTTTTCTAGCTGCAAATTCTTTTAACTTTTGTTTATCATGGAAGGTTTTAATTTCATCTTCCATCTTGAAGCTCAATTTTGCTGGATACACAATTCTTGGTTGGAACCCATTTTCTTTCAGTGTTTGAAATATGTTATTCCAGGATCTTCTAGCTTTCAAAGTCTGTGTTGCGAGATCAGCTGTTATCCTGATTGGTTTACCCCTAAATGTAATCTGTTTCCTTTCTCTTGTAGCTTTTAAAATTCTCTCCTTATTCTGTATGTTGGGCATCTTCATTATAATGTGTCTAGGTGTGGATCTCTTATGATTATGCACATTCGGCGTCCTGTAGGCTTCTAGGATTTGGGATTCTGTCTCATTCTTCAAGTCTGGGAAGTTTTCTCGTATTATTTCATTGAACAGATTGTTTATTCCTTTGGTATGGACCTCCATGCCTTCCTGTATCCCAATGACTCTTAAGTTTGGTCTCTTTATGTTATCCCATATCTCTTGGATGTTCTGCTCATGGTTTCTTAACTGTCTTGCTGAGCTGTCTATGTTCTTTTCAAGTTGAAATACTTTGTCTTCATTGTCTGATGTTCTATCTTCTAAGTGTTCTACTCTGCTGGTAGTATTCTCAATTGAGTTTTTAAGTTGGTTTATTGCTTCCTGCCTTTCTAGGATTTCTGTTTGTTTGTTTTTTATAACTTCTATCTCCCTGTATAGTTGATCTTTTGCTTCCTTGATTTGTTTATGTATTTCATTGTTGAAGAGATCTTTCATTGTCTGATTTTGCTGTCTAATGTCTTCCTTGAGACTCCAGATCATCTGCAGCATGTATCTCCTGAATTCTTTATCTTACATTCCATCTGCTGCAGATATTACCTCTTCTAACGTTGAGTTGACCTGCATTGCTTGTGGTCCTTTCTTTCCTTGTCTCTTCATAGTGTTCGCGTTTCTTTCTGCTTACTGAGACGTTGTGTTGTTGAATTTTCCCCCTATATATTTGTATTACTCTTGTATAGTTGCAAAGTCTCCTGCGCAGGAGCGGGCGGGGGCTCTGCTCCTCCTCCAATTGGGGCACTGTGCCTACCACATCGGCAGGCCGCTGGGCCTGTTCTGCTGGTTGGTAGCAGGTGCGCCTACCTTGCAGGCGCGTGGGGGCGGCTCTGCCACTCCCAGGTTGCTGGGCCTGACCTGCTGGTGGGTTGCAGGTCAGGCTACCTTGCAGGCGTGGGGGGAGGGTGCACACCTATTTGTATTTAGACAGTTACGCGAAATGGAGGACGTAATGCTTGGGAATGAAAGTTGGGGGGAAGGGGAAGGTAGGTGCTCTTGAAAAGAAAGAAGGAGATGGAGATATATAGCATAGAGGAGAATGGAAAGAGTAGTAAAACTTGGAAGGGGAGAGAGAGAGGGAAAAGGGAGAGAAAAAATTAAAATGAAATAGGAAATAAAATTAGGTCTTAGAGATCCATTTTCTTCTCTTCCTGTAGGCAAAGCTGTGCCCTCCGGGCTGAGTTTTGCCCTCAATATGTCAACAGCAATTCCTGTAAGGCGGTTCCTGGGAGTCTCTCAATCCTGTTGTTCCAGAGCCGTTTCACTTCTACGGCCCCTCCTCCCCTTCCTCCTGCCAGCCAGCCAGGTCCTGCTCACCGGAGGCAGTTCCCCAAGGATTTGGTTACACTTTCAGCCCCACTGAGTGCTCTATTTCCCTAACTACTGAGCACTCTCGCTGTCATTCATCTAAGCCCCAGTGCTGTGGAGCTGTAGTCTGGGAGTCAATTGTTTAGTTTTTCCGGACCCCTTTGGTGGGCACACCTTCGGAGTCTGGCAGCTAAGACCATTGGTGTCGTTGCTGGTGGTAATAGGAGTTGGGGGTCAAGGATCCCCTCTACTTCCCTCAGCCCCTACAGTCACAACCACACTGCTGGCGGTAGGCGGAGTTGGGGGTCTGAATTGTCCTCTGTTTCCCTCTGCCCCTACCGTCACATCCTCTCACTTCGCGGTTGGGGGATTTGGGGGTGGGGAGTCTTCTCTGCTTCCCTCTGCCCCTACAGTCATGCCCTCATCACTGGCAGTAGGGGGAGTTGGGGGTCGAGAGTCCTTTGGCCCTTACGGTCACGCCCACGGAGAGATTTTGAAGTTTCCCGGTTGTTTGTATCTGGTGTGGGTGGGAGTCACACACCTGCTAAAGTAGATTCCGCTGGGAAGGAATCTCTTTGGCCGAACTTTGGTGACTTCCCCTCTCTGCTATGGCGGGCCCCTGGCTCCTTGCCGGAGTGTCCGAAGGGAGGGGTGGAACTGGCTTGTCTCTGGTCTGACACAATCTCTGGTTTTAGTTCCCAGTTCGCTATTTCGTAAAGGGTTGGTTAGATTCCCTTCACGCTATCTGGTGGGGAGCCGTTCGCCGGGGGGGCGGGGCTGTTAGTAGAGCCGGGAGGGCACGGGCTGTCTGCTGGGCCAGGCGGGGACACTTCTCTCTGCGCCAGGCCGCCGCGTGGCTAAGATCCGGGCGGGTGGAGTGGCCGTTCGCTGAGCGAGAACGGGGCCTTCCGGGACAGCGAGATGGCGGGTGCCGTCTGCGGGTTCGGGCGGACCGCGCCGCTTTGGGCCTCCTTCTGAAGCGGCTGGTGGCTGCGGGACTGGACCTCCGCGCCCGCGTGACCGGCCAAGATCCACTTGTCTGAGACAAACTGACACTTCTAATAAACCTACCAATTCCCGGCAGGTCCCCTCTTCACGGAATTTTGCTAGAAGTTCCTCAGTAGGTAGACTGCCGCTGTTCCAATGGGTCTTTCTGATCCCGTTAATGTGGAGACATTGGAATCGCTGCTTCCTCACTGGCGGCCATGTTGGATCCCATCTACTCTTCTGTTCTTTTCAAATATCTCTCTGCTTCCTCTTAAAGAAAAAATGTAATTGCAGGATCTCCCCAATGGAGATCCCCCAAACCCATTCATAATAAATACTTTAAAGTAATACAAACAGATGGTATTTAGTTCAACATAAAAGTCCACATTTAGAATTGTACAGATGATATCATACTTAATGATTAAAAACAAAAATTTTATTTTTCTCTAAGATCAGGAATAATAAATTTCTCACCAATATCAACATATCTATTTGACATAATACTATAAAGTCTAGCTGGTGCACCCAGTGCCAAGAATAAGAAATCAATACAGATATGAGAATATAAAATTCTTTTTAATTTTCTCTGAGCTACATTCCTACTGAACGACATTTTTTCTTTTTAATTTTGAGACAGAGTCTCTCTAAATTACCCCGCTTATAATCCTTTTGTCTCAGCCTCTCAAGTAGCTGGGATTACAGATATGGACCACCATGGCCAACAAAATTATCTGTGTTTAATTATAAGAAAATCTTATAGATAGAAAATCCTAAATATTCCAA
Source organism: Spermophilus citellus (assembly GCF_964194105.1). NCBI lineage: Eukaryota > Metazoa > Chordata > Mammalia > Rodentia > Sciuridae > Spermophilus > Spermophilus citellus. The sequence goes on along the minus strand of NC_138197.1, from coordinate 74,616,737 downwards.
AAAATTTTAAAACAAAAAAAGAACAATTGTCACAACTTTGCTAAATGTAAATTTGTAGGCTACAAATCAACATACAAAAAGCACTTGAGTTTCTGAACACTAAAAGCAATCTAAGACTCTAAGACAGCAGCAGCATGATGGAAAAGGTGGGCCCTGTGTCTCCCTCCTCCTACAAACACACTGAGCAAACACTTACACATAGGTCTGTTCTGTTCAAGAGAAAGAATCCAGGTGTTCAGAATCCAGTTGAAAAACTCCTACAGAACAGACAACTGAGAAAAGAGCCATATCAAAAAACAGGTAGGAAAAGCAGAGATAATCTTGTGTTTTTACCTACGTCACCTTGCAAGTGGGATGAAAATTCCAAAGCTCAGCTTCTTTCTAAGAAGTGAAGGACTTGTACCACACATTTACTATCTACCTAACAGTCCTTTCCAAAGAGCTCAGCTCCTAAATAACCCCTCTTGCGGAATGGCAAGGACAGAAAAGTGGAGGGCTCTGATAACACCCAAAAGAACAAAGTAGAAGTTCTGAACCATGAAAGCAGTCTTAGAAGCCATACCTCTGGGATCAGCCCAGTTTCCAAATACAACATAGAAAGGTTTGGCTTCATCCTTATCTAGTAGTTCCCTGTGGCTATGGACTCTCATAAAGGAGTATCTGGGTACCTACATAGTGAATAGAGAATAAGCCTTTTTGACCCTTTGTTTTTTTGTTACTGTAACCAAAATACCTGAAAAGAGAATAATTTAGAGGAGGAATACTTTAGTTTGGTTGCAGAGGTTTAGTCCATGGTCAGCTGAGTTCATTACTGCGTCTGAGGTAAGGAGGAACATCATGGCAGAAGAGCATGGTGGAGAACTGCTCTTCCATTCACAGCTGCAAGGAATCTGAGAGAGGAAGGGGAAAAAAGAGCCACAGGAACAACAATCCTTCCAGGGAATACCCTCAGTGACCCACCTCCCCCAGCCCTGCCCCACCTGCATACAGTTATTACCAGTCTATTCAAACTAGGATGGACTGATTAGGTTATACCTCTCACAATCTAATGATTACAACTACAGACAACCCTACATTAGCACAGGAATTTTCAGGAGAAACCTCATATTAAAACCATAAGAAAAGTCAAATGGGACATTTGGCTCTCCCTGCACTTTCTTCCCTGGATTTCTCCAATGTTAACTCCAGTGCTAAAATCTCCCCATGGAAAGAATTTGGAGAGTGCTGCTGCTACCAAGAACAGGAGGGATTGCACTCCCATACCTTCAAATCTGGCTTACTCTGGGGATAAATTTTTGTGATCTTTCAATAGAGTTAACTAGGGTACCTTTACCCTGACTCAAAAGAAAAAGGAGGCGCTCAATACATCATCTTCCATGGCTTACTTCAGTATAAAGTGCTACCTCAAGTCCCCCCTTCCTTCCAGAGTGTGAGACTTCTGCTTGATTTCTGCATTTCCTTCTTTTTCTTCCTTCAGGAATAATAACAGCCGTATAATCTCTCCATGGATGGAGATTCTTTTTCAGAGAGAATAGGAAGGGGGGTACCCCCTGTCTTTATCTATCCAGGCTTGTTCCTGAGATTTATTCCTATACTTTTTCACTGAAAGGAGACAGAGGGACCTCAACATTCCCAAAAGACAAAGTTCACCTTCCTCTCTGGTTTGCGTTAGCAGTAAGCACAAACCAGAAGCATCCCCTTACAAGAAGGATGTGAGACCTCTGCTTATTTAGGCAGGCGAGTGGGTACTCACCACCTTATTCTTCCCTCGCTTGCTCTAGCAATAAATCCAGATCTTTGAACTCACTCTGGAAGTAGTTTCTGCAAGCACTTAGTGTTCCAAATTTTCAATGTTCACCCAATGTATTGGTTACTAACTCACTGACTTCTTGGATTTGATAGAGTTCAGAATTCCTGAGTCTCCCAAGCTATGAAGAGAATAAAAACATGAACTTAACATTTGACAACCATCTCTCTAGCTTGAATGTGAGAAAGCTGATCAAAAGTGCAGGCATCTGCCTTACATTCAATGCTTATCTTAACAAAATTTTATTGTCATTTTTCACAGAAATAGAACAATTAATTTTAAATTTTAATTTTAATTAATTTTAATTTCCTATGGACTAAGAAAAGAGCCTGACTAGCCAAAGCAATCTTGAACAAGCCAAACAAAGCTGGAGGCCTAAACTTCCCTCATTTCAAAATGCATTATGAAGCTATTATAATCAAAGCAATATGGCACTGGCACATAAACTGACACAGCAACAAATGGAAGAGGATAAAAAGCTCAGATATAAACCCCAAATCAGTTTATTTTTAACAAATTTTCCATGAAGACACAACAGAGAAATAACATTCTTTTTAATAAATACTGTTGAAGACACTGAATATTCACAAAATGAAGGGCAAAGTTGAATTTTCATCTCACACAGTAAAGTTGGGCTTCTAAACAAAACTCTATACAAAATGGATAAAAGACTTAAATATAAGAACTACAACTGTTGAGTTGCTAGAGGAAAGCAAGGGCATTGCTTTGGACAATGAGTTATTGGAAACGACTCTCAAAACACAGGCAAAACAAGCAAGAGTAGACCAAATGGGATGACAACAAGCTAACCATATTCTGTTTAGTCAAGGAGACAATTAATACTGAAGAGACAACCATGGGCTGGGAGAAAATATCTGCAAATCATGCATTTGACAAAGGAGGAATATCTGAAATATATAAGGAACAAAATCAACTCATGAGCAAAAAAAAAAAAAAAGTAATAAGATTAAGAAATTCGCAAAGAATTAGAACAGGCATTCCTTTAAGGAAGAAAAGCAAAGGGCAAACAAGTTTGTGAAAACATGTTAAGCATCTCTAAACATCAGGGAAACTCAAGTTAAAACCGCAATAAGATATCACCTCACAAAATTTTGAATGCCTGTCATATGAAAGATGAATGATAAAAAGTTTTGTTAAAGATGGAGGAAAGGGAAACCTATACACTGTTGGTGAGGCTGTACATTATTAGTACAGCAATTTGAGAAAATAGCATGGTGGTTTCCTCAAAAAGACTAAAAATATGTTGCCATACAGTCCAGTTGTCACACTTCTTCACACTCCTGGTTATGTATTCAAAGGAAATAAAATTGGCACAGGAAAGAGACATGCACACTCCCAAGTCTATTGTGGTACTACTCACAATATCTAAGATATAGAATCAACTAAGTTGCTAATCAGGTGATCAATAGACAAAGAAAACATGGTATATTCATAATCAAATATTACTTGGGCATAAAAAGGATGGAATCTTGTGCTTTACAGAAAAATGGATGTAAATAATGGATGTTATGTTCTCTCTCAGATGTAGAAATCAAGAAAGTTAACTTGAATGCAGAACAGTGATTAGCAGAGGCTGGCAAGGGTTGGTGTACACGGAGAGTGAGAAAAGGAGTCCGGCTGTGATTAGCAAACACTGCATGCATGTGTTAAAGTATGATTCTGAACCCCACAATTAATACATGTTGATCAAACATATTTTTTTTCAAAAATTTAGAAAAAGTAATTGATACATGGTAAAAATGCCCATAGTTTTTGGCAAGCAACAAGTAAGATGTTTAACTCACTGACTTATTTAACTATACCTAAACAAAAATAACTGGAAGAAAATGTTCCCTATATGTGAATAATCACTTATGGGTTTGAACACCACAGAAATTTAACTTTTATTTTGTATGTTTTATTTTTCATTTCCAAGGATTTCTATAAAAGAAATTGTCAATTTTTTAATCAGAAATGGACCTACAGGAATTCTTAAGTGTTGCCAATAAACTTGCTATCAGGAGTGTAGTATAGCTCATCAGCATTGGCAACAACTGCGAGTGTGTTCGAAATGCAAGACCTAGGGAAGGATTCTATTTAAAAATATGATAGTCCTCTGGCATCCTGATAAAATTCCTGTATGCTCAAGGAGATCATTTTTACTCATGGATTACTATCATTTCAGTATTAATTTGTTCTAATTAGTTATATATGATGGTAGATTGCACTTGTTAATTGTTTTTTTTTTTTAGTTGTAGATGAACCCAATACTTTTATTATTTATTTATTTTTATGTGATGCTGAGAATCGAACCCAGTGCTTCATAAGTGCGAGGCAAGCGCTCTGCCAATGAGTCACAATCCCAACCCCAGTAGATTGAATTTTGATACAACATCTATAAATGGAGTATAACTTCTCATTCTTCTGGCTATATGTCATGTAGAATTACACTTGTCTTGTAATCGTATATTCAAATAGGGTTTTTAAATAAAAAACATTTAGTATTTTGATCATATCTTTTATATACTATTTTTTTTAAAATAAAAATGGTGATGTTATTATTAGTAGACTTAATACATAAAAATATTCTTATCTTTGAATGAAAACATGTAATATTGTCTCTTAAACCTGAACATAGATCATTCAGTAATAAATTAAACATTAGATTCTCCAAAATTTAATTTTCTCAATGAAAAACATATAGCTAAAAATGTTCAAAGGGATGGCTAATTTTTCATTATTTGAGAAGATATAATTTCAACATTTATTATTGGAATTACTGAAATTTTCAGAGGTGAAATGATTGGATTGTAAGAGCTGTAACAATCTTAGTTTGAATGGACTGGGTGGCTATTGTAGGCAGGTTGTGTGTGACTGGAAAGGATGGGTCACTGGAGGCAGGCCTTGGAAGTGTGCATTTTCATTATGCAACCCTCTCCTGCTTCCTAACCCTGTTATGATCTGAGAAACTTTCCTCCCCTGTGCTCTTCTCCTATGAGAGCAATGGAATTGTCCATGTGTAGTCCAAGGCTTCTGAAACCATGAGCCTCAAACAATTCCCTCCTGTAATTTGTTTGTGTAGGGTACTTTGGTCACAGAAAAGGAAAGTTAACAACATGCATCTTTGTCTTTTACAATGAGACATCAAAAATGAATTAATCTGATGATGTTGATCATGTTATGCAATCTAGTGTAAATAAATTTCTCAATAAAAATATCTTTGGGCTGGGATAAAAATACAAAAGATAAATATGAAAAGGAAATTAAGAAAGAAATGTATTCATAATAATAAAATGAATAAAAGTTGATAGCCATTTGCACTGAAAACTTTAAACCATTGATAAAACAAAGTTAGGAATATAAGTAAATGGAAGACATCCCAAGTCCATGGATTAGTTAATTTGTTATAGTTAAAATGTCCATACAAAGCCATCATGATTTACAAAGTTGATGTAACCCTATCAAAATTCCAATTACATTTTTATTGTTACTGTATATATTTATTAGTTGAAATGTCGTTGGTATGACTTAGAAACTGAATATTTAACTTGAATTAAAAATACATATCCTTCCAAAAATGGCTAGTAGCTCATTTTCTAGGCAGTATTGTCCTAAGTTGTCTTTCAAACACCAGGTTAAAAATAAGACATATTAAGAGCTGGGGTTGTGGCTCAGTGGCAGAGTGTTTGCCTAGCATGTGTGAGGCACTGGGTTCAGTCCTTAGCATCACAAATAAGATAAAATAAAATAAAATAAAGAGATATATTACATATAAATGATTTTGTTGGAAAGATGATTGAGTTTGAATTAATGATAAGTTTCATCTTTTGTAGGTATATGGTTGGATGAACTTTGACAAACATGAAATTATGCAACCACTGCCAAAATCAAAATAGAAAATATTTCTGTCACCTCAAGATGTTCTTTCATGATACTTTTCTAGACAATTCCTACCTTCAGCCCAAGGAACTACTCCCTAATTATATTTCTGTCCTAATAGTTCAGTCTTTTCCAGAATAATATAAATGGAATTATATTTGTATGATTATAAAACTAATTTATGTCTGTTTTTTTTCATTCAGTATACTAGTTTCAAGATCCATTCATGCTTTTAATTGTGGGTATTTCATTCAATTGTATGTGTAAATTACTTTGGGATTTTCCATAGTTGCCCCAGACAGTGAATTTTTGGTGTTCCTGTTAAATATTTTGTTGATTTTTTCTAATCATTTATGATACTCCTCAGGGATACTTTCTCTTCATTTTTTACTTAAACTACTGGGGGCATTTTATTGACAATAATGAGTACTTTTGTAACACTGGTCCCCAGAGAAGAGTTTGTTTTTGTTTTATTTTAAGAGATTCCCTGGAGTTTGTAGTAAGTAGAAAATGATGTGACTGTAACATTTGTATCTCTTTCTTGGAAGAATTATTTATATTCCAACAGTGATTTTGTATTTCATTTTCCAGTTTTTATTTCATTTCAAAGAGCATGTATCCAATTGAGGTTTTGAATAATAGCAATCTCAATTATAAGAACAAAATTTCAAAAGTTCAGCATATCTGGAAGGGAAGCTAAGTGCTTCTTAAAATTATTGGCAGCAAACTCCCAAGTTTCCAAATGCATGTGATTTTGAGGAAAGGTGGAAATTCTTTACTTTGCTTCTTTCCACAGAAATCATTGGTAATAAATCTTATTGGATAATAAAATATTATTATATAAACAAATTTAATTGTCACAGAAGGGAATGAATTTTAGCTCAAACTGAACTGTAGCTCAATAAAGGTAAGTCCACTATAATTTTAACTTATTTTCAAAATCAGAAGGCAAAGCAAATGAATAAGGGTTAACTCCCAACTTTATATACTGACAAGTAATATCTATTTTATTCACATAGTGTTGATTCTGTTTTATTTTCTTTCTCTGACCTTTTTAATGAATGAAGTGATGTAGGAAAAAACATGGAGCAATTCTTCCTTAGAATTTGACATGGCATGGATCTAGAACACTCTATTAGACCAACGTGTTTCAGAAATTATTGGACTAACTCCTAGAAAAGCTTGAAAATCAGAACAGGGCAAAAATGGGAATCCTAGATATAGCAATGACAGAAATATGCAATATTTTGGTAAAAGTCTGTGACCACTTAGTTGGTGAAGAATACAGGTGTTTAGTTTTTATGAAAAATTATTAAAACTACTCATTAATATCTGTTTCAGAAAATAACATCATGCATGAAAAATACTAGTGTTTTGTCCATATTAGTCTATAAAAGAAAAGCAATGTTGATACATGGAAAGAAAAGCAATAGTAATAAAACAAAGGCAAAAAAAAATAAAGATAAAACACAGGATTTTAGTAACCCATTTCTTTTAAAAGTCTACAAATGATGCATATAATAAAGTAGATGGACATATTTAATCAAACAGAAGAATAGAATAATATAGAATTAAATAGAATTCCTATATGTAAAAAGGTTAAGAAATATTATTCTCTTCTTCATATTCAAAAGTGTTGTAAATAATATGGTGGAAGTAAAACAAAGTGCCCAAATCATATAAATATGTAAAAGAGGATGTTTCAAAAGATTATCTAGGGCTGTGGCTGTGGCTCAGCAGTAGAGCGCTCGCTTAGCACATATGAGGCCCTGGGTTCCAATCCACAGCACCACATAAAAATAAATAAATAAAATAAAGATATTGTGTCCCACTACAACTGAAAAATAAATAAATAAATAATATTGTCTAAAAATAGGACAAAATATTGTTTATTAAAATATATAATTTGGGGCTGGGGATGTGGCTCAAGCGGTAGCACGCTCGCCTCGCATGCGTGCGGCCCGGGTTCGATCCTCAGCACCACATACAAACAAAGATGTTGTGTCTGCCGAGAACTAAAAAAAAAAAATAAACACTAAAAAATTCTCTCTCTCTCTCTCTCTTCTAAAATAAAATAAAATATGAGCCTTAAAAAAAAAAAAATATATATATATATATATATATATAATTTATGCAATTTTATCATCTTTTTCCTATTGCTGGTAAAGGAATATTCACTTAAATTTAAAAAATACAAAAAATTGATAAAACTAATAAAATATTATATTGTAGAGAATATTTCAAAAAAAACAATAAAAGTAGATTTTTCAAGTATTAGAAATCTATAGAACTAAGTCACTACCATCACAGTAACTATAATATAAGCCTGATTTTGAAACATCAGTGATACTCATTCTAAAAAGACAAAGAAACTTAGAACAATTTGTGCAGTTATGATAAAAGTAATGGAAAATAATTTTAAATAATTAATATATAATTTAAATTATAAGTACAGGTAAGAGGTCATTTGGAAATAGTAAGCACATATTTACAAAAATTATATATCTTTCAAATTCTGGAGAAAATTTGGATATTAAAGAAGGCAGACTAAAAGATATTTTGAATTAACCTATAGCATATAATTTTGTGTCATCTGATACTCTGGCTAAAAAAAAAATTCAAATGAATAAATTTGAGAATGTATATCCATCTCTGCTTTTGTGTATGTGTGTGTTGTGTGCGTTCTAATGCATATGTATTTAATTTTTGCTTCTTTTACTATACAGATTTGATAAGGTTCACAAGAAAGAAATGAAGAACCAATCAATGGAAATAGAGTTCATTCTGTTAGGACTGACAGATGATCCACAATTGCAAATTGTGATTTTTCTGTTTCTATTTCTCAACTACTCATTGAGCCTAACAGGGAACTTAATCATTATCCTTCTCACTCTACTGGATCCCCGCCTCAAGACTCCCATGTATTTCTTTCTCCGTAATTTCTCCTTTTTGGAAGTCATATTCACAACAGTGTGTATTCCCAGATTCTTGATAACCATTGTGAATGGAGACAAAACCATTTCTTATAATAACTGTGTAGCTCAATTATTTTTTATCCTTTTACTGGGAGTTACAGAGTTTTACCTCCTGGCTGCCATGTCCTATGACCGCTATGTCGCCATCTGCAAACCTCTCCATTACCCAGTCATTATGAACAGCAGAGTGTGCTACCTACTGGTGCTCAGCTCCTGGGCAACTGGATTCTTAATCATCTTTCCCCCTTTGGTCATGGGACTCAAGCTGGATTTCTGTGCTTCCAAAATCATTGATCACTTTATGTGTGAAACATCTCCTATCCTACAGATCTCTTGCACAGACACACATGTCCTTGAAATGATGTCTTTAGTCTTAGCTGTGCTGACACTTGCGATCACATTGGTATTAGTGATTCTCTCTTATGCTTGCATCGTTAGGACCATTCTGAAATTCCCTTCTGCACAGCAAAGGACCAAAGCTTTCTCCACCTGTACTTCCCACATGATTGTGGTCTCCATGACATATGGTAGCTGTATCTTTATGTATATAAAACCATCCGCAAAAGAAAGAGTGACGGTATCCAAAGGTGTAGCTTTGCTGTATACTTCAATTGCCCCTTTACTAAATCCCTTCATCTATACTCTAAGGAACCAGCAGGTGAAAGAAGTCTTCTGGGATGTATTATACAAGATTTTGTGTTTCTCAAAAAACAAAATTTAAGAACCTCATACAAATTAGAACCTTACCTTAAAAACATGAAAACCAGTTTCATACTTTTGTCACGATCATGTTTTTCTACTTCATCAGTTACCTTATGAAGGAGATTCTCTTGAAAAGTCTTATCACTCTTGGACACCCTTCATTTTATTCTTTCATATAAAATATTCCTCTCTACTAACGTAACTTCCTTCAATCTTTAAATCCAAGTTGTAACGAACATCTCCGTATAAACTATTAGACTCCCCAAAACATGACGTTGAACTTCACATAAGTGTAACTTGATGGATATGATTCGTTAATTAATTCAACATATTGTATAGTTATCTTGTTCCAGACATTGAGTAGAGTAAAATCCTTAGTTTTAAGAAGTTCTCATTACCAAAAGGTCACATACATATAAACCAAATATTGCTACACAGTGTGTAATTAGTGTTATAATAAAGGTTTACAAAAATATTATGGCAGAGATAAGATTACTTCTGTGGAATTTAAAAGATAAGGTATCATGTCCAGAAGAAAGTAAAATCTCTGCTGAAAATAAAAATATATGGAAGGAAAGAAGACTGAGGTATGAGTATGTGTAAATTACACAGGGGTTTAGATAAGTATATGCATTTGGAGACATTAAGACTAATGGTTAAAATAGAGTTTTGAGATATTTTAAGTTGGTTTAGTAAAAGTTTTACCAAACACTCTCTAGGATGCTGCATAAATCATGCAAACTTTTCTTGACTTAGTTTCTCCATATGTAATGTAGGAGAAGTAAAAACCATTACCTCTCATTCAGCAAATACATGCTATTGGAACTGCTTATCACTCAGTGAAAGATAACACTTTAAGTTTGTGAAGAATTCAAGAATATGCTATTTGATATGCTGATGTAAGTAAAGGCAACAATAATTAAAGAGGTGTAAAGATTACAACATAAAAGGACCTATTAGCCAAAATACTCTTTTGGAATTATATCTAATGAATCATTAATTTACAAATATTTTTATAGTGATTACCTAGATTCAAATTGTAACTTCTTTTTTGTTTTCAAATGATGCATAAAATTTAAATATAATTATGGTGTACTCTCTGATATTCAATACATATACACACAATAATACTCAAATCAGGATATTTACTAACCCATGACTTCATACATTTCTCAGTTAGTTCTTAATGGTATATCAGGTTTTTATTCCTAGGGCTACTGGGTAAAAATATCAGCTGTAGTCAATACATCCTTTATTTAGTAAGCATTTCATACTATTTTGAAGTTATAGACTTTCTTGAAACTTCCAACTAAAGTCATTGAAAGAGTATGTAAGATGGAAATTTCAATATCCACCACTTTTACTTTAGGGAGTTTGCCCTTGGAATTGAAATTGAGCATGGGATGCCTTAGAATCAGGAGACAATTGAGGGACCATTGTTTTAACCTGTTTATAAATTTTGAGGTTTAGTGGTGAACCCAACCTAATTCCATTTTAAGATTGGGAGCCATCTCATCACAAAGTCATGAAAAGTTAATTTCTGTTTTAGTATAAATTATTGCGAGTTCTAAACCTGTTTGGAATTCCTGCCTGTACCATGAACTCACCCATGCCTGGCTTTCCCTGACCAGATAACAACCCTCTCTGAAACCTCAGGAGCACCTCATAAATTCTGATGTTGGGATCTGAATTTACTCCCTACCTTGAAATATTATGCCATGTAGATCATTAACCTACTATCTGCCTTTGTATTATGCTTGTCAAAATCCTGTTATCTGTAAGTTCTCAAAACACTCCCCCCCTTTGCAACTTTTTGTGCTATAAAACCATGTCCCTGGAAAGCTGGGGACTGATCTCTAGCTTGGGATTTGGGGTAAGATAGTCACTGGCCAACATTTGTGTACACAAATACAAGCTTGCTTTAATTTTAATTAAAATTGGAGTCATTGGTCTTTTCTTTGCATCAGGGGTTCAACATTAGTATATAAATGGATGGGTCTAGAATACAGGTAATAAAGAGAGAAACAATTATATACATTTGGCTATTTTCACAAATTAAAAGTTTAATTGTCTTTAATTTTTTTCCTAAAAAGACTTAATTAAACTTTTAGTGAAAATAATCAAATGGACATAGTTGGGTTTAATTCACCATTTCCACCTCTAAAAATGTACATTAAATTATTTTAATAAAGTTGTTTATAATTATCTAATAAATCTTTTCAGGCACACAGAAATTACCTAAATGAATAGTTATCCAAAGAACTGAAAAACCAGCCTCTACCTCAGAGCAAAGCCTGTCCAAGGAAGAGGGCATGACCCTTGTCCTTGGAAAGACCCACAGAGTACTCCTAGGCACATACCCACCCTGCTGAGTTGTTTATCTACAAATAACAGGAGAGATCTGCTGCTCCAGGTGTCCCTGACTCAGGCAAGGTGAGGACCCATAGCAACCCCCTAGCAACCACCAATCAGCATGAGACAGGGAAAATACCTGGGATGCCAGATGACCCTCCCAGTAGTTTATGGTGGTTGATAACATGTTAAGAAACCATGTAATTCAGCACATACTCCCCTTGAGGCTTAAACCAATCAGTTCAAATGAATCCCCCTCTTGTACTAACCAATCACCCTTTACCCAATTTGTTCCCGCCGGTGAATGTGCTAATCCTGTTTTAGAATTGTTTTATGATTTTCCAGCAGTGTGTGATGATTTGCTAAGAGATGCTATGATGTATCTGGAGTCCCTGCCTTCCCCAAAGAGTGTATAAAACTGCTGCAAACCCTGGGCTCGGGGCCTCTCAGCGTCACTAGTTGCTGTGTGTGCAGAGGACTGAGCTCACTCGCAATAAACACACACCTCTTTGCTGCTTACATTGATCTTGGTCTCTGGTGGTCTTTTGGGGGTCCCGAATTTGAGCATAACAGAACCAGATCCTTCAATCAAATAAAGACTCAAGTGAATCACTTGAAAAATGAACCAAGATAAAAAGATAGATATTTTAGTATATTTTACTATTGCTTTAATTATTTTCTGCTGCATTTCTGACTTGATAAATATTAAGTTATAGCATGGGTTCTAATCATTTATTTATTTCTATTTTTCAGACCTTTAACTTATCCACTTAGCTCAAAGGGAAATGTTGTTAGACTATGTTTTCCCTCAAACTTCCACATTCCTTTTTCTTACAGGCTCTCCCAATCCCTTACTTAAGTAAAGGTTTCCCAGGGTCCTGATTTACTGTAATAAACAACAATGGAAGCCATCCTTTAGAAATATTTGCATAATTTTAAACACATCTATATATTTAAATATTTTCACCTGAATGTGAAAGTCTCATAAAGCAAAAAACAAAAACATACCCAACAACTTTTAGCTGAGCTTTAGGAATTATGCTACATGTTTTTAAACATAACTAATTACAAAAGGTCTAGTTTATTTATTTGGAATATTTTATTAACTTATGTATATAATAAAATCACAGAGCTTCCTGTCCTAGTGATACTGCTGGTTATCGGTGATGAGTTCTGCTTCCTCACATGTTTAAGTTTGAACATTAGAGAAGCACGCTGAGGCCAGCATATAAAGCAGGGTTTATTTTAAAAGGGGAACATAGACTTCTCCTGGGAGTGGAGCAGGGGATCATAACTGGGTATGTGCCTAGGAGTACTCTGTGGGTCTTTCCAAGGACAAGGGTCATGACCCCTTCCTTGGACAGCCTTTGCTCTGAGGTAGAGGCTGGTTTCTCAGATAACATGTTAGGAAACCATGTAGTTTAACACATATACCCCTCACGGATTAAACCAATCAGTTCAAATGAATCCACCTCTTGAACTAACCAATCACCCCTACCCAACTTGTTCCCACCAGTGAATGTGCTAATCAATGTTAAGAGTTGTTGTTTGACTTTCCCGCCATATGAAATAATTTGTTGTGTGATATTGTGACACATAGAGTATCCCCAAAAACCTATAAAATCTCATTGAACAAAGGACCGGGGCTCACTCTTCAGGATCGATGCAAAGGAAATGGTTGTGAGTCCAGGCTCAAGCCTGCAATAAAGACTCTTGTATGATTGCAGCGGATTCTGCTCCTGGAGGTCTATTGGGGTTCCATGAATCTGGCATTGCACTTTATTCATTCATCTGTTGATGGGCATATAGGTTGGTTCCATAGCTTAGCTATTATGAATTGTGCTGCTATAAACACTGATGTGGCTGTGTCATTATAGTAGGTCAATTTTAAATACTTTGGTTTTATGCTATGAAGTGGATCAATGGTGGTTCCATTCCTAGTTTTTGGAGGAATCTCTGTACTGCTTTCGAGAGGGGTTGCATCAATTTGCATTCCCCCCAAAATGAATGAGTATTCCCTTTTTCTCACATCCTCTCCAACATTTATTGTTACTTGTATTCTTGATAATTGCCATTCTCTATGGAGTGACAAGGAATCTCTGTAGTTTTCCTTTGCATTTTCCTAATTGATAGAGATGTTGAACATTTTTTCATTTACTTGTAGATTATTTCTTCTTTTGAAAAGGGTATGATTAATTCTTTTGCCCATTTATTGATTGAGTTACTTGGGTTTTTTGTTGTTTTAAGTTTTTTGGTGTTGAGCTTTTTGAGTTCTTTGTATATCCTGGGAAATAATTTCCTATGTGAGGAGCAGGTAGCAAAGATTTTCTCTCATTCTATAAGCTCTCTCTTCATGCTTTTTGATTGTTTACTTTGCTGTGAAGAGATTTTTTAATTTGATGCCAATCCATGTATTGATTTTTTATTTATTGTGCTTTAGGACTCTTGTTAAGGAAATCAGTTCCTGTGCCAATATGTTGAAGTGTTGGGCCTACATTTTCGTCTAGTATGTGCAGTGCTTCTGGTCCGATTCCTAGGTTCTTGATCCACTTAGAGATTATTTTTGTGTAGGGTGAGAAATGGAAGTTAACTTTCATTCTGACATATGGATTCCCAGTTTTCTCAGCCATTTGTTTAAGAGGCTATATTTTCTTCAGTGTGTGTTTTTGGCACATTTGTCTGGTATGAGGTAACTATATTACACATTCCTAGTTTAAATTATAACATCATATGATTTTCAGTATGAAAATTCTCTTTCATGTGTGCATCTTTCCTCTGGGTAACTTATGTCCCATGATCTTATACCTTTCTTGAGACCTTATAAGTAGGAGGTCAGTTTTGAGGTTGGCTGAGAAAGCACCAAGCAATCACCTGCGAAGAAGCACCAATCAACACAACTACCTGTCAACCAGCAGGGTCTCCTGAACAATCCTGAATCTTAGCAAGTTCCCCTGACCAACCGCAGTAGGACCAAAGACTCTAAAAACCTCCATTTCCTGTCCCAAGCCCTCCCTTCCTGCCCTAATCCCAATAAAAATTCCAGTCTGGTCCAGCCCTCAGCGAATCTCCCAGACTGCCATGTTGGTCTGGAGAGTCTTCCCCATTAGTGAAATCTCCTTCTTCAGCAGCCTTTTCAGTCTGCCTCCTTTTAGTCCTTGTTGACTGCCCTTACAATAAGAGTGCTTGTATTATTAGGGCCATCAACATATCTTCATTTTTATAATCATGTTTATCTTCTTCATTGTCATTATGACATTTCAAAGACGTGAATACATGAACAAATCTGATCTGAGTTTTTATTGACATACAAAGGTTATCATCACCTCTCTATTCATTCTCTAATTTTATGCATTATGGATAATAGCAGAAAAATCCTCTTCTTGTTTACCATAATACTTTATTAAGTTTTAATTTATGTTTAATGTTTTAATGCTTAGTTTTAATCTAAATTTTTAGCATATTATGAAACAATATTTATAATAACTAGGCATATACTTGATGGCATTAAATAAATTAATTCTTGTAATTTCTTCTCAATCATAGATTCAAATATACACCTTGAAAATTAAAGAAACTTGTAAAATTTTGTAGTAAACTTTCTAAAAATCCTGAGCATAATTTTTCTTTTATAACCAAATATTGATTTTGAGAAGAAATGGTCACTGTATAGTCTCATAATTGCTGGTAAAGAGAGAGTTGGTGAATTCTGTAGTTCTGCCTTTGTTGAAGCTACAGGTAGTTTAGTTTTAGATCAGACCCCTCTACATATTCAGACAACACCTACCAGTTGAAAGAGAACCAAGTATAGAGGGGCTTTATATATCATAACATTATGTAGGTTTGAAAGTGCTTGCCACAAGAAATAAAATCTAGTTTTTTATAAAGTTTTTTTTAATCTTGGAACTATTAACATTTCCAACATGATAAATTTTTGTCTCTATGGGTGTCTTTAAAAAATTATATCTGAAAAGAATGGCTATCCACATGATCAATAACTCATACCATATATGAAACTTAAATAAGTGATTACTATAAAAATAGTTATAGTTATGACTAAAGTAAAAAACTTACAGAGAAATACAAAACAGAAAATACATGTGATCTTGGGAAAATTGAAGTGTGAGTCATAAGGAAAAATAATGATAAATATAAATAATCAATATTATGCTCCTCAAAACCCATTGTCTGTGAATGGAAATACAAGCCACAACATGGGAAATATATATGAAAATTGCATATTTGAGAAAGAATTTTATCTACAATACATAATGAATTCCAAAATATAATAAGAATGATAAAAAATAAAATGGGCACTTATTTAAGCAATGATTTTATCAAAGGAATTATACAATGGCAGGTGAGCATAAAAAGGATGATCAGCATCGCTGGCCTTTGGAGAATTGAAATTATAATCACAATGAGATATATCAATATCCATTTTGGAATGGTTAAAGATAATATATATATTTGTCAAAACAACGGTTGTTAAGAATGTGGAACCTGGGGCTGGGGATGTGGCTCAAGCGGTAGCGCCCTCGCCTGGCATGCGTGCGGCCCGGGTTCGATCCTCAGCACCACATACAAAGATGTTGTGTCCGCCGAGAAGCCGAGAACTAAAAAATAAATATTAAAAATTCTCTCTCTCTCTCTCTCTCTCTCTCTCTCTCTCTTAAAAAAAAAAAAAGAATGTGGAACCACTGAAACTCTCACTCACTGCAGACAGAATATAAAACTATATCACCATTTTAGAAAACAGTCTGGCACTTTATTAAAAAATCAAACATTTATCTAACATAGAACAAAGCCATATAGTCATAGATATTTTCTCTGGAAAAATAAAAGCTTATGATATTATAGTCAAATGTTCATAGTAGCTTTACTGTAACCAACAACAAGACACAATCCTAACACCCATCAACAGATGTTATGATAATAAGTTATGGTACAGCAATGAAATGGAATCCTGATAAGCAATCAGAAATAAAGTTTTCTATATATGCAGCAGTATGGATAAATATAAAAATAATTAGACTGTGTGAAAGAAACCTAGTTAAAAGGAATACTCTATCATTTTCTTCATACATTATTCCAGAAATTAGAAAGCAATTTATAGAGACATAAAGTGCATAAACCATTCCAGAAGAATGCTGAGACATGGTAAGAGGGATTACAATGTTGAATTAGGGATCTTTTGGTTTCAATGACTATCTTCATTACCTTGATGTGCTAATAATTCATCTTTATATAATTCATAGAAAATATGAAATATTTTATACAATGAAGATTACCTTACACTTTAAACATAAGTGTTTTACAGTGCAGTATACCTTGATAAAGCTTTTAAAAATGTACTGAACAGAATTGACAATATGGTGAAAAAAATACTGCGATAACTATGTGGGTTTTGCCCATACAATCTAACCTGTTTTCTAAAATTGTATTATTAACAAAAAAATCTAATGTTCTTTTGTATCAGGAGAGTTTCAATTAAAACCATTAACAGATATAAGATATTTGTTTCTCAAAAGACAGAGTCTTCTTCTCAATCCTGGTTCTTTTCTGCCAAAATAAAAAATAAAAAAACCCACTGTGTTAAATAATTCTAATCTGAGGATGTAACACAGAGATTCTTCTCAGGTAGCATGACTATAGGTCTGTACATTGAATATTTCAGCCAGATTCCAGCCAGAAAGCATACAATTTTTTTGTACAGGTATTTTACCTATTAAATTGGTTTCTAACTTGGCTTTAGGAAGATGATAAAACCTCATAATTTGTTCAATCCACATTCCTTATTTGTTTATAAGGTCAATACTTCTACTTCTTTGATGACTATCTTATTTGATAAGCTATACCCTGTATTTTGGACCCCTTTAACAACTCTTGAGGAATATGAAATTCCCATTTAGTATTCAAATTTGTAAATTTTTTTTATTTATTACTAAAATATGATTCACAATATTAGCAGTTAAATGATTCTGAGAATCTTCTCAGACTGCTAAATTTTAAGTACCGGCCACCAACTCCTAGAGTTCTATTTAAAATTTCTTCTGAAAGGTTCATCTTTGGGTGTTTTGATTCCCCCCCCCCGAAAAAAATTATTGTGAAGATCATTTAAAAATAACACTGAGTTGGTCCATTTCGTTTACTTATAAGTATAAACTATTTAAATTATTGTCACTACAGAAAATATTACAGATGTCTATCTAGAGTTTATGAAACCATAGAGCAAAGACAAGAAGCATGGAGGAAGTGGGTCCCCTGTTTCCTGTGTCCTGACCAGGCAGGATTAGTGATGGCCTGATCTTTCTCTCTCATGGGGCTGCACACATCAAAGGGTTATTGAAAGCAAAAATATATTCAATGTAGACATAGCATGACCCATCTCTAGATAGAGAATAGCCCCTGTGTTCCCTGGGAGTCCTGTCCATGTACTCCTGTGGTTCCTGGTTTTGTCAGGCCTGCAGACCTAATTGAGAACAACCATGGTGGTATGTTGATAGGTCCCTTCAATTTGCGCGGGGATATTTTCTAGTTGGTTTATGCTTTTTAAGGCCTGAATTCCATGTGGGAATGGAGGCAGTCCTGTTCTGCCCTTGTGGTTTGTGATCTTACCTTGTGATCAGGGCTGAGGTATCCTGTTCTCTAGAAAAAAACTGACTGCACATACTGTCTGCCTGAGAAAGCTGATTTTTATCTCCCTCTATGTCTGTGTCCCTATGACCTCCCATTTTTCCTGCTTATCCCTATCTATTCTACCCATCACTAACAACACCCTACCAGACTACAGAAGATCTTTAACTTTCTAGTACTTGAAACATAAATTCCTTAGAGTTAGTGGACTGTGGCTTGTGTGGGTAAGAAGTAAGCAGAAGAAAATTTATTAAAAAACATAAAACACTCCTGACACTCTAAATACTTAGAATTCTCTCTCATATGTTTTAATATTCAGATACATATTTTGTACTATGAAATTTTATTTTATAGACCTCACTTTACTAAAAATGAAATTATCAACATTCAATTTCCAGGAGCTTGTTTATTTTGTATAGTATAATACAAGTTCTTAGATAGCTGTTTAGTGAGGTAATGAATGAAAGAATGAGGATAGTTTTCTTCCCAGGGTTTGTGATCTGATGACTGAGAAGTATATTTCCTAGAATAGCCTGGTGTAGAGATATTGTTCTACATGGGATATATATAGATCTTAAAACCTAGACCTGTTTTAGCTTGGCAAAATCAACTTGCCTTAACAGTAATATATATCCTTACGTTTGTTGCTCTTTTTCCTGACTCTTCTCTGTATCAGAAATCATCTACTATGCTTTGAAATGGTTGAAAACCATGCTCACAACCAGGACATCAAAGGCATCTAAAATAACATGAGTAGATTTCATGGAACTAAGCATTCATAATGGCCAGAAACTTCAAACAAAACTATATAATGGGGTTACATTGAAGAAGAATTTGAAAAAAATACATCTCATCTCTTGCAACCTATCCACAACAATAATATTACTCTGAGTAGAGCCAGCAATAAAAGCAGTGATTTGTGATATCACAATTTGATTTTCAAAGAATCTCCAGTGAATTTTATGTAGCTGAGTCAACATCACACATGATCTGTCTGTTCTGTAAGAACAGAGGACCACCTGAGAGGCTATTTCCCAGAGTTTCCTTTTCAGTATGGTGCTGAGGGCCATTGCCAAGTAGGAATGACGCATCGAAATTTCCTTGCCAGTGTACCCCATGTTAAATGGACTTGCCTTGGAAATTCGCTGTGACATTGCATGTGTGTTTGAGAAAGGTGACCCTGCTCAAGGACGAGGGTGGATCCAGGTTTAGGGAGTATCCTGCAGGTTTTAGTAAGTATCCCGGTTTAGGATAATTTGGGTTTAGGGCATTCCCGGTTTAGGACAATCTGGATTTAAGGCAGTTCCAGGTTTAAGGTTATTGCTGCTAGGAATAGGGCGTATCCTGCTGCCTGAGTTCCCGTTGAGTTCTCGTGGAATTCAGAAAGTATTTAGGTTGTGAACTGGGGGGCAGAACTTGGATTTCCCCAGAACGTGTGTGTAGAGGCCGATGTGAGTTTGGGAATAAAGATTTGCTGTTTGAATCTACAAAGCTGTGAGAGGCTGGTGATTTTGTGCCCAGCCAAGACTGCGGCAGTATGGTAAATTAAAACCAGGAGAGGACTTTGTGCAAAACATGGAGGTGGGAAGAGAAGCAAAGATTATTGTTCCCCAGAGGTGCTGTAGTCAGGCTACTGTGCTAATGTGACATCCAGAGTATCTTCTCACTAAATGTTTGAGAATTACCTACTTTGATGCTAAGGTTTTGGTAGACACTCTCTCAGTAATTACTGAAATTCAATGCCATTTCCCATTTACACTTCCTGCACCTTCTCTGCAGGCTCCAACCTGAAATCTTCAGTACTAATTTTCTCAACATTCTGTCATCAACAGTCACACTTTGGCTTTTGGCTCCCTCGGGTCTTCAAAAGCAAGTTGAGTCTTTGAGTCTATTGAATCTGTAATTCAAGATATCAAGTTTATTTTCAACTGATGGGGGCCCAGAAAGACAGCAACAAAACATGGAATGTGTTCCTCTACAGATATCCTTCTTCTTTTCCTGGAGGGTTAATTTCTTAAGCTTCCCTGCCTGAATGATGGGAATTGAGGAGTGGAATCAGAAAGACATAAGGAGACAGTCCATTCTTATTAATTCCACTATGATAAAGTTTATTTCAAGAAGACATATGGAAGGATAAAAACTTTCAGATTGGCATTTCAATTTACTCACTTTTCACACTAGTCAAAGAAATGATGCACTTTTGTGGATATATTCCTCAGACAATAAAATACCAAAGTATTGGAATAAGGGGGAAAAAACTGGCTATTTCCAAAGAGGAGACATGCTGCTAAATCACGTCAGCATAAGGAAGACGTTATGAATACATGCAATAGCATAGGTGAACTTTTTATGCTGAACAAAAGAAGTCAGACATGAAATTCAAACGTGAAATTTCAGAATAGGCACTAATCTACACTGACTAAAGATCATCACTACATCCTTTAATTCAATGGCTGATAGAGGTGTTTTTATATACATGCTTTAAATATATAAATATTTCCTCCAACCAAGATATAAATGAACTGTAGGTTGAATTTCTATCATGAATTAGTGTCACCTGTAGTGTTGAGAAACGATTATCAAGTAATAACCAAAGCCTGGAGTTAACTTATTTTTACCACAAATGACAACTATTTATATTTACATACGACTTATTCTTAATTATTACAATTCCATAGAGAAACTTTTTCAATAGAATATCCTTTTCTTTTATATGTTATACCTCTCCCCCAAACCCTTGAATTGTTATTCCCCTTATTCATCTTTCAAAGTTCATCGTCAGTGCTGATTCTTCTTAGAAGTTTACTTTGAACTTTGAAGTTGCTTACATATTCTCCTTTTTTCTATCACAACATCAATTACATTACATAATAAATTGTCATGTTGTGTGTTTTTGACAATTTTAGCAATGCAAAATGCTTAATAGCAGATATAATGCTTAGCATATGACACCTATATCACAATATTGAACTAAGTATATGTAGAAAGGTTCACTTGCAAAAAGCATTCAGTAGAGCTGGGGTTGTGGCTCAGTGGCAGAGCACTTGCCTCACACATATGAAAAACTGGGTTCGATCCTCAGAACCACATAAAAATAAACAAACAAAATAAAGATATATAAAAAGCATTCAGTACATAAAACTACCCTTTAGGAGAATAACATTTCCAGATGAAGATAGAGTTTATATTCTGGATTGAAGAAGACAGTCTATTCCTAGAGATTAGGAAGTTCCACTCACAAAGAAGAGCAGAGAGACTTGCAGATAGACTTAGAGAATCTAGTAAGATCTAAATAGTTAAGGGAAGAAACATCATAGATTTAAACTAATATAACAGATAAAAAATGTTCTCATTCATGTTCCAACAGCATGTTATTTATGTCTAAACACTGTCTTTTGTTGAAAAGAACAAAACCTTTGGAGCATATGCTTAAGAGCTTCTTTCACCTGCTGGTTCCTCAGGGTGTAAATGAAAGGGTTGAGCAAAGGGGCAACAGAGGTATTGAGTACAGCTACATCTTTAATTAAAGTCACCCTTTCTTTTGCTGATGGCTTCATATACATGAATATACAACTGCCATAAGTGATAGAGACAACTACCATGTGTGAGGAGCAGGTGGAAAAAGCCTTCCTTCGTTGTTGACCAGAAGGGAATTTGAGAATGGTTATGATGATGAATGTGTAGGAGAGGACCACTAATAACAATGTTATGACAAGTGTCAACACAGCTAAGACAAAAGCCATCAATTCTATGAAACGTGTATCTGTGCAAGAGATCTGCAGGACAGAAGATTCACACAGGAAGTGATCAATCACTTTGGAAGCACAGAAATCCAGCTTAAGTAGCATGAGCAAAGGGGGGAAGATGTTTAAGAATCCAGCTGCCCAGGAGCTGAGCACCAGTAGGTAGCACACTCTGCTGTTCATAATGACTGGGTAATGTAGAGGTTTGCAGATGGCGACATAGCGGTCATAGGACATGGCAGCCAGGAGGTAAAACTCTGTAACCCCTAATAGGAAAAAAAGAATAACTGAGTTTCACAACCACTGTAGGAAATTGTTTTGTCTCCATTGAGAATGCTTATCAGGAACCGTGGGATGCAGACTGTTGTAAACAAAACTTCTAAGAAGGAAAAATTTCGGAGGAAGAAATACATTGGAGTCTTGAGACGGGAATCCAGCAGGGTGAGGATGATGATGATTAAGTTCCCCATCAGGCTCGAGATATAATTGAAAAATAGAAACAGGAAAATCATAATCTGTAGCAGAGGGTCATCTGTGAGTCCAAGCAAAATGAACTTTATCTCCGTTGATTGATTCTTCATTTCTCTTTTGTCCTATCAAATTTACAGAAAATAAAAACTAATATCATGAGTAAGAAGTTATTTCTTTCTTTTCAGGTATATAAAATTTCCATTTTCAGAAACTTACCAATTCACAAGTATTTCTCAAGTCAGCTTAGAGTTTATCACAATGAACATATCCTTCACATCATTTGTCATCTTTATAAGAACACTGAGAAATCCTTCTCTTGTCAGCAGCTGAGTAGGTCCTCCTTGCCAGTTTATAGGACACTTAGTCATTTGAAATGCAGCTCTTCAATTTTATTAGTGTTAATCTATGACCAATATTTCAAATGCTTTACCACATAGGCTATTTAAATATTTGATAATTTTTTGGACCCAGATTGAACTCTGGGGCACTGAGCCACATCCACAGCCCCTTTTGTATTTTATTTAGTGTCAGGGTCTCACTGAGTTGCTTAGGGACTCACTAAGCTACTGAGGCTGGCTTTCAACTTGAATCCTCCTGCCACAGCCTCCTGAGCCCTGGAATTACATGCATGTGTCACCATGCCTGGCTTGATTTTTTAAAAATTTTTTAAATTTCTGAATTTAGGTAATATTTCAAATAAATTGTGATTCAAATGACACATGGTTATAGAAAATAGTTTTTTTCATGTAGCCATAATAACTAAAAATTTAGGGATCCATAAAAGAGTATAGGATATTTCTAAGGAGGAAATTGTATGTGAGGATCTAGTGAGTATTCAGCAGGGTGAACATGGAGGTATCAGATCAAAGCAGTGCTTAGCAAATAATTGAGAAGCATGAAAATAAATAACACAACTTTTACATGTGGTCATCACTTGAACCCACTATGGCAAACACTGCCACTACTGTATGGTTTTCCTTTACCGTTTTCTGTCTTTTATCAGTTCTGAATGGTGGGGGTTAGAGAGGAAGATCTATGGAATAACAGTGATAACTAGTGCTTAAGTTACATTACCAAAATTATATTTTAGGTAGAATCATGCAATGCTCATTCTTGATTTACAGGTAGTATGCAGGTAAGAAAAATAGATTGCATTTCCAGAATATCTTGACAGGAAATTAAAACTTTACATATTCTAGCAAGATTATAATTCTATAAATATAGTGAGTATTGATTATTTATATGAATATTTAGAAGACACCTAAAGCTTGAAGAATGCACCTTTTTGCATAATATACAAGAGTTGAGATGGCATATCAGTTCTTGATGAAGATGTGAAAATTAAAATGAATATGAAAATAAGCTACTAAATCTATAACCATAATATTGTGCCTATTGAGAATTCTATATGCAACAACTACTATTCTTGGTGCTCTGCATGTGTTATGTGGGACAAAATGAAATTAAATATTTAAAAAATATGTGCTCAGGCTTGCATTCAGAGCGAGATGTCAGGTTAATAGAGGTTATTTTCAGAGGCCCTGGCTTTACAGTTGCACAGTTTTCTAAAAGCTTTATTTAATTTTTTATAACTAGAAGCTTAATTGTGGAACTATGCTTCTAAAAAGAATTAGTGATACCCCTAATTTTTTTTTCTTAGGTGTCTTTACAATCATAACAAAATATTTAAACCTATTATAAATGGTTGCTATGTAAAATCTTGTGTTTTGCGTTGAGAATATTTACAGAATTATTTTTTATATTTAAAGCATAATTTATTCTTAAAACAGTAGAATGCATATAAAAAGTTAACCAAAAAATGAAAGGTCTCCCTAGTGTTCTCTACAGGAATTTTAAGAAAGAGATATCCTGAGTATTTGGATGGCTCCAACACAATTTGGTTGAAAACAGTATTTAGAATTCCCATGTTTAATCTTTTCTAATGAAAGCATAAACTACTGGAAAGAGCAGTGGCCCATGTCCAGAGTTCTTTACCATGTTCAGAGTATTGTGAAATCATATATTATAAAATTGTCTCATTTACACAAGTCATTCCAATGGCATTGCTGATATAAATGTTTAATTATATAATAATTTAGAATTTCCTCATATCAAACTATCGATTTGTCCTGATTCAACAAGTATACATACCATGTGTCTGTGATCGCAGGGCAATAACTGCAATTATACACAGTTTTGTTGAAAATAGTAAATATCACATAAAATTAACACTTAAAAGGCTTGTCAGTTTTAAATTTTTTTATTTTGTCTATAAATTTCTCCAGTATCTACAAGCTGAAGTATAGATAGTAGTTAAAACACTAACCTTTAGTAGTTTAACACAGACTTGTATACACTTATTTGGGCAAAACTTCTGTACTTTCATACTTAACTCATCATCCTGGTAAGCAGAGAACACTGATGATCAGTTTTTCTCCCTAAGCACTTAATTCTACATAAAAATATGATCAATTTAAATGTCATTTTAGAAATATTATTTATCACTAGTTTATTATCTGTTGTTAGAAAATTTATCAAATTACCTTCTCTTCTAAAATTTACTATACCCACTTCTCTGGAGTGTTGGTAACCCTTGCTAAATGTGATGTGCAACAAAATATGAAAATTAACCATCTCTTGATACCACAAAGGATTTATGTCTTTTGTCTTACAGGAAAAAAATCTAACAAGAACTAAGAATTCTCAGGATAAATGACATCTAAGAATATCATTTCCTAAGGGACTGCCAAATTGAATTACAGAAATTTTTCTACATACACACACACACACACACACACACACACACACACACATTTCTACATGTTCTAACTATGCTTCCAAAGAATTCTGTATATGTTGTTCTACTAGTTGATTGCCTACCACATACCCAGTCCCAGATACATAGTTAAGGGTTTAAGAGAGAAAGAAGAATATTTTTTAGGTTGATAAAAAAAATTGAGAATATAGGATGGAAAAATATAGCATCCATTTTTTTGCTCTTTCAGCCATTTATTTATTTTTATTTACAGTTTGTGTTCAATGCAAATCAATTCCATAACATGAGAAGTTACTATGAATCAAAGCATAAATACACAAACACAATATACAATCCAAATAGATGTTCAGCATTCAGGTATGAAGCAAAGGGGCGTGTTCATTCACACACACAGTAGCTTTAGATCTGTTTGATCTGGTTGTTCCATGTAAGTTTCTAAAGATGAGAAAAAAATGATTTGGGTTATCAAGACTATGGTGGCCATATTAGATACTGGAACATGTAAGCATCAGTGTGTGACCATGTGAACAAAGGATTTCAGGGAGTGTGTATTTTTCAAAAGGTTTCTGTGTTTCAAGGCAGTTGTAAAAGATTTAGAGGATCAAGACTGCTTTTAAGCTTAGAATCAGGTTCTAACTATCTAAAAATATTGACTGATAAACAGAAAGTGTTCCAAATGTGGCTATACTGATCCACAGTTTTAAAAAAGTATTTACAGAAAAAGCATAAAAGTTTTGTAAATTTAATATGCAAGCTAGCTTCCAGTCTTCACTTCCCAAATGCTGATTTATAAATTTGGCTTCTTCACATAGTTAGTTGCATTTCTAATTTCAATATTTGCCATTTTACCTTCAAAGCAGACCATTTTCAATTGTGAAAAGTATTCAACAAATGTAGAAATAAAAAGCAGCATTCTGAAATTAGTTGAGGTCAATTCTACTCTTTGGAATCAGTTTAGCTAAAGCAATTCTACTCTTTGGAATCAGTTTAGCTAAAGGAATCTGGCACTCTTGTTGAATGAAAACATGAGATGGGAGATGCCTACCATTTGACTTTCAAAGGACAAGCAAGATTTACTCAGGATGCCTGGATTTTAGGTGAATTCCAATCTATCATTGCCCTGGCACATGTCAATTACTACATAAAAGTTCAAACAAAATGTCAAATCCAAAAACCACAGAGGAAAAAGTTTAGTTCCCAAAGGAACAGAAATAGCTTAACAATGTGGAATTTTTCCTAGAATATATCAGCATTAAATTAGTATTGCTGAAACAATACATTGAGGATTTAGAGTAACACCTGGAACTTCCTTCTAGTGTACATATAAATAGAATCATGGAAGCTTTTTATATTACCTGTTTTATGGCCTTATAGATTTCATGAACCAAATGAAAACTGAAATCTCCATTCCACATTCCATCCTTTATCTCTAGACAAAATCTATTCTTGTTTTCAAATAGAGTTTTAAATGTCCATATTTTTTATGCCTCATTCAAAGAAATCATGTCTCAATTTTGGATGTTTTCTCTTTTTATCTTGTACGAGAAACTCTTATGAAACCCTTCACATGTGCTTCAAACCAATCAAATTGGAATTCTCAACATTTTCTGTGCCAATAAAATCAGGTGTGGAATTGGTAGATTTGATGCAGACCTGCCGCAGTCTGGCTGGGCACAAATCACCGAGCTGCCACAAAGCACTTGTATGTTCAAACAGGAAACTTTATTGCCTGAACTCCAACAGCACTCCAAGCACACTCCCTGGGAACTCTTCTGAACGCCACCCACGTGGCCCCTCTCTGGCACACCTCACCAACTGGAACTCCCTCCACCTGAACTTCCCCAACCAACAGGGACTCCCCAGGAAATCCCCGCAAGAACTCCAAAGACATTTCTTGGCCTGAGTCTCTAACAGTAGAGATGTAGAGAGAGAGAGAGAGAGAGAGAGAGAGAGAGAGAGAGAGAGAGAGAGAGAGAGAGAGAGAGAGAGAGATCTCCAAGGAGACTGGCTGTTGAATTCAGGGCACTGCCATCTGTTCTGGGTGTAGCATTAGTTGAATTGGGAGCAGCAGAGGTACTCTGTGAGGAGTTACTTGAAAGTGTCACAACAGCTGTTTGGTTTGAATAAATCTGGGTGGGTAGGAGCAGTGCCAGAAGCAGCAGCCTCAGCCCCAGCCTGGTTGCATGGTGTGTTTCCCTGGATGCTAGTTATGAGGAGATAGGACAGCTCTGGGAGGATACAGGTAAAGTGGAGGATGCAGGTAAAGTAGCATCTTATAGGCCAACTGACTTCAGGCTAAATAGTTATACTACAAGCACTTTGTTTCCTTTTGGTTTCCTCACTAAACAACAACATCCTGTCAGAAAAACACCACATCAACTCATGGAAATATTTCACATTTATTAATGGCTGCATAATCCCTCTTTATAAGGATGTGTCATGGTTGATTTAATTGCTCTCATATTTTGGCTAAGAAATTGTTTCCAATTTTGACAATTAGAGTGCACCAATGAATAAAATCATGCATATGTATTTTTGTAAGTTTTTTAATAAAATAAAAATTATAGAATATAGTATAAATTCCTAAACTTGAGATTTCTAAATCAACAGCAAACCCACATTCAATTAGCAATGTTAAATTGTTTTCTATACAGTATTTCAGTTCCCATTAACAGTGTATTATTAGGGTTCTTGTTTCTCATCAACCTTAACAATAGGGTAGATTTTGGTAGTTACAAAATGTTGGCTATCATGAGGACTAGACACGATAACTGAGAATCATGTTACTTTGAATTTTTATAATTACATGTGGGATTAAATATTATTTCACAAATCAAGCAGCCATTTCCCATACAATTATAAACTGTCTATATACAGGTTTAGCTAATTTTCTCTATCAAGTTTTTATTTTCTTATACCTCTTAAGAGTTGTTTATATATCATTAATATCATTTTGCATCTTTGCTATATTATAAATATTTCCTCCTAGTTTGACCATGACTTGATTTTGTTTGTGAGGTTGTGTCTATGTAGGTGTACTAAAAAAAAAGCCTTTATTTTTGTGTCTTCAAATTTGTCAATCATATGTATTGTGCTTGTATTTGATTAACATCTAGAAACCTTTTCTTATATCAAAGATGAAAAGAAATTCACAGTATTGACTGTTTCAATGTTGCATAGCTTCTTGTTTAATATCATTCTATTCATTTTTTTTTCTTTTTTGCTTTTGTGTCTTTTGTGCTTTTGGGATCTTGTCCAAAAATCCTTGCCTATTTTGATGACTTAAAAATTCCCCCTCTATCTTCTTCCAGTACCTTCATAATTTCACTTTTCACATTTAAGTATTTCCTTCTTTTTGAGCTAGTTTTTGGAACTAGTGAGAGATTGGATCTAGCTTCATTTCTCAGCATCTGTATATTAATTTTACCAGCACTCTTTATTGAAAAGACTATCTTTTCTCCTATGCATGTTCTTAGCATCTTTGTCATAAAACAGTGGCTATGGAGGTGTGGGTTTTGTCTAGGATTTCTATTCTGTTCCATTAAACTATATGTCTGTTTTTATCTCAATACCAGGCTTTTTATTTTTTAAATTTTTTACATTTATTTGTTCTAATTAGTTATACATGACACCATAATGCTCTTTGAATCATTGTATACAAATGGAACACAATTTTTCACTTCTCTGGTTTTATACAATGTAGGATCATACAATTCCTGCAATCATACATGTACCTAAGGTAGTGATGCCATCTTATTCCACCATCTTTCTTATCCCCATGCTCACACCCCTCCTTTCCCTCTTCTTTGGCCAATCCAAAGTTCCTCCACTCATCCCAAACCCCCCATACTAATTATGTATTAGTATCCACTTATCTGAGAAAACATTCGGCCTTTCATACCATGCTTTTTTGATTATTTTAGCTTTATAGTATATTTTGAAGGCAGGTAATGTAATTCCTCCTGCTATATTCTTTTTACTCTAGAGTGTTTGGGTTATTTAGGGTCTTTTGTGGTTGAGTATGGGTTTTAGGATATTTTTTTCCTAGTTCTGTGAAGCATGTCACTGGTACTTTGATAGAGATTATATTGAGCCTGTAGATCACATTGGGAAGTATGGACATCTTAACTTTTGATTCTTCCAATTCAAAAACATGGAATGTCTTATTTTTTTCTCTTTCATCTTTAATTTCTTTTTTTAAAGTTTGTTTTATTGTGATATTATTCCTATGTATTTTATATTTTTCTAACTATTGTAAGTGGGATTTTTCTCTTTATATTTAGGTAATTCACCAATGAATTAGAGAAATGCAAATGATATTACATATTGAGGTTATATCCTACAATTTTGCTGAATTCATTTATTACTTCTAATTGTTTCTTGGTGAAATTTTTATGAAGATCATGTCATCTGCAAACAGACAATTTTAATTTTTCCTTTTTAATTTGGATGCACTTACTTCTTTCATTGCAGAATGCTTGGACTAGAACTTCCAGTATTATGTTGATAACATTGGTGAAGTAGACATCTTCATTTTGTTCCAGATCTTAGAAAGTTTTCAGCTTTTTCCTATTCAGTATGATGATAGCTCTTGACTTTTATACACAACCTTTATTATGTTGGGTTATTTTCCTTCAAACCCTAATTTATTCATTGTTTTCATCATAAGGGGATAATAAATTTTATCAAATGTCTCTTCTGTATGTATCGAAGTGATCATTTTTTTGTCCTTCATTCTGATGACATAGTGTATCACATTTATCAATTCACATGTAGAACAATCCTTGCATCTTTAGGAGGAATAACATTTGATCATGATGAATAATTTTGGAGTGTAGCATTGGATTCAGAATTTTTGTATTTTGTCAAGAATTTTGAATCTGTATTTATCAAGAACATTAGCATATACCTTTCTGTGCTTGCTCACTCTCCCCCCCCCCAACGCTCTCTGTATGTGTGTGTGTGTGTGTGTGTGTGTGTTCTTGTCTAAATTTGATATTAGACTAATAGTGACCTCAGAATCATTTTGTGAGAATATCATTTTCTTTATTTTTGGAATAATTTAAGAATAATTAATATTAGTTTTTCTTTAAATGTTTGGTGCAATTCAACAGTGAAACCATCCTGTCCTTGGCTTTTCTTTAATGAGAGATTTTTGCAAAGCTCACATGTGAGGTGGAATTAATATCCAGATTATATAAGGAACTCAAGGAACTCATTAGCCAAAGAAAAAAAATAAAGATAAAAACAAGCAAACAAAAAATCTGATTTAAATATGGGCAATGAATCTAACAAGATATTTATGAAAATAAAAGACCAACACAAATATGAGAAAATCCACAGTGTGACTAGTTATCAGGGAATTGCAAATAAAAAACACAGTACCACCTCACTACAATGAAAGTGACTATCATCATAAAGAAAAAACACACCAAGTGGTAGTGCAGATGTGGAGAAAACATTACACTTGCACATGTTGGTGGAAATGTGAATTAAAACCAACATGGAAAACAGTATGAAGGTTCCTCAAAAATTAGAAATAGAATTGTCATACCCTCCAGTAATCCAACTATCGTCACATATTCAGAGGAAATGAAATCAGTATATCAAAGGAACATCTGTACTCCTGTTTATTGCAGACTATTCAAATTAGCCAAGAGATGAAAACAATCTAAGTGTTCATTAACTGGTGGATGATAAATAAAATGTGCTACAGCCTGGCCTGGTAGCACACGCCTGTAATACAGTGGCTCAGGAGTTTGAGTCAGGAAGATCCAGAGTCCAAAGCCAGCCTCAGAAACTTAGAGAGTTAATAAGCAACTCAGTGAGACCTTGTCTCTATACAAAATACAAAAAAGAAAAAAGGCCTGGGGACGTGGCTCAGTGGTTAAGTGCCCTTGAGTTCAATCCCTGGTACAAAAAAAGGAAGGAAAGAGGGAGGAGGGAAGGGGAGATGAGGTATAGTCTCACACTAGTATACTACACAACCTCATGGAGAAAAAATGAAATTTTGTCATTTGAAAAAGCATGGATGGAATTGGAGATTATTATGTTAAGTGGAAAAAGCTAGTCAAGTACTACTTGATATCACTCATACGGAATCTGAAAACGTTTGTTTCATGAAAACTAAGAGTAGAATGATAGTTAACAGAACAAGGCACAAGAAAGAAGAAGGAGAGATAGGGACTGTTTAATCATTGGGAATTAAGATACATTTAGATAGGAGTAAGAAGTTCTTTGCTGTTGCACAGTATGGTGAATACAGAAGACAAAAATGCACTGTATATTAAAAAAAACAACTTTTAAGATATTTGTTTTGAGATAATAATGAAGATTCTGACAATTTTCTTTTTTAGTTATGATCTCATATATATGTATGTAAATTTTCTTATAAAATTTTATCTATATTTTCTTTTTTATTCATATATATATATATATATATATATATAATCTGTTCTAGTTATACATGAATACATTTTGACACATTATACTTAAATGGAGTATAACTTCTCGTTTTTCTGGTTGTACATGATATAGAATCATACTGCTCAGTGGTCATATATGCAATAGGGTAATAATGTCTGGTTCATTCTACTCTCCTTTCTACCCCCCTACTCCCTCCCCTCCCTTCACTCCCCTATGCCTAATTCAAAATACCTCTATTTGACCATTTTCTTTTGAGTAACAAATAAAGTTTTTTCACTTTAAATATTTTCTTTCAATTCAGAAAGATTAGTTTGATGAGTGAATAAAACATGGCTGTATGCATAATCAAAATGGAAGTGTATAACTCTTAGAATCTATTTTGAAAGATGTTAATTCAAATAGTTAATTTTATGGGTAAATCAACTGGTAAATTAGAATAACTTTTGAGGGACAGGTGCCACTGAGATACTAAAAAATTATATATTAAAAAAACTATGAATGAAGTAGCACAGAGGACTTAGTGATAACTCTACCTTGAAATAAATAAACAGGTATTTAAGAAAAGTGATATTTGAACTGGCTACTTAGAGGGCTCAGAAATGTTATTATATGAAGTATTTCAAAATAAATGACAGCTAGCCAAGTAGTTTAATTAACATGGTATTGCTTTAAGAAAACCTGACCTCACTGATACTTAACAGAATCAAAATTAGTGAATCTATTGATAGTACCTTAGGTTTTACTTTTATTACATTGCCACAAAATATTTACACATATGGGTGTGTATATTGTACATATATCTGTGTGTGCACATATATAATTTGTGTGCTGTTGATATTTTTAAACATTAAATAATGCTCAAAGATCATTAGGTGTAAATTGGCAAGTTAGAAAAAAACATGTATACATAAATAAAAAGGAAGACTATAAACAATTTATAATCAATTGTTTAAATATTTTTTGTCCTGAAATCGTGTTTATAACTTATATATTTTCTACAATTCAACTCATTCTACAAATCTACAGAAACTTTTATAATTTTCTAATTATATATTATGTTTATTTTTCTCCCTGGATATATTTTATTCCATCCCTGTGGGTGCTATTTTCAAATATATTTTGTTCCAACCAATATACACAGTTTTAAAAACTGAAATGAAAAAAAGGACAATCTGATTTAATATACAGAGGTTTATGGGGAAAAAATCATGAAATTGGATGCATACCTTTGAAAATACTATTATATTTGATACTTAAAAAATTTTGTTTATTGCACAAAATTTAAATTTCACAGTCCTAATAAATTCAGCCCTAAACTAGGAATTTTCTAAGCTAGAACTTGAAGCTTCTACCATCTTAGTTTTACTGTCAGGAAGTATCTCTATATCAATCTGCATATCTGTACTATATACACCTAGATCTGACATATATGTCAAACAAATAATATTTGAAAACAAAAAGAATTAGCATTGTTCTTATTTCAAAATTATTTACAAATCATTTAGAATTTGATTTAGGTGTATCCCAACTTAAGCAGAAGAACTTTGGGGAGTTTGAGAATTTAAGTAAGTATTACATTTCAATATTGATTTTTCAAAACCAAATTAGTAAGATTATCACATTTTCTTTGATGAAAATCACTATAAACATAACATCTCACATCTAAAAACTAAGGATTGTTACTTTACAGTATATGCACATGTACATGAATATGTGTGAATATATATACACAAATATCTAAAACATTTAAATATACACTTCAAAGATAAACAGTGCTCAAAGATGATCATCAAAAACTCTACTACAATTTTCTTTTAATTTATTCAATTACAATATCAATCAATTAATTAGAAGCATAAAAAATAAATATAACTTCTACATTGTTTTAATAGGTCATATATCAAATGCAATTTCAAATGGAACAAAATTTTATAGTCTACATAACTGTCATTCTTAAAAGACAAAAGAGACATATTGAAAGTAGAAGCTTACTATTTTCACATGTTCATACAAAGAAAGCTAAGAGAACGGGGAAAACAATGTCAAAAACAAAAGGGAGTTTTAATGGAGATTCAAAGCACAGCTACCATTTCAGACCAAAGTTTTGAGAAAAAATATTTTTTGAAAGACATAAAGATGAATATCACAGCAATGAAATAAATAGAAAAGGGAGAAATGATCTCTTAGAAACTGATGAAACTACCTGGGCCTCCTTTATTCATATCCTTTGAATAAGGAAGTAGAATATTCATTTCTTTGAAAAAGACACAATCCTATGTGTCAAATTTAAAAAGGCTTTTTTCACTTGTTGATTCCGTAAGGTATAGATGAAAGGGTTCAAAAGTGGAGCAACTGAGATATTGAGGACAGCAATTCCCTTGGAAAAAGATATTCTTTGTTTGATTGAAGGTTTAAGATACAGGAAGATGCAGCTGCCATAGGAAAGGGATATCACGATCATGTGAGAAGAACATGTGGAAAAAGCCTTTTTCCTTTGTCTAGTTGAAGGGATTCTTAGAATGGTCAGGGCGATATAGGTGTAGGATATGATCACCATGACTAATGTGACCAAGAGTGTCACCAAAGCTGAGATGAATCCCATCATCTCCAGGAGCCGTGTGTCTGTGCAGGAGATCTGCATGAGGGGTGTAGTGTCACAGTAGAAATGATCAACAACGTTGGAGGCACAGAAGTCAATATTTAGACCTAGGACGAGTGGTGGGAAGATGACAAAAAAGCCAGCAAGCCAACAACTGAGGACCAGCTGAATGCAGATTTTGCTGTTCATGATGGTCATGTAATGAAGGGGCTTACAGATGGCCACATAGCGGTCATAGGACATAGCTGCCAACAAGTAAAATTCTGATGCTCCAAGTAGGAAGGCAAAAAACACTTGAGTAACACAACTGGCATAGGAAATGGTCTTGTCCCCAGTTGCCATAGTAGCCAGCAATTTTGGGATGCATGTAGTAGTATAGGAAATTTCTAAGAAGGAGAAATTCCGAAGGAAAAAGTACATGGGGGTCTTCAGGTCCATATCTACCAGGGTAAGTGTGATGATGGTCAGATTGCCAGTGACACTCAGCAAGTAGGTAAGAAGCAGGAAGACAAATAACACAACTTTCAATTCTGGGTCATCAGTCAAACCTGCCAGGATGAACACTGTCAGTCTTGTGTGGTTTCGCATTGTGGTGCTCTGACATTTACCAGTTCTGGATAGAAAACAAATAATAATAATCTCTAAAGAAAAATAACAGCAATAACTAGTGTAGAGGTGAAATTAACAGTGGTTTTTCATGGAGAGCAAAATAATCTTCATTGCTGTATTAAAGATGATTCTGTCAGGAAGAATAATAGTTTGTATTTTCAAATTGCAGGCCGAGAATGAATATATCAATTTGCAATTGTACTGAAGAATAATCCATATAAGGGTAGGAACTGTTCATTCTGTTTATGTGAACACAAGGAAACTTTATAAAACAAAATTAAAAGAATTTAAAGAGAGAAAAATATTTTTGCTTTCTTGAGAACACACAAGAGTTGGAATGGCATGTTATTTTCCTGTTCAATTAAAGAAGTTCAACTCAATAAAGTTCAAGAATTTTACATAATAAAGTTATGCCTACCAAATGAAATGCAATAGTACTCTTTTACTTAAGACAAACACAGAGACACAGACACACACAGTCCTGTAGTTCCATCTACAGGACTAGGAGATGTTCACTATTACATTCAACCAATCTTTAGTGCATAATTCTTTTCTCATTTACTTCCACAGTTGAGACCCAGGTTCAAAATGATGCACAGGAAATAATTCCATTTACTCTTAGTATTGGCATTGTCTCATTATCTGTGGTCTCCCCAACCTTCCTGCTCTGTACCCCAATACCAAATCAACAGTAACTCTCTGATAGTGTGTGTAGTAAGCCACTGCAATTCTCCTCTGGGATTGTGGTTCTGGGAATGGACCAAGGAAAGTGAATAGTGAGACACCTGAATATACAGACAAAGAGCAATACATACATGTGGATTTAGGAAGCTCGGTGAACCAGGAGAAGTGAAAACAAAACTAAACTTAAACCTAGACACGTAAGAAGGAGATTTAGGAATAAGATAATGAGCTTAATTATCGTAAGATAATTAGTAAATATAATGGGAAAAAATTTAAGATAGACATATATAAATTAGTAAATGAATATCATAAGGGAGACAGTTTCACTAATAAAATTTATCTCTATATGCTTCTAGTTATTTTAGTTACATTTTTGTTCTTTGTCTAAAATAGAGATTGAAAACATGAACAATTTTGAGTTCAGCCCTGGCCTAAAAATAAAAGCAATAGTTGATAAATTCCAAAAACATAAGAAATCATAAAACAGCACCGACACAAATTATAGGCAGGCATGCAGTTTCCCGTCATGAAAATATTCAAATGTCCAACTAACAGGCAACTAAAGAGATATTAATAACTAGTTATTTTCTACATCTAGCATATATTGAGACAGTGAAATTAAGAAATAAAATTGTGTTTGTACAGCTAGTACATTGGAGATCTAGTATTTAAGTTAATGATATCTCCAGGGAAAAGTTTCTTCCTGCAATTTTCATCATCACATGCATAAAATATTTACAGTTTCATGATAGGCATGGCATTATATGATAGTTCATGTAATTACGTACAATCTGCAAAGCATACATTATTATTAGGAAAGCATAACACAAATAAAAATAGACATATAAGGGCAAATAAAACTGGTTTGTTATAATATCTAATGACGTATACAAGAGGAATTTGAATTCTAAAGTAGGTCTTAAAGGGAGAAAAAGAAATGAGACAAAATATTCTTAGCAGAGAGAGTCAGCTGAACAGAAAGTAACAGGCACACTTGAATATATTAGAATAAGGAGTGGATTCAGCTGCTAAAACTATGCATATTAGTAATGTTCATAAACAACTGAAAGAAATGACTGTTATGTTTGTTAGAAATTTATTCACATTCATATGATTTTGGAACAATCTATTATAAATTTTTTCTCATTTATGCAGATTAATGACATAATCAATGGCAAGAGTTGTCAAAATCCACACATCTAAAACACATAAATTAAAATTTCATCATATCAAATAATTTCATTGTTCAGCTTTAACACTCATTCACAAATTATCCCTTAACATACACTATAAAGAGAAAATTCATATTCGAAGTCAGGCCTCTGAATGTAATTTTTTTTTTAGTTGTCTTAACTATCATGATAACAGATGAATTTAAAAACAAAAAGAGCTTTTCAACTAAATTATCATGGTATTCTATGGACTATATTCATTGCTTTTCCTATATCAAAATTTAAAGGTTGGGGTTACAAAAAAGGTTAATGACAATGATAAATAACTGAACAGAAACAAATGATTTAATGATAAATACACTTCTAATTGGACATGTCATTTATAACTCTTACAAATGTTAATTATTTTGATCTTTTGGAATCCTAAAGCAGTGTGCCAAAAAAAAAATGTTTAAAATGCAAACATCAAAATAAAACACAAAATTTTTGGTGGTGGTGGAGGGTGGGTACTGAAGATTGAACCCTGGGGTGCTTTACCACTGAGCTACATCTCCAGCCCTTTTTACATTTTGAGATAGGATCTCACTATGTTGCTGAAAGTCTCACTAAATTGCAGAGGCTGGCCTCAAATTTATAATCTTTCTGTCTCAGCCTCTGAAACTACTGGGATTACAGGCATGCAGCACCATACCCAGCTGAAACAAATGTATTTTAAGACCATAAAAACACAAGTTTATTGAGATAAAATCATCTGAACCTTGATATTTAACAATTTTACCATACTGAACTGAGCTTGCAAACATTCCACTTCTTTCGGCATGTTCTTATCTGGGATAGTTTCTTCTCCCTTATCTGGGATAGTTTCTTCTCACCTGAAAACGTCACTCTTGGAGATGATTTAATTAGTTGTTTTATGGCATTACCACTAGTGTATTAAATCTCCCCTTCTCTGTAATTTATTTATTCATGTACTGAATCCTTTTCTACACATCACCCACACTGCCATATAAAATAAATCAATCCTGATCCCTTGACTATTTATTCCTTCCATGCCCTGAATGAAAATAGCTAGACTATGAAGAATTCTCAAGATGATAAGCAATCCAAGAACCATTTCCCTAGAGGTTTTATATTATAAAGACAGTCTCCCCAAGCACTCTACATTTTTAAAAACAAAATTTATATGAAAAAGAGACTAAGATATATCTCCAGAGAATTCAGTATATATTGCTTTAATATGTGTTTGCCTATCCATTTATGGAAAGGAAACATTTTTTTTTTCAGAAAGCCACCTAAATGCACATAATTATTCAGATTATAGCTTAGCCATGCCTCTAGCATCACTTGTCTAATGACTGGTATGCCTTGAAGTTCCTAATTCAGTATCTTGAATTTGGGGGGCGCTCAGTAAATGCAATTGATTAAATGTATTTCTTCAAGCCTTTCATCATGTGCCATGGTCATCTCCAATTAGTGACTGAGAATAGTGTTGGGGAGGATATCTGTGCTGTTTGGCCTGGAGGGTGGGTGGGCTGGGGGAACATGTAGATGCTCGAGTAGCCCACTATTGTCTCTGTTATCCTAATAGAGCCTTCAGACTCAACACTTAAACTTAAGTCTGACATCAGATTGTCCAACCCAACGATTATTTTTTTTATTGGTTGTTCACAACATTACAAAGCTCTTGACATATCATATTTCATACATTAGATTGAAGTGGGTTATGAACTCCCAATTTTACCCCAAATGCAGATTGCAGAATCATGTCAGTTACACATCCACAATTTTACATAACCCAACAATTAAATGTAAGTTTCTTGAAATAGTTTGATAGTTCTGCATGGGAAGTTTCATTCTAGAGGAAGCCTCTACAAACAGTTCTTTTTTCTTTTGCTTTTCTTTTTCTTTCTTTTTTTTTTTTTAACCTTTTCAAAATCCAGGAAAGGCCCTGTGACCTTAGGGGCCCGAGAAAAGAGAGAGAGCCACTAGAATTCTTTATTCTTATATAAGGGACACATAAGTGGAGGTTTCATGGAACATTATATCCCAAAAAGGGCAAAGGGGTAGGATTACAAAGGAGCAGGTTAGTGTAACTCAATCCCATTGGGTAAAGCCAACTCCTGGTGCCACACCTCATTATCCAAGAGGAAGTACAGGGAGCAATAATTGTTTAGTATCTCTTGCTCAGAACTTGAAGGTGTGTATTTCCAGAGCGGCTCCCTTCTTTCTTTGAAAAAGTAGGTGATGAGTCACTATCACAAGTTCCTGAATTCTTGTTCTGAAGGCATGACATCCTGGCAGCTCAACAGAGCTATAAGCACCATAGCTGGAGACTTAGGTCTTCCTTGCTGCTGGATCATCTGCTCAGCCTGCAGCCTCAGATTCTTCAACAGCTTCCATGAGGGTAGCTTCACCATTGGGTCTCTCTGGGCCATCTTCTTTCCCCTCATCCTTTGAAGGTTCCTCTTCTTGCTGGGAGTCAGAGCTAACATCTCTTGATTGATCCGCAGTTGTTTGAACCTTGGATTTAGGTCCTTGTCTTTTCAAAATCTGGGGATAGCTCTGAAGAAAAAATATTGCAAGTACTTCTCCCCAAAACCTCTAATATCTAAATTATTTACTCCTCAAGTGGAAGTGATACCTGTCTTAGAGATGAGGAACACGTCCTTGTTCCCCAGTTTTGGAAATTAAACACTGAGAAATATTGAAGCCAGCGCAGAAAGCAAGTTTGATGAAAAAATTATAGAAACAGACTTCTTTGAGGAAAAGGGGCCCCAAAGCTGGATGTCCATGGGAGGGGGTATATTTTTATAGACTCCTTTATAGCTCTTTTATAGATTCCAGAACCCCCCTTTTAATTATTCCCTTCATTTTCTTCTCCCTCTGTGTGTCTAAGGGCAGGAAGGAGCAGGAGATGGAAATTAATCGTTAGCAACCCAGAGTGCCCAGGAGCATTCTCACAGAGGTTGACACCCATTGTCCTCTATTGGGTAGCAGGTCCTTATTTTCTCTTTACCCCCATCAGTCAATATCTACACTGACTGCCTGGCCTTTGCCCCTCATTAGGCCAAGTGGGGCTACAGGCAGATTGCTTTTTTGGCATCGCTGGTGGGGGGTTGGTACAATTCCATTTTATAGAACTATTCTCTTAACCTCTTGTTTCCACCATTCTCATCTCTCTGTCCCCTTAAAACAGGTTTTACTCTATTTCCACTTCCACAAAATGTGGGAGGTTAATTCCAGGTGTTAACATTATATCTTTTTATTTTGTTTGTTTGGTTTTTCTTCTGTCATACCTTTGGTAAATCAGAACTTCCATTTGGAAGGTAAATAAATGACAAGGTCATGTTGATCAAAGTTAGCTAAAATAAAGTGTGAGTTCCTTAGACACTTCTCACAGTACCTTTTTTGATGCTGTAATAGAGTATCTGAAGACTGAGTAATTTTTAAAGGAAAGAGATTTATTTTGGCTCATGATTCTGGAGTGTAGGAAGTCCACCATCAAATAACTGCCTGAGGGGAGGAACTCATACTCATTAAACTCATGACAGAAAGCAGAAAAGCAAGTGGGCCAATCAGGAGAGAAGAAAGAAAATTAAGTGCCCACAATAAGAAGCCTATTTCTGTGATAAAGGGATTCAGCTATTCATGAGGTCTCTGACCATATGGCTCAAACCCCTCCCATCAGACTCAACCTTTCAACACTGCTAAATTGAGAAATTAAATTTCCAACACTTGGGCTTTGGGGGAACACACTTAAAACAATAGTATCTACCTTGTGTCCAGATTACAACCCTGAGGCTATGCTAACCAAATCCAACTGGGTTTGCTGTTAAGGGAAAGAAAAAATACTCAATTCCCAGGAGTGATCACAATGGAATCTTGAATTTGCAAAATCAGTCCATTTAACTTCCTACCTCTATTTCTTGACCATTACCCAGGAACTGATTGAGTGGAGATAATTCCTTTCTGGAGAAAGCTCTTTTCATTGACCATATTGCCTTACCTGAGTGCATGGGTCAGGAAGAGATGACTGAGGTGGAGGCTAGTAGTCCTTTGCTGAGCAGCTTGTAAGCTAAAAGTTGTCAAACTTTAGATGTTCTGAACATGTGACTCAGCTGAATGCATGACTCAGATGACTTTCATTGACAAGTGTGCAGCTCCCTTCACCACGGCCTGGCAAACACTGACCTGTTTATTTTCACTACTACTTTGTCTTCAGAATGATCTACTCTATTATAAAGACTTTCAGTTGAACATTTTACTTGATTTATTGTTTTTTATTTCCAAGATTTTTTTCATCTTCCCACTTCCAATTTTCTTATTCATTTTTTAATTTGCTTTAATTAGTTATACATGACAGTAGAATACATTTATGCACTTTGATATATCATATAGATGGGGTATAATTTCTCATTTATCTGATTGTACATGTTGTAGAACCACATCAGTCTTGCAGTTATATACGTGCATAAGGTAATAATGTCTGTTTCATTCTACCTTCTTATTCCCATATCCCTTCCCCTCCTTTCACTTCCCTCTACCTAATCTAAGGTAACTCTATTCTTCCCTAGTGCCCCCACCCTTATTGTGAATTAGCACCCACACATCAGAGAATACATTCAGCCTTTTTGGGGGGAGGTTTGGCTTATTTTGCATGATATTCTCCAACTCCAGCCATTTACCGGCAAA
Source organism: Spermophilus citellus (assembly GCF_964194105.1). Classification (NCBI taxonomy): domain Eukaryota; kingdom Metazoa; phylum Chordata; class Mammalia; order Rodentia; family Sciuridae; genus Spermophilus; species Spermophilus citellus. The sequence goes on along the minus strand of NC_138197.1, from coordinate 74,575,217 downwards.
TGCTTTTTGTTTGGTTCTTTTTCAGTATCTCTATTTCCTTCTTTTTGAAAAAAATATTGTTTAGTGTTGACAGACCTTTATTTTATTCATTTATTTATATGTGGCACTGAGAATTGAACCCAGTGCCTCACACACGTGAGGCAAGCATTCTACCATTGAGCCACAGTCCCAGCCCCATCTATCTCCTTCTTGATGTCTCATAAATATCCTGTACTGATTTCCTTAATTTGTTCAGTTGTTTTTCTGTGTTCTCTTGGAATTCATTGTTCATTTTTATAACCTTTATTTTGAATTCCTTATCTAGTATTTAATTTACTTTAACATATTTTGCTAGTAAATTATAAACTTTAGAAGGTGTTTGTTTTAACTTTTTTTCATATTCTCATTTCCTTGTGTTAGATTTTATGCATTTGTTTGCATGAATTTCTCTTCCATTATGACCTTTTTAGGTCACAGCTTTCTCTTGCCAAAGACTCCTAGAGTGATCTAGAGTGATATCCCCTGTATGTGTGGCATTCACAGTCTTTATGTTAATTTTATTTATTTATTTATTTATTTATTTATTTATTTATTTATTTATTTATTGCTGTGGGAAATACCTAGACTGATTCTATAGTTGGCTACTGTAAGTTGTGCTGCTACAAACATGGGTATGCATGTATCACTTCAGTATAATTTTGGGAGGCCATCCTCGCACGTGATTTGAGTTACCTCCCTGGCTGGGCGAGAGGCACTTAGACACATCCTTGTGTCCAGAGCTTTCCCCACCCTTCTCAGGTCCAAGGGCTTGTCCATGTGGAGGCACGTATGGCCACTACCCGAAGAAGACTCAATCTCAATCATTGCACCTGACCTTGGGACACTGCCCTCCTTAATCTTCATTAGATGGGATTTTCCCCAGAATTTTTTGTTCCCCAATAAAAGGCGTGTTCTCTCTCTCTCTCTCTCTCTCTCTCTCTCTCTCTCTCTCTCTCTCTCTCTCTCTCTCCCCTCTTCAGTAAACCTCACTACTCTAATAGGTAGCTGGAGGCTGGAGCTAGGAAAAGCCATCCTGAAGCTGGTTTAAAGGTAATTAGAGCCTCTACCACGCGGCCTGCGCAGTGGTTTCATTAATGAGGTTCTAGGCATAAAGTTAGTTAGAAGAGATCGAAATAAAACACACAGACAGTACCTTCTTTATATTGCTAGGTCCGAGATGGCTCACCTCCCTGGTTCCCGCCTCTAGCCGCCCAGCAGGGCAGCGAGGATTACTCTGGGCTAGCAGGAGAGAGAGAGAGCGAACAAGCCTGGGAGTAGCCTTTTATTTGGGGAACAAGAGATTCAGGGGAGAATTCCATCCAATGAAGGTTGAGGGGGGGCTGCACTCCAAGGTCAGGGTCAGTGATTGGGTCCCCGGGGTCAGTGGTCAGGCACACCCCCACACGGATGGGCTCTCTCATCAGGAAAGGGTCGGGAAAGCTTCAACACAGCCAAAGCGCCTCAGGCCCTTAACGGGAGTCACCCAATCACGTGTCAGAATGGCCCCCGACAAGAGCCTGTCTCTTTAATTCAAAACTCCCTTCCGGTTTCTCACATAGATGAACCTTCATTTATGAAGCTTGTGCTGGCCGAGGTCGAAATATAATGACTTTAATTGAGGGAAATGAAGATCAAAACCACTCTTGAGATTTTATGTCACCCCAGTTAAAATGGCACCCAAAATAATAATAAATGCTTGGTGAGGATATGGGTACAAAGGAACTATTTTAGTCAACTTTTACTCAGCTATGACCAAAAGACCCGACCACAACAATTTTATAGGAGGAAATGTTTATTTTGCTCATAGTTTCATGTCTGCCCATAGACCACCAAGTTCATTGCACTGTGCCCAAAGTGAGGCAGATCATGGTAGTAGGGTATGGTGAAGGAAAGCAGCTCAGGACATGACCATCAGGAAAAAGTGTGAACCACATAACAATGGCATGCTCCCAGTTATTCAAGTAGTCTCACCACAACTTACCTGCCCTTGATTACCCTGTTAATCTGTTTAAGTGGATTAATGCACTGATTAGGCTAAGGCTTTCATAACTCAATCATTTCACCCCAAAATTTTCTCACCTCATATGTAAATCATAAAAGGAACATATATACATTGTTGGTCGGATGGCAAATTAGAAAGTTTTTTATATAGAAATGAGGTAAATGAATTAGAGACCAAAGCAAACAAGCTATTTAAGAGACAATTGATATATTTTGAGTATAGCTCTTCTTAACACTTATTCAATATATACAACTGGAAAACAAATGTTAGCTATTGCTTTCTCTTTCAGAAATGAGAGACATTGTGCACAATAAGGATTTTAATATTTTTTAAAGTCTTAGGATAGTTTGCACATCACAGTCTCAAATAACTCAGTCTTATCTCTGGTGCTTATACAAATATTTATTCACAAATTCATAATTTATTTAAAATTAAGTGGGGATTTTCTTCCACTAATCATTTCTCATTGTAGATTAGGCCTATGATTTTTTTTTTATTTTGTATTCCAATTATATCCTTACAGATAGTCTAGAAATAGAAAAAAACTTATGCATTCTAAGTAGTTAAATATAGTAAATATATTCCTGAATTTCACAGTTATTGATAATTCTTTTCAGTATAAAGAAAAGGGGGAGAAATTACATTCTGTGATCTCTATGAAATTATTTCTGAATTTACTTTTATATTAGACCTTTAGAAGAGCTAAACATACTTAAAGCTTAAATATAAAAAATAAGCTTAGTAAATAAGCAATATAGTATTTCAGAATATAAAATAAATACTTGACATGATTACATTTGACAAAAAAAATTAAGACACACACAAGAGTGTTCAGGAAAATCTGAGATATTCTAGCATCAGAAATTTTGTCAGATGTGAAAGATTTTGAATAAAATTTCTTTTGAATATAGATGTTATCTATAAGGTAGAAAATTTGGGGCACTTAAAATTCAGTTACTGATTGCAAATAAAGAGAAATAGTGACAATTGAAGGGTATTTCTTTAATAAATCATCTTCTATTTCAAATGAAATATCCTTAAAGCACTACAGTTTTATGAAAACCACCTGAACAAGCATGCCCTCTATTTTAAAAGTATACTTGAATATTCACAATGCCCCCATGAATATTTATCTAGCTACATAGATTTAAAATTCTTCAGTATTGTTTTTAAATTCAGGTTCATTTACTTGCATGGAGATCTGACAAGTTACATTTCCTTTTAAATATTTTGGGACAGAATCTATTTAGCAATTTGTTAAGTCAAAAAAATCCAATCATTAAGAAATTTTCTGTAAGATCACCTTTATCTTCTGTGAAAACTAAGACATAGACAAATATTTATAGAGCAAACTTATAAAACTCTTTTAGGGAAAATTCTTTTAATCAAACTGATATATGATACCACTCAAAGGAAAAGAGTCAAAACATTCAGTTTTACATGAATGTCTCTGGTCATTGTATCTAATTTTAATGTTCAATTCACTTAGTTTGAAAAATAATATACTCTATTAGAACCATATGGACCTAATTTTATGTATGACATATTTTAAATCTATGGAGTATCTGAAAGGAGGTTACAGTTATTTTGCATCCTAAGTAACATAAAGCCAGAGCGATTTCAATTTTATTTTGCTAACAATTCATGAGGTTTGTGAATAGTAAGAGACCATTTTTTGAATCAGTGTGTTTCTATACATATACATTTTTTTTTATTTTTTGTCATTTGAAGATTATCTAAGCCTTACATGCTGTATATATTTTATGGATTCACATGCATGACAATATCTGCCATACAGTCTTGAGATGAAACTTCTACATTTCAAAAAACATGAAAGACTATAAGTAATCCATAAGTGCTGTCTATAATTTTTATTGGATAACTGCCATAGCAGCGATGTTTTAATCTTTATAACAATTCTTTATCAGTTTCTGAAAATAAATAACCTCTTTAGGGATAGCTAAAATTTTGAAACTGTCAAACTATGTAGTTAAAGAAATGTTATTAAATTGATTTCCTTCCTGTTTCTACTAAACACTGAATTTTAAAAAATTATATTTCATGTTCTATGTCTACTATATATAAGATCACTGGGTGATCAAATCTAGAAAGTGTATTAGACTCTATATAAAATATATAACAAATTGAATCCCTGAGTTCCAGCATACTGAGAAGAAATATGGGAAAAAAATGAATTCCTACTTGTCTCCCTCTGACAGAATTTTGGGAGGAAATAAATACAGCAACAAAATAAACAAAGGCAAATGATTTTAACCAAAACCAAAAAGTGTCTTTCTTATGTACTCTCAGAGAGGAAGAAAATGGAAATAAGTATTAGGCTTTGGAGATTAGGCAGACCACAATAAAAATTATCAGTCAAGAAAAAGGTCATGAGATTTTGAATGTAGATATTGAACAGTTCTGTGACACACTCCACTCTTCTTAGTTTACTCATAACCTTAGTAAATCATTAAAATGGTTCACTTCAGTGAGAAAGCTTTACTGTTTTTGATCATGTGCTTAAAAGCATCTTTCACTTGTTTGTTTCTCAGTGTATAAATGAAGGGATTCAACATGGGAGCAATGGAAGTACTGAGCAGAGCTATACCTTTATTTAAGGACACTCTTTCCTTTGCAGAGGGTTTCACATACATGAAGATGCAGCTGCCATAAGAGATGGACACGACAACCATGTGAGAAGAACACGTGGAGAAGGCTTTCTTCCTCTGTTGAGAAGAAGGGATTCTCAGAATAGTCCTGATGATGTTTGTGTAGGAGAGAATTACCAACATCAGTGTAACCAGGAGTGTCAGGATGGCTGAGAAAAGCATCATTAATTCTATTTGATCTGTGTCTGTGCAAGAGAGCTGAAGAATAGGGGAGACATCACAGAAGAAATGATCTACAGCATTAGCTGCACAGAAATCAATCTGGAGACCCATGATGACTGGTGGAAAAATGATCAGAAAACCAGCCACCCACGAAGCAAACACCAGCAGGTTGCAGACTGAGCTTCTCATAATGGTCATGTAGTGCAGAGGCTTGCAGATAGCCACATAGCGGTCATAGGACATGGCAGCCAGAAGAAAAAATTCAGTTGCCCCCAAGAGAATAGTGAAAAACAGCTGTGCTGCGCAATCATTGTAGGAAATGGTCTTATCACCTGTTGCCATACTAACAAGAAATTTGGGGATACAGACAGTTGTGAACGAAATTTCTAAAAATGAGAAATTCCGGAGGAAGAAGTACATGGGTGTCTTGAGATGAGAATCCAATAGGGTGAGGGCAATGATGGTCAGGTTCCCTGAAACACTCAACATGTAAGTGATAAAAAGGAGAAAAAAAACCACCACCTTTAATTGTGGATCATCTGTTAGTCCTAGAAGAATAAAGGCTGTGACCTTTGTGTGGTTTCTCATAGCTGATTTCTACCTTAAAAAATACATAATGAAGAAAAAAATAGAAATGAAAAAGAATTCTGCATGAGATACAGTTTTTCTTGAGATCTTTCATAAACATTTTGCTCCCACACCCAACCTCCTTCTATATTATATCAGCTGTAGTAACCTAGACTATTTTGCTCATATAAATTTTATTCAAAATTTGACTAAATAAATGCAAGGTTCTGAATTTGTTTTTTTTTCTCAAAGTCGATAAATACAATAATACAAAGGGATAATATGTTGCATTGATTAAAGTTATTTAAATGGAAAAACAAAGTAAATCAGAATATTATCACAGTATTTAAGCTTTTATTTTCTATACTGTATTTCAAATTTTTTCCTCAACATATTTACTTTGCATTAAATTATTTTACTTCATCTGGCATCATGCTTCTTTGCTAAAGGTTTTATAAGCAACATACAGTTGACTTCAACATCTCTAGCTCATAAACAATGAAGATTTAATATCCTCAACAAATTTGTGGAAACTCTCCAAGATTTACATGCTGAAGAACACTTTTAGATCTGCTTTCTTGTTTTTACTGAAGACTAGAATTTATTTTCTTTCTCTTTCTGAGTCTTCCTTGAATTTTGCCCATATTTTCACCTTATAAATATTATCTTTTGTTGGTTTACTTTGATATTATTTTGATTGACAATTCATAATTGTATACCTATCACTTACCCATACACCTCACTTACCCTGGTGGTTGTTCTCTTTCCTCTGTTACACACCTAAGCAGATATAAAGCATATCCTCACATATGATGCTTGTGTTAATGATATAAGATATTTTACTGAATATTTGCAGTGACAGAGGAGGGGTCTACAAAACAAAATATAATGTTACATATAAAATGTTAACTATGCATCCCTGATAATTTTCTTAAGTGTCATTGTTCTGTGAGTTTCTCCATGTTGCCATTGTAACCTCTTCTGGATTTTAACATTCCTGTTCAATTTTCTTTCTGGTTGAACATATAACAATTAAGAATTAGGTTAACATTTTAAGTCCAGAAAGGTGGAGAACAGAGATTTAGGGCTGGTTGACTTTGAGATGTTTCTAACCTGTATGAGCTTGTTTTGTAGTTTTAAGAATGGCAAAAACTGTGATCCTTTTGTACACAGGGCCACTTCTCTCAAGAGGATTAACTGACTTAAAATTTTTTTTTAAAGAAGAAATCAATTCCCTGAAGACTACAGTACTAGGATGTTAAGAACAGACTAAAATTATTTTATTAAGTGGAGTAAATACTACAATCTATAAGCTTAATTTTAAAAACAAATTAAAAACTACTTTTGGTGGTGGCTATATGCTATAAATCATACAGGGGAGGTGGTGGTAACAAAACCTTATTCAGTTTACATATGCATAAAAAATACTCATTTCAAACAAGAAAAAAACAAAAATAACATCTATAGTGTAGAAATACTGAAGGGCATTATCAAAATTTTAAATTTCAATTAATTCAATAAAGGGCTTATATTGCACATCAATCATTAAGCCTCTGAAGCCACCCTCTTGAGGGGAAAATTTAACAGATTTAATCAGATTCAGGATCTGGAAAGAAAACAGGAAGTGCAATGACATTAACATTTAAGAGAATCACAGAGATTTGGATTCAAGGAAAATTAGGACAACAATGTTTCTGACGACAGGTACATGGAAGTCACCTGCATTTGCTCTGTCCTTTGCCTGTCCACATCCAATCCGTAGACAAACTTTGTTGGTTGTACATAATAATAATATTTCAAATACATTTGCCCATCTTCATTTCCACTGATAAGTATTTAACCACAAGGTGCTATAATAGATAAGTTCGAACATCACTGTGGCAATACACATGAGACATTTAAAAAACAGTTTAATGAGGTATAACACGAAACAGAAAATGCAATTATCATAATTATGCATCTTGGTCTTTTTTCACAAACTGAATATACCTCAATGATCAGCAAATGAATAAACAGAAATTTGCCAGTAATCCAGAATCTTGCTCCTACTTTCCTCTGGTCATTAGCCCTTCAAGATTGACTACCATCCTTAAGTTCAATGAAACAAGTTATTTTTGCCAATTTTAACAAATTTGAATATATAGGTCAATAGTTGGCAAATGAAGGAAAATAATGGAGAATCACCTGGGAGGTTTTTATTGCTAGACCTGGATATAATTCTCAAATTTTCCATTGACAAAGAGCTCAGTTATATAGACAAACTAATGCAAAATGGTCAGCATATTTTGTCCAAATGGGTCCAGCAGGAAAAGTTCTGGGAATAAATTTCTGTGTCTAATGTAATTAAATTTATTATAATGCAATCTATCTTAACCTACAATCTCAATTTATTAACCTGCCGTAGCCTTACTTTACTGTCTTCACAGATCCAATCCATTGTCTATAGAGAATTTAAAATTGTATTTTTAAAAATCTAATTCATATTAGGCTTCTTTACTAGTATTAGGTCATGAAACCTACTTGAAATGCAGCTTATTTGGTCAGCAAAACATTCCAACTGTTCTATCTACATGTCAGTATGTCTATCAACTCTTTATTTACTATGTTATCCATTGTAGCAATGGCTTTCCACCGTTCCAACTCTTTGTTAGCTCTCTCCCTATCTTCATCCTCTACCTTCAAATACCAGGTCTCAGATGATATAGCATTTCCACACAAAAAGAAATGTTTTATGGGGGAGAATACATTTGAGAATACACTCCTCTTCCTTGTATCTTTTATCTCAGAATTTTGTTTCTCTTTACACAATCAATATTTATTTTGCATGTCATTTTTTCACATTAAAAAATCTGAATCTCTTATGAAATTCTCAGGACAGAGACTCTGCCTGTTTCATTATTCATCCCTACATACTTAAGATCTGGAATAATCTCTGCATCAAGTGGGGAGTGAATATGTATGTGTTTAAAGACAAAAAAATTATTTGGATATGAGAACAGGTGAAGGTAATTCTGAAATTCTGGACAAAATGAAACATAAATTAAAACAATGCCACTAAGAAAGTATAACAAGAAGAAGCCTGGGAGTAATCATGGAGAACAATCTGAGGAGGTAGTAATGATGAGCTAATTTTTAAACATCCAATTCAGAAAGTCATTTATATAAAAATAGTTTTCCAATAAAGCTCTTCCAAATTTTCAAATAAGATAGCAAATACAAAAGGAGTATAGCTAAGTGGAAGAGTGCTTGCCTGGTATGCTTGAAGTCCTGGATTTGATTAGAAATGCAAAACAAGATATAAAAATTACTAAATCAAACAGGCAACTCTATAAGCATTTGAAAATAACATTAAGGTAAAGTGTTTTAAAATAAGAATAATGCATCAATTTTATGTCAGAAATGCATTAATCTTGTCACCATTGAACAAAATGATCCTCAATTGCTCCCTAGTTTCTTTCCCCATCTTAGAGAAACTGAATGCATATTAACCAGAAAACCCCTCATTATAACTCTAAAGAATTGTGTGTGAGCAAAGTGACTTAATTACTCCTTCCTAAATTATGATTTTACTGTTTATTATTATGTCAATAAGGCTTATTGTCATGTTATGTTATTATGTTATTAAAGCTATAATATATTCCAAGTTCAAAAAGTCAAAAATTCCTGAACTATTAATGAAAATTAGTGACTTACTGCTCTGGACCTCCCCCATCAAATTCTGCCACTCAGAGAATTTCACTGTTAATGGCTTTTTCCCCCTCTTAAATTTTCCACTTACAGATTAGTTATTGGCTTTTGAATATGGAAGATTAGCATTTGATTTTATTATGCCTCCAAGCCCTCCTATGTACATTGTCTCTGTATTTTATTTTCTTTTTCATAATAATTTTTGTAGAAATTATCAATAAAATTTGTACTCTATATTATTTTGACAGTACAAACATTTCTAGTTGGGTTATTGTTTGCCTACATTGTTCCTTCATTTAACATTTTTTGCTACCATTAGACTTAATTTTCTCATCAAAATTATTCTACAGTTCTTTATATATTCTTCAGTTTTTCCCTCCCCCAAGCTAACCCCCAAAAGTACAGATATGTCCTCATTACCTAAAAATACATTTGTATATACACATACCCCTATGTCTTTTTTTTTTTTTTTTGAGAACCAGTGAATGATGTCTGCAAATGAAAGCAGCATGAAGCAAGCAGAGTCACACCAAAAAAGAGGCCATGTGGGATACCACCAACAAGGCCATAGGAATGGGGGTGCCTAAGCCCTTTGGAGAACACATCTCACCATGACATCTTACCAGGAACATGTTTTCCCAGTTGGGATTCAATTTTATTTTGATCTCATTCCTTTTTTTCTCTGGCCCTATTCTTCCTTTTGGAAAGGAACATTTAGTCTATTTCAATGTCTATTGCATATATGTAACTCACTTTTGTTCTTTACAGGTTCTCACAGCTATGTGTCTTCTTTGAGTCTCACTCAGATGAGACTTTGCACTTGAACTTCTGTGCAATAATGGAACAGTTAAGACTATGGGACTCCTGGAGATGGATTAAGTGCATTTTGCTTTGTGAGATAGACATGAACTTTGGAAGGACAGGACAGAATGCCGTGGTTTGCATATGAGGTGTCTCCTGAAAAGCTTACATGTTAAGCAATGCAGGAATATTCAGGGGTGATATTATTAGATTATGAGAGCTGTAACCTAATCAGTGGATTAATTCATTTGATGAATTAGTAATTTGAATGGATTATTGGGTGGCAACTAGGCAGGTAGGCCATGGATGGAGGAAGTAGGTCATGGGAGTGTGGCTTTGAGGAATCATATGTTGTCCCTAGCTCCTCTCTCTGTCTGCTTTACAGTTGCCATGAGCTGAGCAGCTTGCCTCTACCATACCCTTTACCATGATGTTCCTCCTCACCTCAGACACAGAGCAATGCAGTCAGTCAACCATGGACTGAGTCTCTGAAACCATGTGCCCAAAATAAACTTTTTCTCATCTAAGTTGTTCTTGTCAGCATTTTGGTCATAACAACAAAAAATTGATTAATACACTACTCAAGTCCTTCTAAGAAATAAAACTACACAGCCCAGAACAATAGGAGTAGGGAAAAAAAACAAGAGTGGTTTGAATGTAATGTTACATGTGAGATACACACACACACACACACACACACACACACAAATACATATATATACATATATACACAAAAATTATAGATTCATATTAAAAACAAAAATTATACATATACATATGTGTGTGATTGTATAAGACAATTAGAATATTTAATCCTAAAAGCAAGATAAGTAGCTCTTATAAAACACCAAAATATTTATAGTGGTGACTTTTTTAATGAAAAAATATTTTAAAATATCATTGTATATTTCATTACTTAGTCACAGCATTAAGTTGATACAATAGAGAAATAAATGAGTGACATGGACTAATCTATTCAGTTTAGTTAATGGGTCATGAGGGATTTTCACTCATAAATTAGAAAAATCAGCCACATATAAACATGTTCTATGTGAATATGTTCTTATGACTTTCATTGACAGTCTTTCATTAATTGCTTAATTTTAAAATATTACATTTGTATTTCAGAAGACCACTCAGAGCAAAATTATAGTTTTAGACATCTAAAATAATTGTTGAAGATAAACTTGGGGTATAGTAAGATGGGAACAATACAAATGATTTATAATTTTCTCCTATAAAATTCCAGTGTAATATATAGTGCTAGGTAAGAATTTGGAAATTAAACTTCTATCCCCAGAGGCAGGAAAAGAACTACAGAGATGTAATTTTATCCTCCCAATTATTTATCACATACACCTATACTTCATCCTTTTTTGACATCACACATACAAGTAGACCAAATGCCTCTATAAACTTGTAACATTTATTGACATAATCTTATATCCCTCAAACATTCTTATGATTTCAAGGTCCAATACTAAATCCTTTCCAGATTTCACATCTGAATCTATCTATGAGGGCATTGCTGCAGTTAGCCGCAGAGCATTAGTGTTAGGGTCAACCCTCCTCAGGATCAAAGTTTCAGCAATGATTCATGAGAGTAGGTATATAGATTCCTCTACCCTCTAACCTTAGAAGTCAATAAGCTGTAGGATTGTGTTTTATATCATTTCCCCCACAAAATTAAATTTAGGGGCCATTTATAATACCTGACATCATAGTGGACACTTACTGGTTGTCTTCCCATTCTGATATCATTTTTCCACTTCTGAACCATTTCCAATGAAATTAATTGCACTTCCATGAAGGTTTTCATGTCAAAGGTTAGCTCTTGTGTTTATAAAATGTCACTGAACATTCAATATTTTTGTCACTTCTCTAAAGTTATCATAAGAAGGAAATATTTGTTTAAAAGTTATTTGTTTTATTTTCTTTAAAAGTCAATTTCTTCATTAATCTAAGAGTCAAATGTGGGGTAGTTAATGTGCTGAAATAGATGGACAGTGCCAAAAGAAAATTATATTCAAACCAATACATTTAAACAGGGTTCACAATATGGTACCATGAGTGAATGTCACACAGATTGAAGTTTATCTAAAACATTATTCATATGAACAACAAAAAATAGATGGGTAAGTGCAAAAAAAAAAACCTAGGTTTGAAAAAATAATAAATGTCTCTTCCTGGATATACTTCTTAAATATTTAAAGTCATGCATAGTCTCCTGGATATATTAGTTATATATTTAAAGTCATGTTTAGTCTATATCACTCAGTAGTATTTACCAACAGGTGATTATTTAAGATGTATTATTGTGAATATATGTGAAAAGCAGAGTAATTAAGGAAGCATATTCCATTTATGAACTTAAAGTCTATCAGCCTATAGTTTTGGTCAATTTTTTCATTGCTGTCACCGAAAGACCCAACTAAAACAATTTTTGGTGAAGGAAAACTTTGTTTGGGACTCACAGTTTCAGAGGTATCAGTCCATAGACAGCCAACTCCATTGCTCTGTGCCCAAGGTGTGGCAGAACATCAGGGTGGGAGAGTGTGGTCAATGAAAATTTCTCAGAACATGGCCACCAGGAAACAGAAAGAAAATCTACTCACCAGGTATAAAATGTTGATGTACCTCCTCCAGACACATCCTACCTGCATAGTTAGTTAGTTCCTATCAGAGGATTAATGCACTGATTACATCAAGGCTCTCAGATCCCAATCATTTCACCTCTAAACATTCTTGCTTTGTCTCACACATGAGCCTTTTGGCTCATATCTAAACCATAACACCTACATTCAATACTAAAAATGCATTAATTTGTATTCATTTTTTTAAATATTTTTCCTTGAATATGACATTTCATTTTCCTTGTAAAATACTGTGAAATGTACTGATCTTCATCCTATACCCAGCAGAGAAGACAATAATAGCTACTATATAGGAGATACCCAGTAAATATAGTTGGATAAAGGCATGATTAAACAATTGAATGATTGCACTGCATTGAAAAATATAAACCAAATTCAAGCATTGTATGGATATCACATTAACAATGCCAGGATGCCAATGTACGATGGCAGAGGAGTCACAAAGTGTTGGGTAAATTCCCTGGACAGTAGTAAAAGATTCAGCCATGAAAGCTAGATTAGTCCACTTGCCTAAGAGGGTTCCTGTGTGCCACTCTTTGAATGGCTTCCTTCACTTCCTTGTTTCTCAAAGTGTAGATAACAGGATTCAGAGCAGGTGTGACCACTGTGTACATGAGGGCAGTTGTCTTGTCTGTGTCTGGAGTGTGCGCACTCTTGGGTTGGAGATAAGTGAACAAGGCAGTGCCATAAAACAGAGAAACAACCAGGATGTGAGAGGAACACGTGGAGAAAGCTTTGCGTCTGCCAGTAGCTGAAGGGATTCTCAAGATGGTCCTAATAATGCGCAGATAGGAGCACAGAATGAGGAGACAGGGACTCATAATAAAGAGCACAGAAATTGCAAATATCACAATCTCATTGTGGGAGGTATCAACACAAGCCAGCTTCACGACAGGCATGATGTCACAAAAAAAGTGCTGAATCTCTCCTGTTCCACAGAAGGGCAGAGTGAAAATCCAGGTGATCTGAGCTGACTCCACCACTACCCCAGTGATCCAAGACACTGCAGCCAATTTCAAACAGACAGCAGGGCTCATCAGGAGAGTGTAATGTAGTGGGTGGCAAATAGCCACAAAACGGTCATAAGCCATGGCTGCTAGCAGACAGCATTCTGTCAGTCCCAAAATGGCAAATACATACATCTGGGCTGCACAGCCTCCCACACTTATGGTCTTGGTCTCCACCAGCAGGTGCACCAGCATCTGAGGCACCACGCTGGTGATATAGCACATCTCCAAAATGGAGAGATTCACCAGGAAGAAATACATGGGGGTGTGCAGGAAAGGGGTGACCCAGATCAGGCAGATGATGAGGAGGTTTCCACACATGGTAAATAAGTAGACAATTAGGAACACAACAAAGAGGACTGGTTGTAACTCTGCTAGAGAGGAGAAAGCCACAAATGTGAATTTAGTGCAGAGAGACTGGTTTCCACTCATTGTGGGCTCAGAGCCATACATCTGTGAAAAGAAAGAAGGCAGATAGTACTTAGGACTCCAATCATGTAACAGTCATCTACCAAACCTCAGCAAAGAGCTCTCTGGAATCAGTGGCCTGAGAACATACACACCTGGATTCCCTTTGGTAAATCTATCTCAATTACTGACCTATTGAAAGGGAAGCATATTCCCTCCAAATATGAATCGGAAAGTTATGCTATTTTCACAGAAATTTAGAGGAAAAAAAACACCTTTAAGTTATATATTCTGATTTTTTGTGTTTATCTTATTAATATATTAATTATATGTAAAACTGTTTTGTAATTAAACATGGAGATGTAATGGTAAAACAGTCCAATAAAACATACATGTGAAAGAAAATATCAAAGTGTTATATTCTCATCTGAATTCTACAAACTTCCTCAAAGCTAAACTTAAAAGCCTGAAAAGGAGTATATTTTCAATCACTTATTTATACTTTCATGTACCTAGTTTCACTTTCTTGATTTGAACTGAATAAGCCAATGACTAGGTATCTATGGCCAAAAGAAAACCAAAACCACAGAATCTGTTTCTCAAAAGCATAATGTTATTTTACAGGAAATTTTGAGTAGGAGGACATACCTAGAACCACAGGTAATCTTTCATCTCCTTGTTGGATTTTTAGATCCTCTGTGATTCCAAGTCATAGCATGATAATGACATAGGCAGTATTTTTATTCTTACTAGAGACCTTAGGGATTATGGCTTAATTATGTTATTCTCAAGGGGAATATGTTTAAAACAATTAATGCTCAATGTCAATTTTGTTTTCTCTTTGAAACTATTTCTTTTATTACTGACAGTTATATAAGTTGCTTTTTTGGTGTTTGTTGCTGTTGTTTGTTAAGCAACTATTTTCCCCCATTTTTTCATGTTTTAATTGGTGTCTTATAGATATGAATAATGCTGGGATTTTTGTTACATATGCATACATGCACACATTAGAACAATATAATTTGGTCAATATAAATCCCCAGTACTTCTCATTTCCTTCCCCTTCTCTCTCTCTCTCTGGTCAATTTCCTCTAATCTACTCATCCTCCCACCTTTCTTTTCCTTTTTTCTCTCTAGCTTCCACATGAGACAAAATATATGACTCTTGACCTTTGACTTTGGCTTATTTTGCTTAACATAAAGGACTCAGATTCTGTTCATTTTCCTGCAAATGACATCATTTCATTTTTCTTTTTGATGGAATGAAACTCCATTGTGTATATAAATACCATGTTTTCTTTATCCACTTATTTATTAATGGACACTCAGGCTGGTGCCATAGTTTGGCAATTGTGAATTGTGCAGCTAAAATAAATGGGTATGCATGTTCCACTAGAGTATGATGACTTCAGTTCTTCAGGATAAATATTAAGAAATGGTCTAAGTGGGTCATAGGATGGATCTATATCTAGCCTTGGGAGGAGACCTCCAACTGATTGCCATAGTGGCTGTACTAATTTACAATCCTGCCAGCAATGTAAAACTGTACATTCTTCTCCACATTCTTGCCAGCATTTACACTTATTTGTATTCTATCTGCCATTCTAACTGGAATTAGATGAAATTTCACAGTAATTTTGATTTTCTTTTCCCTAATTTTTAATGATGTTGTACATGTTTTCATATATTTGTTGACCACTTGTATTTATTCTTTTGAGAAGTGTTTATCTCTGCCCATTTAGTGATTGGTTTATTTGTGGCTTTTTGGTGGTGTTTTGAGTTTTTTATGTATTCTATATATTAATCCTCTGTCAGAAGAGTAGCTAGCAAAGATTTTATCCCAGTCCAAAAGTTCTCTTTTTACCCTTTCCTCTTTCTTGCCTTTGCTGTGCAGAAGTTTTTGTTTGTTTGTTTGTTTGTTTTGTTGTTGTTGTTTTTTAATTTGAGGCCATCCCATTTGTTAGTTCTTGGCCTTATTTCCTGAGTTTTACAGGTCCTATTGAGAAAGGCAATGTCAATTTTGTTTTTCTCTTTCAGACTATTTCTTTTATTACTGTCAGTTATATACATTGCTTCTTTGGTTTTTGTTGCTGTTGTTTGTTAAGCAACTATGTTTCATTGCCTGTGGCTCTATGTTGGAGTGTTGGCCCTATATTTTCTTCTAGGAGTTGCATAGTTTCTTGTCTTGTCTAATTCTGAGGACTTTGATCCATTTTGAATTGATTTTTGTGAAGGGTGGGAGAGTCTAGTTAATTCTTCCACAAATGGCTGATCAGTTTTCCCAGCACCATTAGCATTAATTTTTTAGCTTATAATTGCTTTGGCTTTTCTAGGTCTTTTATTCTTCCACATGAATTTTATAAGTTCTGTTTCTAGTCTCTGAAGAATGTCACTGGGAGGATTGTATTGAATCTATATATTGCTTTTGGTAGCATGACCATTCTCACAATATTAATTCTGCCTGTCTGTTATGCTTTACATGTTGGGTTTCCCCACAGAAAGACCATGTGTGAGAAAATGTAAGAACATTCAGAGGTGAAATGATTATGTTATGAGAACCTTAAGCTAGTCAGTGAATTGAACCTCTGATGGGTAATAATAGAGTGGTAACTAAAGATAGGTGAGATGTGTCTGGGGGACGTGGGTGTGGTGGAGGGGTTCCTTTGGGGTATGTTGTTTGTTTTATTTTTTTTAATGTGGTGAGTTTCTCTCTGCTTCTTGGTGTGATATCTTGAGCTGTTTCCTCCACCAAACTCCTCTGCCATGATGTTCTTCCTCACCTCAAGCCTTGAGTAATGAAGTTGGCTGTCTATGGATTGAAGTATTTGAAACTATGAGCCCCAAAATAGACTTTTTTTTCATTAAAATTGTTTTTTCCAGGTCTTTTAGTCACAGCAGTAAAAAAGCTGACTATAATGCTGATCATGAACATGGGACATGATCTAGGGTCTTTTTTCAATTTCTTTATTCAGTGTGCTATAATTTTCATTGTGGAGAACTTTCACATCCTCAGCGAGATTTATTTCTATGTATTTTATTTTAATTTCAAAGCTATTGAGAATAGAATTGCTTTTCTGATTTAAATCTTAATGGATTCACTTATAGAAAAACTATTGATATTTGTATATTGATTTTGTAAATTTCTACTTTACTTTTGTTTATTACTTTTAACACTTTTTGGTGGAACTGTTTGGATCTTCTAGATACAGGATCATATCATTTGTAAACAGTAATAGATTGACCTCTTCTTTTGTAATTTTTATCCCTTTCATTTCCTTTTCTTGTCTGATTGCTCTGGCTATAATTTCTAGTACTTTATTAAATAGCAATGGTAAGAGTGGACAGCCTTGTCTTGGTACAGATTTTAAAGAAAATGCTTTCATATTTTTCTTATGCTGACTTTAGTTTTTTTTAAACTAAAATGACCTAATAAAATTTTAAAAATAATAACTGAGAAAGTTTAAATGCACTGATTTATTCTAAAAATAAAAAAATAAATTACTATTTTTTGAGTTGGGTATAGTACCAAAGATAATATCTGTAAATTTCCCAAAAGTCTATCCAAATTATCTTTCCTTTCCAAAGTACATATCTATGGGAGACATACTATATATTTAAACCAAAGTGGAATAGCAGGAACATTACAGAAGATTGAATAAGGAAGCAGAATTGAATTTAAGAGATTTGCAAAAACATAAAATAATGCCACTCATCACAATTTTTGGTTTTGAAAAATATAGTTATTTATTTAAAATATCTATTATGGTTTACAATAATGGTTTTATTATCACTATTTTAAAGTGAATTAATATTTGCATGTTTTCAATTCTGCCTTAATTTCTATTATGGTAAATATCAAAGGATATAATCTAATAAACAAAAGCCATTTAGAGTCCCCACTAATTTTTAAGAGGGCAAAGAGATCCTTAAGAACTGTTGTTTTACCACTGTGAGTACAAGTTACCTACTACTTCATGCAATGACATCAAAAGAATCTTACAAACATATTAACACAGTGTTGCTTCATTTATGTAAAATTAAAATGTGAATTACTGACATACAGGATTAGATACCAGGAAAGCAGTTACTTTGGGTGCAAAGAGCACTAGGGATTATTAATGAATTAAGGATGCTCCTGGAGTGCTGTTAATGTTGTAATGTTTTTTAATGTAGGTGGTGGTTATATATTTATGTTGTAAAAACCTCATACTGTATATTCTTATCTTGAATACTTTTTACTCTGTATATTATATTTCAATCAGATTTTTTTTAAAAAGTGGCAAAAATTAAGAAAAATTATTTAAAAACTGTTCCTCGGGCTGGGGATGTGGCTCAAGCGGTAGCGTGCTCGCCTGGCATGCGTGCTGCCCGGGTTCGAGCCTCAGCACCACATACCAACAAAGATGTTGTGTCCGCCGAGAACTAAAAAATAAATATTAAAAATTCTCTCTCTATCTCTCTCCTCTCTCACTCTCTCTTTAAAAAAAAAAAAAACTGTTCCTCATTCTTAATTATCCCCTTTGCTTTAATCATAATTCATTTTTTTCCACTGCAGGGTCAATATGGCAAATTCATAGAATAAAGAGAATAGAAGTAAACATGAAAGAAGTAGGGAAGTGCATTTTGAAGTTATTATGTGAGAGCTGCTGTCTTCCTCTTCCACTATTCCTTCAGGCAACAAAAATATGGAAGTTCCTTATGGTATCTATCACTTCCAATAAAACATTTATGAGGAAAAATTGTGCTTTTTGTACTTCTCATGATGCCTCAGGCAAGAGGCATGTGTTTGGTGGAGCAGTGTTCTCTGGTTGGCATGAAAACTCTGCACCAATGAATGTGTCAAACTCAGAATGTAAGGAAGAAGGAAAGGCACCCTGCCCCATGGCCCAGCAGCTCAGAAACATGGCAACAAAAGAAAACATCATGCATAATCAGTGACATTTTACCAAACTTACCTGTTAAAATTGTGATCTTAAATGTCCCCCAAAAGATCAAGTATTAAAGACTTGGTCACCAGTTAATGGCACTAGAGGGATGTAGTGGAAACTTAGGAGGTAGGGCCTGAATGGAGGAACTAGGTCATTAGGAAACATTCCCTTAAGGGTTTCATTGGAACCCTAGCCCCTTCCTTTTTCTCCCCTTGCTTCCTAACTCCCATGAAGGAAGCAGCTTTGCTCTACCACCTACCCCCTGCCATGATACCCTGCCTTGCTGTGGGCCCAAAGCCATGGGGCCAACCAATTATGGGCTGGAACAGCTGAAACTGGGAGCCAAAATAAACTTTTTCTCCTTTGGTTTTTCTCAGGTATTTTGTCCCAGCAATGGAAGGCTGACCAACACACCTCCTCCAAAAGATTTTGGACCTTTAAAGCTTTATTTCTTTGATATATTTTTATAGCAAAATATTGAGAAAATTAAAAAAGATATGAGATTTTTCTGCCTGATCCCCACCTGAATCCTATGTTGTATTTATTTCTTAATGTGGTTCTGAAACCAAAGGAGTATAGTATCTTAAGAAAAAATAATATGGGAATATGATAGGATATGAGAGAAAAAAGATATGAGAGAAAAGTCAAAAGTTCTTTCATGCTGCTTCAGATCTTTTTTTGAACTGAGTAACCAGATAACAGACAATTATGCATTATACTCAAAATTTTCTTGTGAGATGAGAATATTCATAATTTTGCTGAAAAGAAATAAAATGGTAATTATCTTGCTTAATATCATATAACTAGGGAGTGAATATTAGGATATCAATGGATATTATAGGCATTTGTATTTGTACTTTCTCTTGTATTCCTTTAATTATATTTCCTGCCTGTTGATAGTTAAACCCTGAAGTTGAGTTTTATTGATTTGCTAAATATCAGCATTATTGAATAAAAGTCCACTCAAGATTTTAAAAGAAGGAAAGCATTTATTTAATGTTAATCTGTTTAAGTGGATTAATGCACTGATTAGGCTAAGGCTCTCATAACCCAATCATTACACCCCAAAATTTTCTTGTCTCATATGTAAATCATAACAGGAACATTTATGCATTGTTGGTCTGACTGCAAATTAGAAAGTTTTTTTTATAGAAATGAGGTAAATGAGTTAGAGATCAAAGCAAACAAGATATTTAAGAAACAATTGATATACTTTGAATATAGCTCTTGTTAACACTTATTCAATATATACAATTGGAAAATAAATGTTAGCTATAGCTTTCTCTTTCATTTCCAGACAGGAAGGAATATCAGAAATGGGAGACATTATTCACAATGAGGATTTTAATATTTTTAAAAGTCTAGGATAATTTGCACATCACAGTCTCAAATAACCCAGTCTCATCTCTGGTGCTTATACAAATATTTATTCACAAATTCATAATTTATTTAAAATTAACTGG
Organism: Spermophilus citellus; assembly: GCF_964194105.1. Taxonomy (NCBI): domain Eukaryota; kingdom Metazoa; phylum Chordata; class Mammalia; order Rodentia; family Sciuridae; genus Spermophilus; species Spermophilus citellus. Next base: position 74,554,851 of record NC_138197.1, on the reverse strand, counting down.
GGATTTTCTTCCACTAATCATTTCTCATTGTAGCGATGGCCTATGATTTTTTCTTTTATATTCCAATTATCTCCTTACAGATAGTCTAGAAATAGAAAAAAAACTTATGCTTTTAAGTAGTTAAATATAGTAAATATATTCCTGAATTTCACAGTTATTGATAATTTTTTTTTAGTCTAAAGAAAAAGGGGAGAAATTACATTCTTTGATCTCTATGGAATGAACCTGAATTTACTTTTATATCAGACTTTTAGAAGAGCTAAACATACTTAAAGCTTAAATATAAAAAAAGTTTAGTAAATAAGCAATATAGTATTTCAGAATATAAAATAAATATTCGACATTATTACATTTGAAAAAAATTAAGACACAGGCAAGAGTATTCACAGGAAAATCTGAGATATTCTAGCATCAGAATCTTTGTCAGATTTCAAAGATTTTGAATAAAATTTCTTTTGAATATAGATGTTATCTATAAGGTAGAAAATTTGGGGCATTTAACATTTAGTTCCTGATTGCAAACAAAGCCAAGTAGTGACCACTGAAGGGTATTTCTTTAATAAATCATCTTCTATTTCAAATGAAATATTCTTAAAGCTCTATAGTTTTATCAAAACCACTAGAACAAGCATGGCCTCTATTTTAAAAGTATGTTTGAATATTCCCATTGCCCCCATGAATATTTATCTAGATATATAAATTTAAAATTTTTCACTATTGTTTTTAAATTCAGGTTCATTTACTTGCATGGAGATCTGACATGTTACATTTTCTTTTAAATATTTGGGACAAAACCTATTTAGCAATGTGTTACGTCAAATAAATCCAAACATTAAGAAATTTTATGTAAGATCACCAGTTATCTTCTGTGAAAACTAAGACATAGAGAAATATTCATAGAGCAAACTTATAAAACTCTTTTATGGAAAATTCTTTTCATCAAACTGACATATGATACCACTCAAAGGAAAAGAGTCAAAACATTTGGTTTTACATAAATGTTTCTGGTCATTGTATCTAATTTTAATGTTCAATTCACTTAGTTTGAAAAATAATATACTCTATTAGAGCCATATGGACTTAATTTTATATATGACATCTTTTAAATCTATGGAGTACTCTGAAAGGATGTTACTGTAATTTTGCATCCTAAGTGACATAAAGCCAGAGAGATTTCAACTTTATTTTGCTAACAATGCATGAGGTTTGTGAATAGTAAGAGACCATTTTTTTGAATCAGTGTGTTTCTATACATATATATATTTTATTTTTTGTCATTTGCAGATTATCTAAGCCTTACATGCTGTATATATTTCATGGATTCACATGCATGACAATATCTGTCATACAAAGTCTTGAGGATGAAACTATTACATTTCACAAAACATGACAGACTATAAGTAATCCATAAGTGTTGTCTATAATCTTTATTGGATAACTGCCATAGCAGTGATGTTTTAATCTTTATAACAATTCTTAATCTGTTTCTGAAAATAAATAATCTCTCTAGGGATGGTTAAAAATTTGAGACTGTCAAACTATGTAGTTAAAGAACCATTATTAAATTGATTTCTTCAAGTTTGTACTAAACACTGAATTTTTAAAATTAGATTTCACTTTCTACATCTACTAATTATAAGCGCATTGGGTGATCAAATCTAGAAAGTGTATTAGACTCCATATAAAATATATAACAAATTGAATCCCTGAGTTCCAGCATGTTGAGAAGAAATATGGAAAAAATGAATTCCTACTTGTCTCCCTCTGACAGAATTTTGAGAGGAAATAAATACAGCAACAAAATAAGTAAAGGCAAATGATTTTAACCAAAACCAAAAAGTGTCTTTCTTATGTGCTCTCAGCATGAAGAAAAATAGAAATAAGCATTAGGCTTTGGAGATTATGTAGACCACAACAAAAATTATCAGTCAAGAAAAAGGTCATGAGATTTTGAATGTAGATATTGAACAGTTCTGTGACACACTCCACTCTTCTTAGTTTACTCATAACCTTAGTAAATCATTAAAATGGTTCACTTCAGTGAGAAAGCTTTACTGTTTTTGATCATGTGCTTAAAAGCATCTTTCACTTGTTTGTTTCTCAGTGTATAAATGAAGGGATTCAACATGGGGGCAACGGAAGTACTGAGCAGAGCTATACCTTTATTTAAGGACACTCTTTCCTTTGCAGAGGGTTTCACATACATGAAGATGCAGCTGCCATAAGAGATGGACACGACAACCATGTGAGAAGAACACGTGGAGAAGGCTTTCTTCCTCTGTTGAGAAGAAGGGATTCTCAGAATAGTCCTGATGATGTTTGTGTAGGAGAGAATTACCAACATCAGTGTAACCAGGAGTGTCAGGATGGCTGAGAAAAGCATCATTAATTCTATTTGATCTGTGTCTGTGCAAGAGAGCTGAAGAATAGGGGAGACATCACAGAAGAAATGATCTACAGCATTAGCTGCACAGAAATCAAGCTGAAGACCCATGATGAGTGGTGGAAAAATGATCAGAAAACCAGCCACCCACGAAGCAAACACCAGCAGGTTGCAGACTGAGCTTCTCATAATGGTCATGTAGTGCAGAGGCTTGCAGATAGCCACATAGCGGTCATAGGACATGGCAGCCAGAAGAAAAAATTCAGTTGCCCCCAAGAGAATAGTGAAAAACAGCTGTGCTGCGCAATCATTGTAGGAAATGGTCTTATCACCTGTTGCCATACTAACAAGAAATTTGGGGATACAGACAGTTGTGAATGAAATTTCTAAAAATGAGAAATTCCGGAGGAAGAAGTACATGGGTGTTTTGAGATGAGAATCCAATAGGGTGAGGGCAATGATGGTCAGGTTCCCTGTAACACTCAACATGTAAGTGAAAAAAAGGAGAAGAAAAACCACCACCTGTAATTGTGGATCATCTGTTAGTCCAAGAAGAATAAAGGCTGTGACCATTGTGTGATTTCTCATAGCTGATTTCTACCTTAAAAAAAAATACAAAAAGAATTAAAAAAAATAGAAATTAAGAAGAGAATTCTGCATGAGATACATTTTTTTTTCTTGAGATCTTTCATACATATGTTGCTATGCACACCCAACATCCTTCAATATTATATTCAGCTGTAGTAACCTAGAATATTTTGCTCATATAATTTTTACTCAAAATTTTGCTAAATAAATGCAAGGTTCTGAGTTTGTTTTATTTTCTCAAAGTCCATAAATACAAACATTCCAAAGGGATAATATGTTGCATTAATAAAGTTATTTAAATATAAAAACAAAATAATACAGAATATTATCACAGTATTTAAGTTTTTATATTTTATACTATATTTCAAATTTTTTCCTCAACATATTTACTTTGCATTAAATTATTTTACTTCATCTGGTGTCATGTTTCTTTGCTAAAGGTTTTATAAGCAACATACAGTTGACTTCAACATCTCTAGCTCATAAACAATGAAGATTTAATATCGTTAACAAACTTGTGGAAACTCTCCAATATTTACATCCTCATGAACACATTTAGGTCTGCTTTCCTGTTTTTACCGAAGACTTGAATTTATTTTCTTTCTCTTTCTGAGTCTTCCTTGCATTTTTCTCATATTTTCACCTCATAAATATTATCTTTTGTTGGTTTTTCTTTGATATTATTTTTGATTGACAAATCACAATTGTATACCTATCACTTACCCATACATCTCACTTACCCTGGTGGTTGTTCTCTTTCCTGTTACACACCTAAGCAGATATAAAACATATCCTCACATATGATGCTTGTGTTAATGATATAAGATATTTTACTGAATATTTGCAGTGACAGAGGAGGGGTCTACAAAACAAAATACAATGTTAAATATAAAATATTAACTATGCATCCCTGATAGTTCTCCTAAGTGTCATTTTTCTGTGAGTTTCTCCATGTTGCCATTGCAACCTCTTCTGGATCTTAATGTTCCTGTTCAATTATATTTCTGGTTGAACATAAAACAATTAAGAATTAGGCTAACATTTATAATTTTTCTTGTTTTGTTTCTTCTTCTAGATCCTGATTAGTTCCACATGTTTATCACCTGAAAAGTCTATTACCGTATTTTAAAAATATTTTTTAGTTGTTGATGGACCTTTATTTAATTAATTTATTTATATGCGGTGTTGAGAATCAAACACAGTGCCTCACACATGCTAGGCAAGCGCTCTACTACTGAACCACAACCTCTATCACCAATTTTCAACAAAAAATGACTATACTTTCCTAATAGGAACATTGGATCATAAATTCATTTAAACCTTATTGTGTGTTGTATATTCCAGCTCTGATTTTAAAAAATGTTCAGAAATTTCCAGCAAGTATAAATGATTATAAGATAACTAAGTTTTGTCATAACCCGTCTTCATTTCTTTTTCACTGTTTCCTTTCCTTTCTCTTGATTTCAACTGGTCATTTTTTCTAAAAATTTCCACATATCTGTATTCTGGTTATTTAAGCACAATTCTTAGGCAGTATGATTTTTTTCAAATTCAAACTTAAAGTCATGGAAGGGGAAAAGAAATAATAAAACCTCAATTAACAGAGGTGAATTATAGAGGGTGCAAAAGTATAAAGTCAGAAGTAGATTCATATATGAATATTTTTAATCTAAGTTTAAATTACAGATTATATAAAACTATTTCTAAAAAAATTCTTGACCTCATTAGCTTGCTACTTAATCACATAATATAATGTTCTCTAGATGATAGTAAAAGAGTCATGTATTTCTAACTATCATTATAATCCCAGAGAGATAAGAGATTACTTCAGATATGAAAACAGAATCTTATGTGAAATTTTAAAATTATATTGAATTAAATATAACTTCTTAATAAATATGGGAGAAAGTCTTTAAACTGCAGGACAAATCCATCTTTTCAGTATCATATTCATAATTTCCAAATGTACAAGAGGCATAAGCAGTTATAAATATCAGGAAAAAATTGCATTTATCTAATCAAGGCTCTATCATAACTGTATATCTGTTCAAAACTTCATCTTACAAAATTAGTTTTCTAGATTTTCTTTTAGCACAATTGACTCCTTCTGTCTAGCTTCCAAAATGGTCAGCTTAATGTGTGCCTTATAAAAAACTTAGTTCTAAATTCATGCCATACTACTACAATGATTTCAAAAAAGAATAATTTTCTTTCTTTAGAGTCATGCTATAAATTTAATAAGATTAAAATATATAATTTTTCCAAACCTTAATTTCTTTAGGAATTTCACTCTCAATTGTCTTCTTTTTATGTAAGTCCCAGAACAGAGGCAATTTCTGAATGTTTCACAGCCAATGTATCTTTATGTTACTTTAACCCGTATTTCAATCTTGATGTTGTCTCCAAAACTACATTAGTACCAACAATATTCACTCTGAATGTGTAAGTTTTAAGATTTTGTCACTTCTCATTTTTTATTAAAAGAGGCAATATTCTCCAACTTATGCTATATTAAATTTGAAGAATATTTTCTTGGGTTTCACATATTTTTTTTTAAGTCCAGAAAGGTGGAGAACAGAGATTTAGGGCTTGTTGACTTTGAGATGTTTCTACCCTGTATGAGCTTGTCTTGTGGTTTTTAGCATGGCAAAAACTGTGATCCTTTTGTACACAGGGCCACTTCTCTCAAGAGGATTAACTGACTTAAAAATTTTTTTTTAAAGAAGGAATCAATTCCCTGAAGACTACAGTACTAGGATGTTAAGAACAGACTAAAATTATTTTATTGACTGGAGAAAATGCTACAATCTATAAGCTCAATTTTAAAAACAAAATAATAACTACTTTTTGTGGTAGCTATATGCTAAGAATCATACAGGTAACAAAACCTAATGCAGCTTACATATGCATAACAACTGCTCACTTCAAACAAGAAAAAAATAAAAATAACATCTATAGTGTAGAAATACTGAAGGGCATTATCCAAAATTTTAAATTTCAATTAATTCAATAAAGGGCTTATATTGCACTTCCCGCATAAAGCCTCTGAAGCCACCCTCTTGAGTGCAAAATTTAACAGATTTAATCAGATTCAGGATCTGGAAAGAAAACAGGAAGTGCAATGACATTAACATTTAAGAGTTAGAATCACAGAGATTTGGATTCAAAGAAAATTAGGACAACATTGTTTCTTAGGACAGGCACATGAAAGTCACCTGCATTTGCTCTGTCTTTGCCTGTCCACATCCAATCTGTAGACAAACTTTGTTGGTTGTACATAATAATAATATTTCAAATACATTTGCCCATCTTCATTTCCACTGATAAGTATTTAACCACAAGGTGCTATAATAGATAGTTTGAAAATCACTGTGGCAATACACATGAGACATTTAAAAAACAGTTTAATGAGTTATAACACGCAACAGAAAATGCAATTATCATAATTATGCAACTTGGTCTTTTTTCACAAACTGAATATACCTCAATGATGAATAAATGAATAAGCAGAAATTTGCCAGTAATCCAGAATCTTGCTCCTACTTTCTTCTGGTCATTAGCCCTTCAAGATTGACTACATTCCTTAAGTTCAATGGAACAAGTTATTTTTGCCAATTTTAACAAATTTGAATATATCCATCAACAGTTGGCAAATGAAAGAAAATAATGGAGAATCACCTGGGAGGTTTTTATTGCTAGACCTGGATATAATTCTCAAACTTTCCATTGACAAGAGCTCAGTTATATAGACAAACTAATGCAAAATGGTGAGCATATTTTGTCCAAATGGGTCCAGTAGGAAAGGTTCTGGGAATAAATTTCTGTGTCTAATATAATTAAATTCATTATAATGCAATCTATCTTAATCTACACTCTCAATTTATTAACCTTTTGTAGCCTTACTTTACTTTCTTCACAGATCCAATCCATTGTCTATAGAGAATTTAAAATTGTATTTTTAAAAATCTAATTCATATTAGGCCACTTCTTTACTAGTATTAGGTCATGAAACCTACTTGAAATGCAGCTTATTTGGTCAGCAAAACATTCCAACTGTTCTATCTACATGTCAGTATGTCTATCAACTCTTTATTTACTATGTTATCCATTGTAGCAATGGCTTTCCACCGTTCCAACTCTTTGTTAGCTCTCTCCCTATCTTCATCCTTACTCTTCCTTCAAATACCAGGTCTCAGATGATATAGCATTTCCACACAAAAAGAAATGTTTTATGTGGAGGAATACATTTGAGAATACACTCCTCTTCCTTAGATCTTTTATCTCAGAATTTTGTTTCTCTTTACACAATCAATATTTATTTTACATGTCATTTTTTCACATTAAAAAAATCTGAATCTCCTACAAAATTCTCAGGGCAGAGGCTATGCCTGTTTCATTATTCATCCCTACATACTTAAGATCTGGAATAATCTCTGCATCAAGTGGGAAGTGACTATGTATGTGTTTAAAGACAAAAAAAGAATCATTTGGGTATGAGAACAGGTGAAGGTAATTCTGAAATTCTGGACAAAATGAAACATAAATTAAAACAATGCCACTAAGAAAGTATAACAAGAAGAAGCCTGGGTCTTCCACTCGACCAGCGCTGGCTTCATGAAAGAAGGTGTGATTCATAAGTGAATACTAGGGAGTTTTAATTTAAAGAGACAAGACTCTTATTACCTTTAATACTAGCTCCAGGATGACTTCTCCTAGCTCCCGCCCCAAGCCACCTAATGTGGTGGTGAGGTTTACTGAAGACACTAGCGAGAGAGAGAGCCAGAGAGTGAGAGCCAGAGAGGGAGAAAGAGAGAGAGCACGCCAGGGAGTGGGCTTTTATTGGGGAACAAAAAATCCCAGGGAAAATCCCATCCAATGAATGTTAAGGAGGGCAGCATCCCAAAGTCAGGGGTGATGATTGGGTCTTCCGGGGCAGTGGCCAGGCACGCCTCTGCACAGATAAGCCTTTGGACCTGAGAAGGGTGGGGAAGGCTCTAACACAGCTGTGTCTAAGCGCCTCTCACCCAGCCAGGGAGGTAACTCAAATCACGTGCGAGGATGGCCTCCAACATCTGGGAGTAATCATGGAGAACAATTGGAGGAGGTAGTAATGACGAGTTAATTTTTAAACATTCAGAAAGTCATCTGTATAAAAAAAGTCTTCCAATAAAGCTCTTCCAAATTTTCAAATAAAATAGCAAATACAAAAGGAGTGTAGCTAAGTGGTAGAGTACTTGCCTGGTATGCTAGAAGTCCTGGATTTGATTAGAAATGCAAAACAAGATATAAAAACTCACCAGCACTAAAAATTACTAAATCAAACAGGCAACTCTAGAAGCATTTGAAAATAACATTAAGGTGAAGTGTTTTAAAATAAGAATAATGCATCAAATTTTATGTTAAAAATGCACTAATCACTTCACCATTGAACAAAATGATCCTCAATTGCTCCCTAGTTTCTTTCCCCATCTTAGAGAAACTGAATGCATATTAACCAGAAAACTCCTCATTATAACTCTAAAGAATTGTGTGTGAGCAAAGTGACTTAATTACTCATTCCTAAATTATGATTTTACTGTTTATTACTATGTCATTAAGGTTTATTGTCATATTATGTTATTAAAGCTATAATATATTCCAAGTTCAAAAAGTCAAAAATTCCTGAACTATTAATGAAAATTAGTGACTTTCTTGGGCTGGGATGTGGCTCAAGTGGTAGTGTGCTCGCCTGGCAGGCATGCGGCCCAGGTTCGAATCTCAGCACCACATACAAACAAAGATGTTGTGTCCGCCGAAAACTAAAAAACAAATATCAAAAATTCTCTCTCTCTCTCTCTCTTAAAAAAAATAGAAAAGAAAATTAGTGACTTTCTGCTCTGGACCTCTCCCAGCATAAATTCTACCACTCAGAGTATTTCACTGTTAATGGGTTTCTTCCCCTCTTAAGTTTTCCACTTACAGATTAGTTATTGCCTTTTGAGTATGGAAGATGAGCATTTGATTTTGTTATATCTCCAAGCCCTCCTATACACATTGTCTCTGTATTTTATTTTCTTTTTCATAATAATTCTATAGAAATTATCAATAAAATTTGTACATTATTTTATTTTGACAGTACAAATATCCCTACCTGGGTTATATGCTTGCCTACATTGTTTTTTCATTTAACATTTTTTGCTACCATTGGACTTAATATTCTCATCAAAATGATTGTACAGTTCTTTATATATTCTTCAGTTTTTCCCTCCCCAAGCTAACCCCCCAAAATATAGATATGTCCTCATTACATTCAAAGACATTAGATATTCTCACTTTCATTTTTTTTTTTATTTCTCAGCACTATCACAACTGGAAAAATTTTTCCTCCCAGCAATCAGAATTAGTTGATTTCTACTCCTGGAACAAGAAACTTATGTTTCTTATAATTGTGGGGATTATGCTTAGCTTTTCCTGTTTCATAATGTTGATTCAGGTGCTGTAGTATACTTAAATTTTCCAATATTAGATTACATTCTTTTCAAAAAGCAACTAAAACTTATCAATGCAAAATTTTAAATACTAAATTAGGAAGAAAAATAAATTTTACTGAGAACAAAATGATAGTAAATTGCAAACTTAGTTATTAGAGTCATAAAAGAAATAAATTTTATGTACTGCCTATTATAATTTTATCTAACATTCTTCCTTAAATTTTGGACTACATTGTTTGATAATGTTCTCATAATTTCTTCTTTTTAACTGACCACTTTAAATTGTACATTCTGCAGCATAGTGTACATTCCCAGTGTTTGCAATCATGACCTACATTAAGTTCTCTCCTTCCATCAACCCCTGGAAAACACCAGTTATTCCAGCACCATTCTTGAAGACTGTTATTGCTCCATTGTATTGCCTTTGCTCCCTTCTCAAAGATGAGTTGACTATTTTTATAGGAGCTTATTTCAGGCCTCTGTTCTGTTCCATTGATCTGTGTCTCTATTCTGTCTCTGATACCTCACAAACTTGATTACTGAAGCTTTATAATAAGTCTTAGAATAAAATGAGTCTTCCAAATTAATTTTTCTCTTTTAAGATTTTGTTGGCTATTCTGGGACCTTTGCCTCTCCATATAAATGTTATGGTTAGTTTGTCAATATCCTAGAAATAACTTCATGGGATTTTCTTGAGATCACGTAGACTCCATAGATCAATTTGGGAAGGACTAACACTCTAAATATATTAAATGTACTCTATGTGTGAGAGATTCCTCTCCATTTATTTAGTTCTTTGATTTTTTCACCAGAGTTTTGTAGTTTTTCTCAGATCATTCTTGATAATTTCATCACATATACGTAAGTTGGTAGTTTAAAAAAAATACTGTCTACTTTATTCCAATACAATCCTGCTTTTCAAGAATCCTCTGGTGATCTCAAACTTACAGCTATAATTAGATGGTCATTATCATTAAGTTTGCATATTTCCCCAAATACCAAGGTATACAAGATGGGTTCTGCTTGAAACATTTGAAACTTCATTCAGATGGAAGCGCCTACAGTAGTCACAGGTTCCTTATCTCAGAAGGCATCCAAATGGAGAACTATAAATCATTTTCACGTTTTTACAACCATAAAAATCTTCAAAAATGATTCTCCTCAATGACCTCTCAATAGTTTTGTGTATTTATAACATCCCCATCTCCTTCTCATCGCTTTGTGGAAATGGGACATCTGCAAGTACCACAGTTCTGACTGCTATGCCCTCCCCTGTCTTCCTTATCTAGAAGTAGTTTTATGTAGGTCACTAGAATTTTTCTACCTTTTTACTAAACTTAATTGTTAGTGGTTCATTTTTAGACTTGTTTAAAGTTTTTCCTTTTTAAACATTTTCTAAACCAGTACATAACATTTTTTATTTTATTTTTTTTATTGGTTGTTCACAACATTACAAAGCTCTTGACATATCATATTTCATACATTAGATTGAAGTGGGTTATGAACCCCCAATTTTACCCCAAATGCAGATTGCAGAATCACGTCGGTTACACATCCACAATTTTACATAATGCCCTATTAGTAATTGTTGTATTCTGCTACCTTTCCTATCCCCTACTATCCCCCCTCCCCTCCCCTCCCATCTTCTCTCTCTACCCCATCTACTGTAATTCATTTCTCTCCTTGTTTATTTTCCCATTCCCCTCACAACCTCTTATATGTAATTTTGTATAGCAATGAGGGTCTCCCTTCATTTCCATGCAATTTCCCTTTTCTCTCCCTTTCCCTCCCATCTCATTTCTCTGTTTAATGTTACTCTTTTCTTCCTACTCTTCCTCCCTGCTCTGTTCATAGTTGCTCTCATTATATCAAAGAAGATATTTGGTATTTGTTTTTTAGGGATTGGCTAGCTTCACTAAGCATAATCTGCTCTAGTGCCATCCATTTCCCTGCAAATTCTATGATTTTGTCATTTTTTAAACTAGTACATACCATGTGATGTTTTGATACATGCATACAATGTACAATGTTTCAATGAGTTTAAACTATCTGTCTCCTAAAATTTCTCCATGGTGAAAATATTCAAAATATTTTCTCACAACACACAGAACCTTGTTGTTATCTATGGTCACCCTGCTGTGCAATGACACACCAGAACCTCATACTCTTATCTGACTACAACTTAGTACTGACTGACCATCCTCTCCTTGACTACCTCCTTGATTCGTTCTCGCCCCCGTTATGATCACTGAAATGTTTCTTTTCTTAACCTTTTCCACAGCTTAATTTGCTTAATAAGTGAAAAGCTTCACACCACACATATCACATATTTTAAACAATAGTTTCAGTGAATATAACATGAATTTCTATGATTAAGTAATGCTTTAATATCTTATGAAAACATGCAAAAATTACAATAGGTTTTTGTAATTTTTGAGATTTGTGGAAGTTCAAACAACTGGAGATTTCTGTTCTTAAAGTAATTTGGTTTTGGAAATGGTTATATCAATTCATCTTAACTTAGAGAAACTGAGTTCTGGGCACCTCTCAAAGAAATAGGTGAATATTTGGAAAACATCTCATTGGTGTCCATAACTTCTTTTTTTTAAAATTCCACATATACATACATCTTTTTCCTCCCATATGTTTTACAATAGGATATTTATAAAATGTAACTCAAGTTTGTCAAAGAGATCTCTTTCCAATTCTGTCCCTGGGAATTCAGTACTATTCTGGAATGCCAGAGGATTGAGGTTTGAGAAAATCCAGTAACTGTTTCTGGCATGATTATTGATTTCTTAATAATTTAATGGGAAATCAGCAAAGTTTCTGTAAATGGTTTTGCAAAGCAATAAGTATTTAAAAGTGAAAGCAAAACAATATAAGACATCAGATGCCTGACAGTGACTGGCAGCTGTTGGCCTAGTTGTGTATGTGTGTAGGGGGAGTGCCTGTATGGTACTTACTATGTGTCTCAATAACAACTAGGAAAGAGCATTGGTTTGCTATTATATAGGAAATACCTACAGAGCCTTCATTCATTTGACTACTCTGAACATTTCCTTCTCCCTAGGTAAGGACTATCCCATGTGCAATCATAAACACTCACATCATCCCAATAGGAGAGAGCACACATTCAAATTGTTTATTCAATCACAGAAAATACATTTATTTTTTCATCTTCTCACTTAAGGGTTGTTTGGTTTAAAATCTACAGGTATATCTTTTCTAGTTGTAATTCCATTGATTAAAATTCTAGGTTCTGATTATCACTATCCTGAAAGTAAGGACCCAATGATACTTTGATTGAAATAACTTTAACAAGACTATATACTCTGCATTTAGTACAGAAGCAAAAAATAAAATGGAGAAAAAAAATCAACCATAATTTGAAAATAGATTAATCAGGGAAAACTTATAAATAGTACTATATTTTACCATAGACCTAAAATTATGTATGTATATACACACACCCCTGTCTTTTTTTTTTTTTTTTTTGAGAACCAGTGAATGATGTCTGCCAAGAAAGCAGCATGAAGCAAGCAGAGTCACGCCAAAAAAAGAGGCCATGTGGGATGTAACCAACAAGGCCATAGGAATGGGGATGCCTAAGCCCTTTGTAGGACACATCTCACCATGACATGCCCTGAATGCCAGACACAGAACTACCGAACATGTTTGCCCAGTTGGGTTTCAGTTTTATTTTGATCCCACCCTTTTATCTCTGGCCCTATTCTTCCTTTTGTAAGGGAACATTTATTCTGTGTCAATGTCTACTGGATATATGTAACTCACTTTTGTTCTTTACAGGGTCTCACAGCCATGTGTTTTCCTTGAATCTCACATGAGACTTTGGACTTGAACTTCCATGCAATAATGGAACAGCTAAGACTATAGGAATCCTGGAGATGGATCAAGTGCATTTTGCTTTGTGAGATAGACATGAACTTTGGAAGGACAGGACAGAATGCTGTGGTTTGCATATGAGGTGTCTCCTGAAAAGCTTACATGTTAAGCAATGCAGGAATATTCAGGGGTAATATTATTAGATTATGAGAGCTGTAACCTAATCAGTGGATTAATTCATTTGATGAATTAGTAATTTGAATGGATTATTGGGTGGCAACTAGGCAGGTAGGCCATGGATGGAGGAAGTAGGTCATGGGAGTGTGGCTTTGAGGAATCATATGCTGTCCCTAGCTCCTCTCTCTGCTTCCCAGTGGCCATGAGCTGAGCAGCTTGCCTCTACCATACCCTTCACCATGATGTTCCTCCTCACCTCAGACACAGAGCAATGCAGTCAGACAACCATGGACTGAGTCTCTGAAACCATGTGCCCAAAATGAACTTTTTCTCATCTAAGTTATTCTTGTCAGCATTTTTTGTCATAACAACAAAAAGTTGATTAACACACTGCTCAAGTCCTTCTAAGCAATAAAACTACACAGCCAAAAACAATAGGAATAGGAAAAAAACAAGAGGGGTTTGAATGTATTGTTACATGTGAGATACACACACACACACACACACACACACATATATGCACACATATATACATATATACACAAAAATTATATATACATATTAAAAACAAAAAATATATATGTGTGTGTGTGTATAAGACAATTAGAATATTTAATAAGTAGCTCCTATAAAACACCAAAATATTTATACTGGTGACTTTTCTAGTGAAAAAATACTTTATAATATCATTATATATTTCATTACTCAGTCACAGCACTGAGTTGATACAATAGAGAAATAAATGAGTGACATTGACTAAGCTATTCAGTTTAATTAATGTGTCATGAGGGATGTTTCACTCATAAATTTGAAAAATTAGCCACATTTAAACATGTTCTATGTGAATATGTTCTTATGACTTTCTTTGACAGTCTTTCATCCATTGCTTAATTTTAAAATATTACATTTGTATTTATGAAGGCCACTCAGAGCAAAATTATAGCTTTAGACATCTAAAATAATTGTTGAAGATAAACTTGGGGTATAGTAAGATGGGATCGATATAGATGATTTATAATTTTCTCCTATAAAATGCCCATGTGATATATAGTGCTAGGTCTAAACTTTTGAAATTAAACTTCTATCCCCAGAGGCAGGAAAAGAACTACAGAGATATAATTTTATCCTACCAATTATTTATCATATACACCTATACTTCATCCTTTTTCGACATAACACTCAGAAATAGACCAAATGCCTCTATAAACTTGTAACATTTATTGACATAATTTTATATCCCTCAAACATTCTTATGATTTCAAGGTCCAATACTAAATCCTTTCCAGATTTCACATCTGAATCTGTCTATGAGGGCATTGCTGCAGTTAGCCGCAGAGCATTAGTGTTAGGGTCAACACTCCTCAGGATCAAAGTTTCAGCAATGATTCATGAGAGTAGGTATATAGATTCCTCTACCCTCTAACCTTAGAAGTCAATAAGCTGTAGGATTGTGTTTTATATCATTTCCCCCACAAAATTAAATTTAGGGGCCATTTATAATACCTGACACCACAGTGGACACTTATTGGTTGTCTTCCCATTCTGATATCATTTTTCCACTTCTGAACCCTTTCCAATGAAATTAATTGCACTTCCATGAAGGTTTTCATGTCAAAGGTTAGCTCTTGTGTTTATAAAATGTCACTGAACATTCAATATTTTTGTCAATTCTCTAAAGTTACCATAAGAAGGAAATATTTGTTTAAAATTCTTTATTTTAGCTTCTTTTGAAAGTCTATTTCTTCATTATTCTAAGAGTCAAAAATAGGGGAGTCAATGTGCTGGAATAGATTAACAATGCCACAAGGAAATTGTATTCAAACCAATAAAACTAAACAGGGTTCACAATATGGTACCATGAGTTAATGTCACACAGATTTAAGTTTATCTAAAATGTTATTCATATGAACAACAAAAAATAGATGGGTAAGTGCAAAGGAAAAAAACTAGGTTTGGAAAAATAATAAATGTCTCTTCCTTGATATACTAGTTAAATATTTAAAGTCATGTATATACTATGCACAATTAAAATACTTAATCTTAAAAGCAAAATAAGTAGCTCCTTTAAAACACCAAAATATTAATAGTGGTGACTTTTCTAATGAAAAAATACTTTAAAATATCATAATATTTCATTACTCGGTCACAACACTAATTTTTGGTGAAGGAAAGTTTTTTTGGGACTCACAGTTTCAGAGGTTTCAGTTCATAGACGGCCAACTCCATTGCTCTGTGCCCAAGGTGTGGCAGAACATCAGGGTGGGAGAGTGTGGTCAATGAAAGTTTCTCAGAACATGGCCACCAGGAAGCAGAAAGAAACTCTACTCACCAGGTATAAAATGTTGATGTACCTCCTCCAGACACATCCTACCTGCATAGTTAGTTAGTCCCTATTAGAGGGTTAATAGACTGATTACATCAAGGCTCTCAGATCCCAATCATTTCACCTCTAAACTTTCTTCTTTTGTATTCACACATGAGCCTTTTGGCTCATATCTAAACCATAACACCTACATTCAATACTAAAAATGCATTAATTTGTATTCATTTTTTAAAAAATTTTCCTTGAATATGACATTTCATTTTCCTTGTAAAATACTGTGAAATGTACTGACCTTCATCCTATACCCACCAGAGAAGAAAAAGATGATAGTTACTACATAGGAGATACCCAGTAAATACAGTTGGATAGAGGCATAATTAAACAATTGAATAATTGTGCTGCATTGAAAAGTATAAACCAAATTCAAGCATTGTATGGATATCACATTAACAATGCCAGGATGCCAATGTACGATGGCAGAGGAGTCACAAAGTGTTAGGTAACTTCCCTGCACAGTAGTAAAAGATTCAGCCATGAAAGCTGGATTAGTCCACTTACCTCAGAGGGTTCCTGTGTGTCACCCTTTGAAAGGCTTCCTTCACTTCCTTGTTTCTCAAAGTGTAGATAACAGGATTCAGAGCAGGTGTGACCACTGTGTACATGAGGGCAGTTGTCTTGTCTGTGTCTGGAGTGTGCGCACTCTTGGGTTGGAGATAAGTGAACAAGGCAGTGCCATAAAACAGAGAAACAACCAGGATGTGAGAGGAACACGTGGAGAAAGCTTTGCCTCTGCCAGTAGCTGAAGGGATTCTCAAGATGGTCCTAATAATGCCCAGATAGGAGCACAGAATGAGGAGACAGGGACTCATAATAAAGAGCACAGAAATTGCAAACAACACAATCTCATTGTGGGAGGTATCAACACAAGCCAGCTTCACGACAGGCATGATGTCACAAAAAAAGTGCTGAATCTCTCCTGTTCCACAGAAGGGCAGAGTGAAGATCCAGGTGATCTGAGCTGACTCCACCACTACCCCAGTGATCCAAGACACTGCAGCCAATTTCAAACAGACAGCAGGGCTCATCAGGAGAGTGTAATGTAGTGGGTGACAAATAGCCACAAAGCGGTCATAAGCCATGGCTGCTAGCAGACAGCATTCTGTCAGTCCCAAAATGGCAAATACATACATCTGGGCTGCACAGCCTCCCACACTTATGGTCTTGGTCTCCACCAGCAGGTGCACCAGCATCTGAGGCACCACACTGGTGATATAGCACATCTCCAAAATGGAGAGATTCACCAGGAAGAAATACATGGGGGTGTGCAGGAAAGGGGTGACCCAGATCAGGCAGATGATGAGGAGGTTTCCACACATGGTAAATAAGTAGACAATTAGGAACACAACAAAGAGGACTGGTTGTAACTCTGCTAGAGAGGAGAAAGCCACAAATGTGAATTTAGTGCAGAGAGACTGGTTTCCACTCATTGTGGGCTCAGAGCCAGACATCTGTGAAAACAAAGAAGGCAGATAGTACTTAGGACTCCAATCATGTAACAGTCATCTACCAAACTTCAGCAAAGAACTCTCTGGAATCAGTGGCCTGAGAACATACACACCTGGATTCCCTTTGATAAATCTATCTAAATTACTGCCCTATTAAAAGGGATGCATATTCCCTCCAAATATGAATTGGGAAGTTATTGCTATTTTCACAGAAATTTAGAGGAAAAAAACACCTTTAAGTTATATATTCTGATTTTTTGTGTTTATCTTATCAATATATTAATTATATATAAAACTGTTTTGTAATTAAACATGGAGATGTAATGGTAAAACAGTCCAATAAAACATACATGTGAAAGAAAATATCAAAGTGTTATATTCTCATCTAAATTCTACAAACTTCCTCAAAGCTAAATTTAAAAGCTTGAAAGGGAGTATATTTTCAGTCACTTATTTATACTTTCATGTACCTAGTTTCACTTTCTTGATTTGAACTGAATAAGCCAATGACTAGGTATCTATGGCCAAAAGAAAACCAAAACCACAGAATCTGTTTCTCAAAAGCTTAATGTTATTTTACAGGAAATTTTGAGTAGGAGGACATACCTAGAACCACAGGTAATTTTTCCTCTCCTTGTTGGATTTCTAGATCCTCTGTGATTCCAAGTCATACCATGATAATGACATAGGCAGTATTTTTATTCTTACTAGAGACCTTAGGGATTATGGCTTAATTATGTTATTCTCAAGGGGAATATGTTTAAAACAATTAATGCTCAATGTCAATTTTGTTTTCTCTTTGAAACTATTTCTTTTATTACTGACAGTTATATAAGTTGCTTTTTTTGGTGTTTGTTGCTGTTGTTTGTTAAGCAACTATTTTCCCCCATTTTTTCATGTTTTAATTGGTCTCTTATAGATATGAATAATGCTGGGATTTTTGTTACATATGCATACATGCACACATTAGAACAATATAATTTGGTCAATATAAATCCCCAGTACTTCTCATTTCCTTCCCCTTCTCTCTCTCTCTCTCTGGTCAATTTCCTCTAATCTACTCATCCTCCCACCTTTCTTTTCCTTTTTTCTCTCTAGCTTCCACATGAGACAAAATATATGACTCTTGACCTTTGACTTTGGCTTATTTTGCTTAACATAAAGGACTCAGATTCTGTTCATTTTCCTGCAAATGACATCATTTCATTTTTCTTTTTGATGGAATGAAACTCCATTGTGTATATAAATAACATGTTTTCTTTATCCACTTATTTATTAATGGACACTCAGGCTGGTGCCATAGTTTGGCTATTGTGAATTGTGCAGCTAAAATAAATGGGTATGCATGTTCCACTAGAGTATGATGACTTCAGTTCTTCAGGATAAATATTAAGAAATGGTCTAAGTGGGTCATAGGATGGATCTATATCTAGCCTTGGGAGGAGACCTCCAACTGATTGCCATAGTGGCTGTACTAATTTACAATCCTGCCAGCAATGTAAAACTGTACATTCTTCTCCACATTCTTGCCAGCATTTACACTTATTTGTATTCTATCTGCCATTCTAACTGGAATTAGATGAAATTTCACAGTAGTTTTGATTTTCTTTTCCCTAATTGTTAATGATGTTGTACATGTTTTCATATATTAGTTGACCATTTGTATTTATTCTTTTGAGAAGTGTTTGTTTAGTCATCTCTGTCCATTTAGAAATTGGTTTGTTTGTTTTTTGGTGTTGTTTTGAGTTCTTTAAATGTTGTAGATATTAATCCTCTGAAAGAAAAATAGTTAGCAAAGATTTTATCCCGTTCCGTAAGTTCTCTTTTTACCCTCTTCCTCTCTTTTGCCTTTGCTGTAAAGAAGTTTCTTTTTTTTTTAATTTGAGGCCATCCCATTTGTTAGTTCTTGGACTTATATCCTGAGTTTTAGGGGTCCTATTGAGAAAGTCATTGCCTGTGTCTCTATGTTGAAATGTTGGCCCTATATTTTCTTCTAGGAGGTGTATAGTTTCTTGTCTAATCTGAGGTCTGTGATCCATTTTGAGTTGATTTTTGTGAAGAGTGGGAGGTCTAGCTAATTCTACTACATATGGTTGACCAGTTTTCCCAACCCCATTTATTTAAAATGGTGTCTTATCTCCAATGTATATTTTTAGCATCTTTTTCAAGTTTCAGATGACTCTATCTATGTGTGCCTTCTGTACTATATCATTCTATATCTGTTTTATGCCAGTACCACACAGATCTTGTTACTATATTCTGTAGAATAATTTGAAGTCAGGAATTGTGAAGCATTTAGCATTACTTTTTTGGCTTTTAATTGCTTTGGCTTTTCTAGGTCTTATATTCTTCCACATGAATTTTAGAACTTTTTGTCCAGTCTCTGAAGAATGTCACTGGCATTTTGGGAGGATTGTATTGAATCTATATATTGCTTTTGGTAGCATGACCATTCTCACAATATTAATTCTGCCTGTCTGTTTTGCTTTACATATTGGGTTTCCCCCCAGAAAGACCATGTGTGAGAAAATGTAAGAACATTCAGAGGTGAAATGATTATGTTATGAGAGCCTTAATCCAGTCAGTGAATTAAACCACTGATGGGTATTAATTGGGTGGTAACTAAGGATAGGTGAGGTGTGGCTGGAGGATGTGGGTGTGGTGGAGGGGTGCCTTTGGGGTATATATATATTTTTTTAATGGGGTGAGTTTCTCTCTGCTTCTTGGTGTGATGTCTTGAGCTGTTTCCTCCACCAAACTCTTCTCCCATAATGTTCTGCCTCACCTCAATCCTTGAGTAATGAAATTGGCTGTCTATGGACTGAGACCTTTGAAACTGTGAGCCCCCGAATAGACTTTTCTTCATTAAAATTGTTTTCCAGGTCTGCCGCAGTCTGGCTGGGCACAAAATCAGGAGCCACTCAAGCAAGAACAAACTTTATTTCCAAAACTCCCACGAATGCCACTCATGCGGCCTTCTCCCGGGACATACTACACCAACAGGAAATCCCTCCTCTGGAATTCCCTCCTACCACACTTCCCCAACCAATGGGAACTCTCCGGGAGTCCCAGGAGAGCTCCAAAGTAGCAGGCCTAGGCAGACAGCAGGGGTCTAATCTCCAATTGAATGCACATCTTAACATAATCATTATCATCTCAATGGCTTGCTGGCATCACCTTTCAACCAAAAATGCCATGCGTCATTCCTTTGGCTATGGCTCTCAGCACAGGTCTTTTAGTCACAGCCGTAAAAAAGCTGACTAAAATGCTGTTCATGAACATGGGATATGTTCTAGTGTCTTTTTCAATTTCTTTCTTCAGTGTTCTATAATTTTCATTGTAAAGAACTTTCACCTCTTCAGCGAGATTTATTTCTAGGTATTTTATTTTAATTTCAAAGCTATTGAGAATAGAATTGCTTTTTTGATTTATATCTTAATGAATTCACTTATAGAAAAACTATTGATATTTGTATATTGATTTTGTAAATTTCTACTTTACTTTTGTTTATTACTTTTAACACTTTTTGGTGGAACTGTTTGGATCTTCTAGATATAGGATCATATCATTTGCACACAATAATAGATTGACTTCTTCTTTTGTGATTTTTATCCCTTTCCTTTTCTTCTCTTGCCTGATTGCTCTGCCAAGAGCAATATATTAAATAGCAGTGGTAAGAGTGGACAGCCTTGTCTTGGTCCAGATTTTAAAGAAAATGCTTTCAGATTTTTCTTATTCATCATGATGCTGACTTTAGTTTTTTTAAAAAAAAAACTAAAATGACCTAATAAAAATATAAAAATAATAACTGACAAAGTTTAAATCCATTGATTTATTCTAAAAATAAAAAAGAAATTACTATTTTTGAGTTGAGGATAGTACCAAAGATAATATCTGTAATTTCCCAAAAGTCTATCCAAATTCTTTCTTTTCCAAACTGCATATCTATGGGAGACATACTATATATTTAAACCAAAGTGGAATAGCAGGAACATTACAGAAGATTGTGAAAGACCCCAGCCCCATAACCTAAGGCTTGATTATGAAAAGTAGAAAGTATGCAGTAAACAGGTGAGCTCACCACATGACCTGTTAGAAAGGGCACCCTGCCCACATCACAGGACATGCTTGAGCAAACTGGGATCATAAGCGGGAACAGGGAGGAAACACAATGTAAACCTGTGAGATTAATGAGTTTTTCGGGAAACTATAGTGAAAAATAAGTTTATCATAGTGAAAAACAAGTTTATCATAGTGAAAAACAAGTTTACCCTTTAAGTGACGTGTATGCTGGATTCAAAAATACCTGTTATTGTGCTAGGTGGAAAACAACTCCTTTTTCCCTATAAAAGATCTGTACCCCAAAGCCCGGTGTGCCAGTTCACCAAAGCTTCGGCTGAGGTTTTGCTGTGCACCCGCAGGCGCCTGTGTATTAATAAACTTGCCTCTTGCTTTTGCAGCCAGTGTGACGCTAGTTCTCTTTTGGATGGGGGATTTGAGGGTCCGGGGGTCTTTCAATTGAATAAGGAAGCAGAATTGAATTTAAGAGATTTGCAAAAACATAAAATAATGCCACTCTTATCACAATTTTTTATTTTGAAAAATACAGTTATTTATTTAAAATGTCTATTATGCTTTACAAATAATGGGTTTATTATCATTATTTTAAAGTGAATTAATATTTGCATTTTTTCAATTCTGCCTTAATTTCTATTATGGTAAATATCAAAGGATATAATCTAATAAACAAAAGCCATTTAGAGTCCTCACCAATTTTTAAGAGGGCAAAGAGATCCTTAAGAACTGTTGTTTTACCACTGTGAGGATAAATTACCTACTACTTCATGCAATGACATCAAAAGAATCTTACAAACATATTAACACAATGTTGCTTCATTTATGTAAATTTAAAATGTGAATTACTGACATACAGGATTAGATACCAGGAAAGCAGTTACTTTGGGCACAAAGAGCACTAGGGATTATTAATGGATTAAGGATGCTCCTGGAGTGCTGTTAATGTTGTAATTTTTTTTTTAATGTAGGTGGTGGTTATACATTTACTTTGCTAAAAGTCTCATACTGTATATTCATATATTGAATACTTTTTACTCTGTATATTGTGCTTCAATATTTTTAAAAAGTGTTTATTGGCAAAGATTGAGAAAGGTTATTTAAAAACTGTTCCTCATTCTTAATTATCCCCTTTGCTTTAATCATAAATCATTTTTTTCCACTCCAAGATCAATATGGCAAATTCATAGAAAAAAGAGAATAAAAGTAAACATGAAAGTAGGGAAGTGCATTTTGAAGTTATTATGTGAGAGCTGTTGTCTTCCTCTTCCACTATTCCTTCAGGCAACAAAAAGGTGGAAGTTCCTTATGGTATCTAACATTTCCAACAAAACATTTATGAGGAAAAATTGTGCTTTTTGTACTTCTCATGATGCCTCAGGCATGAGGCATGTGTTTGGTGGAGCAGTGTTCTCTGGCTGGCATGAAAAGTCTGCACCAATGAAGTGTCAAACTCAGAATGTAAAGAAGAGGAAAAGGCACCCTGCCCCATGGCCCAGCAGCTCAGAAACATGGCAACAAAAGAAAACATCATGCATAATCAGTGACATTTTACCAAACTTACCTGTTAAAATTGTGATCTTAAATGTCCCCCAAAATCTCAAGTGTTAAAGACTTGGTCACCAGCTAATGGCACTAGAGGGATGTAGTGGAAACTTAGGAGGTAGGGCCTGAATGGAGGAACTAGGTCATTAGGAAGCATTCCCTTCAGGGTTACATTGGAACCCTAGCCCCTTCCTTTTTCTCCCTTTGCTTCCCAACTGCCATGAAGGAAGCAGCTTTGCTCTATCACCTACTCCCTGCCATGGTGCTCTGACTTGCTATAGGCCCAAAGCCATGGGGCCAACCAATTATGGGCTGGAACAACTGAAACTAGGAGCCAAAATAAACTTTTTCTCACTTGGTTTTTCCCAGGTATTTTGTCCCAGCAATGGAAGGCTGACCAACACACCTCCTCCTAAAGATCTTGGAGCTTTAAAGCTTTATTTCTTTGTTATATTTTTATAGCAAAATATTGAGAAAATTAAAAAAGATATGAGATTTTTCTGCCTGATCCCCACCTGGATCCTATGTTGTGTTTATTTCTTAATGTGGTTCTGAAATCAAAGGAATATAGTATGTTAAGAAAAAATAATATGGGAATATGATGGGATATGAGAGAAAAGAGATATGAGAGAAAAGTTAAAAGTTCTTTCATGCTGCCTCAGAACTTTTTTTGAGCTGAGCAACCGGATAAGAGACAATTAAACTCAAAATTTTCTTGTGAGATGAGAATATTCATAATTTTGCTGAAAAGAAATAAAATGGTAATTATCTTGCTTAAGATCATATAACTAGGGAGTGAATATTAGGACATCAATGGATATTATAGGCATTTGTATTTGTACTTTCTCTTGTATTCTGTTACTTATGTTTTCTGCAGGTTGATAGTTAAATACTGATGTTGAGTTTTATTGATTTGCTAAATATCAGCATTATTGAATAAAAGTCCACTCATGATTTTAAAAGAAGAGAAGCATTTATTTTATGTTCAAAGGCACAGACAAATAAATATTATATACTATTACAGTGTAGGGAGTCAGGGAACAGGAAGAGAGGCATGATTTGATAGTTTTCTGGATAGTGGAAATGGTAGAAATGTATTTTCAACCCAAGTAACTATAATTATTTTAATAATTTTTAGTTTCTGATTATTTCCTGGAGGCCCAAAAGAATATGTTTTAATATTATGAAGATGTTGTTATACTTTGGCATTAATTGGTAGAATCTCGAGACTCTTTGTTTATCCAGCTTATCTTATCTAAAAATCCATTATCCTACATCTTCACCCATCTCTAGTGTGTAAAGAAGGCTCTACCCCCATTTATACTATTCTTTTTTATAATTTTACCCCAATTTTCTCAAGCATCATAAAAATTTCTCTCCTGGGTTGAGGGTGCAGATCAGTGGGACGGTGCTTGTCTAGCATGCACAAGGCCATGGATTAAATCTCTAACAAAATAAAACTAAAGCAAAAATAAAAAATAAAAAATAAAGCCCTCTTTCCTAGTTTTCTATAACTCATAGTGAGCATAAACAAATATCATTTATCCTTAAGCTTATTATGCATTTTATATTATACTCATTCAGGCATCTTGTTACCTAAATAAATTGGTAAATTGTAATAATTAGCAATGCTTTCTCTTTTATAGTTTTTATTGGTTCTTTTTAATTATATGACAGCATAATCCATTTGACATAATTATACAAGCATCTTATTCTAGTTAGAGTCCCATTCTTATGGATGTACATGGTGGTGGGATTTACTCTGTTGTTTTCATATATAGACATGGAAAAACTATGTCAGATTCTTTCCAATGTCTTTCCTTTACTTATTAACCCTTCCTTCTCTCAATTCCCCATTGTCTAATCTATTGCAATTCTATTTTTCCCCTCACTTAGCACCCCCTCCCCATTTGGGGTTAGCTTCCACTTATTAGAGAAAATATTTGACCTTTGGTTTTGGGGGACTGCCTTATGTCACTTAGGATGATAGTCTCCAGATCCATTAGGGATGCTTTCTTAAGCTTCTTTGATTTGTCAATGCATACCATGCATCCTCCATGGGTCTATAAAAATTGTTTAATATATACTAGTTTTTGAAAATGAAGATATTAAAAAAGATTAACTGATGATGAAGTCATCAAAAAGAGCTCTTCCCTCAAGAGATGAAACTGTTTATACCTAAGGGGTTTAGCTTAATGGGATTTAGCTTAATGAGATTTATAAATCCTCAAGTATATAATCAACTCCATTTGAGTTGGATTGGTTTTTGATGGCTGCTATTATTTTAGGGTAGTTAATATCATCACCTGCAAGTGTCTAAACTCTTGCCTAGTGAGTAAAACTCTCTTCTGCTTTCTCCTAGGTAAAAGCACATTTCATTTCTGCTATAACTCAATCTGTGCATCAATTAAGAACCAAAGAGCTAGTTGGAAGTCACTGTCCAAACTTAATGGTAAGTTTCTCCTTTATCCTATTCCCTTTCTGTCTTTCCCTTCCTTAATTATTTTTTTTGTTCTGTTGTCTTCTCTTCTTTCTTATTTCATGTTTCTCCCTCTCTCTGATTCCATGATCAATTTTTCTTGCACTTTATTATTCTCATTTCATTTTCTGATTGTATCTCACAAAAATTACTAAATCTATTAATTCTGTTTATGTCACATTTACTATGGAATAGCAAAAATTTAGCATTGGAATAGAAGATGGTAAACGTGAGGAGGAGATGGCAGAAGAAATGAAGAGACAAAAACTTGAAGAAAACACTGACTTACAGGTGGAAAAAAATTAGAGAAATCTGAGGGAAAGAATGCTGATTAATTGAGTAGACATGGCAAAAGAAAAAATAAGTGAAGACCTATGGTCACAATTACATTGAATTTCTTATAGTACTTATCCTAAGTTAAAGTTACATGCTGTTTTCAATTAATATAAACATTTATACATCATCTTTTTTAAATTACTTAAAGGAGTTTACTGAGAAAATTATCTATGATTATCATTTTTGAATTTTAAAGATTTTCTTGTTTTTTTTCTGTACAGGAAATACAATTAACATCCACATTTAGAGTTTTGTTTAAGGATTTAAAACATTATTATTTATAATTATTATAATATTGAAAATGGACTATTGGGGCATAGTAATTACACACAGTTGTAGTTTCTTTATGGTATATTAATATGTGCATAGAATACAATTTGATCACTATTACTCCCCATTATCTATCTTTACCCTTTCTATTCCATTGGTCTCCCTTTTACTTTCGTGACATCCCTTTTTTTTCCCTCTCTGACTTCCACATATGAGAGAAAATATATGTCAACTTGTCTTTCTGAGTATGGCTTATTTCACTTAATATGATGCTGTCCAGATTCACCATGTTTCTGCAAATGGCATGATTTCATTCTTCTTTATGGCTGAGTAAAATTTCATTGTATATAAATATGCCACATTTTCTTTATTCATTCACCTGTTGTGGACAACTAGAATGATTTCATAACTTAGTTACTGTGAATTGTACTGCAATAAACATGGGTGTGCATGCATCCCTAATGTTGACTTTTATTATTTTGAATGAATACTGACAAGTTGCATAACTGGATGCTTTAAAAATTTTAGCTTTGGAGGAATTTCTATACTGATTTCTATATTAAACATAATAATTTCATTCCCACCAACAGAATTTCTTCTTCCTTTGTTGTTGCATCCTCACCAGCATTTATTATTTGTATTTTTAATTATTGCCATTCTGACTGGTGTAAGATGGACTCTCAATGCATTTTTTAAACTTGCATTTTCCTGATGGCCAAAGATGTTGAACATTATTTTTATATAGTTGTTGGTCATTTGTACTTATTTTGAAATTTTAGCCAGATCAGTTAGGCAAGAGAAAGAAATAAAATGGACACAATAACAAGCATTCTTTCCCTCAGACTTTTCTAATATTTTTTCTACTTGTCAGTCAGTATTTTCTTCATTTTTTTGTCTCTTCATTTCTTCTGCCCATTTATTGCTTGGGTTATTTGCTTTTGCAGGTTGAGTTTTTTGGCTTCTTTATATTCTGAATATTAATTCTCTGTCACAACAGTAGCTGGTAACAATTTTTGTTCCATTTTCTAAGCTATCTCTTCACTCTGTTGTCTCCATTGCTGTGCAGAACTTTTTAGCTTGATACTTTCCCATTTATAGATACTTAGTATTATTTCCTGAGATATAGAAATCCTATTCAGGAGCCATAATTCTGCCTAAATGTTGGAGTGTTGACACTATGCTTTCTTCCAGAAGTTGCAAAGTTTCTGATTTTATACCTACATCATTGATTCATTTTAAATTGACTCTGTATAGGGTGATAAATAAGATATAATCTCATTATTTTATGTATGGTTATAGAGTTTTCCAATATCCTTTGTTAAACAGGCTGTCTTTTCTCTAACATTTGTTTTGGCATCTTTATCAAGAATTAGATGTTGGTAACTATATGGATTTGTGTGTGCATCATCTGTTCTGTTACATTATCTGAATGTTTGTTTTTTATCTAGTACCATGCTGTTTTTGTTACCTTGTCTCTGCAGTATAATATGAAATAGGGTACTATGATGTCATTAGCATTGCTCTTTGTTAAGAATTGCTTTGACTACTTTGAGTTATGTGGTCTTCCATATTACTTTTGTGATTGTTTTCTCTAGTTCTGTGAAAAATGTCATTGATATTGTGATGGGGATTGCACTGAATCTCTAGATTGTTTTTGGTAATATGGCCATTTACCACCCATGAACAGAGGAGTTCTTTCAAAATTCTAGTGTCTTCTTCAATTTCTTTCTTCAGTTTTCTATAATTTATATTGTAGATTTTTTTAATCTCCTTGGTTAGTTTTATTCTTAGGCATTTTTATGGTATTGTGGATATAATTGCTTCCCCTTTTTTCTCAGCAGATTCATTATTGCTGTATAAGAAATGTATTGATCTTTGTATCCGCTATTTTACTGAATTTGTTTATCTGATCTAAAAGTCTTTTGGTAGAGCCTTTATTGTATTCCAAGTAAAAGGTCATATCATATGCAAATAAAAACAATTTAATTCTTCCTTTGCTATTTGTATCCATTTTATTTATTTCTCTTGGCTAACTGACCTAGTTAAAACTATATCGAATAAGAGGGATAAGAATAAACATCTAGTCTTGTTCATGATGTTAGAATAAATGCTTTCAATTTTTCCCCATTAAGTATGCTGTTGATTTTGTGCTTTCACACATAGATTTTATGTTTCTATCTCCATATTTATTCAAGTTTTTATTATTAATGCAAGGTTTTTATTATTAATGCCTATTGAATGTTGTTGAAAGTTTCTTTCTGAATATACTGAGATGATACTGTGCATTTTTACCTTGATTCTATTTATGTGGTGCATTATATTTATTAATTTACAACTGTTGACTCATTATTGCATGAAACCAATTTGATCATGATATACGATCTTTTTACTGTGTTGTTGAATTCTATTTCCAAGTATCTATTTCAAGTTTTTTGTATCTATTTTCAACATTGGCATTGGTCTGTAATATTTTTCCTGGATTACTCACTTTTGTTATCAGGATGAAATTGGTTTCACAGAAGGTGTTTGGAGGCATTTCCTCCCTTTGTATCTCATGGGATAATTTGGGGAGCATTTGTGTTCATTCTTCCTTAAATCTGGCACTTGGCTTTTCTGTTTGGAGTTTTTCCTTTTGTTTTGTTTTCTGCTTCAATCTCATTGCTTGTTTTTCTGTTTAATATTTCTGCCTTTCTGGTTCAGTTTGACAGATAAATTTCTTGTGTTTAGAAAATTATCCATTTCTTCCAGTTTTTCTCAGTTTGTTGGAGTAGAAGATTTCAAAATCTTCCCTAATGATTCCCTGGACGTCAGTACTGTCTGCTGAAATAGTCCCTTTTTAATTTATAATATTATTCATTTGGACTTTCTCTTTCATGTTATTGTTTCTGTCTTGCACTCACAGTCAATTCCTTGAGGTAATTACAATTAAATATCATCAATCAGACTAAGGATAAGCAACACAACATTCTAGTCCCACATACTGAGAAAAAATGAAATCTATTTTTACATGCATAAAAAATCTCACACAGAAAAATAACTCATAATTTAAAGATCTTAATAAGATAATGCTTTTATTTGTAGAAAATATTTTCTCAGTCTTTGCAAAGTAAATAGATTTTGCTGGAATTTTTCTTACCTAAATCATTTCAAAACAATTGCCTCATTAGTGTATGAAATCAATAGCAGTTTCAGTATTTGGACATCGTTACCTTCACACACTACCATGCACACCTTTATATATTTTTTCTTCAACATTTTGCCAGAACAGAAGATCAAGAAGCAGCAATGCGAAACCATACAACAGTGACAATATTTATCCTAGCAGGACTGACAGAGGACCCCAAAGTGAAGATTGTCCTGTTTATCTTCCTGCTTCTCACCTACCTACTAAGCATCTCAGGCAACCTGATTATCATTACCCTCACTCTGCTGGATTCTCATCTCAAAACCCCTATGTATTTCTTTCTTCGAAATTTTTCCTTCTTAGAAATTTCTTATACAACAGTCTGTATCCCAAAATTGCTTGTTAGCATGGCAACTGGTGACAAAACCATTTCCTATAACTGTTGTGCAGCTCAGTTATTTTTCGCCTTCCTTTTGGGTGCTTCTGAATTTTATCTGCTGGCTGCCATGTCCTATGATAGGTATGTTGCCATCTGTAAGCCTCTGCATTATACAACCATCATGAGCACCAAAACTTGTATCCAACTGGTCCTCAGCTCTTGGATTGCTGGTTTCCTCATCATTTTCCCAGGACTCATAATAGGTCTAAACCTGGATTTCTGTGACTCCAATATCATTGATCATTTCTACTGTGACACTGCTCCTCTACTGCAAATCTCCTGCACAGATACACATTTATTGGAAATGATGAGCTTCATCCTAGCTTTAGTGACTCTCTTGATTACTTTCTTTTTAGTGGCTCTGTCATACACATCTATTACCCTAACCATTTTGAAACTCCCTTCTGCCAACCAGAGAAAAAAGGCCTTTTCCACATGCTCTTCTCATATGATTGTCATCTCCATCTCATATGGCAGCTGCATCTTCATGTACATTAAACCTTCAGCCAAGCAGCATATAACCTTAATGAAAGGAGTATCAGTGCTCAATACCTCTGTTGCCCCACTTTTGAATCCTTTCATTTATACTCTAAGAAATCAGCAGGTGAAGCAAGCATGTAAAGACTTGCTACAAAGAGTTCTGTCTTTATCTAACAAGTAGAATCACAATGAGGTTTATAAAGGAAATTCATTATCAATGAAAATTGCAAAGGAAGTAGCTGGATTGGAACCTAATTTTCTTTTCTGTTGCATTATTCAATATATTCCCATATTTAGCCTTTTACTTCTTCCTGAAGTGTCATGAAATTTACAAAAGCTATTTTCCCCCAATGGTTTTCCTTTCAAAACCATAAACATTCTTTTTTCTCTTCTATTATAAGTATTCTCACATATGACCCCTTTCTCTCTTTCTCTCATTGAAATGTATATATTTTAAATGTTTTATCAATTTAATGTATCAGTTCATTTAAAGTGTTATTTCCACATGAATGCAGTAGGTTTAATTCTTATTATCATATTTGATTTTATGTAAAATCTTAATGATTTCAAGATAATTATATGATGTAACATCTTTGGGATTTCAGTTTTCCCCAGATTTTATTATATCTTGGTACACATTTTTAGTTTTCTTTTTCAATATATTTGAAAGTGGGAAATTGAGATTTAAAATAATAATAATAGTAATTTTTTATCTTGACCATTTTTTAAAATATCATACTATGATTATGAAATAAAAAAAGTCATATGGTATGTTTGTGTTATATTTTATTTGATATAGATAAGAAAATATTAAATCATATAGCTATGAATTGAAAAAGAAAGGGATATTGCAATAGTAGTAGATAACATGTAAGTCTGGGCTACCTCCTTTCCCAGCTTAATGCACCGTCTGAATTTGCTGATGCTCTATCCTGATATACAACATTCATCTTTTAATGGATGACTTTAGGAAGAATCTCATTTCTGTTTGATGATGGAATTTTGCTTATGCTTAACCAGCTGTATGACTAGACGGACAGACAACATCTACCTCAAGTTTAATAGCTAACATCACAGGGGAAGTTAGTCAAGCATTCATTCTTTACTAAGTCCCAAAATCAATCTGAAAACAACCAATTGGAAACACAACAGTCATCTACAGAGGATGTCCTGGTTTTTCTTAAAAGTCTAGGTGTCCATAGTGTGACTCAACTATATGAACCTGCAAAAAAAAAAGTCTACATGCAAAATGTGTCTGTCAACATTCATAAGTCTGCTACTCCAAGCAGGACTGGATATACTGGGTGCCAAACAATCTTACATACAAGCCAAGACCTTTTGCAAAGCCTTCTCTTGTTCTGGATCCCACCCAAAAGTAGCATCTTTATCTATCAAAGAAGTATGTGATTTTTACTCCAAAATCCAAAGATGCCCAGTAGGTGGCGTAACACTTTTTTAGTAACAGGAGAGACCATATGTATTCATTTAGCACTTTGGAAGGGCTGTCTCAACTTTCTCCTAACCAATGGATCTCTAGAAATTTCACTGAAGTAACGGATCCTTTAATCATAAAAGCTATTATCTACATTTTAATAACAAATGTATTTCAATGGTGCCTAGATTCCTTGCTACTTCCTATTTGCTAGGTCCATTCAGAAAATTATCATCAATAAAATGGAATGGTGTCATGTTGTGAAGAGGTGAAAAGCAATCAATTTCCTAAAGATTAGAATTCTCTAAAGATTAGATCTTAATATACGACTGGAGTTGATATGGCAAGGTGGAACAATGTTGCTGTGCTGCCTTTTCCAGATGAAATCAGTTGTTTCTGATGATGTATAATAAAAGATATAAAGAAAAACATTCTTAAGAAGTTTCCATGGGATATATTGATTTTTCCCAGCAACAAAACCACATCTTGAGTAGCAGCTTCCATTGAAGCCAACACCTGATAGAATTTATGATAATTTAATGTCACCCTCCAGTATTTATCATTCTTCTGCATAGGCCAAATAGGAAAATTGAACAGAGAAATGGTAGGAATCAGACCTGTATCTTTTAAGTCTTTAATGGTGATACTAATCTCTGTGATTTCCCTCGGAGTGGTACATATATGATTCACTATTATTGTTGATAAAGGTAATCCCACTGATTTACCCTTGGCCTTTCCTGCTGTAATACCACTTCAGCACTCTAACAGAAACCACTTCACAAAGCAGAGTTTTAAGGATATTGTCAAAGTTAAAAACATTTTAGAGAAGTCCCATAAATAAATAAATAAATAAATACTCAAAGCATTCTCACAATGGAATATACTATATATTTGAGCTTGTGAATAACAAGATTACACATCTCATACATATTTCTGAGTTTCAATGTCTCAAAAACAAAATATTTAATATTAAATGTGTAATCAACACTTTATTATTATTTCCTAAATCATTTGGAAGCTGAAATGCTACATGCATATGACTTTGAATATTATTAATATCTGTTTTGCAGATTCAAAGAATTTCTGGCTAATAAGGATTTCAGGTGAACAGAATGCTATGCTAATTCATATTTTCTGCAATTTTTATTAGCTGCTATACTAGTTTTCCTCCAGATAAAAGGCTATTTTCTGTTTATTTTATTTTTATTAACATGTATTAGTTGTTCACATTAGTGGAGTTCAGTGTGATATTTCAAAATACAGATATAGTGTGCACTGAGTAGGTTACTCTGGATTGACTTTTAAAATGTGTATTTGCATGCATTTGTGTGTTTTAAAGGAAGTCCTCTCTGTTATTAAAATGGCTAGCTACATATATAATTTTTTAATCTATCTTTTGAAATTGAGCAATCATCCTGGGGTGAAAATATGTTTGGGATAACTATGATTCATGTACTGAGGATGGTATTTAAAACAACAAATGAGTGCACTCATGCCTCAAATAGCTGTCTGTCTTAATCACAAAGTAACAAATTAACTACCTCACTAATATCAGTTTACGTTAGATATTTTGGATGATTTTTTAAATGTAATTATGGCTAGGCTTGCAGGAACTATCAGATTCTACATTTTAAATCAACTTTCTCTTTCATGGTTTCCAACAACATTCTTTTAGTATCTCTTTGATGTACTAATTCTCCATTATTACTCTTTGGAAAAGTCAATTCAAGAGTACCAATTTGTCACTAGCCTTAAACTTTAATAAAAGTATTTCAAGGAGAGAAGATGGCGGCGAAGGGAGTGCAGCACCCCAGTGCGCTGCGCCACTGTGCGGGAGAAAGACGAGGTGAAACAGCTGAAGGCTACCTTGGTGGGAATCCCCAGTGAAATTGAGGTGCTCCAGAATCTAGAGGACAGATTTCCAGAGCGCGGGATTCGGCTGCAGGGGCTTGGTCGCGGGCGATTTCTCCGCACGGAGGCAAGCAGTACCTGGTCGGCGGACCGCCCCGTGGATGGAGTCTGGGACGCGCCCGGGATTACAGCGAAGCGGATTCTGGAGGCTCCTGCCAGTGGCGCACTGGCCGCGCTGAGTGCTGAGTTCCAGCTTTGAAACAGAGGAGAGAACCGGTCCAGTTCGATTCCCGACACCGGTCGGAACACGGAGGAGGACAGCAGCCGCCATCATGGAGAGCTGATGCAATCATCCCTGTTTTCTACTGATCTCAGCTCATTCAACTACGGAACAGGTGATTCCAGGCTGGTATTTGCCTGCGTCGTGCAGACAGAGCGCTCAGGCTCGGGACTGAAAAACCTGAGGAGAATACTCTTCGGGCCTCACCCCTGGCAAGGCGGGCGCCGGACTTAGAGCGGCCAGATTCTAGTTCCCCGGGTTGCTTTGGCCCAGGGCGGGAGATCCTTCGGGGACTCCGGGCAGAGGCCAGTTACAAGTGGAATGTGTGCTGAGGGGCGGCGTGGCTCTAACTCCCGGAACAGTTTTGGCTTGGGGCCAGGGAACCCGCAGGGACTGCGTCTTTGACCCTGCCCCTGGCTGAGCGTGCACCGAGCAGGGAGAGTCTGGTGCGGCCAGGCTTGGGCTCCCAGGGCTGCTTTGGCCTGGGATTGGGGAACCCGCGGCGGTTGCTCTGAGGAGCCTGCTCCTAGCAGAACGTGGCAGGGATCGGAGAGACCGGCTCCTGGCTCCCGAAGCGGCTCTGGCTCAGGGTTGGGGATCCTACAGGGACTGCTTCTTGGTCCGGGTCCTGCTGGGTGCTGCGGGGGCCTGGGGGGCAGAGTGGAGTTGCCTCCTGCGCCCAGAGCAGGCTAAGGGTCCCGCCGGTGTGGTATCACGACACCCCAACTGCAGCTGGGGCCGAGGAGAGTAGCCGCCCACGCCTGGAACAGGACCAGCGACCAGACGGCAGGGTAGCCAAGTCAACCCACTTGGAGTGGAGGTCATGAAGAGCCGCCGTCTGATCCTGCAAGGTAGGCAGTCCTGCGTCCCACTGGCAGGACAGGCTCGGCAGCCTGCCAGTGTGGTGGACGAGTAGCATCGAGGCAGTCACGTCACACTGGTTGGAGTGGGGGTTGAACAGAGCCGCAGCCAGCGTCCGGAAGGAGCCCAGAGACCCGTTGGAGAGGCAGTTAGGTACCCCCACTGGGAGTGGGGGTTGAGCAGAACTGCCGCCCAGGCCCGCAGGGTGGGCAGATCTGAGACCCACCGGCGGAACAGGCTTGGAGGCCGACCAGCGTGGTAGACACGTTACATCAATTGGAGTAGGGGTGGAGAAGAGCTGCCGCCCACATCCGGATCAGGACCAACAATCTGAGGATGTGGTAGGAATGTCACCGCAATTGGAGTGGGGGCAGAGTAGAGCAGCCACCCGTGCCCGCAGGGTGGGCAGACCTACGACCAACCAGCGTAGTGGATAGATCACCCTGATTAGAGGAGGAGCACAGCCACTACCCGCCCTAAAAGAGAGATATCCCAACTATACAAGAGCAATATAAATAAACAGGGGGAAAAATTTCAAAAACACAACAGTTTCACCAAGTAGAAAGAAACGCAAGCAATATGAAAAGACAAGGAAAGAAAGGACCACAAGCACTGCAGGTCAACTCAACTCTAGAAGAGGTAATAGCTGCAACAGATGGAATGTCAGATAAAGAGTTCAGGATATACATGCTTCAGATGATCTGGACTCTCAAGGAAGACATGAGACAGCAAAATCAGACAATGAATGATCACATTGACAAGGAAATACAGAAACAAATCCAGGAAGTAAAAGATCAATTTCACAGGGAGTTAGAAGTAATAAAAAACAAACAAATAGAAATCCTAGAAATGCAGGAAGCAATAAACCAACTTAAAACCTCAATTGACAACACTACCAGCAGAATAGATCACTTAGAAGATAGAACATCAGACAATGAAGACAAAGTATTTCAACTTGAGAAGAACATAGACAGTTCAGCAAGACTGCTAAGAAACCATGAGCAGAACATTCAAGAATTATGGGATAACATTAAAAGACCAAACTTAAGAGTCATTGGGATACAGGAGGGCACAGAGCTCCAAACCAGAGGAATGAACAATCTGTTCAATGAAATAATATGAGAAAACTTCCTAGACTTGAAGAATGAAACAGAATCCCATATCCTAGAAGCCTACAGGACGCCGAAAGTGCAAAATCATAAGAGATCCACACCTAGACACATTATAATGAAGATGCCCAACATACAGAATAAGGAGAGAATTTTAAAAGCTACAAGAGAAAGAAAGCAGATTACATTTAGGGGCAAACCAATCAGGATAACAGCTGATCTCTCAACACAGACTCTGAAAGCTAGAAGATCCTGGAATAACATTTTTCAAACACTGAAAGAAAATGGGCTCCAACCAAGAATCGTGTATCTGGCGAAATTAAGCTTCAGGATGGAAGATGAAATTAAAACCTTTCACTATAAACAAAAGTTAAAAGAATTCGCAGCTAGAAAACCATCTCTTCAAAAAATCCTTGGCAAAACATTACAGGAAGAGGAAACTGAAAATAACATTGAAAACCATCAGTGGGAGGTAGGGCAGTAAAGGGGGGAAAGTAATCAAAGAGGAAAACTAATCAGGTTCAGTAACATAAATAAACAAATATGACTGGAGGAACAAACCAAATCTCAATAATAACCCTAAATGTTAATGGCTTAAACTCACCAATTAAGAGACACAGGCTAGCCGAATGGATCACAAAACAAGATCCAACAATATGTTGCCTACAGGAGACGCATTTGATAGGAAAAGATATACATAGACTGAAGGTGAAAGGCTGGGAAAAATCATTCCACTCATATGGACTGCGGAAACAAGCAGGAGTGTCCATACTCATATCAAACAAAGTAGATTTCAAGCCAAAGTTAATCAAAAAGGATAAAGAGGGACACTACATACTGCTCAAGGGAACCATACACCAACAAGACATAACAATCATAAATATATATGCCCCAAACAATGGTGCAGCTACGTTCATCAAGCAAACTCTTCTCAAGTACAAGAGTCTAATAGACCACCATACAATAATGATGGGAGACTTCAACACACCTCTCTCACCACTGGACAGATCTTCCAAACAAAAGTTAAATAAGGAAACTATAGAACTCAACAACACAATTAACAACCTAGACTTAATTGACATATATAGAATATACCACCCAACATCAAGTAGTTACACTTTTTTCTCAGCAGCACATGGATCCTTCACAAAAATAGATCATATATTATGTCACAGGGCAACTCTTAGACAATATAAAGGAGTAGAAATAATACCATGCATCTTATCTGATCATAATGGAATGAAACTGAAAATCAACGATAAAAGAAGGAAGGAAAAATCATGCATCACTTGGAGAATGAACAATAGGTTACTGAATGATCAATGGGTTATAGAAGACATTAAGGAGGAAATTAAAAACTTCTTAGAGATAAATGAAATCACAGACACAACATATCGGAATCTATGGGACACATTGAAAGCAGTTTTAAGAGGAAAATTCATTGCTTGGAGCGCATTCCTTAAAAAAGAAAAAAACCAACAAATAAACGATCTCATATATCATCTCAAAATCCTAGAAAAAGAAGAGCAAAACAACAGCAAAAGAAGTAGAAGGCAAGAAATAATTAAAATCAGAGCTGAAATTAATGAAATCGAAACAAAAGAAACAATTGAAAAAATTGACAAAACCAAAAGTTGGTTCTTTGAAAAAATAAATAAAATCGACAGACCCTTAGCCATGCTAACGAAGAGAAGAAGAGAGAGAACCCAAATTACTAGCATATGGGATGAAAAAGGCAATATCACAACAGACACTTCAGAAATACAGAAGATAGGGGCTGGGGATGTGGCTCAAGCGGTAGCGCGCTCGCCTGGCATGCGTGCGACCCGGGTTCGATCCTCAGCACCACATACCAACAAAGATGTTGTGTCCGCCGAGAACTAAAAAATAAATATTAAAAAATTCTCTCTCTCTCTCTCTCTCTCTCTCCTCTCTCACTCTCTCTTTAAAAAAAAAAAAGAAATACAGAAGATAATCAGAAATTACTTTGAATCCTTATACTCCAATAAAATAGAAGATAGTGAAGGCATCGATAAATTTCTTAAGTCATATGATCTGCCCAGATTGAGTCAGGAAGATATAGACAGCCTAAACAGACCAATAACAATAGAAGAAATAGAAGAAACCATCAGAAGACTACCAACTAAGAAAAGCCCAGGACCGGACGGGTATACAGCAGAGTTTTACAAAACCTTTAAAGAGGAACTAACACCAATACTTTTCAAGCTATTTCAGGAAATAGAAAAAGAGGGAGAACTTCCAAAGACATTCTACGAGGCCAACATCACCCTGATACTTAAACCAGACAGAGACACTTCAAAGAAAGAAAACTACAGACCAATATCTCTAATGAACCTAGATGCAAAAATCCTCAATAAAATTCTGGCGAATCGGATTCAAAATCGTATCAAAAAAATTATACACCATGATCAAGTAGGATTCATTCCTGGGATGCAAGGCTGGTTCAATATACGGAAATCAATAAATGTTATTCACCACATCAATAGACTTAAAAATAAGAACCATATGATCATCTCGATAGATGCAGAAAAAGCATTCGACAAAGTACAGCATCCCTTTATGTTCAAAACTCTAGAAAAATTAGGGATAACAGGATCATACCTCAACATTGTTAAAGCAATCTATGATAAGCCACAGGCCAGCATCATTCTGAATGGAGAAAAATTGAAGGCATTCCCTCTAAGATCTGGTACAAGACAGGGATGCCCTCTCTCACCACTTCTGTTCAACATAGTCCTCGAAACACTGGCCAGAGCAATTAGACAGACGAAAGAAATTAAAGGCATAAAAATAGGAAAAGAAGAACTTAAATTATCACTATTTGCAGATGACATGATTCTATACCTAACAGACCCAAAAGGGTCTACAAAGAAACTATTAGAGTTAATAAATGAATTCAGCAAAGTGGCAGGATATAAAATCAACACGCATAAATCAAATGCATTCCTGTATATCAGCGACAAATCCTCTGAAACGGAAATGAGGACAACTACTCCATTCACAATATCCCCCAAAAAAATAAAATACCTGGGAATCAACCTAACAAAAGAGGTGAAAGACCTATACAATGAAAACTACAGAACCCTAAAAAGAAACATAGAAGAAGACCTCAGAAGATGGAAAAATATACCCTGTTCATGGATAGGCAGAACTAACATCATCAAAATGGCGATATTACCAAAAGTTCTCTATAAATTCAATGCTATCCCAATCAAAATCCCAACAGCATTTCTTGTAGAAATAGATAAAACAATCAGGAAATTCATATGGAATAATAAAAGACCCAGAATAGCAAAAATAATGCTAAGCAGAAAGTGTGAATCAGGCGGTATAGCGATACCAGACTTCAAACTATACTACAGAGCAATAGTAACAAAAACAGCATGGTACTGGTACCAAAACAGGCGAGTGGACCAATGGTACAGAATAGAAGACACAGTAACCAATCCACAAAACTACAACTATCTTATATTTGATAAAGGGGCTAAAAGCATGCAATGGAGGAAGGATAGCATCTTCAACAAATGGTGCTGGGAAAACTGGAAATCCATTTGCATCAAAATGAAACTGAATCCCTTTCTCTCGCCATGCACAAAAGTTAACTCAAAATGGATCAAGGAGCTCGATATTAAATCAGAGACACGGCGTCTGATAGAAGAAAAAGTCGGCTATGATCTACATACTGTGGGGTCAGGCTCCAAATTCCTCAATAGGACACCCATAGCGCAAGAGTTAACAACCAGAATCAACAAATGGGACTTACTCAAACTAAAAAGTTTTCTCTCAACAAAAGAAACAATAAGAGAGATAAACAGGGAGCCTACATCCTGGGAACAAATCTTTACCCCACACACTTCAGATAGAGCCCTAATATCCAGAGTATACAAAGAACTCAAAAAATTAGATAATAAGATAACAAATAACCCAATCAACAAATGGGCCAAGGTCCTGAACAGACACTTCTCAGAGGAGGACATACAATCAATCAACAAGTACATGAAAAAATGCTCAACATCGCTAGCAGTCAGAGAAATGCAAATCAAAACCACCCTAAGATACCATCTCACTCCAGTAAGATTGGCAGCCATTAAGAAGTCCAACAACAACAAGTGCTGGCGAGGATGTGGGGAAATGGGTACACTTGTTCATTGTTGGTGGGACTGCAAAATGGTGCAGCCAATTTGGAAAGCAGTATGGAGATTTCTTGGAAAGCTGGGAATGGAACCACCATTTGACCCAGCTATTCCCCTTCTCGGTCTATTCCCTAAAGACCTAACAAGAGCATGCTACAGGGACACTGCTACATTGATGTTCATAGCAGCACAATTCACGATAGCAAGATTGTGGAACCAACCTAGAAGCCCTTCAATAGATGAATGGATTAAAAAATGTGGCATTTATACACAATGGAGTATTACTCTGCATTAAGAAATGACAAAATCATAGAATTTGGAGGGAAATGGATGGCATTAGAGCAGATTATGCTAAGTGAAGCTAGCCAATCCTTAAAAAACAAATGCCAAATGTCTTCTTTGATATAAGGGGAGTAACCAAGGACAGGGTAGAGACAAAAAGCTGGAGAAGAAGATTAACATTAAACAGGGATGATAGGCGGGAGGGAAAGGGAGAGTTAAGGGAAATTGCATGGAATTGGAAGGTGAGCCTCAGGGTTATACACAATTACATATAAGAGGAAATGAGGAGTAGGAGAGAAATTATATAAGTGTAAGAAACGATTTACAGTAGAGGGGGTGGAGAGAGGGGAGGGGAGGGGAGGGGAGGGGAGGGGAGGGGGGATAGTGGAGAATGGGATAGACAGCAGAATACATCAGTCACTAGAAAGGCAATTTGTAAATCAATGGAAATGTAACTGATGTGACACAGCAATCTGTATACGGGGTAAAAATGGGAGTTCATAACCCACTTGAATCAATCTGTGAAATATGGTATATTAAGAACTATGTAATGTTTTGAACAACCAACAATAAAATAATAATTAAAAAAATAAAATAAAATAAAATATTCAAGTCATCAAAAAGGAAAAAAAAAGTATTTCAACATCTTTAGAACTGATTTTTATGTGAATGTTTGACATATTGGAGTAAAAATATCTATAGACTAATTTTAAAGCAATCATACCACAATGAATTGGTCCATGAATTCAAAAATATCAATCTAGACAAAAAATATTCATAAAATGACAGCTTGTACTTGCTATGAGGTCCCTGCTTAAGGAAATCAGATTATAAACACTGTGTTAGCTTTACATCACTGTGACAAAATACTTGAGAAAAACAACTAAAAGGAGGAAAGATTTATTTTGACATATGGTTTCAGAGGTTTCAGCTCACAGTCAGCTTCCATTGCTATAGGACTGAGGTGAGACAGAACATCATGGTAGAGATGACATGGTAAAGCAAAGCTGCTCACCTCATGACAGCAGGAAGGCAGAGAGAGGGAGGGTGAAAAAGAGAGGGAGAGGGAGAGATAGAGAAAGAGAGAAGGGGAGAAAGCAGGGGGTCAACAAGATATAGGTCCAAAGGCACACCCCCAAGGACCAATTCCTTCAACTAGGTCCTACCTCCTACATTTTCCACTAGTTCCCAATAATTCATTCACCTACGAATCACTCAATGGATTAATCCATTGATGAGGTCAGAGCTCTCATGATCTAATCACTTCCCAAAAGCCTCACCTCTGAACATTGTTGTTATAGGAACCCAACCTTTTTAACACATGAGCCTTTAGAGCGTGTTCCAGATCAGAACTATAAAGAATACTCATGTCTTTATTTGATGAAAGAAAGAATTAGAATGAATATAATATAGACCTGTAAAATCATTAATACCACAAATAATATTAATAGGGGTTTATTGCACAATACCAATAAATGAATGAGCAGGCATAACAACAAATTATATGAAATTTTCTAAGGAGACATGCTTCTAAGACCTCAAGCTTGAAACATTCCTTCATCTCTTTCACAGATTAGCTCAGTGAATGTTTGACATATTGGAGTAAAAATATCTATAGACTAATTTTAAAGCAATCATACCATCTGTGTATGAATCACCATGTACTATTTTCCCATCAATATTAAAACAAACACATAATTTTTCTGTTTTTTTCATAACTTTCTTATATCAAACATTGACTATGCATTATGTGATTTTGCAAAAAGACTAAATTTAAATTTGAATTTGAAAATAACCTTGGTGTGAATTCACCAAAATATTATGCTATTATTTATAAGTTAAAGTAAATGTCCTTAGCTTGTGAATTTAATTAAGTTACAAATACAGAGATCAAAGACCCAATGTCAATGCATCCATGTTTTAAAAAACAAATTACTAAAAGTCATATTCTCAATTCTGACCTTATTCCAAGCTTGTGCATTAAAAGTGAGGTCTAAATAAAGAAAAATAGCAATGAAATGCTAAGAGGTAACACACACATACACACATATCTAGATTTATTTAAGAACATTAAATTAAAATTTTGGTTTCATTAAATAAATAATTCTATGGTTTCAGTGTACAAATGGAAATATGAATTACATAATGTAGAAAATATATTTGAGCTACAACTGTGTACAACTGTGGTCTTCTACATACTAAGTAATAATAAGCCTAAGACAGTTTCACTTTTTTGAAAAAATTATCTTACTTACCATATCTTGGAAGGCTATTTTCACTTGCTTGTTCCTTAGAGTATAGATGAATGGGTTCAATAGAGGGGCAATGGACGTATTTAGAACAGCCACTCTCTTATTAAAAGTTGCTGCATCTTTAACAGGATTTATATACATAAAAATGCAGCTTCCATACGAAAGCAAGACCACAATCATGTGAGAGGAACAGGTAGAAAAGGCTTTCTTTCTCTGGTGAACAGAAGGGAATCGCAAAATGGTCCTGATAATGTATGTGTAGGAAAGAATCACCAGCACCAAGGTGAAAATGAGGGTGACCGCAGCAAGGACAAGCTGAATCACTTCTATGAAATATGTGTCTGAACAGGATAAGTGCAACAACACAGTGTAGTCACAGCAATAATGATTGATGATGTTAGATGCACAGAAAGGCAGCTGGAGAGTCATCATATGTGGCACAATGACAACTACAAAACCAGAGCACCAGGAACAGAACACGAGTCCAGTGCAAAGTCTCCTGCTCATTAAGGCTGTGTAATGCAGGGGTCTGCAAATGGCAACATAGCGATCATAGGACATGGCTGCTAAAAGGTAAAATTCAGTAGCTCCCAGGAGGATTGCGAAAAAGTACTGAGTGAAGCAACCAGCAAAGGAGATAGTCTTATCTCCTGTTCCAATATTGACTAGCATTTTGGGAACAAAGACAGAAGTGAAAGATATTTCCAAAAGTGCAAAATTTCGGAGGAAGAAATACATAGGAGTCTGTAGGCGAGAATCCAGCAGGGTCAGAATGATGATGGTCAAGTTTCCCACGACACTAAAGATGTAAGTTAGTAGTAGAAAGAGGAAAAGTGCCACCTGAAGCTTGACATCATTAGTCAATCCAACAAGAATGAATTCTATCACCGATGTTTGGTTTTCCATTGTTAACTTCAGGCAAGTCAAGGTGGAGAATAACAAAAATGTCAAAGACTGAAATAAAACTAAAAGTTCCAATTTTTTTATTGAAATATAAAATCAGGCCACAAAACATTTAAAATATTTTTAAAATCTGATTTTTTAC
Organism: Spermophilus citellus; assembly: GCF_964194105.1. NCBI lineage: Eukaryota > Metazoa > Chordata > Mammalia > Rodentia > Sciuridae > Spermophilus > Spermophilus citellus. Next base: position 74,511,546 of record NC_138197.1, on the reverse strand, counting down.
ACTTAATTTTGAAAATGAGTTATACCTGAAATAACAACAAATTAACACATTTACCTATTTTACTATTGCACAACAAAAGTCCTGCTTCTTAGAGACAGTCTCAATTATTTCTTCTACATTGTATCAATGTTCATTTTTTGCCATGTTATCCCTTGTTTATATTTTCCTTCTCTTTTTTTCTATTCTGACTTTCCTAAGTTATTGGCTGTTGCCACATGAGCACAGGCATATCTAAAACAAATTTAAAGAAAGTTTTGAGAATCTTTTTCAATTAGATTAAATTGATTAGTTGTCCAAGTAAGTACAAACCAAGGTATAAAATATACAAATAAAATTTAACTTGGTTGAATCCTTCCTTTTATTGTTTTGAATTTTTAATTTATTTATACTTTGTTGTTTTGAGTAATAATAATTGCAGGCCTACTGAAGCTCAAAGGATGCACAGAGTTTTATGCTAATTCTAAATAAAATATTTAGTACTTATGATATTTAATGTAGGTATATGAATTAATTAATCCTCAATAAAAGAGAAAAATCTAAATAATCTCACTGATTGTGTTATCTTGTTCCATACATGATCTGCACATTAACATATTTAAATTCTTTAAAAAGTCAATTCAAGTTCAGTTCTCCATATAATTTTCTATAACAAATCCAATAATAATAATTGTTTCTTCATTTTCTTTATCAACATGTACCACCACCTTACACTGGGTCATAAAGTCAAATTATTTTCTAGTTATTTTAAATGTACATACTCACAAGTTTGACCTTAAAATAAATAAATCGCCCACAAAAATAGGCTTCTATTGCATTCTATCTTTTTTCAGGACCAGAAAGTTGTACAGATTCAGTCAAATTTTTATTGCAAAATATAGTTTGACTTCTCTTTAAGTACATAACCCTATTTTGTTGAATATTTTACAGCTTTTATTCAAAAAACCCCACCTAAGTTCATATATGCAATTCTTCAGAATTTTCTTTTTAATATTTTCCATTACTCGCCATGAAAAGATATTAATAAGAGAATGTTTTTTCTTGTGAAAAAAAATTACAAAGTTTCTTTGCATTTAGCAATTGGTTCACTACATATATTATTGTCATCTCATAGTATAATATGTAATAGGTGAACAATAGCCACACATTTTATCTTTATGAAGGAAAAAACTCCACAAACATTTAATATGAATAAAAAAGGCAGTTTTTGTCAAATTAGGAAAACTTACAGCCTAGTAGGAATATATCTTGAAATTTTCAATATCGCTAATATTACAACATGACCAGTTTTTTAAAAAAATATTTTTCAGTTGTATATGGACACATTACCTTTATTTTATTTATTTGTATGTGGTGCTGAGGATCAAACCCAGTGCCTTGTGCATGCTAAGCAAGCACTCTGCCACTAAGCTACAACCCCAGCCCACAACATGAACAATTTTCACTTTTATAGAGAATAATCATTTTTATTAGAAAGTCACAAGTTAGTTGTAAGAACCAAATATATTAATATTTTTAAAAGCTAACATATGCTATGCAGTTAACAAATCCTGCTATTATGTAGAATTATAATACACAAACAAAAATGGAAAGTTATATAATAAAAATGTAAATTGTTACATTAATAAATAATACAAATTACTATACCAACAATATAAATTTAACTGTTAACTGAAATCAGGATATTTATGTTTTAATATATTATCTCATATACTTTATAATGAGTATAGCATAAGAGGAAAATTAAAAATTATGTAGAGATAATGAATTTTAAGAAAAGTTTTATATTTTGAGAATTATTAAATCAACTCACACTATGACAAATATTTTATTAATTATAGTATTCTCAAAACTCAGTCAAGTAAATCTTGGAGACTTAATCAATTGGTAATAATTTTTTTTGCTTCTACATAAAATAGCTAGTGTCACATGTAATTTGAAATCCATTTTATTGTTTTGTTTGAGACCCTAAATATTAGTTTCAATTTAAAACTCTGACTTAGAAAGAAATCAAGAAATTTCATTCACTAAATAATATTATTATTGTGAAATTTTTCATGTTTAAATAATTTTTGATAGAACAACCTTATAAATGATTCTTCAGTTTACTGAATGAATGAATGAAGGATCAAAAATGAGAGCAAAACAACATTTTATATTGATAAGTGATCTTAATATATTCAATTAAAAACCAACAAAAAATTTACATAAGTAAAATTTATATTAAACATTATTTTAGCATATTAAGGAATAATAGTCCTTCACAATAAAGATAAGTTATATATATGCAATAATATATGGTTGTATGTATAGTGATATTTTATATATGTAATCAAATAATAAAAATTATCTAATTGAGTTTATTTGACAAAAAATAATGGACTTCCAAAGCTCTACTGCTAGGACACTGACTTTTTAAAAAAGATAAACTTTCTTCATGGTTAAATGGACATGGAAGACATTTCCCAAACTTTTCAGGACAAAATTCATTGTGAATAATTTATCTCAAGGTGAAATCATAACTCTCATGTTTAGTTTCTGTCTCCTTCTATAATAGACCTTAAATACCTAAGAATTACCTTTCAGTTTGTGAAACATTGCTCTAGGTTAAATTTAGGAGAAAGACTTAATAAAACATAATTGTGAAATAAGAATGAGATTAATGGAAAGGCAGGAAAAATGTAATTTGATTTTACTTCTTTCTCTCTAATTGTGTGAATATGGTGCAACATTTCCTGTCTAAAATACACACATACAATGGAATTTTACTCAGCAATAAAAGATAATAAAATCATGGCATTTTAAGGTAAATGGATGGGGTTGGAGAAGATAATGCTAAGTGAAGTTAGCCAACCCCCCAAAACAAATGCTGAATGTCTTCTCTGATATAAGGAGGCTGGCTCATAATGGGGTAGGGATGGGGAACATTGTAGAAATAGATGAATTCTAGATAGGGAGGGAAAGGGAGGAGGCAGGGATTAGCAAGGATGGTGGAATGTGGTAGACATCATTATCCAAAGTACATGTATGAAGACAGGAATTGGGTGTCAACTTACTTTATATACAAGCAGAGATATGAAAAATTGTGGTATATATGTGTAATAAGAATTGTAATGCAAAAAAAGTACATGTATAAAGACATGAATTGCTGTAAACATACTTTATATACAAAAATATGAAAAATTGTGCTCTATATGTGTAATAAGAATTGTAATGCATTCCACTGTTGTGTATTTAAAAAAATAAAATCATGGGGCTGGGGATGTGGCTCAAGCGGTAGCGCGCTCGCCTGGCGTGCCTGCGATCCGGGTTCAATCCTCAGCACCACATACCAACAAAGATGTTGTGTCCGCCGAGAACTAAAAAATAAATATTAAAAAAAAATTCTCTCTCTCTCTCTCTCTCTCTCTCTCTCTCTCTCCCCTCTCTCACTCTCTCTTTAAAAAAAATAAAAATAAATAAAATAAATAAATAAAATAAAATCAATAAGAACAACAACAACAAAATACATATATACAATAAAAAATTTGCACTGGATTTTATTTATATTTCTACAAATCAATTAAATTTTTTAAAAGAATGTATGTGCAGTTATGTTGATTAAGATTTTTAAAGTTGATAAAACAGTAAAAAAATATGAATTACTAGTTAAATGAGGCCACTGTGGACCCTCTCCTACCTCAGTCAGATGAACTAGTTCTGTTTGGTTCCAAATGAGGTCCTTTTGTGGTTGAACTGGTGCATATACAGGTTTAGCACCCATTGGGAAATGGTCCCTGGGCCATCAAGTAAAAATCTAAGCAAGCTATTTACATGAAAGTGAGATAAATATGAAGTTAGCTTTGAAAGTTTTAATTTCCATATCAAAAAGTATATGTGAGCACTGCAGAAACAAATTTCCCTAACAGTTACTGTATGGTGGTGGTAATGTAAGGAATTGTCAAATATTTTTTATAAGAAAAATTTTAAAAAAATCATAAAAACACAAGCCAACTCAACAAGTTGCTTTCTTAAAAACCTAGTAGTTATATTATTAGGAATTTATTATTTCCATCAGTGTTTCAAATATATAAAACTTTACTTCCAGTTGTAAACTCTTGTATAGTTTCATGGAGAACTGGTGGTTTCCAATGCTGTAGAAGCAAAATACAAAGTGGTACTGCAACTTCTTTTAATGATTTATAATGACAGAGTACCTCAAAGCCACATAAACAGCAATAAAACACAGCAACCAACTTTAAAGAACTAATACTATCCAAAGTGAGACCCATTTGAGCAACAAAATTCATAATTATAGCATCACATTACAATTCATACAATAAAATAAATATGCCTGCATTGATTCTTCTTGAGTAATTAAAGAAACAATGGCAAAAGGACAGTTTCTTATAGTTAAATATCAATTAGGGAATTAGAAGGAAAGTAGGAAAAAGAAAACAACTCTGAGGCAAACATTGCATTAAAATTATTGCATATAAAATCTAAAATTTGTTAACATAAATTTGAAGAACAAGATTTACATTCCCTCAAACTTTCTCCCCCAAATAATGGCAACTATAAATAGTTTGTAATGTGGAAAACTGTCAGACATCACCCTAACCAAGTGCTCACAATTTTGAAATAATCAATAATAGATATATTGTCATCATGAACCTACTGGTGTGATGCAAACAGAATATTTCTATAGTAATTGTGGCAAATGCATAACATCATTCCAGTCTTGTAAAAACTAGAGACCAAATCAAGCCAACAAACTTTCTACAAAATATATGATCAGTAGTCTTCAAAAATGTCAAACTCATAAAATACAATACTGAAGAACATATTGGAAAAGAGTAAGGAGGGGAAAAAACAACTTAATGTAATATGGATCTTGGAAGAGAAAAATGGACATTAGTGGTACAAATAGTGAAATTGAAATAAGAACTTTAATCAATAGCATTTTACAACATAGTTTCTTGTTTTTGATGATCATATTATTATGTTATTATATCATGAAGGAAGTACAGTGAGAAGTATATGGATATTCTGTAAGGTGTTCTCCAAATAATAAACTGCTAAAAAAGTTTCTTTTATATTTTCTTTATAATGCTCAGTAAATAGGAATAAAAAAAGGCAAGTCACAATTTGCTTCAGAATGTCCAAGAAATATCTTTCTGACTCAGCAAGCATAAGTCAAGTTAGAAATAAGAAGAAGGCAATCCTAAATTGTGACTTACAACAAGACTGTATCTTCTCCTGACCCTTCCTTACTATTTCTACTTAAAATTTACCACTCTGGCTATTTTTGTTATTATACTCTATGAAACTTCTTAATCTTCCTATTCCTTAGTCACCCAAGCTCATTGCCAATTCAAAGTTAATTGCTGTTAAACTGAATAAAGTTTGGCCTAAAGTTGCCTCCATACATAGTGAACTGTACCTTAATGTATAAACACACTTCAACCTAACTTTACAGTATGCAGTTAAAACTTGTCAGAGTCTCAGCCAATCATAGCAGTCTAATCTTCATCCAATCATGGACTGAAGGCTGCCAACACATGTCTAAATAGGGCAAACACTGGACTTCAGCCAATCAGGGTGCATTTCTCTTCCATTTCCTTGACTATAAATATAGCTTGCACACACTGCAGGACTCTGCATTCTGAAATGCTCTTGCAGCACTGAGTGCTTCCCAGTTCACAACTTTTTTTCTGCTCTATAAACTCTTGCTCAGTTTAACTTGTCTGAGGTTCTTGTCTTCACATTGTTCTTTCTGGGATGTCTTTTACACAGACAGCACATGACTAAAGTGTCTCATGTCCTTTAGGTCAGGATTGTGCAAGCCTCAGGAGCAGCTTTCCTAACCATACTTTTCAAGGCAGCCACTGCTACTTCACTAATACTTTAACTTGCTTAATTTTTATACAAAGTACATATTTTTGTTCACATCTTTCCTTAATTATTTATCCTTTTATATGTTTATTGTCTACCATATTCACTAAATTGTAAGCTCTACTTTTGTTTAATGCTATATTCTAGGACTTTAAAATGTGACTAGCACATATTTGGAGTGCTATGAATATATATTAAGTGAATCTAATGTTTCCTGAATTGTACTGTATATATTGTCTCTGGGTTTCAACTATTCCAGCAGGTCATGTTGGCATTAACCTTTTTTAATGGATCAAAAGTCTTTAACAGAACTGTTTCATTTCTCAGGGAAACCCAAAAACACTTGCACAGTTTGAATAAACTCCAAATAAATATCTGATTTCTATCAAGAATTTCAAATATATTAATCTGAAACGACCTCCTAGTTCTCAGTTAAGGAAATAGACTTCACTATTTCACTATAAGAGTACATATTAAAAGAAATTTGTAATTGCTGCTTGAAAAATTATTATGACTAATAGTTCTAATTAAATCATGTGGTACACATGCAAACACAACAAATAGTTTTTTTAGGGGGAAAAATCATTTCCAGTTTGGAGCTATTGCAAGTAATATTAATACTTTTTACACGTCTCTTGGTACACAGATACATTCATTTCTCTTAGGCAAATACCTAATAGTGGAATGGCTGGGCCATAGAATAGAATAAGTGTGTTTTTAGACACTACCAAACTATTTTCTGAGGTGGTGATATCATTAAATATTCACTACAGTTCTGTATCAGAGTTCCATGGTCTCCACATCCTCACCAACATTTATTATAGGCCGAAATCTCCTCCGTCTTTAATTTCCTTCGGCATTTGTTTCTTTTATTTATTTTTTGTGTATGGTTGTTGAAACTATTTTGTGAAATATATTCATAAGTATTTCACCTTTTTTCATTATTGCAGCTGATAATTTTATAATTTTACTTCATTAATGTGCTTTAAAAGCAGCACAATTTATATAGTAACATAATTGATTATATTATGTTGACTTTTTAGCCTACAACTTTTCTAATTTGTTATTATTTCACTTACCTCTAAGCTTCAGATGTTCCCCGCACAGGCCACCAAATGCCACAGTCTGGCTGGGCACAAAATAACAGCCACCACAGAAGCCTTGTAGATTCCAACAGCAACTCTTTATTCCCGAACTCTCACCAGCGCTCTACACACACTTCCCGTGAACACCCTGCCTCTCCAGCTCTGCTCCAATTCTCTCAGAACCCTGCCAATTCTCTCAGAACCCCGAGAACTCAACGGGAACTCAAGGAGCTGGCGCCTGAGGCAGCAGGATATGCCCTATTCCCAACAGGATCCACCCTAAACCTGGAGCTGCCCTATTCCAGCAGGATCCACCCTAATCCCTGGGCAGGGTCACCTTTCAACCAAAAATGCCATGGGTCATTCTTACTTGGCTATGGCTCTCAGCAACATCTTTCTTTCAAAACTGGGTATTTAAAAGAAACATTTTAATTTTTTTTACTTTTTGCAGAATATCTTAAGAATGCTAAACTGAGAAGCTGTTAGATATCATTGCCTTGTGTTAAATTTTAAGGAGAAAATCTTACATACTTCACCATTAAGTATGGTGATGGCAATAGGTTTTCTGGTTTTTGTTTTAGTTTTGTGTTTTTGTATTGGGTTGTTTATCAAAGTTTGAAGAATTTTTCTTTGTATTCTGCTGAGAGATTTAAGAAAACAGATGATTTCTTTCAGTGGTTTTTGGATCTACTAAGATGAGCATGAAGTTTTCTTTTTTGTTCTGTTAAAATGATGAATCACATTATTAAATTTCCAATATTTAATAAAATTTACAATTTTAGGAGAACCTATTTAATAATACATTCCCCCTTTATATATTGTTAAATTTTATGTGCTTAATAATTTTTGCACCTCTGTTATGAGGAATGTTTCATTCTAGTTTTCTTTTCTACTAATGTTTTCTCATCCTTTTACTGTAAGAATAACAGTTATCATAGAATGAGTTTGCAAATTTTAACTTGATATTTTTTCTTCTTTAAATAGATAGTAGCATTCACCAGTGAAGTCATGTAGGATAGGTAAAGGGTTATGGAAAATAATATTTCTACAAGACAGCTCCCCAGGAAAAACGGAGAGACAGTGTGACTCAGGAGGAGGGAGGAGAAATTAGCCAAGCATTAAGCCTCTCCCACTACATCCTTTCCCAGTAACAATGGTTCCTAAGGGAAAAAGCAAACTTTCATCCCTTCCAAGGTTCATCCCCAACATCTCAACCAAAAGGGAACATTCCTTCAACTTCTTCAAACACAATGGGTCCTGAAAAGAGGAGGTGAATACTGAAACACTAAGCCCTGGACTTTTACCCTTTGCAATTGTAGATGAATTATTGAGGGAAAAACAAATAGTGAAGTTCTCGGTACAGTGGATTCCAGAAGGAGGAAGGATAAGCACTGAACATTGAGTTGTGAGCTTTTCCCAGTGACAAGGAGTTTCAAACTTTTTACAACTGCCTTCCTGAGTTAAAATTTTAACCTGCACAACGAGGTCCCTGACTGTCCAAACTGCACGTCTCCTGTCTCCAATGATTAATACACCCTCATTGTAAACTATAAAACCCAGACTCCTTCTGAAAGCCAAGGGTCATCTCATACCCAGAAAATGAGCCCTCCCGTGTCTGATCCTGACTTTGCTGCAGAATAAAGGAAAGCTTGCTTCCTGTCTCCTGCCCCCCTCATTTGTGGGCCATGTACTCACAATAGGAGTTGGGAGTTTTAACAGCAGGAATGTTACAATAGGAGTTTTAACTAGTAATGTAATCTCATCTGTATGTGACTGTTCAGTTCATATATTTCTTCTTGAACTAGTTGTACCTAGAGGGAATTCCCTACAAATGTCAGTCAGTCAAGTTTGACTGACAGTGTTCAGATCTTCCCTATCTTTATAATTTCCTAATTATTCTATCTATTAATGAGAGAAGGGTGAGGACTGTGATATCTGCCTATAATTATGGATCTATTTATTTTTTCTTCGTTTGAGTCTTTCAGTTTTTATTTAACATGCCTTAAAATTTTGTTATTAGGTGCTTTAAACTTTTAGGAAATCCTTGTGATGAACTGACCTCTTTGTAATTATTAAATGACTCTCCTTTTCCTAATAACATTTTTGGCTCTGAAATCCACTTAATTGGTGTTAAGATAGCCATTCTAGCTTCATTTATTTTTTTCTTGAATATGTTTCCCAGAACTTCTGCTATTTGATTTTTCCTTCTTAATTGAAGCTCCACAAGCACTCACCAAGACTTGTTATCTTTCATCTTTTAATAACAGAATTCTGATAGATATGAGATAATATTTCATGGTGGTTTCAATTTACATTTCCCTAATTAGTATTGATGTTGAACATTTCTTTTTCATATATCTGTTAGCCATTCGAATCTTCTTTTGAGAAAAGAAGGTCCTTTGCTCATTTTTAAATTGGGTTGTTTTCTTGCTTGTGGGTTGAGTTATTTATATATTTTGGTCATATTATAAAAGGAATCACTTTGGGATGTGGATATAGCTCAGTTTGATACTGATAGAGTGCTTGCCTCACATGCACAAGGCCATGGGTTCAATCCCCATCACCACACACACACACACACACAAAATCACTTGCAAATGTTTTCTCCCAACCTGTTAATTGACTCTCCAATCTCTTGTTTCCATTGTTGTGCAGAAACTAAGGTTTACAAAAACCAGGGATAACATATAACTACCATTAAAAGGAAACTATAATCTAATTTCCTTTATATTGATTATTGTATCATAGTGTTTAGAAATCTTGGAATTTCTGCATAAACAGTCAGACTAATATTTGAAGACAATTTTGTCTTCATTTTCAGTCTTTTCAGCTTTTATTTTTTATGTCTTACTGCCCTAGATAATATCTCCAACAAGAAATTAAGAGAGTGAGAAAGCCATCACCTAACTTTAATATTAAGGAGAAAGTCTTCAATATTTCACCAATAAGGATGACTTGAGAAGTAATTTTGTTTTGTTTTAAGATGACTTGTTTTCCATTTCTAGTTTGCCTTTGTTCTAATATTTAATGAACGTTGATTTTTGTTTTGGCTAATGCTTTCTCTATATGTATTATGATGTTTAGACACAGAATTAAAATTTTATTATTTTTAAAAAATGTTAAACTGACAGCATTCCTTGAGTAAATACTAACTTATGACATTTTTAAAATTTTCCATATTTCTAGAATTGACATATTTTAGATTTTTATTCTATATTTATGGCAGATATTATTCAATAATTTCAAATTTTATAAAAATTTGTCATTTAGATGTCAGAGTTGGAGTATATAAGATTGTCATATACCTTATATTAGGCTATTCATATTTTCTTTTTTAAATCATACCTATTATTAATATTATATCATGTATATTTTTAAGGATGTACCATTAGTTCTGTGGTAATTATCTGACATAACTTTCCTATGTACCTATATATGAGTATACTACAGTGAATCTCACCATTTTGCACAGCCACAAGAAGTTAATTTTTAAAAATCTATGGGTAAGTGGCAGAAAAATCAATAGAGGGGAGGTGTTAAAAGGAGAGGGAAGAGGAAAGAGAGGTATGAGGATCTGAATTAGAACAGGTTATATTCCAGACTTGTATAATTACATCAAAATGGATTCTATTTATTCATGTATAAATAAAATAAATCAATAAAAATAACTATTAAACATTAAAATAAAATGAAATATTTTTTAAAAAATTGCATAAAGAGAATCTAATCATAGAGACTCATCTGACAAACCAAACACAAGGACTTTCTGTCATTCTAGAAACAACTGCTTAACTTTCCCAAAGTGACAAGGTCAGGAAAGGCACAAAAAGACTGAGGAACCATTGTAGGTTGGAGACTACAGAGACCATGTAACTGAATACAACAGATAATCCTGGATTGGACCCTGGGCCAAAACAATGACATCATTGGGAAAGTTGGCGAAACTTGATTCTGGCCCTTAGGTGAGGTAACAGAGTTGCCTCCTGGTTAGTTTTTGGACTTTTAGGATCTAATGTGGTATGTATGAGGATGTTTCTGTGAAAATAAACTTATTTTTAGGAATTTCATAGTATCTCTATCATATTGTAAAATGTTTCAAGAGAAAGAGAAATAGGAAAGACTTTGATAAAATGTTAACACTTAGGGAAAATTGGCAAAGGATATTGAAAATTATCCATAGCATTCTCTCATTTGACTGGATTTTATATATATATATATATATATATATATATATATATATATATATATGTAATTATGTAAAAATAGAAAAGTTAAAAGATGGGAAGTCAATAATTTACATTAAAATATATCTCAAAATAGTGCTTTTTAATGTTTTTAGAATTTTTCAAAAAACAATTAGGCAATAACTAAAACACCTACCATTAAAGTACTTTGCAGGATAAGAATGAAACTTTACTAGACATTATCAAGGAAATAAGTAGCTCTAACATAAAGGAAATGGTATAGTAATTTTAAAAACTCGTTGAAGAGTATCTGCAGTTGAAGCTTTGAGTAAATAATAGTATCATGCATGTGATCCTTACACAGCTTAGCCTGGGACAGTGATGGTACCTGTGCACATGGGAGGGAGACTAAAAGAAACAAACTATTTGTACATTCTGATTTATTTCCACTTCCCTTGGAGAAATGAATTTCCAGTCAATGTAAAATGCTATAGAATTCTGAACCTCATCACAAAATCTTTTCAACTTTCATCCTCTAAGTCCACATACAGAAGCCTGCAATCCGTGACTGACTCCACCACGTTCTCATTCTCTGAAATGTATATGCAGTTCTTTCTTTCTTTTAAGTGGTTACAAAGCCAGTGAATCACTAAAATCAATGCAGCACTGGGATTTAGAAGGGAAGTAGAAACCTAAATTGATATGCAAGAGAATTTTATATTCAAAATAAAAGGTAGAAAAAGATCAGAAACATGCATATGGGATTAAAATTCAGAGAGACAGGGGCTGGGGCTGGGGCTCAGTGGTAGAGCACTTGCCCCTCACATGTGAGGCATTGAGTTCAATCCTCAGAACCACATAAAAATAAATAAATAAAAATAAAGTTATCGTGTTCATCTATGACTAAAAAAACTATTTTAAAAAAACTCAGAGAGACAGATGAAAGCAGGGAGATTTCAATTTAAACAGTATCCCAAATTTTAGTCAGGAGAAATAAGAACAGGAGATCTATTGTATAATATGGTGACTGTAGTTAATAGCAATACCTTGCATGTTTGGAAATTGCTAAGAGATTAAATTTTAAGTGTTTTCACACAAAAAATGATGAATACGTGAAGTAATTCATATTTTAATTGATTCAATTTAGCCATTCTACATTGTATATTTATTTAAAGATAAGTATTGTACACAATAAATATACCCAATTTTTTTCAATCAAAACATTAAAATTAAAAATAATATTAAAAATAACAATCACATTGCATTTTAAGTAGCCAGTGTAAATTTTACAAGCCTGAACCTCAAGACAGTATAGAACCATCATTTGAATTCTTCAGAGGGAGCCTCTTCTCAGAACATGATGCCTTAAAATGATTCTTTAACTGAGACTGGTTAAAGCTCTGATAGACTCTTTACTGCTCAGAGTAACTAGGGAAATGTGCATGGCAGTGGTTGAAAATTGACACAAGAGATAGCTTACATAAATTTTATAGAAAAAAAATTTTAAATATTTAAATTTAAGTGGAAATTATTAAAACTGATAATAAATTAATCTTATTTGTTTCACACAGGGAAAAAAAGAAAGAAAGACAAATACAGAGCTGCTCTATCTTCTCAATAGGCTCTTTCATAGTGGGAACAATTTCTATCAAGGATTCAAGGATGAGTCTGACAGATGTGACTGATAACTTCATTATCTAGAGTAGACTAAACATCTTTTACCACTTAGCCATTTCTACAAAATAAGTCTTCCCTAACCTTAAAGTGTAAAGAATGTTAATTTATCATTGCTCCTGATTTAGGGGTCAGCTAGGCAATTCTACTCATCTGGATGGGGTTCTCCCACATTTGGGGAGAACTATTGGCTGTAAACTAGTCTAGAAAAGCTCCATTGAGATGAATCAACTCAGCTTCAAGAGGGCTGTCTCCAACAAGATATTCTTTGTTCTGGTGAAAATTGTGTGGGTTCCAGAGAGAGAACAGGTACATGCATAGTTTCTTGATTTTTACACTGTCCCATTAATTTTTTTTAAAAAAATTTATAACTTATTTATTTATTTGTTTGTTTATGTGGTGTTGAGTATCGAACCCAGTGCCTCACACATGCTAGGCAGGCGATCTACAACCTCAGCCCCTGTTCTCTTAGTTTTGTGAAAGCAAGTCACATTTAAAGGGAAGGGGGAATAGATACCATCCTGATGGGAAGACCAGCCAAGACACACGGCAAAAGGTACAGCCGTTTTTCTATCCATCTACCACACAGCTCATGAAGAATCATCTAATCATCTAATCAGGAGGCTTTAAACAGCAGAAATTTGATCTGAAGATGCAGCTCAGTGGCAGAGTGTTTGCCTAGCCAGAGTTCCTGGGTTCCATCCTCATTAACCTCCTCTCCTCCCCACAAACACACAAAGGGGAAAAAAAAACAAAACATAACAGAAATTTATTCTTCTCATTTAGAAAACTAGGAGTCTGGAATGAAAATGTCATCAGAGATCAGATTCTTCAGGAGACTCAAGATAAAATGTCCCATCCCTCTTTCCAGTCTTCTGGAGGTGACTGATAATCCTTGGTGTCTGTGGTTTACAGTTGTATCTCTACAGTTTCTGCTTTCTTTCACCTTCACTTGTCTATCTTCTCTGTGTGTCTGTCTCCAAATATCTCTCATTATTTACAGTCATCAGTCATTGAATTTAACACAGAAGGAATGCTTCTTTCTCAGCTAAACTCCTTTTGCAAATTTGCCATGAATACTCCCAACCCACCTTCCAACTACTCTGCCATTAATAATACATATGTTATTAGTTGTTGTTGTCAAAATTTAGTATCTTATAGTTTTAGAATTTTTTTCATTTACATATGATCAAAGAGATTCTCAAATAGTGTCCATCTTGCCCATGATTAATAAGAAATCAATGAAATAACAAGAAATATATCTGAGTTTTCTCACTCTGAAAATTAAGTATTTTTTTTCTCTGTCAACCATTTTCCACAAATTTGCCCTTGTTGTATATAAAGAGAACAAATCCAACTTCTCTGAAATTAAAAATACCATCATAGCATTTAGGCCCAGATTCAAAGACCCTTTGAAAAATTGTTTCTGTACTCTCTTCAGATGCTTCCAAAACACACACACACACACACACACACACACACACACACACACACACACAAAAGTAGTCATGTATGATTCATGATGGATTCCTGTCTTTACATACTGATGTCATGTATGTGTGTGTGTCTACATGTAAATTATTTATGCCTTTAGACTCATATTGTACCTTCTGAAAGGCTTCTTCTGTGTGAGCCATTTTGAACTTACAAGTGATATGTATTTCTCCATGTGTAGTTTTGTATCCATCAGGATTCTTCATTGTCAAAAATCTGAAATTGCATCTTGCTGACTTAACACAGGAAAGAAATGCTGGAAAAATACTGATAGTACACATAAAATGGGGAGAGAAATAGAAGAATTGGTAAAACCAGAACCACATGCAAAGTCCAAAACCACACTTCAGAATTGATATAAGCAGCACTGCTTTGGCCACAGCTTAGGTTTGCCTTTCCAGCACTGGGCATTGAGGAGCACCATAGCAGTGATTTCTTCATTGCTCCTGGACTCTGGCATCACATGAATATTGGCATCACATGAATCTCCACTGCTTCATTTCTTTGCATCCTTATGCAAGAATATGATTGTTGAGTTTAGGTGACATACCCCAAAATTTTCTGTAACAAATCTGGTAAAATACATATCAGGCCTTCACATCTTCTCTGTGGGAATTGTCTCTGCCTCCCACTAATGCTCATAAAATAGGAGATCAGAGGCTAAACAGCCCCATGTGGTCACTGCCCACTCCTTTCTGAATATACTTAACTGTCACAGCATGAAGAGAACTTACATGAGTTCATACTCATGGAGGATTAAAAAAATATATCTTATGATCATACTGGTACTGACTGGTTCTAAATTCAAATTTATGAATCTTCAACTACCAAGTGTGTGGGTTCATCCCACAGTGAAATCCTATTATAACCCTATTTTATGTAACTTTCTATTTTCTTCATTATCTGAAAAATCTACAAAACTGTCAGGATTCATTTATAAAGTTTATAAGTGTGTATAGCTTTGTGTTTTTGCAGACTTTATTTTAGCACTGAAGAATTTTGCTTTATCACTTTAATTACATCATTTTATTATTTTACTTGTACTTAGACTTTGTCTCCAAGTTTAGAGCTCCATTAGGACAGTTTTATTTAGTGTCTGTTAAAGTGCAAGCATAAAGTAAAGCTACATATCAGATTATATTCACTAATATGACCTGAGTGCCAGTGAAATGAATTGAAGATGGAATTTTTTAATGTACTGAAATTATGAACAAATGTTTCCTCTTACTTCAGCAGGATTGGATACTGTGTAATCAAATTGATCTTCTAACAAACTTTTATCTTAGCTGTGCCAGGTTTGGCCTTTGAAAGTCTCATTTGACACTCAAGGAAGCTTCAAGGAAACATTTTCAGAATTGCTTGTAAATTAATATTAAATAATATTATTTAATATTATGAAAGCATACATTTGAAAGTGGCTTATGGAATTTTTAAGTACCTTATAAAGTGTTTGGGGGAATTTGTTTTGTTTTGTTTTGTTTTGTTTTGTTTTTTTCTGTAAGCAAAAAGTCAATAGTATTACTATAAAAACAATGAAGAAACTATCTGCTCCAAGGAAAACTCTAAAGTTTCTGTTAGTAATAAAAATGTAAATTAGATGCCACTTATTTAGGAAAATATTTCAATGAATAAATCTTTTCAATCATTTCTCTGGACATAGTGTAACAATACTATTAATAAGCTGCTAGAACTTTCAAGAAAGAAATAAAATAATTTGAACCTAAAAAGTGAGTCCCATAAAGACTTTGTGGTTCTGTGATTTTATAAGTCAATTTTAATAAAACTAGTTGAAACATAATTATGCTACCAATTTTCTGTTAAAAGCCTCAGAGTTTAAATTACACAGGAGATTCAATAGGTGCATGATTTAAGAATATTTTTTGCTTGCATCTAACAGGAAGAAATTAATTTTATTTTTCCATCAGTATTGTATGTATAACTAAAATGTACCATTTTAATATGGAATATCTACTATGTGTTTTCTTTATTACTGTAAGAATAACATCAAACATTTAGCTAGTATTTGCTATATGTCAGGTACACTCATAAGGTCTTCTCACATACTACTTACTCTATGTTTTACTGTGCTAGTTTATAACCATGCACAAATACACTACTAAATTGATTTTTACAGTCTCACCTTTTACTCATGAGCCACATCCAGCTGGTAGAAAAGCATTGTGATAGAGTCCTGCCAAATGGTCATTAAACTTAGTTAACATTCATTTAAGAATATTTGTGTTACGCTTTAAAAACTAAAAGACAGTTAAAGAAGACATAAAGGAACATGTAGTTCCTACCTCAAATTTCCATTATACTCAATAAATATGTACCTTGCCATATCACAATCAATCAAAAATAGCAAAAGTTACAAATTTTTAGTGACTTACATTTTCTGGAAAATTGACAAAGAATTATGGAGGGTAATTACTAATTAAAGAAAAAGTCATACAATTAATAGAAGCATTGGTTAATAATGACACAGAGGAAGAGATATCATTATGCCCAAGTTGTATATTCAAACATGATTATACTACTTGAAATATGATATTTTTGAAAATTAAATTTGACTCAATATGAATTTTTATCTTTGCTGTTACTTTCAAAGTCAAGTTCTCATGTTGGTAATGATTTTGTCATGATAAAAATGCGACTAAATTTTTTATTTTATTTATTTATTTATTTATTTATTTTTGGTACTGAGGATTGAACTCAGGGGCACACAACCACTAAGCCACATCCCCAGCTCTATTTTGAATTTTTTAAATTTAGAAACAGGGTCTCACAGAGTTGCTTAGCACCTTCCCTTTGCTGAGGCTGGGTTTGAATTCATGATCCTCCAGCCTCAGCCTTCAGAGCAAATGGGAATACAGGCATGCGCCACCATGCACACATTTTCTAAAGCTAATTTGTCTTTTCTGAAAAATAAAAGATATAATAGGATCTATCTCTTGACTTATTTCAGGGGTGTGTGTTAAAAACCATGCCTGAACAAATCATGTTTGCTGTTATTATCTATTTTGCTTTACTATGCTGTTATGTAAATGTCATTTAAATTATAAGATCAGCTGATTACCAAATAATTAATGACTGATTTAGCCAATGATCAAAAGTCGAGAATCACGTCACCCAATACTAATATTATTTTTATTAAATAACCTCTTTAATATGCAACCCATATAAAGAATTTGCATCATGAATTCTTGGCAACTATAAATTTCATCATTTAATGAATTGTTTAAAAGTCACTCAAAACATACTACAAGACTCATCTTTATATCACATCAGCTACAGAATACGTAGTGGTTAATTAAAGGTACTTACATTCACCTTTGTAATTTTTCTTACCCTTTTCCATCCTGCTGGCTATTCCACAGAAGGCTAATCTTTACATACTTCATCAAGGAATATTCTCATCCTACCTCTCAGATCTGGTTTGGCCATGAACAATAGACTTGAGAGAGTCAGAACAGAACACTAGGAAGTCTGCCTTTCTCTCCCAAAAAACACAACTCCTGCTAGGTACATTTTTTTTTTATACAGATGATCCTCCCCAACTTGATATGGTATTTTGACTTTGCAGTGGTGTGAAAAAAGCATACATTCAGTAGAAATCATGATTCAGATTTTTGAATTTTGATCTTTTTAGCCGACTGGAGATATGATATATAATACTCTTTTCTGATGCCGGGCTGCTTAGCAACCTGCAGCTCCCAGTCAGCCATATGATCATGAAAGGAAGCAAGGAATAATCTATAATGTGCTGTACTGCTAAACTATAAGGTTCAGTAGATTTGGTGTATTAAATGTTCTTTCAATTTATGATATTTTCAATTTGCAATTTTTTTCAGGACTTATTCTCATCAAAAGTTCAGAAGCATCTGTTGTACATTTACCTAGTTAATACTCCTTCTCCTTGCCCACCAATACCAAAGGTATGAAGTTTCTACTGGTGGAATAAGAGCAACTATTCCACTCCCTTTTGATCTTTTCAAGTGGACACCACTGCCCCTACTTTCTTTAGAGACACTTTACATGACAGAACTTAAAACACGTCTAACTTCTGCAAGACTTTCCGAGTGACTGCTCTCTTAACGGCTCCTTTGACTTCATTGTTCCTCAAGCTGTAGATGATGGGGTTTAACATAGGCGTAATGACTGTGTAGGACAAAGACACTAGCTTCTTGCTCTCAGGAGACTGGTTGGATTTGGGCCGCAAATAGGTCAGGCTAGCTGTTCCATAGAAGAGGGATACCACAATGAGATGTGAAGAACACGTAGAAAATGCCTTCTGGCGACCAGTAGCTGAGGGCATCCTCAGAATGGTCGTGATAATATGGGTGTAGGAAACCAAAATAAGGGAAAATGGAAACATGATAAATAATAGGGTGGAAGCAAGAGCTTGCATTTCGTACATGGTTGTGTCCTCAGTGACAAGTTTCAAGACTGGAGGACCATCACAAAAAAAATGGTCGACAGCGTTTGGTCCACAGAAGGGTAGAGCCATCATCCAAGCTGTCTGTAGCATAGACACAGGGACACCAGACATCCAAGAGCCTATGGCCATCCACAAGCAGAGGGACCTGTTCATTATGACTGAGTAACGTAGAGGGTTACAGATAGCCACAAAGCGATCATAAGCCATCATAGAGAGAAGAAAACATTCCGAGCTACCAAAGAAGAAGAAGAAATACATCTGTGTCCCACAGCCCACAAAAGAGATGATTTTCCTTGGTGATACTAGATCTACGAGCATCTTCGGCACCATGACCAGGGTGAAACAAACTTCGAGAAGTGATAGGTTTCGGAGAAAGAAGTACATGGGTGTTTGAAGAGCAGGATCCATACTGGTAACTGTGACAATAAGAAAATTCCCCAACAAAGTGACCGTATAGATGGCCAGGAATAAAATGAAGAGGGAAACTTGCATTTTAGGGTTGCTTGTAAAACCAAGAAGAATAAATTCAGTAACTCTGGTGTGATTCTCACAAGCCATACCAGAGGCAATTTCTCTCAAATAATCCAGTTATGTGCATCAAGAGGCATCCAATCAACAGATATAATTTCAAAATAACAGTAAAATTCTTAAACATACCTCTCTTCTCAGTTGTCTTACCCTTCTCTTTTAGTAAAGCACTGAGAATTTTTACAGTAAGATAAAACTATAGGGAAAGGAATATTTTGTAGAAATTTTATCACCTTGGTGCAGGTTTTGTCTCATCAGTAGTTAGTGTCTGCAGCTCATATTCTTCACTAGAGACATGATATATTGGAGGAGTAAATAGAAGAGTTTAAACACATTAGAATTAAAATAGAATCATTTACTAATTTTTAAATGATATCAGAGAGCAATAGGGATAAATAATGAGCTAGTTTGCCTTTTAAATTTTGATTATATAAATTATGTTTCTACTAACTGAAGTGCATTTTACACCATTTTGCCCAGTATATGCACACATATACTAACACACACACCTGTGCACACACACATGAAACAAACTTAGTAAATGAACATAATGTATGCTTATTATTTTGATGCTTTTTTGTAGCCCCTAATGGGCCTTAAGGTTTATGTGATTTTTAGTTATTTTCTCTAACATGATTTGAGTTCACTGGGACTTCATTTTTTAAATATGTACATGTTTATAGACATACGTTTAAATTGGGATTTAAAAAAATCTGAAAATAACTTGTAATAGAAAAGTCAACACTCATCTTAACTGATAGGCACCAAATATCTCTGCTTATGTTCATCCATCTTCTCCAAAACTACATGGTCAGAAAGGGGACCTAGTCACTTTCTAATGTATTTTTACTCATAAAAGAGCAAATCAAACTAGTATGAACTTAAACACTGAATCTTATTTAGATTAATATATCTAACCAATATTAGAATTACACAAAAAAATTATAAAGGTCACATAGCAATAGAATACCAAACATTAGCAATTGAAAAAAACAGGTATTTGGACTTGAAATGAATGAATTTTGAACTTTTTAAATATTGAGCATAGGTAAATATTACATCAACTATTATACATTTTGTCTAATTTAATTCAGAAAAAACTTTACAGTCAAAATAATATTTAAAATCAATTTTACCTCTTGATAAAAGAAGCTGAAAACTCATAGCATATAGAGTCTTCTAAAATAAATGCTCATTGGAAGAATTCTGTGCTTTCATTGTACTGTAAAAATATGCTATTTGGGAACATTTCACCTGTTTGTATATTGAAAGTTCTCAAATCAATGTCCTCTACAGCACAAGAAAGGATCAACTTGAATGATCTCAGGCTGTACACTCCTAAAATACCCCAGAATAATTTAAGTACCAGATGTGATGATTATACTTATTATCCTTTCACCAGTACTGCCTTCATTCTCAATATCATTAATAGCAACAACTGCATCAGTAGTCTTGGTATATTCAGCAAAGCTTATAAGAAGTCTTCATATGCATTATCATGCTAACTAGTATTTTGGAACAATTCTAAACTTTTTATAAAGTTCTAAAAACGCTTCATTATTTGTTTCCAAAAAAAGTTGGTGAAGATGTCAAGATTTCATAGTACACTTACAATAATTTAGTGTATCCTAAAATGCCTCAACTTTTACTGCATCTTAGAATTCTGATGTCAGATAGCAATACTAAGATGATGTCTATGTTTTCTTTCATATGTGGAAGCTAGAGAGGAAAAAGTAAATAAAAGGGCAGGGATCTCACGAAAATAGAAGGGAGACCACTAGGGTAAAAGATAGAAAAACAGGGGGATTGAGGTGGGGAGGTAGTGGATAATGAAACAGACCAAATTATGCTATATGCGAGTATGAATGCATCATAATGAATCCTAATATTGTGTATAATTATAATGCATAAATAAAAAGTTTTAAACAAGATAAAACTCATATGAAATGCTATCTGAATAATCTAACCTTCATATGCTTTCATAGAATCAGATTTGGGCAGTTTTAATTTGATTTATTGGGACACAATAATTTTGACCTTAAAATATTAATTTATGCTAATTATTAGTTTAAAATATCACTTTTATTTTTAAAAGTAGGATGAGTAGGGGAGCAATTGCTCTGAGGAGGCATTAAAGGACTTTTTGCAGAATAAAAGGTCCTATTGGCAAAAACACATCTCTAAGCCAGATTACAGTCCACATGGTTCTTATCAGCACAAATATTTATTTCAGTTTTATCTTTCATGAGAAACTGTTTATCTATTTTAATTAAATTAAGGTATAAGAAGAATCACAAAGTGCTTCAAGAAAACTGGGCAATGTTTGGGATAGTTCCTTGGCACCCAGTGTTAATAGAGTCCAGCATCTAAATAATGAAATAGTTCCATCACTACCATTATGAGTTATTTTTGCATTATTCATACTTTATTTTCATCCCTTTAATGCAGCACTGTGCTCATGTGTACTCACTTAACATCAAATTGAACATGGTATATCACAGATGAAACTTTAGAATGACAGGTGGAGAAGCACACAATATTTAAGCCAATGAAGGTAGTATACTTATCTCTTAGTTGTTTTATGTACAAGAGAGTTTAAATGATGCCTTATAGTAAATATTGTCTTATATCTAAAATCCACATAAAAATAAATTAATGTAACCACTTATTATGTAATGTAATGTGAATGTAGGAATAATAGTATAGAAGCAAAAAAAATTTCTTATCCTTCAGTAATCAGTCTACAGTGTACCAATCTTATTAAATATGAAAAAGCTACAAACAAGTTGTCAATTTCTTGATTTTTGAAATTAATGCATATATTCTACCTTGCCTGGCATATTTAGATTTAATAAAGGTTTGGAGAACTAGAGATTCATAAAATCACAGAATGTACCTCCAAATGTCCTTCTCAGTCTTTCTGTGGCTTAAAAACCTTATAACACTGAATATATCCTTCAATCAAAACAAGAGTTTTTGCAGTATTAATGTTACAATCACTACTGCAAATTTGTACTGATGGCTTTTTTAAACTTTCAAAAGTTGTTTAGCTGCCATATGTATCACATAGCAAAATAGAGGCTGTTTTACTTGTTGTGTGGTGTTTTAATAATGTGACAGTCATTTAGTTAACTCTACTAACTTAGTTGCCTAGGTACCAAAGGGGTCAAAAAAGATTTTTATGTCCCATTAAGCAATCCAACTTTGACTGGTTTTTCCTAGGAAATATATTTTTTGCCTATCAAAAATTTTTTGATAAAAATTTTTGCCCATTCTAGATAAACATCTTAAATTTATACTCATAAAAATCATAATGGATTAATGTTATTACATGATCAGTATTCAGGATGCAATGTGAAGCTAGATCGTCATTAAATTTGTCTAAATGGAACAACATTTCTAACACACTATATGTAGATGAGTAAATAACCCCAGTGGCTATAATCTATAAAATTACTTAAATACATAACAATTGTTATGTATTAACATTCTATAACTTTTCAGACAATTTAAGGGTTCCATTATCTTTTGCTATTTTTGTTTTAATAAAAAATAAAGTTATTACTTTTTCTGCAATTAAACAGATTTATTATTGATTTGGAGGGGAAGTATTTGTAATATAAAATGCAAGTGTGTCCAAAAATTGAAGCACAAAATAAAGCATAAAGAAGTACCTGGATATCGCTTACCAAATAAAAACTCATACTTCTTCTTTAATTAGAATTCTGCTCATTTTTTAAAATATAATATTTTCTGAAAAAATATTAACTGATCTTGAAATGTATAGCTCAAATCTTCAGAATGAATCAAACAGTCTATCCTTGGAAACTTGCTTTCCATTGGCACTAAATGGTTGATGTGTTTTAGTAACAGTATTTAAAAATGTGACTGGCCTTGGGGAAATCATCCCTGGAACATTAAAATGACTACTGTTAATTTAAACAACTTTTTATCTCATAGGGGAGAATGTAAAATGTTCATAGAATCATCCATATTTTCTGTGTAATGATGGCACTTCAGTACCTGTTTGAGGATACTGAGCTACTGGACACACTGTTTAAGCCTCTTGGGACTATCAGTATTAATAAGCTGAGAACATGTGAAGAGTATAGAATTTAATTTTCCCTGAAAGATTTTTCACACATTTTTCTGGGATAAATTCTGATTCAATACTGATAACAGATTGATAGCATGCACTTAAATTTTGCAAGATTTTCAAAATTTTATTTTTTTAAATTTTATTGGTGCATTCTAATTATACATAATAGTTGGATTTATGGTGATATATTCATACATGCACAAAGCATTATTTGGTCTACTTCATTCCCATATCACCCCTTTCTTTCTCCAGGTCCCCTTTCTCTGCTTTACTGATATCCCCTCTTTTCATGAGGTCCCTTTTCCCACCCCCTTCATTTTTCTCTGTCTAGCTTTCATATATGAGAGAAACACGTGACCTTTGAGTTTGGCTAATCTCACTTAGCATGATGTTCTTCAGTTCTAAATCTTTACCATTTTCTTGCAAATGCCATAATTGTAATTCATTTATTTTTTTTTTATTTTAAGCATAATTTTGTAATAATTCTTAAAGTTATTAAATGCACTAAACTCAGCTAATAATTGGCACGTATTTTGTTGTTGTTTGATACCTTTAGTAGGTTAACTATTGGTATGTTTTACTTAGTAAACAAAACCAGGATTAATATATTATTTCATGGCAGTTGTACCTTATAATGTCTAAATGGTTAAAGTTACAAAGAAGTATTGGAAGTTTTTTATCCTTGGCTATTTTTATTCTGAGGCTATTTTAATCTAGATAAATAACATTAAATTTTGAAGTATAATGAGCTAACAAAACTATACAAATAACTCATTTCATTTCATCTTGTTTATTGCATAATCAAATATATTAGGTATATACAAACAGTATAGTCACAAATTAGTGCAGTGGGGTGATTCAAAAAATTCTAATGAAATCTTTAGAGGGGAAGAAAAGCCATGAAATACCCCCAGGAGTTTAAGGTCAACATATGCATGAACAGGGGCCTTCACAAAGGCTAGATAGGATGGCTTATTACTTTCATTTTACTTCCCTCCAGAAAAGAAATGGATGGTTCCTAAATGTGTAAAATTTAGAGGAAAAATTCCTTTATCTTTATTTTCTCAGGAACCCAAATAAGAGTAGTATAATAGGCTAATTATTTTTCCCTTTTAAAATTCTCCATGGAGTATACGTATGTGTGTGTATGTATATATATATATATATATATATATATATATAACTTAAATACACACACACACACACACACACACACACACGTGTGTGTGTGTGTGTGTGTGTGTGTGTGTGTCCCTAGCCATTTCAAAGTTCAGACATATTTGGAGCTGGGGATGTGGTAGAGCGTTTCCCTAGCATGCATGAGGCCCTAGATTTAATCTCCAGCATGGGCCAAAAAAAAAAAAAAAAAGTATTTATTCTGTCTCCATTCACATCAGTCCCAAATACGTAATTATACACCATACTAAAGGGAATGTTTATAATACTGAGCAAGAAAAATCAAGTAAAAAACATTCCATTCCTGAACCATGAATCAAGCTTTTATTTCGTTTAAAAAAAATCAAATAGAATATTGTTATGACCTCAGCAAGAATGCCAAGAAAACCCCCTTCTGAAAAACAGTTAAAACTTCAGTGGACCAAGTCCGCATTAGCTACTCCTAAATGATAATCACACATGTATCCTTCATATAACACAAGTGCACACACACATATGCATACACACACACACACACACACACACACACACACACCAGATGCACAATCATCACTACAGAGTAGCACATTCCTTTATCAAAAGTTCCCTTGGCCAGCCACAGTGGTGGGTGCCTGGTGCAGTGACTCCGGAGGCTGAGGAAGGAGGGTAGAAAGTATGATAGACACCAGTAACTTAGTGAGACTCCGTCTCAAAAAATTTAAAAGGCTGAGGATGTTGTTAAACACCCCTGGGTTCAATCCCCAGTACCAAAAAACAAAATAAATGAACAACAAAAAAGTTTCCTTAAGTTAAAGTGTATGATTCATTCATTGATTACATATTACTGCCACCTTGTGGGTGATTCATCTTAATTATTTTAGCTAAAACTTTTTTCACATCACAATTTTATATTTGCCTGGGGGGAAAAAAAGTCGATGATTCTTTTCCTATAGACATTTTGGTTCACCTACCAAGTGGTAGACAGAGTGTTAGGTGGTAAATTTGAAGACTAACAATAGAAAGACTACTATACCCAAAAGACTGCATTGTCAAATTCTCCTTTGCTGAAATTCATTTTGAGAAAATAAAGAATGGGGGCTGGGGATGTGGCTCAAGTGGTAGTGCGCTCTCCTGGCATGCGTGTGGCCCAGGTTCGATCCTCAGCACCACATACAAACAAAGATGTTGTGTCCGCCGAGAACTAAAAAATAAATATTAAAAATTCTCTCTCTCTCTCTCTCTCTCTCTCTCTCTCTCTCTCTCTCCCTCCCTCCCTCCCTCTCTCACTCTCTCTTAAAAAAAAAGAAAGAAAAGAAAGAATGAAGAAATGTCAGCAAGATAGGCTTCATGAAACACATCAAAAAGTGACCTCACTTGTTCTAGTATTTGGTCCACAGATTTGAGTTTCAGAAAATAAATTTAAAAATTATTTCAAAGTTTGTCTTCCATTTGGGAATAAGGAACACAAGTCAAACTCATCTAAAGTAGAGTTTAAACACTGAAAGTTTATAAATAAAAAGGGTCTATAAAATACCATTTTCTACTTTAAACTGGGGAATGTATATTTTTAATAAGCTGACTATCCACTCTCTACTAACTTGAAAGTTACTCTTTAGTAGTCAATTCACTCAAGTAATTAAAAACATCTAACTAAGCATAACACCAAATAGCCCACTAAATAAATGGGTAAATAAATGAAATAGATATTTTTCTAAAGAAGAAACTCAAATAGCCAACAAATATATGAATAAAAAATGTTCGACATCTTTAGCAATCAGGGAAATGCAAATCAAAATTACATTAAGATTTCATCCCACTCCAGTTAGAATGACAATCATCAAGAATATAAATATTAATAAATACTGGGGAAAAGGAACACTTATACACTATTTGTGTGATTATAAATTAGTACAGCCACTATGGAGATCTGTACAGAAATTCCTCAAAAGACTAGAAATCACCATATGATACAACCATATCACTCCTCAGTATTTATCCAAAAGAATTAAAGTGGGCAAACTATACAAGTGATACATGGATAAGCATCTTTATAGCAGGGCAACTCACCAGAGCCCACTCATGAAGTCAACCTAGGTGTTTGTAAAGAGATGAATGGATAAAGGAAATGTTGTGTGTATACACTCTGGAGCTTTATTCAGCCACAGAAGACCAAAATGATGTGATTTATAGAAAAATGGATGGAACTCAAGAACTTTATGCTAAATGAGATAAATCAGACTCAGAAAGTCAAGATTATATGGTTTTGCTGATATTTGGAAGATAGAAAACGGAAAGGCAAAGGAACCTCATGAAAATAGAAAAGAAACTAGTTAGCTAGAGGAAGGGGATCAGGAGGGAGAAGGGAATGAAAGTGGGGGGAAGAGGACAATGAAACTGTGAGTTGTGCACATATAAATTTCTTGCAGTGAATCCCATTCTTATGTAAAACTACAATGCACCAACTAAAAAATGATAAAATAGAATTAAAAATACTGAATGCCCTTTTGAGAACTTTCTCATACAGGCTTTGGAAATTTGTGTTTATCGTCAATTTACAAGAATAGTTAATATCCCTTTTAAAATATCAGAATATTTTTGTGTTCTTTCCATATTCTGTCCCTCAGACAGCATTAAATAAGCAAATCAGTATACAAGTACTATAGAATTTTTCTTTTAATATGCTTATGACAAACAGTCAAATCCTAACCATCAGCAGTAAGGGAAAGACAGTTAAGTGGATATAAGACCAACTGCAAATATAAATGATTTGGATGTCCATTGACATTTCATTATTTTTGCCTAACTATATAATTTTAAACAAAGTAATTAGCAATTATTTCCTTTAAAGCAAAGTGGTGACTATCCTTGTTTTACAGGAAAATTTTGAGGGTAATCAATAATTCATCAGTTAATAAAAAATAAATGATTCTAGTCAAGCATCTACGACAGAGCTCTAGCACAATGAAGATCATAAGCATTAGGTTCATTTTCCCTTGGTAATCCTGTTCTTTTTTCATAATAGAGACCACTGTATCTTCAAACCAGATGAATATAGATAATCACCAATTCTTCAAAATTATTCCTAATAAAAAATTTTGTTAATAATAAGACTTATGGATTCAAGTAATGTTCTAAGTGTTTTTTGTTTACTTATTTCTTTTTCCTTTTCAGTGCTGGTGATCAAACTCAGGCCTCCTGCATGCTGGACAAGTGCTCTGCCACTCAGTGTCATCCCAATCCCTGTTTAATCCTTTCGTTTTCACAAAAGTTTACTGAAGCAAAAAATATTCATATTTCCACTTTATAGATGAAGACATGGACACAAAGGAAGCTTTTGAATTGCCCCAAATCAGTTATTAAGCTGAGAATGAGGGTAAATATTTAAGCATTCTGACACCAAAAACCATTTTTTATTTATTTTGTAGTCGTTCTTTTTAGTTATACATGACATTAGAATTTAGAAATATCATACATACATGGAGTATAACTTCCTTTTCTTGAGGTTGTACATGATGTGGAGTTATACTCATCATGTATTCATATAAGAACATAGGAAAGTTATATCCAATTCAGTCTGTTGTCTTTCCTATTCCCAACGGCCCACCCCCGACACCCTGCTTCCCTTAATTCCCCTTTGTCTAATTCAGTGAACTTCTATGCTTCCCTCCCTTCCCCACTTATTGTGAGTTAGAATCTGCATATCAGAGAGAACATTTGATCTTTGATTTGAGCGAGGATTGGCTTATTTAACTTAGCATGATAGTCTCCAGATCCATTTATTTTGGCAAATGACATAATTTCATTCTTCTTTATGGCTGAGTAATATTCCATTGTGTATGTATACCACATTTTTTTATCCATTCATCTGTTGAAGGAAATTACTCAATGGCATCTGTTCCATAAGCTTAGCTATTATGAATTGAGCTGCTATAAACATTGACGTGCATATGTCACTATAGTATGCTGATTTTAAGTCCTTTGGTATAAACTGAAGAGTGGAATAATTGGGTCAAATGGTGGTTCCATTCCAAGTTTTCTGAGGAAACTCCGTACTGCTTTCCAGAGTGGCTGCACCAATTTTCAGTCCCACCAGCAGTGTGCTTTTCCCCCACATCCTCACCAACACTTAATGTTGCTTGTATTCTTCATAATTGCCATTCTGATTGGAGATGAAATCTCAGTGCAGTTTTAATTTGCATTTCTCTGATTGCTAGAGATGTTGAATTTTTTTTATATATTTGTTGACCAATCATATTTCTTCTAATGTAAAGTGCCTGTTCAGTTTCTTTGCCCATTTATTGAGTGAGCAAAAACCATTTTCTAACAGCTAAATTACATTGACATGAAATTGTTCACATTATTAATAATTTCCAAAATTATCAGTTTCTGATTTCTTTTAATTTAACAGTTAATGGCTCAACATATATATCCTTCTCCTTCTACATTTAGTGCAAATAGCAAGAGATTTCAACATTTTGCTGGGAAATTTCCTCAGCTAAACATTAAAATTTATCATTTTCAAGTTTTGCTTTCCACACAAATGCAAAATGTAGTTCTCCTAAACTTACTGCCATTGTGTAACAAGGATCCCATTCCTGCATCTTCCAATAATACATCCCTTATTTCCTTCCAGTCCTCACCAGCAGTGTCTTTAATAACTATATCTTTATCAGTGAAGTATTCATGGAAATTTAGGTATTCTCACAATTTTTGTTAACAGTTTTTTTTTTCATCTACTAAACTGAAATTTATCTAGGAGAGCTGAAGACAGTAAAAGTAAAAATACTGTACATGTTGTATTAAGGCAGACAGCTGACTTTGGATCCCAGCTCTACTCCTCTGTACCTATAATATTTTGGGAAATTAATAGTTCTGTTTAATTTTCATGGATTTTATAGTGGGGATAGCAATAATAACTGTTCCAAACAGTTTTTACTAAAATTAAATAAAGTAGTATATATGTACTCATTTATTTTAATATGCAATTATATAGAGAATTATATTATATATATGCTACTCATTTAATTCATATATGTATAAATTGTCAAACATTTAACTAAAAATTATAAGCACTAAACTATTAGCTTCTGTTATCAGTCATAATAATACTATTATTGTTACAAAGGTGATATTAATATTATAATTAATAAATGAATTTAAATTCTCTCAAAAAATTTTTGGAATAAATTACAATGAATTCTATCTCAAGTCAAGCATTTTAAGTAATAGATCTTAATATGACAAACATGTCTATTTGTAAACATGAGGAATAGTGTTTGAATTAATATTTAAATTCCAAAATTAAGTTATACAGGTAAGATTATACTATTATATTTCCAAAATGTGGGAAAGAAAAACTCTCTTAGCTGGCTCCTTTGCACCAGCCATTAAACAGTTTTATGGTTTGCTCATCATAAAAACAGCAAATAGGGCTGGAGTCATAGCTTAGTGGTGGAGCACTCGCCTAACGTGTGAGACCCTGAGTTATATACTCAGCACTGCAAACAACAACAAAAACATAGTGAATGACAGTCATAACTAATCTGATCCTGTTCTTCTTTTTCTCTAGCTACTTATTCTTTCTCTAGTCCTTCATGGCCAAATGTCTCTAAATTGTTGCTTCTGTTAGTTTTCTTAACTTTTTAAGTTTCATTTACTCAAGAATAACTTCAATCTGATTCATGCTTTTGCCTGTCTTTCAAATTCATGTGCAAGTAGAAATCAAAGGATTATTGAAAAGTATCATTTCACAACTTCTCAGAAATATTTGGCACAGTTAATCATCCCTGTTTAAGTATTCTCCTTGCCTTCAAAAACAGCACATTTCCACAATCTACTCTTTCATATCAAGGATCTCTCCTCCTCCTCCTCCTCCCCCTCCTCCTCCTCCTCCTCCCCCTCCTCCTCCTCCTCCTCCTCCTCCTCCTCCTCCTCCTCCTCCCTCTTCTTCTTCTTCTTCTCTCTCTCTCTCTCTCTCTCTCTCTCTCTCTCTCTCTCTCTCTCTCCCTAGTAGGGCCACTCACAGCCTCATGGATTAGAGAAGGACGAGAGGTATGAGAGGTATCATCGTGGGATCTGGAGCTTGTTTTGGTGGCCATTATCTTACCAAATATCCAAGGCAGATCTAAGGCAGCATGATGAGACTTTTGACTTTTCCATCTTTAACACCTCACATCCAGGCATATTCCCATATTATTATTTTTTTAATATTATCCCTTGATTTTAAAACAAGACTGAGAAACAACACAGGGTGCAGGTGGAGTTAAAGCAAGAGACCTAAAAATATGAAACAGCAAAGATTCTGCTCAACTGGAAGACTGCCACCTGGCCACTTTGTTATCATCATACCTCTGAGTCAAAAGGCTATAGAGGAAGTTATGGTGTTGGTTGGTGATTGACTCAAACTATTTGGCAAATGAAATACAATCTGACTTTCAACCTTGAAAAGGTTAAATAAAGTTGAAGAGATAGGAGATGACATTATCCATAAAAACTACTATCCCAAAGTATTGGTGCCAATTAAAAGAGAGCAAATTTGTGTCTCTATGATAAAGAAGTGGTTTGAATATAGAATAAGAATTTATCTCAATAATTATTTTTCTATCTTTAATTTTCTGACTCTAGGGAGTCAGAAATTCCAAAACTCCAGGGTAGAGCTGTATATCACACAGACATTTTACACAAGAGAAATATAAATTATGTCCTGTCAACTCCTTTCTTATTGTTCAACTTTGCCATGAATCATCGATTTTTTAAAATTGATGCTAAAACTATTATTTTTCTTAGAGTAGCCTTCACAAAAACTATGTAACATTTTTTTTTACTTAATCAGTGCTGAAGACTGTTAGTGGAAGTTCCAAGAACATATTCACATGGAGCATGTTTAGATGTGCTTAATTTTTCAAAATTATGAGTAAAACATTCCTCATGTCCCACTACTTAAACTGAATTGGTTAGACTATTTTATTATTTCTTTCTCTATTTATGTTCACTTAGTCCTGTGAGTAAACAATGAAATATATGATCAGGTTTTAAAGTATTTGTGCATCAGAGAATCCATTATTTTAAATATTTGAGTCTTTCATACAAGGTGGTAAGAAGCTACTCAATTTACCTTTATAATTAAAAACCTCCAATCCCCTTGAAAATGCACATTGAGGAATATCTTTGGACCTCTCTTTGTTTCTTTCTGCATACTTTCATTGACTTGAAGCAGTTGGTTATTTCCTTTATTTGTTTTCCAATACAAAACGCCTCCTTTGTAATAACATAAGAGAGATTTGGATTTGAAGATTTTCTCTATGGAATATAAAATGCTCTTGATCTTTTAACATGCTTTAATATGATTCACTAACAGGCAAGGCAATTATTTTATTTTTGGCAATGCTAAGGGGTAGTGGTGATTACTATTCCAAGTGTTGTTAACAATCATGTGGTACATGTCCAGACACTGAATAATCACACAAGAGCAGTTGTTATTTATTTTATTAATACTGATTAACTTTGATAAAAAAATTGTTTTAAGTTACTTTGAGACATTAATCTATACTCGAAAATTAATTTTTCAAGAGAATTTATTGTATTTCTTGCAATTGTAATTCTACTTCCAGCCATATTTCAGTGTTTCTCATGCTCTGACTCCTTATAATCAAGTAAAGAACATTAATTAAAATATTATTGAGAAGCAAGTTAAGTCCTACAGACAGGTATAGTGTGCATGATATTGGCTTTCAGTCCTGAAAAACAATTTTTGTGGTTGTTGTTACTATTTTTAGTGCATTTTAATTATACAGAACAGTGTGCTTCACTGTGACATATTCTTTAAGCATGTCCACTCTCCTTAGTCTCTCTTACCCTCCTTTCTTACCTCACCATGACCCCCTTGCTCTTCTCTAATAGTCTTTATGTTTTGGCATTTTAACATAAATGTGATGGAAATTTCCTTCTGTTTTTATCTGATTGGGGTTCTAAATACCTCCAGTACCTGGATGTCCATCTCATTCACAAGATTTGGGAAATTTTGTGTTATTAATTCATTGAACATGTTTTCTATGCCATTAATCTGTATCTCTACTCCTTATTCAAGACTTCTGAATCTTAAATTGTCCTAGAGATCTTGTATAATCTGTTTTGAGACTTTTTTCCCCTTTATTTGTCTGAATGTTCTAGTTTATCTGCCCTATCTTTAAGTCCTGAAATTCTTTATTTTGCTTGGTCTTGACCATTACTGAGGCTTTCCACTGAATTTTTTTATTTGATATATTGAGCTTCTTATTTGAACATATCTGGTTCTTTTTCAAAGTCTGCATGCTTTATTGAATTTCTCACTCATATCCTTTCTTCTCATCCTTAATCCATTCAGTGTTTTCCTGCATTCTCTTAAAATTCATTGATCTTTTCCATAATCATTATTTTCATCCTTTATCAGATATTTTATTCACTTTGATATCTTTGTATTCAGTTGCTAGCAAATTATGAGTTTTAAGAGGAATCATGTTAATTCACTTGGAAAATTAAGAGGCCTATTATAGCCAGAGCAATCCTTAGAAAAGTGAAGCAGGAGTCATCACAATACCAGAACTTAAATTATCCTACACAGCCATAATAACAAAAATGGCCTGGGATTGGCACCAAAACAGACATGAAGACCAATGGAACAGAATAGAAGACACAGAGATAAACCCACATAAATACAGTTATCTCATACTAGACAAAAATCACTAAAAACATACATTGGAGAAAAGATAGCTGCTTCAACAAATAGTTTTGGGAAAACTGAAAATTCGTATGTGCTAGAATGAAATTAAAAAGCTATATCTCACCCTGTACAAAACTCGAAGAGAATCAAGGACCTAAGTATTAGACCAGAGATCCCTTGCTACTATGAGAAAAAGTAGGCCCAACTCTCCATCATGTCAGCATCGAAATCAACTTCCTCAACAAGACTCCTAAAGTGCAAGAAGTAATATCAAGAATCAATAAATGGGATGGTATCAAACTAAAAACATTCTTCACAACAAATGAAACAATAACATGGAGAGATTGCCTACAGAATGGGAGAAAATCTTGGCCACCTGCATCTTACATAGAGAGTTAATCTCCAGGACATACAAATAACTCAAAACACTCAACACCAAAAAAAAGGATAACCCAATAAACAAATGGGCAAAGGAACTGAACAGAAGAAGAAATATAAATGATCAACAAAAATGAAAAATGTTCAATATCTCTAGCAATCAGAGAAATACAAATTAAAGTTACATGATATTCCATCTCACTACAGATAGAATGGCAATTATCAAGAATACAAGTAACAATAGATGTTGGCAAGGATGGGAGAAAAAAGTTAACTCATACATTGCTGGTGGGACTGCAAATTGGTGCACCCACTCTGGAAACCAGTATGGAGATTCCTCAGAAAACTTGGAATGAAATCATCATTTGACTCAGTTATCCCACTCCTTAGCGTATACCCAGAGGACCTGAAATCAGCATACTATAGTGACATGGCCGCATCAATGTTTAAAGCAGCTCAATTCACAGTAGGCAAGCTATGGAACCAACCTAGGTGCCCTTCAACAGATGAATGGATAAAGAAAATGTAGTATATATGCAAAATAGAATATTACTCAGCAATAAAGAAGAATGAAATTATAGCATTTTCCAATAAATAGATGGAACTGGAGACTATCATGCTACATAAAGTGATCAAATCCCAAAAAACAAAAGGCCAAATGTTCTCTCTGATATGTGGATGCTAACACATAATAAAGGTAGGGGAGGAAAAAATAGAAATGCATTGGATTAGACAAAGTAGAATGAAGAGAAAGGAGGTGTGATGGGAATAGGAAAAACAGTAGAATGAATCAGACATAACTTTCCTGTGTTCATATATGACTACACCATCAGTGTAACTTCACATCATGTGCAACCACAAGAATGGGATCCTAATTAGAATCAGTTATACTCCATGGATGCATAATATGTCAAATATACTCTATTGTCATGTATATCTAAATAGAACAAATAAAAAAAGAGGAGACTTTTTGGGTTTTTATTTTCATTTTGTGTATTTCTATATTGAGATTTGTGCACCCATTGGGTTGGATTTCTCCCCTGCTTCTGTATAAGGGCATTTTTACAGCACAGTCTTCTTTTTTAAAAAACATTAATTTTTTCAGTTGTAGTTGGACACAATACCTTTATTTTGTTGATTTATTTTTATGTGGTGCTGAGTATCCAACCTAGGACCTCACACATATTAGTCAAGTGCTCCATTGCTGAGCCACAACCCAGCCCACAGTCTTCTCTTATCAGTTTGTCCTGGGAGATCGGACTGTTTTGAACTACCGAACATATTTCCAAATGAGTTTTGTAATATAGTTTCCCTGTTGCTTCTTTAGTGTTTATTAGTGTATTTTGACACAACACATACTCTGTCAGAGCCTGAGGATCACACTTTCTCTGTAGACCTCACCAGAGTAACGTCCTTCTAGTGATAAGGCAATTTGTTGTGTATGATGGGATATATGGGAATACCCTCTGTGATTACTCCTCTAGTATTGTCAAAAAAGGTACATTCTGAAAGGACACAATCATGTTGAGGCTCCTTACAGGTGCAGTGCCAACAGTCTTTGTGCTCTTTCTCTGCTATTGCTATTGGAATGGATGTCCATAAACAGATCCTCACCGCTACCAAATGGGGCCTGGTCATTGGCTGGGTATTTTTATCCCCTCTATTCTTTATGATATAGTATTTGCCAAAGTTCTAGAGGGGCTTGATTGTGTGTGGAACAAGGTGTCCTGTCTCTTAGCTGCACAGGGAGGGTAGCTCAGCAGCAGGGAATCTACCCAAACATCTTTAAAACATCTTGATCAATCCCCAGCACCTTGACCATGGTGTGGGAAGCAAGAACAGTCAGAGGGAGAAAGTGAGCTATGATGGCAATGCCCCAGAGAACTGGAACTTGAATATTATTGTTGTCTTAGTGATTATTTAGTTATACTGTTTTCTAGTGAGAAATTTGTAATAGTCTTATCATGGTTGTTTAAGAAAAGCCAAGAATAAAGTATTTCAAGTGCTCAGAGAGTGAAGGAAATATTTGATTATCAAGAATTGATTCTGTATTAGAATATAGGATCAAACTGATACCCCATTGTCATTTGTCCTCAGAAAATAATTACAAAATTGTGTGTTTGTGTGTGTGTGTGTGTGTGTGTGTGTGTGTATAGAGAGAGAGAGACAGACAGACAGACAGACACTGATGTCCAAGGTTTTCATATTGATTTTATTATGATAGTTTTTCTTCCAATATTCTTGTCTTTTTCTTCACTGGATGCCAGAACATTATTTTATTAAAATTATCAACCCAATCAAATTATCACTCATGATAGTGGAAAATAGAACCTGGAGTTTTCATCAATGTAACAAGAAAGGATATGGCCAGTAGATTTTAAACCCAGAGACCAAACATCATTGCAGTTAGAAACTGAACAAATATATCCATTCCTGTTACTGACTAAGCAACCTGATTGTTGGAAGAAGTGTGACTGTGCATGTTACTGTCCTGTACCTAGCTAGGGTAAGGGAAAGTTTAGAATGCTGGAATGACTGACAGCTCCATAGGCACTTCCTGTATAATAGCAGAACCTCAGCTCCTCCAAAGTTCTCCTACTTGTTTTTGAGACACATGTATGTACCCACACACCAGTCAAAGAGATATGATTCATCATGGGGTGTTTGATGTGTTAAATTGCTTTGCTACCAGTTTTAAATAAGTAACTACTCTGCAAAATCAGCTAAAGGAGCTTTACTGTGTAGTTACTAGACTACTAAGAAACCCATGCTTGAGCCACAAATGATGTTTTTGGATATTCTCAAACTCCACTCCCCTGGGATTTGAGAAAGATACTGGGTTCCAAAGAAAAGAAAGGAAGATGTCTTTACCAAACTTGTGTGACTAGCTTCAAAGCAGTTTCTCCCCAACTGAAATGCTTAAAGGTTGATTTCCACACAAATCAAATTTCCACACAAATTGGTTTATAAGAATGTAAGAAAGTTCCCAAAAGCAATCTCAAAAAATCAATCTATTGTAAAAAGTGTGTGTGTGGATCTGGAATGTAAATAACAAAAAATATGGACACCAATGACATATTTTCTTAATACATGCCTACTTCTTCGGAAGTTGCCTAGGACTCGGTTCCCCTATATTAAAACTACTTCACTTAACCATTTTCACAACCAAACTGATTTCAAGTACCAGAAATCTTCAGAATGCAGTTACTTTCACAAACCTCCAAAATAATGAAAGTTGATGTAATTTTATTGCACTTTTTCAGTTGTTAGATCATTTTAAAAATCACGTAGTGCAATTGATGTTATATTCAGTGAAACGTAAATACATAAAAAGTGTGGAGTGAAGCTTTTTCACTTGCTTATAAATATTTGAAGGCAAGACTGAAGAAAAGAGTCCATGTAAATTCTAAAGCAGATTGCAAATGAAGCATCCAAATGGCATCCAAATGGATGCCTGCTAAAATGTAGAAATTCTATTGCCTTACTTTCCCCCATAGGAGTGAATATTCAAATTGCCTAATGTTTAAATCAGAACTTGAATTATATAACCCAGATTTTGGAAGCATATGTGAACATAAAGGCTAGTGTCATTTCATATCTGAATATTACTGTAAGTTGAAGGTTCACTAGATAAATGTTTTTAGAAGGTTTGGGTCAGGTGCAGTGGTATTTGTTGGTAATCCTAGCAACTCTGGAGGCTGAATTCAGAGGACTGTGGGTTCAAGGACAGCCTGGGTAATTCAGAAATACCTCATTTCAAACAAAGAAACAAAAACTGAAAGGTGGATTAGGATGGAATGAAATAAGCAGAACTTGAAAAAAGGTTAGCAACTTAGCCATAAATATTTTGAAATGTTCAAGATCAATTTGAGGAAAACTATAAGACTATATGATGAACAAAATCAAAGAACTAAGTCAATGAACCGTAAATAACCTTGTTTATGGCGATGTGTCTTTAGACAAAAGATCAAAGGCACAATCTATGAAAGAAATAACTGATAATCTAGAGTTCATTAAACTTAAAACTTCTATTCTGTAGAAGACAATGTCACAAGAATGGGAAGACAAACCACAGACAGGTTTAAAAAATTTGCAAAAGTACAGATTATAAAGACAATCATCCAAAATATACAAGGAACTTTTAAAACTCCATAGAAAGAAAACAACAAATTTATTAAAATATTAGCCAAAGACCCTAAAAAAGGGATATATGAAAAAATCTCTGTTTTTTCTCAATTTTACCACAAACCTAAAATTGTCATATATGAATCTGATATATTTCAAATGATAAAAAACACTCCCCCAAATTTAAACATTTTCTGCAATAGTTGAAGGATATAAAACAGGACTCACAAACTTCCTACAGCTGCA
This sequence comes from Spermophilus citellus, assembly GCF_964194105.1. NCBI lineage: Eukaryota > Metazoa > Chordata > Mammalia > Rodentia > Sciuridae > Spermophilus > Spermophilus citellus. Next base: position 74,473,571 of record NC_138197.1, on the reverse strand, counting down.
TCTGAAAGAGTAACTCGGTTAGAGGCAATGAATAACAAAGCCAACAGGAAAGAGTCTTAGGTATAGAAAACCATAGGGACCATAGAAATGGAGTGTTGGACCTTTTCTCTAGAGGTTCAACACTGGATAAAGGAAGAATTAAACAAAACAGTGCTGCAAGGAAATGATGGGAAACCGAATAGCTTTGGCGGAATAATCTGCAATAATTCTCGGCTACAGAACTACATTGTCAATTTTTACCTCACCCAGTAAAGAAATTTGCTCTTTTCCTATCCTTCCTCTCTGAGTTATGCATTCACTGGAGAAAGTAGGGTCTAGAAGCTGTAAGGCACTGGCTTAATGCTGAAAGTTTTAAAAATTTTCAATTGCCTGAATTTTAACAACTAATGTCTATCTGAGAGTTCTAGAAACTGATAGAGATAATTAAGGAATTAGAAGAGGGTATCAAAATGGCAAGGTTGGAAAAAAAGTATAGGCTTTTTATAATTTTGTTCCTAAAGAAATAATAATTCTGTTACAAATGTCTTATTGTATTATTTGCAAGTCAGTTATACAAGTAGTATTTATGGCATATTTTGACTTAAACAGAGATTTGAATGACTACAATCATCTATCCTCATGTTATTTCCCAAAGATGAGAACTCACCAAATCAATGAGTACCTCATGTTTTTAATGGAAAATTGGTAGTCACTCTTAAAATTAATATATTGATTCACAAATGTATGAAATGCAATATATAAAGAATCTGTGTACTTTATCTGTTCATTCTCTTTCAACATTACTTTATGTATGTATGTATGTATGTATGTATGTATGTATTTTTTTATTTTTGTAGGACTGCGAACTGAACCCACAGCCTCTCATATGCATGGCAAGTGCTCTACCACTGAGCTGCATCCCCAACCCTTTTTATTTTTTATTTTGATGCAGAGTCCATTAATTTGCTGAGTCTGGCCTTGAACTTGTGATCCTTGTGTCTCAGCCTCCCACTGGGATTACAGAAATTTCCAAGTATTTTAGTAAAAATTATCTGAAGTTTATGTTTAAATTTGTATAATAAATCCTTCCATTTTTAGAAGAAAATGTTTTTCATTCTTAAGGAAACAGCTGTATTTTAAAAAACTGACACTTCAAAGCAATGAAAAGAGAATACAGAAAGAAATTGCAGTGCAAATGTTTGAAATAATAAAAAAATGTAGAAGTTATTATTGGAATTTTTCTTATAAAACTTTTAAAAATATTTAACATTTTTGAAACCTATTCCATTCTCAAAAGCAAAAACAGCGGGGAATGGTGGTGTACACTTTTAATTCCAGGGCTTGGGAGGCTGAGACAGGAAGATGGAGAATTCAAAGCCAGCCTCAGCAATGGTGATGTGCTAAGCAACTCAGTGAGACCCTGTCTCTAATAAAATACAAAATAGGGCTGGGGATATTGTTCAGTTGTTGAGTGCCCCTGAGTTCAATTCCTGGTGGTACCTCCTGCCTCCTCCCCCACCCTACCCTACCCCCAAAATAAACAAAAACATACATACCCACCTCCTTCAGTAAATGATCTGTAAAAACCTAAAGAACAATTCCTGAGTGTGGCTCTACTATTATATATGTTCCAATGACATATGCAATACTCCTCTATTTCCTCTTGATTTTAATACCATGACAACTAATATCCCACAGTACCAATTACAAATTGGAAATCAGTTTCTCATTGATACCTTGCTTGACAATTAAAGGCATCTCAATCTAGACATATTCAAAGTAACCCTGAAAGTGAACCCAACCCTGAAAAATTCATGAAAAAAATGCTATTTTATATCTTAGCATAAATTTCTCCACTATCCATTGTTATGAAAGAACTATTATTTTTGTAGTATGCTTCTCTTTGTCACATATAATTCCTCTTACATGAAATAATGACAATTTTACAACTGAAACTGATGAAAATCTATCTACTTCTTATTTCCTCTGGCATAGTCCAAGAGGTTCTCATTTTGGACCCTTCAATTAACTTCCCTATGTTCAGTAGGATAAACATCACTGTCTTTTCCAGCATGGAGTCAGGGTAATAGTTTCAAAATACAAATTTCACCAACCTGTTTAAGTGCATACAATGGTCCCTGTCACTCTTAGAATAAAAAACAAAATTATAATCATGACCCAAAAGGCCTTTTTGCCCTCATCAATTTAGTCTAGTACTATGATCTCTTTGGTACAATTTTGATGAATTAATTTCAGTTGACAATTCAGGAACTTTGAACTCTGAGATTAAATTGACCACAGCAATTAAATTTCTTAAGCATAAAATTAAAAATGGTGAAAGTTAAGGAAGAAAACAATGTAAATTTGGAATGTTAATTCACTCACATGGTATTATTGTGCCAAATCTTTCCCTAAACCAAAAATCAACTATTCAATATGTATTTTTCATTTCAGGAACAAGGAAATTAGAAATATACAAAATACACAGGTCATTTGCTTGACATCTACCCACCATGAATTACAGAAAAGAAATCTATTTACATGTCATTATGCTTTTGTTTCTGTATCTTGTATTATTCCTAATGCATGAGGCCCTTTTTAGAATGCTTGCCTCTGTAGCAGGCACCCTGCCTTTGCCTTGCTTCTCATGGAGAAATACACCTTCCCAATTCTCAAACTACATGTTAGCACCTCAGAGCACCAGGGTGGGCATGTGACCAAGGCCTCACAAAAGAGGTTGGCTCAAATCTTGACACATGACTCAGGAGGTTCCAATCAAACTAACTGTTGAGTTTTCATTTAACCAAACAGGAAGAACATAATATCTTTTCCATTAAACTTGAAGTTGGAAAGATATAACTCTGACTCATGACGACATAGAGGCCTGTGAACCCAATTTTAGTAATATACTGGAATCTTCTGTTGCATGAGATAATAATTCTTATGATTTGCTTACATCAGTCTGTGGAGGTGTTTCTGCATTAGTCAGCATCACATTACTACAGTGAACTATCTGATACAGGCAGATACTTATAAATAAAGATAAGTTTATTTTGGCTCACGAATCTGGAGGTTCAAGATTGAGCATCTTCACTGGTTTGGGCCTCTAGCAAGTGTGGCACATCATGGTAGGAGTGCCTGTGCTAGCATCTTTATCTAAGAAGCTGAGAAGAGAGAAAAGGCAGGATCCCACAAATCTATTATGCATACATGTATCCTTTAGGAATAATTCAGGTGGATCAAGGTGGTGCATGCCTGTAATCCCAGGGAAATGGGAGTCTAAGGCAGGAGGATTGCAAAGGCAAAGGCAACCTCACCAATTTAGTGAGGCCCTAAGCAACTCAGCAAGACCTGTCTCTAAATAAAAATATTTTTTAAAAAAGTACTAGGGATGTGGCTTAGTGGTTAAGCACCCCTGGGTTCAATTCCTGGTTACCCTTCCCCCCCCAAAAAAAAGAATATTCAGGAATGATATAAATTTATTCAACGAATAAGGTCCATATATTATGAGATGAACAATCAAGAGTTGTCCATTATTTGGCTGAGTTTCTAAGTATTTTAATTTTATTTTATAAATTTTCCTACTGTCCTGATAAGTGTTAGACAAATTACACAATGTAAGAATCATCTTTGTGATCAGATTGTCAGAACTGAAGAAAAACTTTCCAAATGCCCAAACAAAAATATATGATCAGTGCCTGGACTTTTCTTCCTCCAGTGCTGGGTATCAAACTCAGGGCCTTACACATGGTAGGCAAATGCTCTACCACTGAGCTACACCCTCAGCCTGGATCCTTTTTAAGATGAAGATATGTTGCATTATCGTTATGTTTTAATTTTTTAATTTTTAAAACTATAGTGAAATGAGATTTAAAATATGTTTTTTTTTCAATTTTCACTACTCAAAATTAGGTGGCAAAAAGGTGTTAATAATTATTGATTGATCTGGTAACATTGATTAATCTGATAACAATAATATGACCCAGAATAGGATTTTGTACACTTTTCAAAAATCATGCATGTTTTCAATGAAACACAATAAATTCAATTTACTAACTGCCAAGTAAATGCCTTAGAAGAAAAAAAAAAATGACTACATAACTATATTCACACTGTTCCAGTTAAAGAAATTTGGAGGCAGTTTATTTTACTGTGGAAGCCACAGCTGGACATGTCCATGAAAAGTTTGCCAGCAGTGCCATCTGGTGGAGAAAACTTGCAGTGATTGTATTTGAATGTGTGTCTTGTTTTAAAATAAAAAGTTTCATTTCCCCTACATATAAAATATTTAAATTTATTCCATCTTACAAATACAAACTCAAAACTGTTGTAAAATATGTGCTTTACAATTCCTTATTAAGTGACAGAAACTTAAGCCCAGGTATTACTAAGAGAATACAAAATGTCAATCACATTTTTTAAAATGAACATGTCATGTATGAGTCTTTTTTTTTCCACTTGACTTTATTTTTCTCTGAAGCATTTAGAGAACCCTGGCATGTCTCTCTCCAGAAATTTATAAAGTGTTTAAGAGAAGGAGAAAATTCGATGATTTCCATGATATTCTACCCAAGAAATCCATGAATTACATCTGCATCATTGAAGGAGGATTCAGATAGCACTAAATAAATACTTTAAAAATAAATAAATGATTATTGTGTTAAGTTTTAAACTTTACTAACATTTTAAAGACCCAGATAATATAATTAAGTAAGTTCACATGTTTGGCCACCATTTGACAAAAATCATTGTGGAAAGTGCCCTTAACATTTACAGGACTTATTTAAGAAATTTGACTTATTTTCAGGAACAAAAAGGGTAGAATTAAAAACAATAAGAGGTAAGCACCTTTCTGCTCAGTATGAGGAAAACCTTTTTAAGAGGCAGAGCTTTCTAAAAATAAAATAGATTTCCTTCAAATGCATGAAATTCTCCATTGATGAAACTATTCAAGTGTACCCTAATTAGTTATTAGTTTAGGAAGCATACAAATAGGATTTATTTTATTTTTATAAAATGTATTTAATAATTTGTTAAATTATTTAAGTCATATTCATGGCACAAGAAAACACACCTTTTGTATTTGAATGTGTTAAACACTAAAAGACAGCATCTAGAACTTAAATATCTTTTAATTCTTCTTCCTATCTGGTTTTTCCTTCCCTTCTTTAGGTGGAATAATGCTTCTAATCTTTTGATGTATTATTTTTATGCAGGAATGTTGTATTATAAGCAACTAAAATTGAATATTTCTTAAACAATGGTTAATTTCTTTTACATAATCATCTGATGGTCCATGAAAACATTTAACTATAAATGAAAACAAGAGTATCTATCCACCTTATAGAGTATCTTTAAACTTTAAAATATAATCTCTATCGTAAATAAAAACTCCTGTACTTCTGTATGATATAAGATTCTGGGAAATATAAGGTAAAGAATGTGAATTATAGCTTAATTTTTAATATCTGTAATTAACCTCAATTAGAAAGTTAAAAATAATGCTTTTTTAAAAAAATCAACAGTTAACATAGTGCTTACATTCCTTTTCATTTATTCTGGAAATGTAAGTGAAAGGATCAAATCGTACTGTTTTAGGTGGAGTACATATATACAACATTCTTGGCATTGTACTCTCTTCTTTCACATTTGCCAGCTGTGTCATTAGAGTCAGGGAATTCATCCCCTAATTTTATTCCCAGTTATCCCTCATATGACAAAGAAAAAAAAAAACTTTAAAGATGATAAAGTTCAATAAGTGTCTTTGAGAAGGCTTAAACAAGAATAATTTTTGCAACCATTCTCATTTATTATATGTTGCTTGAGATGTGATTTCGATATCTAAATGATATCTTCAAAGAATCATTAATGGTAAAATTAATTCATAATTCTGTTGCGTGGCTGCTTTTTGGCTGAAAGTACTAGCTGAGATCTAGAAGTGTAGTTCAGTGGTGGGGAGCCCTGGTTTCTATCCTCAGCACTGCCAAAAAAAAAAAAAATAGTACTAGCTGAGAACAGTGCATTGCACCACGCAGTAACTAATATAATTCAAAACAGAGCTACTCTAATTATCAAACAATAGCTGTGAGGATACATACATATAGCTGAAGGAACTACAAACAATCAAGAGGCTATCAGTTGGATTAAGTAAAGGTTGTAACATTCTTATTGACCAACTAGTGGAAATAGTGTCTTCAAACTCTCCCAATAAAATGATAGTAACTTCTCATGAGAACTTGTTTAAATTGTATTTTGCCATTCAAACTGATCTTTTGATAGAAAAAAAATATTTAAAATGCTAAGGAATTGGGTAAAATATTATTTTACATAAGTGTGCTAGAAGCTAAAGAAACTACAGTTTGTCTATGAAGAAGGGAGACAGTTTTAAGAGTTTTATTTCCCTACATTTATACTAGGTACATGTGTTAAACCTAATGAATAAGAACATTTCCACTGAAGCAATAATAAATATAAATCAATTCTAAACTAACTTCCAGTGCTTAAGGAATGTAAATAGTGTAAAATATGAGCTATCAATTACCCTTTCAAACAGATTCAAAATAAAGAGATATTGAGAGAGAGGGAGATACATAATTACAGGCAGATGTAATTCTCTGTGGAAGGAATCAGAAATCTGTGTTTGCAGATATATTAAAGTTATTTTTAACATATGAACTCTAGAAATTAGTCTAAAAATATTGACATTCACCCAAGAGATTCTTAGTACTACATGTGCATGTGTGAATATAAGACAAGTATGGAATTTAAATGCTTATCTCTGACTCTATAATTGTTAACATTTAATATACCACTCAAAATGATTTCAAGCTTGAGTTGCACTATAATCATCCATCCAGGGATTTCTTAGGGTTATTTCTAATTTTGTTCCTTACTAAATACACTTTTTAACAGGGCCCATGGAGACTGATTAAGATTGTGAGATATTTTTCACAGGGTTTATTTAAGGTAATTCACAGAAGGATATAAAAGTTTCACTCCACCATTGGGAATCATCTAGTTACCCTGGTACAACCTATAACTAATTATAGCAAGACCAGATCATTTTGTAAGTTTAGGAAATTAGCTTCCTTACATTCAATTGTGCCTTGAGACCAATGGGGTCCCCTCTCACATTAACCTTCTCAAAGACACAAACTATTTCATAGTTTTCTCTAACTAACACACTTGACTGAGCAATGGATCATTAGTTTAAGCATCCAGTGGGAATCACACTATTTGGAAACTATCAAAGTAGAACTGGCTCCAATCATACTACCTTGAGAATGACTTCATCATTAATTAAAAATAGTTGTATAAATATTCTCTGAGGTACAGATAATTAATGGCAACAATAGAGGAGTGCTTTGGAAGTTTTGCTTTGTCTCCAGGGTTTGCTGCATTAAAGATGTAAATTTCTATTGACTAATCACTTCAGAAGCCACCCTAACCACTTTAAGAGATAAAAGAAACTTAAAGGGATTATGTCTTCTTCCATAATTAACGTAAGACTTTCTTCCCCAAAAAATAGAAAATAAAAATTAAGAAATGCCATACTAAATTTCACAAATTCTCAGAATTAAACTAGTCAATAAGAAATATTTCTCTTTTACCTAATTTAAATATGGGCAAAATATTGTGAAAAATAAATTATAGAAATGAAATGCAGTGATAAATTTGTACCAATAAATGTGGAGGTGAGCTAATGATTTTACATTGTGTGAAGTTCTCATTTTTACAGTTTTAACAGTAGCCTTGTATGACAGTCTAAAGACTAAATAAGAATCAATGCAAACTGACACATACTCTATTTTTTATTCCATTTCCCAAGTTGAACCATGTTCAACTCATGCACAAATATCTATCATAATTTTTAGAATAAAACAAATATAAAAAAAGATGTGTCAGTTTCCTTAAATTGTTCAGTATAGTCTTACAATCTTCCTTGAAAGAACAAGTCATCATTATTGATTTTTTAAAATAATTTTTTAAAAATTATCATGTTTTTCTTCTTTACACTGTTTCTTGTTTCAATCCATAATAATGAAATAGTAATCAAAATTATTATTATGAACAGCATGACAAAATATGTGCTAGTTCATTTTCAAACTATAAGGAGAAATTGAATACATCAGATAATATTCCTATATACCTCTCATTGACATCAGAACAAGTGGAAAAATTGACTAGAAATATAAGTAATAATAAACTTCAATAAATGCTTTGTTACCAGAATATTTTATACAAACAAATAAAGCACATTTTTCCTCAAAATATCCATACGAAATTATTATTAATTTAATCAGATATTAAGCAAAGAATAACATTATGAAATAAAAATATGGAGTAAAATTAAGTTTCAAAAACAAACTATAGTAAAATAGAAAATAACCACAAAAGAAGAAGAAGAAGAAAAAGAAGAAGAAGAAAGACAACTAATAAATTTGAAAATGAAAGCAAACAAAATCTTCTAGAACGCTCTTAAATTCAATAGCAAATAAAACCCAGAATTTTAGATACTTATAAAATAATTTTCTATGGTAGTATGCAAAAAATTATAAAATGAAACTATGCCAATACTGAAAATATTATTAATTTTAAATAATTTTATTTTCAAAAAATTAAATTACACTAAATGTTGAATTTAAGAGAAGGATAATAATGACAGCAAGTACAAGAAATGGTGATGCTTGTCATTCATGAACCATTTATTTTTCATAAGTATATATACATAGTCCCAAATTACCCTGAATCTTAGTTATTTTATATTGAAGATAGAAGACAGGGTACCAAAGTTGAAAAGTATGGTCAACATTTTAGTCAGCTTTTCTACCACTGTTACTAAAATACCCAACAAGAACAATTTAGAGGAAGGAAAGTTTATTTGGGATTCATGGTTTCAGAGGTCTCAGTCCACAGATAGTCAACTCCATTGCTTTTGGTCCATCATGGTTTCAATATGTTGTGTCTCCCAAAAGCTCAAAAGTTTGTGTGTTCAACAATGCAAGAATTTTCAGAGGTAAAATTATTGGCTAATGAGAGTCTTAACATAATCTAGGCATAACAATAGACTGGAAGACATAGGTAAGTCACTGGAAAGTGGAATTTATATTTTGTCCCTGGTGAGTTAACATCTACTTCCTTGTTGCTATGTCCTGAGCTTCTTTCCTCCTTCATGCATGCCCTTCTGCCATGACAGTCTGCCTAGAACTATGGAGTCACCATCCATGCACTGAATACCTGAAATCAAGAACCCCTAATACACTTTTTCCCCTCAATCTTGTTCTTGTCAGGTCTTTTGCTCACAAAGACAAGAAAGAAAGAAAGAAAGGAAAAAGAAAGAAAGGAAGGAAGGAAGGAAGGAAGGAAGGAAGGAAGGAAGGAAGGAAGGAAGGAAGGAAGGAGAAAAATGCTGACTAGAACCCGAACTTTGGTACCAAGAAGAAGGTGCTACTCTGACTAAACTGACCACGTGGTTCAAAAAATTTCAGAGCTTTTTGGAGTTTGTGGAAGGAATTTTGAGACAGTTCAAGATACAAGCCAAAAAAGCTTTAGAAAGTTTTAAGCAGAGTTAAATGGGCTATTCTGGTGGGAGTTTGGAAAACCAAAATTCCATTAAAACAATGGACAATAAATACTGGGCTTATGAGGTTTCAGAGGAAGAGGACCCTATAGTAAATTGACATAGCGGCCATTTATGTTACATTCTGGGGGGAGGAAGAATTGTCTACATTTTTCCTGTATTCTGACACTTTCTCAGAGGTTGTACTTAAAGGGGGAGTGAACTCATTAATCTACCAGAGAAAATTTCAAGACATCACAGCATTCAGAGGTGGCATGGATATTGCTAGAAGCTTTTAACTAAATACACAGTGATAATCAGGAGCAGAAAGATTTGAAAAACAAAATTGGACCAGGAAAGTATGCATAAAACTAGGGCTCAGGAAGTTATGGTTGTTAAAGAGATTACAGCCTCTAAAGACATGCTGCTAAGTACTTTACCCAGAAAACATAGAAAGGATGGCGTGAGGGCATCTTAGGAATTGACAAGAACATATTATCTCAGGCACAATGGTGTAAAAGTAAAAATACCTTTGAGAAGAAATCATGAGGGCACCTGGCTTGCTTGTTGGGGAGCCTATAAAGTTGTTTTACCAGGCTCAGGTGCCCAGGCACTCAGAGGCTGCTACACCCAGGGTCCCAGGAGGCTTGGCTACTGCCCAAGATGGCAGCAGACCTTGGTGTCAACCATTTTTTGCTGGTTGTGCAGGATTTTAGATGTTGGAGTGAGGTGGTTATGGAAGCATCCACCATTATTTCAAGGAAGGTATGAAAGGCCAAGCAAAGTACATCAGGGCTGTAGTCCCTGAGTTCAGCCCCTAAGAGCTCACTATGTGAAGATACGAAAAGGAAGTTGAAAAGATGCCAGTGTAAATTGTGCCGCTATAATCATTGATGTGGCCGTATCCCTATAGTGCACTCTTTTAAGGTCCTCAGGGAATAGTCCGAGAAGGGCGATAGCTGGGTCAAATGGTAGATCCATTCCCGGCTTTCCAAGGAATCTCCATACTGCTTTCCAAATTGGCCTCACCAATTTGCAGTCCCACCAGCAGTGTACAAGTGTACCCTTTTCCCCACATCCTCGCCAACACTTATTGTTGTTTGACATCATAATGGCTGCCAATCTTACTGGAGTGACATGGTATCTTAGGGTGGTTTTGATTTGCATTTCTCTGATTGCTAGAGATGGTGAGCATTTTTTCATGTACTTGTTGATTGATTGTATGTCCTCCTCTGAGAAGTGTCTGTTCAGGTCCTTGGCCCATTTGTTGATTGGGTTATTTGTTATCTTATTAATTTTTTGAGTTCTTTGTATATTCTGGATATTAGGGCTCTATCTGAGGTGTGAGGGGTAAAAATTTGTTCCCAGGATGTAGGCTCTCTATTTACCTCTTTTATTGTTTCTCTTGCTGAGAAAAAACTTTTTAGTTTAAGTAAGTCCCATTTGTTTATTCTTGTTATTAACTCTTGGGCTATGGGCGTCCTATTAAGGAATTTGGAGCCCAACCCCACAATATGTAGATCATAGCCAACTTTTTCTTCTATCAGACACAGTGTCTCTGATTTGATATCTAGCTCTTTGATCCATTTTGAGTTAACTTTTGTGCATGGCGAGAGAAAGGGATTCAGTTTCATTTTGTTGCATATGGATTTCCAATTTTCCCAGCACCATTTGTTGAAGATGCTATCCTTCCTCCATTGCATGTTTTTAGCCCCTTTATCAAATATAAGATAGTTTTAACTTTGTGGATTAGTCTCTGTGTCCTCTATTCTGTACCATTGGTCCACCTGCCTGTTTTGGTACCAGTACCATGCTGTTTTTTGTTACTATTACTTTGTAGTACAGTTTGAACTCTGGTATCGCTATACCTCCAGATTCACACTTTCTGCTTAGACTTGCTTTTGCTATTCTGGGTCTTTTGTTTTTCCATATGAATTTCATGATTGCTTTATCTATTTCTACAAGAAATGTCGTTGGGATTTTGATTGGCATCGAATTAAACCTGTAGAGAACTTTGGGTAATATCGCCATTTTGATGATGTTAGTTCTGCCTATCCATGAACAGGGTACATTTTTCCATCTTCTGAGATCTTCTTCTATCTCTCTCTTTAGGGTTCTGTAGTTTTCATTGTATAAGAAAAGAGAGCAACTAAAAACAGAACAGGAAGGAAGAGCATGAGGAAAAGACTAACAGTAAACAAAGACGAATGGGAGGAGAGAAAGGGAGAGAGAAGGGAAAGCATATGGAAATGGTAGGAGACCTTCAATGATACACAAAATTATAAGAGGTTGTGAGGGGCTAGGGGGAGGGGAAAAAAGGGGGGAGAGAATTGAACAACAGCAGAGGAGGTAGAGAGGGAAGATGGGAGGGGAGGGGAGGGGGGATAGTAGGGGATAGGAATGGTAGCAGAATACAACAGTCACTAATATGCCATTATGTAAAAATGTGAGTGTGTAACAGATGTGATTCTGCAATCTGTATTTGGGGTAAAAATGGGAGTTCAAAACCCAATTGAGTCAAATATATGAAAGATGATATGTCATGAGCTCTGTAATGTTTTGAACAATCAATAAAAAAAAGAAAAGATGCCAGTGTCATGAGATTTCTGCAGAGGAAAGCTGCAGGGATTGGTCAGAAAGAAGCCAAGAGAAAAGCCATGTTGGCTACAATCAGCAAGACCATAGGGATGGTAGTGACAGAAGTCCTTTGAAGAGAATGTCATGATACCATGTGCTCCAGATGCTGGATATGAAGCCCAGCACATGATGCCAACAATGGACTGAGACCTCTGAAACTGTGAGCCAAATAAACTTTTCTCCCTCTATGCTGTTCTTGTTAGGTCTTTTGGTAACAGCAATGAAAAAGCTGATTAAAAACATGGCTCAAGATGAAACAGAACATCACGGTGGAAGGTCAGGGCAGAGGGAAGCTTTTACCTCATAGCAGCAATGAAGCAGAGTGGGGACAGGCACCATAGGGAAGATGCCTACTGGCAGGGTGTGTCCCCCATGACCCATCTCCTCCAGCCATGCCCCACTTTCTACAGTAATCACTCAGTCTATTCAAATTAAGAAGGACTGATTAGGTTATAGATCTTATAATCTAATCATTTCATCTCTGAATATTCCTGCATTAATGGGAGGTTTGGAGAAGACAACTCATATCCAAACTACAACAGTTACCAAGATGATATATCCCACAGTGATATAGGATAATAACTGTTATGTTTTGGTTCTGAAATATCCCCCAAACTCTCATATGTTAGCAAGGTCCTCAATTCAGCAAGATTCAGAGGTAGAAAGTTTTTTGGTAATGATTAGAGTTATTACCTCAGCAGTAGATTAATCCATTTGCTGGATTAGTCCATTGATAGCTGAATGAACTCCTGGGAGGTGGGATTTAATTGGAGGAATTAGGTTATAAAGGACAAGATATTGAAATATATATGCCTCTGGCTCATTCCTCTCTTACTCTCTATCTCTATCTTTATCTCTATCTCTCTCCCCCCTCCCTCCCTCTCTCTCCTTCTCAGTTGTGAGCATATTTCTTCCATGATGCCCTTCTACCATGATGTTTCACCTTACCTCAGTCCCAGAGCATCAGAGTTGGTCAATCATGGACTGAAACTTCTGAAACCAAAAACACAAAATGAATTTTGTTTTCTCTAGTTGTTCTTGTCAAGTATTTTGATCACAGCAATAAAAGCTGTTGAACACAACAAAAATCATGACAGAGACTGAAGTAAGATTTTTTTATATTTTGTCAATATTTTTCTCAATAATAATGTTATGTGCTAGTGAATATTTTATCTTGAAAATACCTCATTCCTCATTAAATTTTTCTATGTATTTATTTATGTATTTATGTATGAATGCATGTGTGTATGTATACATACATATGAATTTATTGAATTATTTGCATTATTATTAAGTTACCACTCATTTTTAGAAGCCAGCTAGATGGCTTCCATTGGCAGACTTTAAGACAATGGAATTCAATATGATAATGTCATGACCATCTGAATAAAAAAAGATATTAGTCCTCACTGATCTGTTTTATAATTCTGTCTGAACTTAAGTGCTTAAAATTATGATGCTTAACTTTGTATAGGATAATCCTAGCAGAAACATCCGAATTAAGTAATTGAGTGAAATTTATAAGAAACATGGCAGAATGAATTTATGTACCAGATGCCAGGATACGTGAAAAAGTACCTGAGATATTTCTGCAAAGAATGTAAAAGGTGAATTTAATCATAAATACACTTCAGAAAAATATTTATAAATATTCTATAAAGTACCTGGTCAGTGATCTTCAAAAATGTTAGTCATGAGAGTTAAAAAGACTAAGAAACCATACCAAACTTAAAGAGTTTGGAAAACATGACAACCGAAAGCAGTCTGCTTCTAATATGGACTCTTTGATACAAAAAAAAAAAAAAACATTATTGGGAAAACTGGTGCAACTAGAATAGGGTTTGAGGTTTAATGAGAATAATGCAATAACACTGATTTCCTAATTTTGATGATTGTACACTTGACTCTTGTTTCAGTCAACTTTTTCATCATTGTAACCAAAAATTTGACAACAACAACATAGAGGAGAGAAAGTTTATTTGCCTCTTGCTTTTAGAGGTCAGCATGCACAGATAGTTAACTCCATAGCTCTGGGCCCAAGGTGAAACAGAACATCATGACATAAGGGCGTGAAGTAGGAAAGCAGCTCAGGACATGGCAATCAGAAAGGTCAGAGAGCTCTGCACACCAGGGAAAAAATAAAAATCCCCAAAACATATCTCCAATGACACCCCACTCCTCCAGCCACACTCCACCTTCCTCAAGTCACCACCCAGTCAATCCGTATGAGTGGACTAATCCACTTATTAGGTTACAACACTCACAATTCAATTACATCACCTCTGGACATTCTTGCATTGTCTAATACATGAGCATTGGGCGGGGACCTCATATGCAAACCACAACAACCCTTGGACAAAACAAGTTTGAACTGCCTGCATCAACTTACACAGGGATTTTGGGAGGGAGGGAGGATGTTACAACAATTTGAAAAACTTACAGCTGAACTGCAAAGACTAAAAATATAAAAAGAAAAGAAAAGAAAAAGTAATGACATGAATATATAAAGTATATTAGGATAATAGTATTTTTATTGTTTACTACTATAATATATATATTATAAAAGCATCAAAACTTATACACACTAACAATTACAGACTTCACATGATACCAGTCATAGTTGAGAGAAGTGTACACAATTATAAAGATGTGATATTAAATCATAACTGCATAGAATTAACTGTATTATATACTGCAGGGCTATGATAATATTGTAGACATTTCATGTTTCAAGGGTCAACTGTATTTGTGATTATATAGAAGAATATACTTTGGCAGAAAATAATCACTTAATTATTTGAAGGTGGTGGTGTAGTGAATTATTATAATTTTATGTTGCTTTAGCATTCATTTAAATATATTTAACTTTTTAATGTCAGAGGCAGGGCTCAGTCACCCTTGACACAATTCCATTCAGGCATTTTCCCTTAAACTTAAAGTGACCCACACCATTAATGTCCAACAAATATTGCTAGTTGCCAAATGGTATATTCTCTCTCTCTCTCTCTCTCTCTCTCTCTCTCTCTCTCTCTCTCTCTTCTGACTCTTCATTCTCATCCTGCATGATCCTACAATAGAGGTACCATCCTGACTCATGGTACTTCTCCTGATCAGGATCTGTAAGAAATAAATTTTAAGTTATTACCTACTGTGGTGGTGAATTAAATTTGTGACTTCCATTGAAAGAAACAAGGAGTAGCCCAGGCCAGGTTTTTCTAGTGATTTCAGGAAAAATATAAATGAGGAATCCTAGTATTGACAAATGACCAGGCAGGGATAAACTGAAAATAGATCAGATAAGAACCTCAAAAATATGTGCCAGCATATACTTGTCCCCTGTGGTAGAGATTCCCGGCCATGAGTAGACAACTAAGCAGTGGTCCATCTTCCAGGTAAAAGAGGTATCCCATGTAAGGAAGATCATAAACACATGTCCAGGTCCCTTTCATGACTTGTTAGGGCAGAGTTGCTAGTCGCTGTATTACTAGCTAGGAACTCTGAATAAAATGAGTTGCCATATTTACAGATTATTTTATAAATGATCTATAGAGAAAAAAGTTATTTGGAGTACTTCTGCAAACCCCATGTATTATTTTTGCAACTTTCTTCTACTCACTTAGCAATGTATCCAGAAATCATTCTATATCTTTTTATAGAAATTGTACACTTTTGTTTTATTAATAATGAATTTTTGCTTTTAATTTTATATAAATTGAAGGAATTTTGAGTTCTCTTTTATGTCTATCTTCAATATCTATGAGTGAAACTCATTAATATTGCACTGCACCTATAGTTCATTTTTCCTCATTGATTATATATATATATATATATATATATATATATATATATATCACAGTTTATTCACAGTTTATTTACCCATTCTTTTCTTGATGAGATTTATGTGTCACAAATTGGGCAGCTCTTAACAATCTGTATATACATTTTGTGAATAGGCATGTACACATTTGTTGGCTTAATGAAAAGGAACAGAAGTCTTAATCAAAGGATACATACATTTTTATTAGTTGATGTTATCAAATAATTACAAAAAAAAGTTTCAATATTTTATAATTTCAATATGAGAATCTCAGAAAGAGTAGAAAGAAAAAGGCAGAAAAATATAATTAGAAAAGGTCAAATTCCTCCAAGTCAGAAAAAAATATTAATTTATGAATTCAAGATGCTAAAGATATCTGAAATAAGAATAAACAAAAATAAACCCATTTCTAGTTATAACATAATCAAATTACTGAAAGCCAAATATTAAGAAAGTTTTTGAAAGCAATCAAACAAAAGTAAAAGAAAATATGAAATTAAAGAAAAAAGATAAAATTAATTTTTATTACACTATAGAATCCAAAATACATCAAAATGAAGAGGAGGAAAACTGAGCCAAGAACTATATACATAGCAAGCTGTCCTGCAGAAATAAAAGTAACCTCAAAAAATAAATCTTTAGATAATATAATCTTTAATTTTTTATATATAAAACATATGATGATAATGGCAATAAAAAGAAGGAAAGCAATATAGTCATAATTTAGATAGTACCTGTATTTTAAAAGAATCAGGAAGATAAAAACACCCAACAACCAGACCCCAAGTAGCCACAGGTGAGCTCAACTGAAGGCACATCTCCAGATATCTGCTACTACAGTAGTAACGGAAAAAAAAAAAAAAAAAAAAAAAAAAAAGACTGTGTACACTACACTATGAAGGGCCTTAGTATAGGTGGCTCCCATATCCTCTCAGAATATACAATGTTGACAAGACTAGAGGGTTATTCATAGAAGGAATATCCCATATATTCTGCTTTCTACAATGTAATTTCCTGACCCACTTGAAGGACCCCATTCTTGTGAGAATTTCAAGAAAGAAGGAATCACAGGCTCTGACATAGCACACAACGTGTCAAAAGTACACTAGTCACCTTCAAAGGAATAGCAGAAAAGCGATAACATGAAACCAACTTGGAAATACATTGAACCTTGCACCCCAATCCAATATCCCAGGACATGTCCTAAAAAAAAAAAAAGTTGGGCCCTACATAGGCCTGCTAATAAAAGTGGAAGACAACATACACAAATGTCGACACAAGAATGTTGGGCTGGGGATGTGGCTCAAGCAGTAACGCGCTCGCCTGGCATGTGCGGGACACTGGGTTCGATACTTTATTTTACTACGTAAAATAAAGATGTTGTGTCCACTAAAAACTGAAAAATAAATATTAAAAAGTTCTCTCTCTCTCTTTCTTTCTCTCTCTCAAAAAAAAAAAAGAATTCAATAAATGTGCAAAGTAAAACACTATGATTCATCCTAATGTTTAATTCACAAGCAACTGATTCCAAACATGTTGAAGTAGATGGAATACTGAATACATGTAATTCAAAAGAATGATTATGTGGAAAATATCAATAAGTACAAGAGAATAGGAAAAATAACTCAACAAATAAGAAATTCAAAAAAAATTTTTGGAATAAAACAATCATCTTGGGAATAAAAACCTCAATAAGTAAAATTAAAAACTCAGCAAAAAAGCCTAACCAATAGACTGTATCAAGCAGAATAAAGAATTTCAGGGCTTAAAGACAAGGCAAATGAGGCTGCGGTTGTGGATCAGAGGTAGAGTGTTTGCCTAGCATACGCAAGGTACTGGGCTTGGTCCTCAGCACCACATAAAATAAATAAATAAAGATATTGTGCTCACCTATAACTAAAAAACAAATATTTTTTTAAAAAAGACAAGGCAGATAAATTTGAACATTCAGATGGTAATAAAGAAAATAATTTAAAACTATGAACAGAATATATAAGATACCAGGGACAACATTAAACACCTTAACTGAATAGTCATATGTCTTGATGAAGAAGTAATTTAGGCTAATGGCATATATAAACTCTTCAGTGAAATCATTGCAGAAATTTTCCAAATATTGGGAATAAGATGGACATTCTAGCATTGGAGAAATTTAGAACTCCAAATAGACAAGATCAGAAGAGAGAACTTCCATGGCATACTGCAGTTAAAATGTCAAAAAAAAATCAGAAAAAAAGAAAAAAATCTTCAACAGTTACAAGAAAAGCATCAAATCCATTAAAAAACAAAACCATCAAAATAACACTATATTTCTCAGAGGAAACTCTAAAAATCAGAAGGGCGTGAGATGATGTATTTCAGGTCCTGAAAGAAAATAATTGCCAGTCTATATATCTGTATTTAACATAGCTACCTTTCAAACTAAAGGAGAAATGAACACCTTCCAAGATAAGCACAAACTAAAAGAATACACGATCACTAAACCAGCATTTCAGAAGATACTTAATGGAATCTATACATAGAAAAGGAAAACAAAACAAAATACCCTCAAGACATCAGGAAAGAATAAATGTCACCAAAAGAGTAAATATGAAAATGAGAAATAGAAACTAGCCAAACGTTAGAAAAATAACAAAATGGCAGAAAATACCTTTTAATAATAATCTTGAATGTAAATAGTCCCAATTCTCAAATTAAAAGATACAGACTTCTTGATTGGATTCAAAACCAAGACTTAACTTCCCTGAAATAAATACATCTTAATGGCAAAGACAAATCTAGACTGAACAGGAAAGGTAGAAAATTATATTCCATGTAAATGGAATCCAAAAGCAAGAAAAAGTAGTTATACTCATTTGTGAAAAAGCTGATTTAAAACCAAAATTAGTGGGAAAAGAAAAAGTTTCCTGTGCATTGGTAAAGGAAACAATCCACCAAGATAATATAATAATTGTAAATATACACTCATGCACCAAATTTCATAAAACAAACACCACTCAAAGGAAAAGATAGGCCCCAATATAATAGAAGTGAGAGATTTCTGTACATCACTTTCACAAGTAGATAAGCCATCCAGAATAAAAAATATCAACAAATATCAGAGTTAAACCCCAACATAGATCAAATGAATTTAATGAACAACTACAGGATATTTCACCCAACAACAGTAGGATACACATTCTTTTCAGCACCTGGATGTCTTTGAGGAAATCAAATACAACAGATTAATGAAATTTATATATATATATATATATTTTCCCACACACGAGTATATTATTCGGCCATAAAGAAGAATAAGATCATGTCACTTGCAGTAAAATTCATGGGAAATGGATATTATAATGCTAACCTAAGACTGATATAGAAAGACAAACATGATTTCCTCCATATGTAGAATCTAGTGTTATAAAATGAGATGACATGAAATTAGCAGGGAGACTGTTTGAAAAGAGGAGGAATAATGGGGGAGAAAATGAGAGGGTAAAAGAGGGTAATGGAAAGTGTAGGTATGATCAAAATTTGTTATTTTCATGTAAGAATATGCCACAATGAAATTTATTATTCTGAAAAATTAAAATGCAATAATAAAAACAATTTTAAACAAAAACTATAGCAACAAAAAACCTGCTTAAAATAAATGAATATCAAGAAACTAAATAAAATCAATAATGATACATATTGATTTGGGGTAAAATTAAAAGACTGACAGATTGGAATAAAGACAGACATAGACCAATGGAACATAATAATAATCTAGAACCCTCATGTAAACAGTCAAGTGATTTTTTTTCAATGGTACCAAGACCATTCATTGGGAGTCAAGATATTATTTTCAATTAATGATGCTAGGAAAATACATCCACATGCAAAAGAATAAAGTCACACCCTTAACTAACACATATGCAAAAATTAACTCAAAATGGTTCCATAGACTAAATGTAAGATTAAAACTGTAAAACTCTAAGAGGAAATGTATGTCAAAACTATCACAGCATTTGAATGTGACAATTCCTTGGATATGGCACCAAACCCACATGTAACAAAAGATAAAATTAACAAATTAGATTTCATAAAATTTTAAATTTTCATGAGTCAAAAGACACTAGCAGTAGAGTATAAATATAAAACAAAGCATTGAGGAAATATTTGCAAATCATAATTCTGATAAGAGAATAATAATATTCAACATACATATTAAAAACTATATGATTTCACTTATATAAGGCACTCAAATGTTAAACAAAGATGAAGAGAAAGCCATGAAGACTTCAGAGAAGTGTAGAAGGGCATTGCCTACAAAAATAAGGATAAAATAAGAATTACAGAAGGTTTCCCATCAGAAGCCATGCAAGCAAGGCAGCACTGGAATAACAACGCTAAACTCCTACAAGAAAAAAATCTGTCAACTCATAATTCTATGCCAATTGAAAATATTTTTCAAATATAAAAGAGAAAGATTTTCAGACAAAAACCAAAGGATTAATTGCCCACTATAATAAATATATTTAAGAAAATATTTTAGACAGAAGCAATACACTATAAGTCTAAAACTACAGAAAAAAATGAAAGTTTCAAAAATTAAATAAATAACAGTAAAATGAAATCTTATTTTTCTAATTTTAAATTGCTTAAAGACAACTGACTGCTTAAATCAGGAATCAGAAATCTAGCTCATGGGCCAAATCTGACTAATCACAAGTTTATTCATGTCCTACAAGGTGTAAAACAAACAAACAAAAAATGTGTTTTTTACCTTTAAATTTACATTTAAATGGTTGGGAAAAATCAAAAGAAGCATATTTTATGACATGAAAATTATATGCATTTAAAATTTCAGTATCCTTAAAGTTTTGTTTACATCCCATCATGCTTATTCATTTGTTTAAGTCACCTTTTTTGCTGTTGTTTTTTGCTATAGTGGCAAAATTCAACACTTGCAAGAGTCCCTACTATATTGCATAATTTCTCCATGTATTTATATTTGCTTCCTTTCATTTGTTGGTGTCTCTATTCTTCATCTTAATGCATTCCTCAAATATTCAACAAATTGCTTATTGAAAATTCTTCAGAAAGACTAAAGTGCACATTTCCTCTCTTGATATAGCATGTATTTTTCAGTACTTTGTGAATTTACTGTTATATGGCTACATCACTTATTATTAAATTCTCAATTTCAGCATATTTAAATCTTCCCTTTTTATGTAGGATAGATAAGGCTGGACACCTTATCTATTTTGTGGAAGAATTTAGGGAAAGTGGGTTTATTTTAGCTTCACTGTTTCAGAGGGAATCATGTGTAAAAACCTTTGGACCTCATGTTTGAAAATTCTTTTAGATTTATAATCAGTTAGGAGGAAACATACACTCTATCCCATATTCTTAGGCCAGACAGAAAAATGTTTTACCAAGAAAACAGAGATGATATATTTTTTGCACAACAAGCTTGATTGTAGACTCTAACTCTATCATGGCTTTTGTATGAAAACTAGCATTTATAAGAAAAATGAAGCTTCAAATCACAATGCTCTCTGCAGAAACTCTGCTGATATTTTTTGTAAAAATATTTCTGATAAGAAGAGAAGCTTACTTATGGCTTGGGTACCTGGTCTGCTTCCCTTTCAGACCATGAGTTCCTGAGTAATGGGTGGGAATTCAACAACCATTATTCTGGTCAACAAGTGTGAGTGGAGCCCTGGGACATCTTACACATGAAATGAATTAAATAAAATACCATATTCATATTCTTTTCATATTCGTATCATTTTTGCTATGAAACCCATTCATCTTCTCTATATTACGTTCCAAGTCTAGAAATTCTCTGTTTTATACTTCCTGGTAAATAAGCCTCAAATCTTCTTGTGTGAGAAATAACCATCCAGAACCAAGATGTAGGAGAAAGATTCAGATAGGAATTGCATATTTGAAAACACAGTTCTTAAAAAATATGAGTTTATAAATTACTAAATAAATGTGGCCTAAGTAAGTTGTTTACTTCTCTTCAATAAACTAAAGTCTTGAGGTAAAAGATGCAAGGGTTGTACAGTTTGTATTCCTCAGTGATGCTTTCTCTTCAAACTTGTCATTTAACACCCTACAAGAGGGAGATACTACCTTGTGATTAATTGCAAATATCACCTTGATATTTTCCAGCTTCTCCTTACAAAGAGGTAAAGTTTACTCTTCCATATTCTGACTCTAGTGTAACCTCATGATTTAAATTGATTAATACAATGTAGTGGCACAGATGTTTCCTTTTATATATTGTGGATTTGATTTCCAAAATTCTATTAAGAATGTCTACATCTATGTTCATGAAAGATGGATAAACTATCAAAGTATTGCAGACCTCAGAATAATTGGATATATATTACTTCTACTTCAGTTTTCTGGAGATTTGATAAAACTGTGTTCCATTTTTCAAGATTTTAATAGCATTGAAATATCAAATATTTAGTAATAAATCTAAACATGTTAAGTCCTGAAAACCAGGGAAAAAAGGTCAGGAGAATAAAATGACAAACCACAGGCTAGGAGAAACTATTTGCAAAAGTTATATTTGATAAATAACTGTTATGAAAATTTAGTTAGCTTTCATCACTATAACCAAAATACCCAACAAGAACAACTTAGAGGAGGACAAGTTTATTTGGGGTTCATAGTTTCAGAGATACTAGTCCACAGACAGTTGATTCCATTGTTCTGGGCCTAAGCTAAGGCACCACATCATGAAGGAAGAGTCCAGCAGAGGAAAGCTGCTCAACTCATGGTGGAATCAGGAAGCAAGGGGGATGGGGGATAGGGAAAGGGCCACAGGAAAGATGTAGCATTCCAGGGCATACCCCCCGGTGATCCACCTCCTTCAACCATGTTCCATCTATCTACAGTTATCATTCAGTCAGTCCATTCAAATCAATCATCTTACCTCTAATTATTTCTGCATTAATAGGATATTTTAGGGAACACCTCACAATCAAACCATAACATTTAACTCCTGGCTCCCAAAAGCTAATGTTCACTTCACAATGCAAAGTGCATTTAATTCATCTCCAAGAGTCCCATCATCTTTTAGCATTGTCCCAGAGTCCAAGTCCAAAGTCTCCTCTGAGTTTCAAGGCAAATTGTTGCTATGAGCTCCCAGAAAAATAAAAAACAAGTTACATATATACAATATACAGGGACACAGTAAACATTCCAATTCCTAAAGAAAGGAATAGGGACACAGAAAGGAGGAATGAGGTCAAAAAAGACCAAACCCAGCTGGGCAAACAAGTCCTGTAATGCTACATATAGCATCCAGGACACATGGCTATGAGAGGCTATTTCCAACAGGCTTAAGGCATTCCCGCCTCTTTGGTTTTTCCACTTGCAGTGTATATGGGCTCTCTTTTAGCCTGGCTCTGTCCACAATCAAAATCTTTTTTTGGCAGACAGTTCATGTTGCTGGCATCTCAATTTCTGGCTTTGGCTTCATTCTCACAGCTTCACACATCCTTCTCTCAGGGACAACCTGTCAGCACTCCAACCCTGCTACACTTTTCCTCTCCTCCCATGTCTTCCCTCCATGATCTCTTAACATTATATCCTGTAGCGCTGCAGAACCAGCACAGCATGGATGATCCCAAGATCTGCTACCACCTCATGCAGTAGTTGAGCCCCCTGGAACAAACCAGCAGTGACTTCTTATAGGGGTTCTATGTTGGGATTGGGGGTCTCTTATAAACTTCATGATTGTGGCATGATTGGTGGCTAGGAAGTTTCTGTGCAAAGACAAGGAATGCCTGGCTGCTGAGAAAATCCTGTGCAAAGACACAGGATACCTGACTGCTACAGCAATGTCCTTCACAAGGAAACTCTGTGTTAGAGTCTTATTAGCTTTGACCTTCATATCAGGCACACAGCTCCTGGAAATAAAAGGACTCTTGTTAGAAATCCACAATGTTTCATTGAACCTAAATCTGTCTACTGTTCCAGTAACTTTATACAATGGATTTTCTTAACAGCTGCACAAAGCTCCTGACATTGGATATTGCAACTGTTGGATGTAACTGCAAAATAAGCAACCTTACTGATACTCTAAACAATAGTGTAGTTATGGTGCTAATGACCTAATGTAACCTATTGGTATAAATAAATGTGACCACTTGGACAAGGAGCCACTTCCCTGCGGCTGCACCTTGTCTCTATGTCTTTATTATTATTTTCCTTACAACTTCTGAGTGCATGTGTAGCTAAGCATGGTGAAGCAATTTTCTAGGTTTTAGTGTAAAAATTTATTCATACCTCAAACCACATTTAAAAGTGAACTCAAAATGTAGCAAAGATGTAAATGCAAAAGCTAAAACTATGAAGTTTTTTGCAATAATTGGAGAAAATATGAAATAAAATTAGCCAATAATTTCTTAAATTAAAGTCACAGAGCAATCAATAAAAGAAAAAAATTATAAATTAGACTTTATTAAAATTATGAACTTGTTTTTGAAAGATATTAAAGTAATCAAAAGAAGGATGGGTATGTGACCTTTTCCTGGAAGGAAAGGTAGAATATTTTCTTGGAATGAGTGAGACCCTGAGTTCAAACACCAGCATCACCAAAAAATAAATAAATAAAATAATCAAAGCTAACATAGTCAGATAAAACATTTGCAAACCACATGTCCTTATTAAAAGCATCATCCAGGCTGGGCACAGTGGCACACACCTGTAATCTCAGCAGCTTGGGAGGCTGAGGCAGGAGTATCACAAGTTCACAGTCAGCCTCAGCAACTTAGCAAGGCCCTGAGTAACTTAGCAAAACCCAGCTTAAAAAAAATTTAAAACAGGGGTATAGATGTGTCTCAGTGGTTAAACACCACTGTGTTCAATCCACAGTACCAAAAAAAAAAAAAAGAAAGAAAACCCAAATTTAAAAATCTCAGTAAATAAAAATGATCAATGCAGTGAAATTTGACAAAGGCAATTTGAATATATATGCCATCAAAATAAATATAAAAACTTCCTATAAATATATGTTGTACATCAAGAGTTATTAAGGAGACATAAATTACATCAGAATTTATTTTTCATTCCCAAATGTACTAACTGGAAAAAAAAATCTACCAAAAAGATCGTACAAACTGAGAAAAATTAGTTCTCTGGAAAAAACAAATACCAAAAATAAGCTGGAGAACATCATGCTAAGTGAAAGGAGCAAGACCTAGAAAGTCAAGGGTCAGATATTGTTTCTCATAAGTGGAAGATAAACCTAATGGGAAAAAAGGAGGAGAGAATCCCATGAAAATATAAATCAATGGAGTAGAGGAAGAGGATTGAGGAGGATAGAGGAAGGACAGGAAAAGGGAGGAAAGGTGAAATGAAACTGATCAAACTATCTTACGTGTGTGTAGATAGATAGATAGATAGATAGATAGACAGATAGATAGATAGACCAACCACAGTGAATATTGACTTTATGTATATTTATAATGCCCTAATTTTATTTTTTTTAAATATCTTTATTTCATTTTTATGTGGTGCTGAGGATCAAACCTAGTGCCTCACATGTGATAGGCGAGCACTCTACCACTGAGCCACAACCCTAGCCCCAATAATGCCCTAATTTTAAAAACTACAAATAAGTAGAAGAAAAATTATTAGAAAAAAGGCAAGAGAACAGGAGAAAGGAGTAAGGGAGGGAATGGGGAAGTACTTGGGATTGAGCTGGAGCAAATCAATTCCCCAGGTTTGTATAACTATGCCAAAATGACCCTAAATCTTGTGTATAATAATAATGCACTAATAAAAATTTTATAAATAAGCTAAGTGGAAAGAAAGATAATTAAAGAACTGAATAAACATTAAAACTATATTGTTACAAAAGTTAGAAATGAGATAAAAACAAAAGAGCAGAAGCTAAAAAATTAACAATATATATAGAATTCTAAAGAAAAATCATTAAGCACACACAGATAATACTATGTTATAATTCTAATACATTTGGATTTCAAGTATACAGAAATTAATTAATAATAATCTTATTTGATGCTATACCATTATCTTGGGATGGCATATGAACAATAACTGATATCTAACACTGTGGTTCCCTCTCTTCCCATACACCTGTAATCTGAAAATAATGTCACTAAGCATTCAGCAATAAATTCAGAAAATAATCAGAAGAACTTATAAAAATAAACTACAAGGGAATGCAAATGTACATGCAATATTATACTAATAAATTTAATATTTATATATTAATTTGTAATGTGTTATGTTGCAATTTTGAATATTCTTAAACAAAATAAAGCATAAAGTCTCTGTAATAACAAGACATCACACCATAACATACTTCTTAAAATTTTACTTTTATTCATGCATAATAATTAAACATAATAGTGGGATTTGATATTCCATATTTGTACATGCACATATGATGGATCACATTCCCTGATGCCTTCCCTTCCCTCTTCTCCTCCCTCTCCCAATCCCTTTGTCCTCTTTTACTGACAGCACTTCTATTATTATTGTTTTTAATTAGTGCATCATAATTATAAGACATGAAGCTCAAATATCTAATGACAGAAAGTCAAACCTGAGGCAAGTCTAACTAAGGGGCAAAACCAGAATGAAACTGTCAGAATTAAAAACAGAATGTATGTAAAACCACAGAAATGAAAAGGATTCAGTTATTGTAACTTTGTGGCAATAAGTTTTCAAATCTAGAAAAAAAAATTAAGGATTTTAAGTTAATATGCAAATTGTGAAAATGATATAGGAATATAAACAGAAACTAAATAAGTGTAAGTAATACTGACCATTTAACTAAGATTTATTAAGACCTTGATGACAATATAGCTTTACAACAGCCCCCACATTAACTTATTTTTTTTCCTCTTAATGGGATCATTAATATTTGAATGACTTAACAATATTACTAAAGTAAAATTGGCACCACTCTTTTGTGTGATTATTTGGGAAAGACAATAAATTACATTACATAGCTCTTCTAATTCTGATTTGCAAAGATTGGACTATGCCAAACAATAATGATCAAAGAACATAGAACATTCTATAGTGTCTCTCTTCCTCTTGATAGATGAAAATGTAGATGTTCGTAACATACACATATGTATATTTAATTAATCAATTTAATATGTGTATTAATTTGGTATTACTGTATTTTAGTTTTTAATCTATGTAATACCTAGATATCACACTATAAAATAATTATGTAGAAATATTAAATATCTATTGATTTTTAAATTCAATTTTAAAAGCCCTATTGACAATTGAAAAATGAAAATAAATGTTTACCTCCAAAACTTTTTGATGCCATTCATTGAAACTGCTTAATAATAAATCATTGCTAATATTGCTTTTTAATAGACTCTACAGTTTTATAGATGGCTGAAAGTTAATGAAAAGGCATTTTTCTCAATAATATCCTTTTCAAAGCATTTTTCACCTCCCTATTCCTTAGACTATAAATCAGAGGATTCAGCATAGGGATGATAAGAGTATAGAATACAGCTATAATCTTGCTTTTCTCTGGTGAGGAGATGGCCCCAGGCTGGGCGTACATGAAGAACACAGTTCCATAGAATAAACTCACCACTGTGATGTGAGAGCTGCACGTGGAGAAGGTCTTAAGCCTTCCCTGGGTCGAGGGGATCTTGAGGACAGTGGAGAGGATGTACCCATAGGAAACCAGGATGATGGTGGTGGTGATGATGATGACAGCAGAGAGCACGAACAGCACAATCTCGTTCACAAAGGTGTCAACGCATGAGATCTTGATCAGGGCTGGGACATCACAGAAAAAGTGGTCTAGTCTGTTCTCTTGACAGAAACGCAAACTGAAGGTGAAACCTGTTTGTATCATGGAGTTGATGCATCCGCAGATGTAAGATCCAAGCACCAAGCGAACACAAGCCTGCTGAGACATACGCACAGTATACAGGAAAGGCGAGCAAATGGCTGAGAAGCGATCATATGCCATCACAGCCAGAAGGAAACCTTCAGTCCCAACAAAAAGGGCAAAGAAAAAGAACTGTGTCGCACACCCATTGTAGGAAATTTTCTTTTCCTTGGACAAGAAAGTAGCCAGAGTTTTGGGTGCAATGACAGTGGAGTAGCAGAGATCTAAGTAGGACAGGTTTCTAAGAAAGAAATACATAGGTGTATGAAGTCTGTAGTCGATTTTAATAATGATTAACATGCTGATATTTCCCAATACAATTACCAGATAGATAAGCAAGAACAGTAAGAGTAAGAAAACCTGTACTTCCGGAGATGTCCTAAATCCGAGGAGAATAAACTCTGTCAATTCTGAGTAATTCCTACTTGGCTCACTCTTCATTGCTGAGACCTATCTGAGAAAAACGAAACCATTATGACAAACCTGTGGAAAGTGTTGATCAACTCTTGGTTCCTGAAGTTCCCTTTGAAAAACTTATGCTAATATTTTTAAATGTGCTGTTTAAATATGCTAATTGAGATTTATTGGCAGAGCATCTGACAAAATAGTTTCACATTTGGAAGTGCCCAATGCGCAACCAAAGTGAGGTTGTTTAGGTTGGTTCTACTAAATTCAGTGTCAGTGTTACATGAGAAATGTGGATGGGCAAAGGATGTTTCTGGTAGTGATGTGACCCAGTTATTTTATGCCGTTGACTGTGATGGACTGAGTCCTAGTTTTATCTCTTTGAGTCTAAAAGAATCTAGGATAACTATTCAATAACTACTTAACGCTTCGGATGAGTCAAAAGTCCTCCTGTCAGGTGGAAAGACTAATAATAGCTACTATAAAGGATTATTGTGAGGATTAAGTGAAAGGGAATATGAAAAACAATATTTACAATGACTCAAACTTCCTAAAAACATAAATATTAGTCAAGTAAACAAATATGCAAACACATAAAGTTATTTTAATTTAGAAATGAGAAATTGAGTGAACTCCCTTTCCCACCACAGAATGTATTTAATTTGGATCTCTTAAAATATTCTGCTATATTTAAAAACTTAGGAAATATGGTATCATGATTTTATACAGTAGAATGCAGCACCAATCTTGAATGTCATCCAAATGATATATTAAATTTGATTGACTTTACTAGCCACACACAACTCAACTTCTCTCTCCTACTACAAACAGCTAATCTCTGGATTCTGAGAGTTTCTTTTTTGACAAACTCTAAGACAACTTTTGACAGTCTTAAAGTTATGAATTATTTTGTTTATATAGAAGCACTTCAGTTAAAGTATAAAATTAACTTCCCCAACTAGATATGATTTTTCCCTGTATATATTGTTAATAAAATACAAGACATTACTATAAATAAGTAGGGCCAAAACTCAGTATTGCATAGGCTCTGATTTGCTTTTCTATAAGTATTAATGCTTAACATTAAATGCTAAAAGGCACACAGACAATATAATAATAATGTTAATATTTTAATATCTAAAATGTTAAATCCAAGATGAAAAATAAATTTGATGTTATAATTCTGTGATTTAATTACTATTTTTAAATTTTGAACTAACAAAAAGTTTCCCTTCCTTCAAGGAACTCATTACATCTTTGAAGATACATATTTTTAACTAAATATTATCATAAAATAGGAAGTCCCATGTAGTCAGAAGAAATGAAATTTATTTAGCTTCTATTATTAATTTCTTATGAAATCAAAATGTTTTCTGGGTTAAAAGTATGGAGTTTTAATTCACATCAATCTGAATTTTATTTCATGCTCCATCTCTTACTAACTGAATCAAATTAAACAATTGATTAAATTCCATGAGCATGTTTTCTCATTAACAAAATATGACTTAAAAATTTGGCTCAATAGAATTTCCACAAGGATTAAATTAAATGATCATACAAGCTAAATGAAATATACAGCACGTGGGAAATAGAAAATGCTGAATAAATAATTGATATATGAGAGAGTGTGCAGAACAAAGAAGACATTTTTCCTAAGAAAATATCTTCCGAAGAAATGATTTACAGTAGAGGGGGTAGAGAGAGAAAAGGGGAGGGGAGGGGAGGGGAGGGGAAGGGGGATAATAGAGAATAGGATAGACAGCAGAATACATCAGTCACTAGAATGGCAATATGTAAATCAATGGAAGTGTAACTGATGTGATACAGCAATCTGTATACGGGGTAAAAAATGGGAGTTCATAACCCACTTGAATCAAACTGTGAAATATGATATATTAAGAACTATGTAATGTTTTGAACGACCAACAATAAAAAAAAAAAAAGAAAATATCTTCCGAAAAAAACAAAGACTGAGGGGTCAGAGTTGTGGCTCAGTGGCAGAGCACTTGCCTCGCACATGTGAGTCACTGGGTTCGATCCTCAACGCAACATAAAAATGAATAAACAAAATAAAAAATAATGTGTCCGTGTGTAGCTAAAACATATCTTTAAAAAAACAAAGACTGAATATTGTCTCTGATATGTGGATTCTAACCCACAACAAGGGAGGATGGGGAAAGGAAGAATAGAAGTCCATTGGATTAGACGAGAGGGAATGAAGGAGGGGGCAGATAGGAAGGACAGTAGACTTAACAGGGCATAATTTGCCTAGCCTTGTGTTTGAATACACAAGCAGGGTTGCTCTATATCATGTACAACCACAGGAATAGGATCCTAATTAGAATAAGTTATACTCCATGTATGTATAATATGCCAAAATACATTTACTGTCATGTATATCTAAAAAGAACAAATAAAATAAAAAATTCTAAAAAAAAAACCAAAAAACAAAAAACCTGACCACACACACACATACACACACACACACACACACACACACAAATGATGGTTTCACAAGAGCACAACTGTAAGTTGTGGAATCTATGGAAGAAATGCCAATCTATATAGCATACAACAGAAAATGTTTAGTGGAAGAAATGCCGCTAAATTGTACGTTTTAAATGGCTCATCATCTGCTATGTAAATTTCATCCCAAAATTCTAAAAACAAAGTAAAAGATAATGCTAGAAAACCAATATTAACTACCAAATACTAAAATGAAAAGAATATGATTTTTAAAACCCAGTTACCTTACTTGAGATCCAGCTTATTCCAAATAAAGACTTACTGAAGTATTTTAAAAGTTTATTGTTCTTTTAAAGTAGGCTTTGAGGAAAGTGTAATTCATGACAAAATTGGTTTACAGTATGTACAGATTTGTTCAAGCATCTAAGTACATTCAAAAAGTAGACCTATTTATTTCCAACTCTCATGTGCTTTCCACTAATTAGAAGCAAGAGAATCCTACACTGAGTCTTCAGTTTGAATGTCAGGAGAAGTTTACTCTTGTATTTCTCAAAGACAGAACTGAAACTCCTTCCAAAATGTTATCTGCCAAAACTTCTCTATGTCCTCTCATCTAGCCATTCAATTATTATTAAAATCAAGAGGGTAAGTCAGGCAAGATATATAAATAAATGTGCAGTCTTTCTGAAAAATAAAGAAGGCTCTGGAGTTCAGTCAAGTCAGTGTTGGCACAACTTCCCTATACTTCCAAATCACCTTGAGAGTGGGAGGTTTCATTTGCTTTTTATACAGATTCCTGGGTCACCTTATTCTTAATTAATCTGGATATTGAAAAATGCCTATAAGTGAGAAGAGTGTAGGGAAAGATTTGTTTATTTTTGAAGATTCCCAAATGACTCTAATAAAGTCAGTTCCTATGTAGAAGTTTGGGGACAAGTGAAATAGGCCTTATTGCTATAGGAAGAGCAACAATTTTCTCACTCAAAGTTATTTAACATCCTTGTGAATTATAAAGATCCTTCTTAACATTGGAGTAAAAGCATAACAATACCACATAAATTTACCATAAAATTACAGATGAAGAATACTTCCTTATTTTATAAAACCAGTTTAATGTTGATAAACCAGTCAGGAAAATAATAAGGTAAGAAGATTACAGGACAATATCTGTTGTGAACATAGAGAAAGATGTTTTAACAAAATTTCAATAAATTCTATCCAACAAAGGATCAAAAAGATGACATATTATGACCAAGTAGAATTTACACCAGGGTGCAAAGCTGGATTCACATACAAAAATAAAGCAATGGGATTTACTTTATTAACCAACTACATAAGTTGAAAAACAATAAGTCTAGAAAAAAGCATTTGACAAAAACATACATTCATTCCTAATAATAACTCAGCAGTTATCCTGAGCCTGATAAAGGGCATCTATGAAAAAACATATCAACCTCCCCTGCACCTGGTGCTGGGAATTGAATCCAGAGTCTCTTACATACCAGGGAAATGTTGTACCACTGAGCCATATATCCAGACCAGTAGTATTATCCTTAATGGTGGAAAACAAAAGATCTCCTACGAAGATTAGGAAAAAAGGCAAGAGGTCTGTCTTTGCCACTTATACTCAACATTTTCTGTGGTATGCTATGCTTTATCTATTTGTGAATAAATTAATAATGAATGAAGGAATAAAATGATAACTTTGCTATAAAAATGTCAAAAATAATTTACATGGAAAAATGATGCAATAACAAAACCATCATTTGGCAACCCTCAAAGTAATAAATGATTCATCTGAGAGTTATCAATTGTCTAAAAATAACAGGTACAAGTGTTAAAAGACACAATACAACATGGTTTAAAAATACCTACCAATAAAATATATATTAGTTAAGTATTAACTAACATACTTACTAATCAACTATACAGTTGGGGAAGTTGGTAGACATTGTTTTAACAAAATGACCAAAATTAACAACACCGGTTGGAATGGTGTGGTACATACACATAATCCCAGTGACTCAGGAGGCTGAGGCAGAGGATCCCAAGTTTCAGTCCAACCTCAGCAACTTAGCAATAACCTGCCTCAAAATTTAAAAAATAAAACGTACTGGAGATGTGGCTCAGTGATGAAGTACTCCTAAGTTCATTCCCCAATACAAAAGAAAAAAGATAAAAAGATCATAACATATTTAACATTATCATAAGGGGAAAATGATGGTATGCCTTCTGATATTATATACTAATGAAAAAGAAGTATCACTTCTGTAGTATTCCTGATCCAAATACAGAACCTGAGTTTTGCCCAACAAGAAACATTAGACTTGCAATTTCCCTTAACTCTCACTTTCCCTCCCGCCTATCATCCCTGTTTAATGTTAATCTTCTTCTCCAGCTCTTCGTCTCTACCCTGTCCTTGGTTACTCCCCTTATATCAAAGCATGGAATTGGAAGGTGAGCCTCAGGGTTATACACAATTACATATAAGAGGAAAGGAGGAGTAGGAGAAAAATTATATAAGTGGAAGAAACGATTTATAGTAGAGGGGATGGAGAGAGAGAAGGGGAGGGGAGGGGGGACAGTGGAGAATGGGATAGACAGCAGAATACATCAGTCACTAGAAAGGCAATTTGTAAATCAATGGAAATGTAACTGATGTGACACAGCAATCTGTATACGGGGTAAAAATGGGAGTTCATAACCCACTTGAATCAATCTGTGAAATATGGTATATTAAGAACTATGTAATGTTTTGAACAACCAACAATAAAATAATTTAAAAAAAAAGAAACATTAGACTTCAATAGACTAACATCAAAATGTCAAAGATGTGAAAGAAAAAGAAAGACTAAGAAACAGTTCCATATTGAAGGAGATTAAAGAGATATGACAGGTAAATGCAATGTATGATACTGAATCAGATGCTGAACAACAAAGAAAAGGATACAAGGAAAAAAGTATTTTTTCTACTAATAAATTTATCAAATCAATCAGTAAAATTTCAATGATATCTATGTACTATATGGTAGCATATATCAATGTTAATTTCACTATATTTTATTTTCACTGTAGTCATGTGAGAAAGTGCCTTTATTATTTGGAAATACACACTTAGCTATTCAGTATTATAGATAATGGTACATATATAAATGTCATACATAGACATATGATAAACTATAGATATCTGCAGATATAGGTATACATATAGATATGCACACATACCATGTTTCAGATAAAGTAATTCTACCTTCATCAAGGGGTAAAAACAGGAAAATAAGTCTCATTAAGTTTTACTCAATACAGTGATCAAAAATGCTAATTTAATTATTCTTTTCTAAAGTAATAGGCAAACGTAAAATTATTTCATGAAACATAAGTGCAAACTCTTTTTTTTTTCAATGCTAATTCATCATGTACCAATGTAACCTTACTTACTAGCTAGCTTGATTGTAACATAACTTAGGATAACAAACACTTGTCCCATTAAATATTTTATTTTGTAAATTAAAATCTCTTTTAAGACTCTTTTCTATAGGTTCCAACACTTATTTTTTTTCTTAGGTAGAATAAAAATGCTTCCAACATATGTCATATTTGAGTACTAAGTTAATATTTCTAAGATATATTATAATAGTAATGTGTCCCAGATTATAAAATTTAAGTCAATTGATTTTTTTTTTATTTTTTATTTTTTTTATTGTTTGTTCACAACATTACAAAGCTCTTGACATATCATATTTCATACATTAGATTGATGTGGGTTATGAACTCCCAATTTTTACCCCAAATGCAGATTGCAGAATCACATCGGTTACACATCCACAATTTTACATAATGCCCTAATAGTAATTGTTGTATTCTGCTACCTTTCCTATCCCCTACTATCCCCCCTCCCCTCCCCTCCCAACTTCTCTCTCTACCCCATCTACTGTAATTCATTTCTCTCTTTGTTTATTTTCCCATTCCCCTCACAACCTCTTATATGTAATTTTGTTTAGCAATGAGGGTCTCCCTTCATTTCCATGCAATTTCCCTTTTCTCTCCCTTTCCCTCCCATCTCAAGTCTCTGTTTAATGTTAATCTTTTCTTCTTACTCTTCCTCCCTGCTCTGTTCATAGTTGCTCTCATTATATCAAAGAAGACATTTGGTATTTGTTTTTTAGGGTTTGGCTAGCTTCACTAAGCATAATCTGCTCTAGTGCCATCCATTTCCCTGAAAATTCTATGATTTTGTCATTTTTTATTGCTGCATAGTACTCCACTGTGTATAGATGCCACATTTTTTTATCCATTCATCTATTGAAGGGCATCTGGGTTGGTTCCACAGTCTAGCTATTGTGAATTGTGCTGCTATGAACATCGATGTGGCAGTGTCCCTGTAGCATGCTCTTTTAAGGTCTGCAGGGAATAGTCCGAAAAGGGCAATAGCAGGGTCAAATGGTGGTTCCATTCCCAGCTTTCCCAGGAATCTCCAAACTGCTTTCCAAATTGGCCGCACCAATTTGCAGTCCCACCAGCAATGTACAAGTGTACCCTTTTCTCCACATCCTCGCCAGCACTTGTTGTTGTTTGTAAGTCAATTGATATTAAACAATATTTCAAAGAATGTGTCAGCAAGTACAGTAGTTTAGTCACTCAATATTGGAATCACAGTAGGATTTAACTGTATGAAGAACAACAGTAGCCAGAAGTATAATTCTAGATTGGCTAGGTTAAAGTAGCTGAATAAAAATAAAAATTTTGTATGGATTAAGATGGAAAATATGAGAATTAGAGAACAATAAAAAGTGATGATGTTTACATTATTCAAATTTTTTAAAGTTAAGGAACATATTATTATATTTTTTATAATTATATACTATCAGTTCATTTATTTTTATATAGATATAGACATACATATCTGAGTAACAAGCCCTTTATCAGAATTTGCAAATATTTCCTCCTTGTCTATGGAGTATCTTATTATTTTTACAGTATCTTTGAGGAGTCATTTGTAACTTCAATAAAATTTGAATTATCACTTTTTCATTCACAGATCATGCTTTTGATTTTGAATATAAAAACTCATCAACATACCCATGGTCATACAGATTTTCTCCTGTTTTCTTATAGAAGACTTATACTTTGTTTTTTATTTAGCTCTTAAATTTATTTTGAATTATATTTTGTGAAAGACATAAAGCCTGTTTGGATTTTTTTTTTTTTTTTTGCATAGAGATGTTCAAATCTTCCAGTACTATTTGTTGAACAGGTAGTTCTTTTTCCAATAAATCATCTCTCCATTTGTCAAAAAAAATGCTAATTTAAAAAATAAAAAATATTTTATTAAAATGCATTAATGTAGATTAAAATAGGAAATCTATCATCTTAATTATATATGTTTAGACATTAAATACTAAAATAGAAATTAATGTGATGAAAATAATGGTGTTGTGAAATATTGTAACCCAGCTATATTCCAAATTAATTAAAATGTTTATCTACTAAAAAGAGAAACTATTTTTTAAATATGACAATCATAGAATGACTTCAATTATTATTAAAAAAGCCTAAGCTTTTTATCTTAAAAATTTAAGTAACTAGTTTCTGTGAATTTCATTAATTTAGAAAAAAAAGCTAAAATATTTATAGTTCATACTAAAATCCTAGTTTGTTTTCCTTTTAATTTTTGTTGTTGTTGTGTATGGACAGAATGCCTTCATTTTATTTGTTTATTTTTAGGTGGTGCTGAGGATTGAACACATCGCCTCATACATACTAGGCAAGTGCTCTGCCACTGAGCTACAGCACCAGCCCTAAAAAACTAGTTTTAATAATAAATATTTTCAGGACAACCTCACTGATTTCAATAAGCCAATTCTACATAATAAATCTCTTCCTTTTTGCATATCCTAATTATTCCATTTCTCTGAAGTACTCTGATAGTAGACTTTCATTGCAAAAGGAGGAAATACATAGTAATTTTATAAATAATAAATTAAAATTACTAATATAAACAAAAATTATATTAGATAATTTGATGATATGATAAAAATTAAGCAGATTTTGAAGAAAAGCAAAGTATATAGAGAAAAATTAGATAAGAATTTTTAGGGCTGGGGATGTGGCTCAAGCGGTAGCGCGCTCGCCTGGCATGCGTGCGGCCCGGGTTCGATCCTCAGAACCACATACCAACAAAAATGTTGTGTCCGTTGAGAACTAAAAAATAAATATTAAAAATTCTCTCTCTCTCTCTCTCTCTCTCCTCTCTCACTCTCTCTTTAAAAAAAAAAAAAAGAATTTTTAAAATATAGTGAACTTTTCTACTGGAGACAGAAATTTGGCCAAAGAAATATTTGTGTACTTTTTCTAATTGAAGGTAAACAAAGATTAATAAATTTAGAACATCTAACTGCCATTGCAAAAATGATTTTGTGACTTATTGAATAACATAATTATTGATGTTATGAAAACATATCAGAGAGCATTAAAGAAGCCAGATAAAGTTAAATACTGAGATTAGTATAGCAGAAGCCTGGAGAAAATTCAGCACTATGAATAGTTTTGTGGGGGAAAAAAAGGTGTTTTCAAACACCACGTCATGTGATGATTTTCAACTTAATGGGACAACTTTTGTAACAGTTTGGCCTAGGCTAGTCCTTTTGCATCAAATTGTGGCTCAGACAGCACTTGATGATAGCAAGTCAATCCAAAAATATCCCCAACAATTTGTAAAAATTAGTAGATTACAGGGAAACTCTTAAAATGATTTGGTTAAATGATTTGTGCTAAAATGTTTATCACTCATTAAGCAGTTTATTAACATAAAAAGCACTATCTTATAATACTGATTTGTTTATTGATATGTTTGTAAATATCAATTCCTGATCAAGCTGTTAATTATTTTGATGGTCACCACTTCAGTCAACCAATCACAATTGAATCAATAGTCAACACTCTTCCCTCAATAAACTTGTCCAGAGGACATCTCTTCTCAGTTCCAGCAAACCCTCAAAGAGGGGATAATTTCCACGTTCTACAATCTCCTCTTCAGAATAAAAAAGAAGTAGAAAGTCTTTATGTTTTAATGTTTTAGCTTGAATCCAAAATGTGTCATGGTTAGAATGAGGAAATCAAATAACATTGTGTGTTGATGATGAATGTGGGCACAATCCCAAATGCAATTCAGTAAAACTCTGCGAAAGTGCCAACTCTGGATAATCCACATAGAATATAATTGGCAAATATTTTCCATCTTCTCTTCATTCTTTTTCTGGGGGTAAAATCTTACAGGATTTATTTTTAGTGAGGAAAAACAAAAGCAAAACAAGGAAAAGAAAAACAAGGCTGACGATGCTGCACAACTTTTTTGGGAAACAAGGAGGTAGAGAAGGGCCCCCACAATTCCTGTAATTTTCAACCAAACTGCCTTGCTTAGGACAACAGGATAGGTATGAAAGCCAAGTAACTTGGAAATCGTCTGAATTCACATTTTGTGGTAAAGTTTTGTGTTCTGTCACAACATCCAATCTTCATCTTGGATTTGGTTACAGTGGATAACAGCCACCAGATGGCAGAAAACTGCAGGTTTGCTTCTAGGGACCCAGAAATCCCAAGCGGTTCTGTATATCTGAAACCCCACCAATCACTTCATAACAATAAGATTATTTTAGGAAAGGAGTAATTTGGATCATTTTTATCATGTCATGTTAAAGCCTCATTTTAAAACATTGGGAATTTGCATTTATGAGTATCTAAAAAGCATAGTACATTATTACAAAATTGATTACAATCTCAGGACTATGTCTTGAAAAATCTACTAATACAGTTCACTGCACTATTATCATGAAAGGATAAAGTGCTATTAGATCATCTCAGTAGACACAGAAAAAAGCACTATAAAATCAGAAAAATGCAAAGTCTACTGTGAAATGACTCAATATCATGATCATGACTGTGCACAAAATTTTTAAAGTATGATTGATACTTGCTCTTGGCAAGGGTGTAAATCAAATTGGAATATTATATGCTTCCAATGGGAATGATGTCATCTTCCCAAACATCATCTTCTAAACTTGAGAAACACCCTATGATTCAGTATATTCAATTTTATATTATATGTGTTTATGTATATATATATGACTTTATCATTTTTTAAAAAGTCTTTATTCTTGCATTCACATTTACCTTTTACAATAACCCTCCCTCCAAGTACCTAGGATTTCATTGGAAAAGGATGGTTGGTCATAAAGTTTCCCAGGATTTATTTACTTACTTGCAATCAACTCTTTTCTGCACTTCTTAATACTCAAGCCCACACACACCCATGTACAATGTTAGGCATTTAGTTATTTTGTCTTGGGGCGTTAATGCTATCATATCAGTGTCTTCTAAGAAAACATGTTTCCTTTGAGAACTCAGCCATCTGTTTTGTTTTGACAATAAACTTTATCTTCCTTTTTTTTCCCTTCTGGCTGCTTCTTTTTGTCTATAGTATTGCACATTTCACTCTGGTACCTTCCTACTTATATTTATTTATTGAGTGTTGTTTGGGAGCATTTCATCCACCTACACTCTCTTTCTTTGATTCTGTGATATCAGATGGACCTCCTGCAGACTCTCTCACACCACCATCAGTGTATATGACCTTAATCCCATGTCATTTCTTTCTCTTTTTGCTGGGTTTTTGTAAAGATTCTAATTCTTTCCTCAGTTATACATCACCTGTTTTTCATTTTTCAACTAAAAGTTATACACTGTAAAATTTTAATCTTGAGTCTTAAACTTTAATTTGGTTTCTAGAAGTTCTATTTGTTTTCTAACCTGGTCATATTTTATAATCTGTCTCTCTCTTTTCTCTCTCTGTCTCTCTCTTGTTCTCTCTCTCTCTCTCTCTCTCTCTCTCTCTCTCTCTCTCTCTCTCTCTCACACACACACACACACACACACCAGTGTTAATCTGTTTACAGGAAAGAAAAAAAATTAATGAATCAGAAAGAGATTATTAACACTCAAAAATATTCAGTGAAAATAAGACATAATCTTTACTAAGGAGACATTCACTTGCTATTGCAAGAAACAGAAATAAATGAATACAACACTTTTAAAAAGCACAATAGAAAGAATGGAA
The DNA here is from genome assembly GCF_964194105.1 of Spermophilus citellus. Classification (NCBI taxonomy): domain Eukaryota; kingdom Metazoa; phylum Chordata; class Mammalia; order Rodentia; family Sciuridae; genus Spermophilus; species Spermophilus citellus. Next base: position 74,433,703 of record NC_138197.1, on the reverse strand, counting down.
GAGCATAGGGAAGCACATTCTACTAAGTGTAATTCTACCTTTAGTATTTAAAGTAATGTTTTTCTATACGTGGACATATGGAGCATAAATATTTAAGTAGCTATAAAATTTTGATGACTTCATATTTCTTATCTATTAAATGATATCATAAAATTTTCTGGAAAAATATTATTATGTGTTCACATCACTCATTAGTAAAATAACAACTTAAAAGCATAATTTTGCAAGACTCAAAACACCTATTATTCATAAAAGATGAGTTATGATCATATGTTGAGTCTTCAAAGTTAAAAGGTAAAAATGTGGCTGTTACTTGCTAAACAAAGACACAAGTGATGGAATATGGGATTTTATTTCTCAAAGACTGAGTCAATGAAAAAATATTATTTTCTCAATAACAGCATACAGCAACATAAAAGGAACACAGAAAGAAAAAAATAATAAAACTGACAAAAGTAAACAAAAATTATAGAGTATAACAATGAATGAAAATAATATTCTGTCCTCATTTAGAGAAGATAACAATGAGTGTTTACAGATATACTATCCTCCTTTAGAGAAAATCCCATTTCTGCCCAAAGAGGAAAAGCTCAATTTATAAGAAGTCACAGTTATGTCACATTAAAAAACTAAAAATGAAGCTGGGCATGATGGTTTACTCCTGTAATCCCAGGTACCTAGGAGGCTGAGGCAGGAGGATCACAAATTCTGAGGCCAGTCTGGGATACTCCAAATAAAAAATAAAAAGGGCTGATGATGTAGCTCAGTGGTGGAACACCCCTGGGTTCAATACCCAGTACCAAAAAAAAAAAAGTTGAAAATTAAAGCATAAGATAGATAATGGGTAAATTCAATACATCTTCCTTTTCCTCTTGAGTTTTCTAAATTACATTTAATTATTGGTAAAGTTATATGTGCTATCTTCTGTGGTTAAAACGTATGTGATAAAATATTTAAGAAAACTGCATTACCAGTGGAAGGGTTTAAAGAGATTCAAACAAAGGATAAATTTCTATATTTGAACACAAGTGTATGATTTAGGCTTATAACACTCAAAGATGAAATCAACATAATTATTATTTTAATAGTGGCATACAAAAAAAGGAGCAGAGAACTAAGGTACTAAGGGTAGCAAAATTGAAGAAAACAACATATCATTACAATTAGTTAAACAAGATGCATGCCTTCCAGTTAAGAATAAAATGTCTTTGTTGTGTGGAGTGGCAGAGGGCAGAAGAGTTGAGTTTGAAACAGGTACAGATATAAAATGTCATATTAAAAATTAAATATCAAAGTTTTAATAAAATATACAATATAATATTTTAAAATTATCATAAGTGTCATATTGATATTCAATAAAGTCTAATGCATTTATAAATATGATAATGAAATGCATGTACAGAAATAAAATGCATGAGTAAATGATATATATTAGATAATACAGGAAAGCAAAGAATTATTATACCAAAGATGACCAAAAATCCACAAATAATACTTTAGCACATTCAGCTTGTAACACATCAAGAAAGCAAAACATTAATAAAGATAGGGAGATTTTAATAAAATTCTAAATACATTTGAGACAACAAGTCCTTTTACAATCCACAGAGAGGATAAAGTTTCATGAGCTACTGCCACATAATTTTTATCTGTGTGAATTTTAAAGTAGGAAAGTTCTGTATTCTTGTCAGTCCTGGCCCTTTTTGTTACTGGCAATGTGAAATTCAGCACATGATTAAGTTTTTCTAAGAAATAATTAATAAACTAGTGAAATATTTAAATCACACACTTTATATATATATATATATATATATATATATATAATGTTAAATATATATATATAATGTTGCCTTTACCATAAGTATGATTTGAAGATTAAAGAAATATAAATGCACTTCATACAGTACCTGGCATATATATAAAGTATTTTTAATTTATATCAATCCTTTCAGAAAGTGCTGATTAAAAAAAAAAAAAGTCTTCAAAAACTGATCGTTTACCTAATAAGCTTTAAATCTAATATTTAATTTTAAAACTCTCAAAATGGAATTAAAGTTTATTAAACATATGCAAGATAAATATATAGTAATTTTTAATGTTTTCTGTGTCCTATTATTATTCATTAGAAAATAGAAACTAGTAATGCACTATTAATTTTTTAAGAAAATATGAGCTAATAAAGACATTTAATAGCAACAAATATTTAAAATCTGTAGAAAGATGTTTGCTAAAAATTTCAGCTCTTAAATATAGAAACTCTATGACATCAATAAAACCTAGTAATATTAACTAAGAAATTTTTTTAAAAGATGTAGCTCTTTCAGTCACTAAATCCCATTCCAACAAATACATGATAGCAGCATAAATATGACCATCCAGTTGAAACAGCCATAATCCAAAATATAAAAAATAAGAAGTGCAGGTAAAGAGGCAGAGCAAGAGGAAACTCTTCTGCATTTTCAGTGAGAATGCAAATTAATATAGTCATCAAGGAAAATGCTGAGAATTTCCACATAAAACTAAAAATACATATAATGCATATAATTCAGATGCTCTTCTGGGTATGGGTATATATCTAAAAAAATGAAATCAGCATATCAAAGAAATATCCGCACTCCCATATTTACTGCAGCACTCTATACAGTAGCCAAGATATGAAGTCACCTGAGGTACCCCTTAATAAGTACCAAAATATAGTTAGATAGCAGAAATAAAATATTCTAGTGTACTGCAGAACAGGGTGACTCTAGTGCACAATGATGTCATATATATTTTATAATGATTCAGAAAGGAAGTGTTGAAAGCTTCCCAACCCAAAGAAATGACATTCTAAAAAGAGAAAAACGCTAATCCTGACTTGACCATTTACATATTATCATATTATCACACTGTACACTGTAAATATATACTATTATTATGTGTCAATTTTAAATAAATATATATGTATACATACTATATATAAATACATACACATATTTTATATATATTATATACATATATTATATTATACATTTATATATATATATTATATACATATATTATACATTCTATACATATACTATATATATATATATATATATATATATATATATATATATAATACAAGCAAATCAATAACACAAGCAACTCAAATTAGGATCTAGTTTGTACAAAAATAGACTATATGATCACAACAATAAATTTCATAAACTGCAAAAAGGACAATTAGGATATATTAGGAATTTTGTTATAACTTGGGCCCTATTTACTAAGAAGACCAGTAATTTCTTGATGCTGCTTTAGCCTGACAGTCCATCCTATTATGAATTGTTTTTGAAATGTATTTTCCTGAGATAACAATAAAAATTGAAAATATGATATACTGCATTTTAATTAGCTGGAGTTAAGTGTCAAGGTGAACTAGAGTATTTAGGGAACTCATGAAGTCTTGGGAGTCCAAGATTTCCTCTTCTGCCTAAATCCAATCATTCATACCAATTAAGAAGAATTTTAAATCCTGCTACAATGGGATTGGTTATAACCCACATTTAGAGGAAAAGAAATTAAAAAACAAATTTTCTGACCCGTCAGAACAGTGTCATGCCACCCAGAGTATATTTTCAAAGCAAGTGACTTACTCCACCCATACACCTGACTCAATTAGGTGCCTTGATTATTATTTAGTGTTCACACATCTTTAAAGAAAAAATAAATAAAAGCAGAAAAAATAGGGCAAAAATCTTTTCTTCTCTTTGTTTTAGAAAAACTAGCTAATGATGGGGGGGGGGAACTTGAGTTAGTGTCTCTATCTAGATCATGTAAGAAAAAAAAACTTTTTCTATTAATTAAAACATAATATATGAAAACTTTAATAATATTAAAAGTTCTGATTTTGATGGGATAGGTATATGTACTAAATATTGCCAGGCCAATAAGTAAAATTACATACAAATGTTATAATGCTCCATACCAAAATTATTTAAAATGTTACAAAGAAAATATAAACAGAATATTTATACCAAAAATGGCAGAAAAAAGGATCAAATTTGTTATGCTTCAAGACTGACCCTACACCTCCATTCAAGAACGACTGCTGCTAGAATATACAATTGCAATTTTACACTATTCAATAAGCATTGTAAAGTGCATAATAAATTTGGATAATAAAAATTCTGGCACCTTACTGGTGTTGAGTTTAACCCCACCAAGCTTTGTAAGCTCCTGAGACCTCAATTTCCTCATTCAACAATGGTAATAAATACAATCTATGGGCCAGGCACCATGGCACACACCTGTAATCCCAGTGGCTCAGGGGTCTAAGGCAGGAGGCTCAAAAGTTCAAAGCCATCCTCAGCAAAAGCTAGGTGCTAAGCAACTCAGTGAGACCCTATCTCTAAATAAAATACAAAACAAGGCTTTGGATTTGGCTCAGTGGCCTAGTTAACCTGAATCCAATCCCTGGTACCCAAAATTAAAAAATAAAATAAAAAATCTATGGTATATATTATGTCTTCTTCATGTATCAGCTTTCATTATTATATGATGCAATAATTTATATTAGAGGAAAATAAAACCTAGAAGAATGTTATTGTCACAATTTCTATGTGAAGAAAGGCTTCCTGAATGATAGCTTCAAGGATCACTTTTTTAGAGACATGGTAACTCTCTGGATGAGAGTCACCAGAATGTATTTTTTAACAAATTCTGAATTTTTGAGAAATATTATCCCTTTAACTCAAAAATATTCTACATAATGTCTTTAATTTTCCATTTTCTATCAACACAATGTGCTTCATCTTGTAAAAAAGGTAAAGAATAACACAGAGATTGACTATTATGTTAATGTTTATATAATGACAACTCTAATATTTACTTCTTAAAGTAAAATTAAATGAAAATATATTACCACATCAAAAAATTAGAATGTAAGTGCTTTTATGTAATTGAGGTAAATAAAATAATGTCATGCACCTATATTATTAGAAATATTATTTTATCAAACTTAGAAAATGGCATTTGTTTCTGTATAAAAATGCCTTTGACAAATTGCCATTTTACAAAACTTAGAGTAACTAGAATCACTGGAAAGCAACTTTTGTCCAATATACAATGGTCTCCCAAATATCACAGAGAAGACCATGTCCCACATAATATTCTTTTCATAGCATCTTTCACATCTCTGTTTCTCAGACTGTAAATTAGAGGGTTTAGCATTGGTATTATAAGAGTGTAGAATACAGCTACAATCTTGTTTTGCTGTGGTGAGGAGATGGCCCCGGGCTGGGCGTACATGAAGAACACAGATCCATAGAATAAACTCACCACTGCAATATGGGAGCCACAGGTGGAGAAGGTCTTACGCCTTCCCTGGGTCGAGGGGATCTTGAGGACAGTGGAGAGGATGTACCCATAGGAAACCAGGATGATGGTGGTGGTGGTGATGATGATGACAGCAGAGAGCACGAACAGCACAATCTGATTCACAAAGGTGTCAACGCATGAGATCTTGATCAGGGCTGGGACATCACAGAAAAAGTGGTCTAGTCTGTTCTCTTGACAGAAACGCAAACTGAAGGTGAAACCTGTTTGTATCATGGAGTTGATGCATCCGCAGATGTAGGATCCTGTTACCAGCTGAACACAGACTTTCTGTGACATGTGCACAGGGTAAAGGAGAGGGGAGCAAATGGCTGAGAAGCGGTCAAATGCCATCACAGCCAGAAGGAAACCTTCAGCCGTGACAAACAAGGCAAAAAAGAAAAATTGGGCTGCGCAGCTATTGTATGAAATTTTCTTTTCAATGTTCAAGATGTTCGCTAAAGTTTTGGGAGCAATGACTGTGGAATAACAGACATCTAAAGAGGACAGGTTTCTAAGAAAGAAATACATAGGCGTTTGAAGTCTGGAGTCCATCTTAATGACTGCTATCATGCTGACATTTCCCACCACGATGACCACATAGATCACCAAGAACAGGAGGAATAAGAGGATCTGTAGCTCTGGAGGGGTTTTGAATCCCAACAGAATGAATTCAGTCACCTCGGAGGAGTTCCTACTCAGCTCATCCTTCAAAACTGAGATATGAACAGAACTGGAGGGATGTTAAATTGAAAGAAACGAGTGATCAAATGGTACCTCATGGAAGAAAAGTTGCTTTATCATATTGTTCCCAATATTTCATAAATCAACAATGAACATAAAAATTATATTACTATTGAAAGTAGTCTTAGTGAAGAGTTTAATTTAATAAACCTTTCCAAATATATTGATCTGCAAATAATGGTGACATAAATCTTAGTGGTACAACACTGCTAAAAACTATGGGTTTTACTTGTATTTCCTAAACACAAGAAAATCTTACTTTCATTTTCTTTCCTCTTTCCCTTCCCCTCTTCTCTCTTTCCTTCCTTGTCTTTAACTTTCTTCCTTCTTTACTCTTTTTGAATATAGGAATACAAGTGGAAAATGTTTAAAACTTGAGCAGAGCTATTTCTTTCTTTTTAGAACAAAGTTAATTACAAATGCAATCTTTTGCACGTGGATGTAGAACACACAGGACAAGCTAAGATTCCACAAATGAAAAGTACAAAAGAAAAAATGTATATTTAAATAAGCTTCCATTATATTTAGGATGTTTACTACTATTACTATAAAATATCCTTAAAATACACTGGAGGGATTGAGAAGGAAAAATATTTTAATTCTAATTTTACGAATGCATAAACTGAGATATGAAAAACAGATTTAAGTGACTTAGTGTTATATTAAGATTAAGCAGCATAGTAGTTTACTATTCAATGATCTATCATGAAATGGAAAGGGAAACTGACAATAAATTCAATAAATTACATACCATGAAAATGTCTTTTGTAATTGTATAAACTTATAAGTATGCTTATATAAACCATGATTGTAATGAATAGGCTAAATAGTAAACTTATAAAATGTATCTTATAATTTTTACTGCAATAATAATGTAGTAAAAATTTACTGTGGTTTCAGTAAAGCTGGCATGATTTTAAGGCGGCTTGGACTTTTGATCTAGATCCAATAGTCTGCCTTCTTGAAAACAAGTAAACATTATCAATATTGACCAATGAATTTTAGAAGAGAAAAGAAAAGTTAAAATTACCTCTGGCAGAGCATATTAACCACAGAACTGCATGTTTTCCCTAAATTCATAGTTCACATTAAGAAGATCCTGGTTTTGGCAGAAGTAATGAAAAAAATTAAGAAATGTAAAGCTTCCCATCTCTATCCCTCATTTAAAGAAAGGGTAGGTACAATAAGCAAATTAAATATGACATATTTTCAAGAATGAGATACTATTTCTACCTTGAAATACTACATTTATGTGAAATCAAGTATATTCACAAACAAAAACATGAAAAGAAAGAAGCAAACCTTTGTTTAGTAGGAAGTTTTTCTGCAACGGATTGCATTTCTTCACTGTTCAGAGCATGACTCAAACTTGCTAATATAAAAAATACTAGCAAAAATCGTGGCTTATCTCTTATTATTGTGTTTAAGTTTACTGTACTTTGTCATTGACTAAACTAACAAATAAACATGAAAAGGATCCTGAGAGAAATTCCCTCATGGGGAGGGAAAAACAGTATTGGGCAATCCCTCCACAAAATAATCACTGGGGATTAAAGTTCTCTCTCCTCAGTAATGTATTTTGTTCCATAATGCAGAAAGAAGAAAAGAAAGAGAGAGAAAATTATTAACTAGAAAACTTATCAGACCTTTGGAAAGTTATAATGGCTCTCTGGAGAACATGAGAATTAACCTCCTTACTAGAACAAAATAATAAAGCAAGCACAATTGGATGAGAAATTTGATTCTTCTATTTTCAAAATTTACACCAAAGTATATTGAAACTTGATGGATTATAATCCTTACTTTTAGTGACTCATTTCATACATGTATTGCAAATCTATCATGCTGTATTACAGGAAAACTAATAGAGATCATAAATAACAGTCAACAGAAGCAGTGAAATAAAAAATGGGAAAGTAACATAGAAGCTAGCAAGAGCAGACAGTCTTACCACCAACTGTGATTCAAGACACAAAAGTGTTATTGAAAAAGTCTAGAATCCTCTTAATTGTGAGAATCACAGTAGGGTTTGCCCACCAAATGACAAAAAGAGAGAGAGAGAAAACACTCCAAAGGGTAGAGTCAAAGAGAAAGAAATACCCTAACTTCCTACCTCCTCAACTGGATTTGTAGTGCAAAAGCAACCATAGCCAACAGGAAATGAGCAAGTGCTCATGAAAATTGAAGGGAGATCAGAAGAGTAGAAGAAAGGTACCAGGGGAAGGGATGACAGGAGGAAAAGGGGAGATGCTAGGGAACCATGTTGATCAAGTCATATTGTTTGCATGTATAAATATATAATAATAAATCCCACCATTATGTATAATTACAATGTACCAATAAAGAATACGGGATAAAAAAATGAATAAGAACATAGTTTGCTGCTACGCAGAATACACAAAGATTATGCAAATAGCATTTTGAGAAAAAAATAAATTGACATAAATTTTTTCAAGCCTTTCCACTATCAAATTGTGTGATTTCATAGAATTTTGATATTCTTGTTGTATTGGCTCCCTACTAATAACAGAATAAGTTTAATTTGTCTGTTGTAGTAAACATGTTAAAACACTATAAAATATTTTGTAATAACAGAATATTGTTCTACAGCAATATACAATGAGCAGATGGCAGATTATGAAAAAATTTATTACAAATACTGAGCTTTAGTGGAACAAACAGACCAAGAAGGTAGGTCGTTGCAGTATAATTGAATAAAACATAAATAGCTTATTCTTATTATTGGAAGATTCCTCAAATATTTACAGATCCAGTGTTTCTTAATTCTTTACGAATCATATTTATTCATTCATATGATAACATAATGCTATACAATTTTTTTGATGAGTGATTTTTTAAAAATTCTGCTGCAAAAGAAAAATGAATAATATAAGTAGTTCATAGTAATGGCACCCTAAAACAATTCTGCATCTCCTTATATGAATCAATGACAAAAAAAAATGTTACCATCTCAATTTGGAAACATTCAATACTCTTAGTTTTTAGAATTCTGTTTAATAAAACTAAATTTTTGCTATAATTGCTTCTATTGGTTTTTTGATGGATACTGTAGTACTAAATATATACTCTCACACTATTTGTGTTAGTAGTATATAATTTCATGTTAACTTTAGAAACCTTATAACCTAATAGGTGCATTATTCATATTGCCACTGTCTTTAAGCTACAATTGCAATATGTATATCTAGAGAAATTATAAACTCCAAAACACAGTTTTACAGTTTGGTCATTAAACAATCTTAAGAATTTCAAAAAAAATGAGAGAATTTTAAAAATTTATTCAGATTTTTAAAAAATTTCAGTGCTTTTCAAAATATCCTTAGAAATCCTATTTTATTCTGATAACATTTGCTTTTATCCAAAGTAAGAAAACCCATCAGCATTTCTTACAGCATAGATTTGGCATAATGCATTCTCTTAGCTTTTCTTTACATAAAAGTTCTTTATTTTGCCTTCAATTCTAAAGTGCACTTTTCCCATATAGAGCATTTTTGTTTGATCTTCTTTCTACCCATGTTTAAAAGGTTGTTCCATGGTCTCCAGCCCTTCATATTTTCTGATGAGAAGTCCACAGTTATTAGAATTGTTGTTCTCTAATAGCTATATTTAACATTTTCCTCTGGTATCATTCAAGAGTTTTCTTTTTTCTTTGGCAGTTTGCTTAAGAATCCCAGTTAAATGATAACCAAATAACAAATTATTTGATAAATGATGTGATATAAAAATGTACATTCCAGATTTTGCTATATTTCAATAACTTTTTTCTTCAGACATTTAGAAATACACAGTATAATGTTTAAAGTTGGGGTATACACATTCAAATAAAATTTTTAGATTATAAAAATGTGTTTTATATTTACCACATATGAACTATTTTCAGTTCCTTTCATCCCTTTATGTATATCCTAGTTCTAGGTTATATACATTTCATTCATCCTGAGGAACTTCCCTTAATGGTTCAGTCATGCTAGTCTAATGGTGACAGATACATTTTTTTTAGTTGTAGATGAACAAATATCTGTATTTTTAAAAAATATTTTTTAGTTGTAGATGGACACAATATCTTTATTTATTTTTTATGTGATTCTGAGGATCGAACTCAGCGCTTCATGCATGCTAGGAAAGTACTCAGTCATTGAGCTAAAACCCCAGCCCCAACATTTTGCTTTGTCTGCTTTCAAGATATTTTTTCTTTATCATTTGGTTTCCACAGTTTATAATGTGTCAAAGAATAAGTTTCTGTGAATTATCCTGTTTGGTTTGGGTTGAATTTATTGAATATTTTAGCTTTTGTCTTTTACCAAATTTGTAATGGACATTTTCAGTTGTCTGTTCTTTGCCTTTTTCCATGAAAATTCTAATTTTCCAATTTTGCTGTATGTCAAGTAATTTGGGATTATGTCCTGAACATGTCTACAGGATTTTTAGACTATGAGTGTTGCTTTCATCCTATAGAAGCTATTGACATTTTTATTTTACTAGAAACTTAATCTGAGTTTAGACCATGTGTTATGAAAAGCCTTCTGAAGATAGTGGTCTCAACGTAATTTCCACTTTCTGTGCGTTATGACACTACTTAGGTGTATCCCACATAACCAGTGAATCTTCTGAGATCAGGGTGGTTGACTTTCTCTTCAGATTTTTCATGTTTTTTTCTTATCATACCCATGCTCACACAGCTCAAAATGAAGGCCTGAAAAATCATAAACAACTTCATTCTTTCACATGCTTCTTCACTATCTCCCCAGTACTTTTCATTCCCTGGAGGTTCCCCTTTCCAGTTCTCCAGCCATTAAAATGGAGTTTGAATTGTCTCAATGTGTCACACATTTCCTGTGATTTTTGCCTTTTGTCCAGGATCAATCAGTATTGAATCCCCAATACTAGAGAAGCTGTTTTGGTGGATGAGGAAATAATTCTATCTTTTTGCTTATGTTTATTTAACCCCAGGATCATAACTATTAAGCTGTGTTCTTACATCATACTTCCAACGGTAGCCTCTTCTTATTAATTAATGATGTAAGGAGTCATTACAGCAGTATCAGGCAAAAGTTCCTTCAACCTTTCTAATATAATAAGACTCAATTCACCTTAATAAATATTTCCCTGATTGAAATACCTAAACTGCTTTATTTTCCCATATTAGCCAAATATTTTCCCATATTAACCAAGCATTTTAATCAAAAGAAGCTCTAGAGAAAATTCTATCAGAAAAAAAAATAATGTCAGAATAAGATTTTGCTGTGTTCATCCCTCTTAGGATGTAACATATTGAACAACTATGTATGCACAAAAATACCAACATAATAGTTAGGGAAACCAGGTCTCTCAGTTCAGTTAATTTTTTGCTACCATAACAGACTACTACAGCCTAGATAATTTATAATAAACAGAAATTATTTGATTAACAATTCTGGAGGCTAAGTCCAAGATCAAGGTGCCATCATCTGGTGAGAACTCATTGACTGAATCATCCCATGGCAGAAGATAGAAGGGCAAGAGAGAGAAAAGGAGGCTAAACTGACTCTTTTTTAATGCATTAATCCTACTCATGAGGATGGAGTCCTCATGCCCTAATCATCATCCAAGGCCACTTCACCCAGCCTTTTCTTTATTATTTTTAAGATTTGCTTTTTGTCATAAAATATGGTCTGTTTAAAAAGGTGCCCTGTATATCTAAGAAGAAACTGAATTTTAGTTATTGATGGAAGAAATATTCTGTAGCTATCTGTTAGGTCCATTTGATTAATAGCATTTTTAAAAAAATATTTATTTTTTTAGTTGTACACAATACCTTTGTTTTGTTTATTTATTTTTACATGGTGCTGAGGATCAAACCCAGGGCCTCACACATGCTAGATGAGCACTCTACCACTGAGCTACAACCCCAGCCCTGATTAACAGCTTTTTTTAGTTCTGAAAAGTCTTCATTTAATATGTCTGGATGACTTATGTATTGATGAGAGAGGTGTGTTGAAATCACCCATATTATTGTATCAGCATCTATTTGATTCTTTATATTGAGTAGTTTGTTTTATGTGTACAGGTACACATATATTGGGGCATAAATATTTATAATTATTATACTTGTTTGCTAGATAATTCCCTTGAACAAATAAAGTGAGCTTCTTTGTCTCTTGTGCTTAATTTTGACTTAGTGCCTACTTTATCAGATATGAGAGTAACTACTCCTACTTGTTTTTGGTCTCTCTATAATGGTATATCTTTTTCTAGCCTTTCACCTTCAACCTGCAGATGTCTTTGCCTGTAAGGTGAGTCTCTTTTATGCAACATATCATTGGGCCTTATTTTTTAATCTAATCTGCCAATCTATGTTGTTTATTGGAGAGTTTAGACCATTACATTTAGTGTTATTAGAGATGATTTTTATTTCCTGTCATTTTTATATCTTTAATACTTAGTTGAGACTTCATTCTCCTTTAATTGACTATTATTCTAGTGATATCCATCCATACACTAGTTATGATGTCTATTTTTAAATTCTTTAATTCTTCTGCATGAAACATTTTATTGAATAATTTTTAATGCTGGCTTAGTGGTTATAAATTCTTTTAGTTTATGATTATTATGGAATTTTTTTAAATTTCTTCTTCAGTTGTGAAGTATAGCTTTTCTGGTTATATGGCAACTTTATTTGTACCCATTACCTTTTTGGGTTTGGTATATATTATTCCAAGCCCTTCTGGCTTTTAGGATCTGGACTGAGTAATCAGTAAAAATTCTAAAGGCTTTCCTCTAAATGTGCTCTGCAATTTTCTATTGTAGCTTTTAGAATTCTATCCTTCTTAGGTACATTGGCCATTTTAATTATACTATGCCTTGAATGGATCTTTCTTGATCTTGCCTATTTGGATTTCTGTATACCTCTGATATTTGTATTTCCATCTTGTTTCTGAGGTTTAGAAATTTTTCTGACATTATTTTATTAAGAAAGTTTTACATTCCTTTAGTTTGTATTTCAATGACTTAGTCTATGCCAATAATTATTACAGTTGGGCTATTAATATCATACCAGTTTTCTTGAATATTTTGGTAATAGACTCTTAACATTTTTTCTTTATTGTTAACTTTATTTTTAAGACTATATACTTTGTCAGGGCCTTAAATCTTTCTTCTATGTGGTATAATTTATAATGATTCTTTCAGTCGAATTTTTAAATTGGTTTATTGAGTCTTCCATTTCCAGAATTTTATTTGGTTCTTTGTCAAAATATCTACCTCTTTTTGAAATTATCATTAATTTCTTATATTTTCTTATTAGTTTGTTTTCTACATCTTTTTTAGTTCACTGGACATTTTAACTATGAACTTTCTGCTTCTTTCTCGGCCATTTCTTCTGAAGTGGTGTCAATGGGATCAGTTGTTAAAGTGTTGTGGGCTGTTTGGGATGGTTTGTTCCTTTGCTTTTTCTTATTATCTGTATCTGTCCTCATTTACTGTGATGATTATCTCTTCTTTTTTAAGGAGAGTGTTATTTAGTGAGCTTCTTTCTCTTAAGTACCCAAGGCTAGGTAAATAACCAAGTATTGAGGCTCCTGCTCAATTGTATCCTCTGCTGTTCCCATCATCAGCCCTTTAGAGCTGCACTCCACTCTGTACACCATTGTTTAATCAACCAACCCCACTCCCACTAATGAACTTTCGGGTCCATTCCAATCGGCCATTAAAAACAAAGTTCACTCCACCTTGACAGCTGCAACCTGCAGAGAGGCCTCCCCAGTGCCAAGGTGTCCTGGGTGAATGTAAAGTGCTAATCCATTGCCTCTGAATATAATTGAAACAGAAAACAGGAAAATGGCAGCAAACCCTTCAGGACAAGATTTTCAAAACAAAAATAGAGTTGCAATCTTGGCAGAACTGGACAAAGAGAAACGAAAATTACTTATGCAGAACCAATCTTCAACAAATCATCCTGGAGCTAGCATTGCACTCTCCAGACCTGCTCTTAATAAGGACTTCCGGGATCATGCAGAACAGCAGCATATCACAGCCCAGCAGAAGGCAGCTTTGCAGCATGCTCATGCACATTCATCTGGATACTTCATAAAGCAAGACTCTGCTTTTGAAAATTTTATTCTTCCTGTTTTACCTCACCTTGGCCCAGAATGAATAAAACATCTGTAATGAAAATTACTTTCTAATACCCAATGCCAAAGCTCCTCTCATTCAGTGCTGTACACACTGTGACATTCAGAATTTTGGCGAACTTACATATTTTGTTTTTGCTTCTTAAAAAGAAAGGAATATGTAAGTAAAAGCAAAAAGAATTGGAGTGGGTGTCTAGGATGATGAAAAAACTGAAATACTCAATAAAATAGATTAAAACATAAATTACATAATTTTTGCTACATAGATTCACTATGGATGTCATTTCCATTGAATTAAGAAATTCTTATTTTGAGACAAACTAGAAAGTATCCACAGAAAGACCAAAGTAGTGAAAATTCTAGAAACCAGCTCAGATGAAACAGTTGAAGAATTCAATTAAATATTTATTGAACAAATGCAGAATAAATGAACTAAGGATGCAATAAACAACTTCAAATATTTGGGGATTGTCATATAAAGAATGAAGTCTTGTTTAGCATGTCTTCAAAAGGCCTGACGTGAACCACAGTATAAATATAAGCAAAAAATTGGATGGAGGAAAATTGGAACACTTATAACAATTGCGTTCTTCCCCAAACAAGGCACTGTACCCTTAATCTTCCCCTTCTTCCGAAAGGAGATGTCCAAACTTAATATTTAGGAACATCACATTCTCACATTAAGCCCTCCACTGCCAAAACTTAAGGTACTCACACTGTTGGAAGAAAACCAACACTAACAAACTGGCTTACTCAGAAAAAGATCTATTTGCTCCTAAGCTATATTTCTGTATCTGTTAATGATTCTCCATAGGTTGGGATAAAAGAAAACATTTTCCTAAAGAGGGTGAATCACAATCCCAGGAATTCAGGTTCTGGTCCTGGGCACGATACTGCTGCAGTCCAAGCGCATCACTGTGGCTATCAACCAGTGGTACAGATGGGTCTATGTGGCGGGAAAGCTCCATACTCTTCTATACAAAGCAGAAGAGCTTGAGTTATTATGAATCTCCAAGAAATATAAACTAACTGCATAATACTAATAGGCTCCAACCAAATTGTTAAATATTACAACATGAGAATTCTTTTAATAACTATATAGCATTGTGTGTATGTATATGTATGTATTTATATATATATATATATATATATATATATATATATATGTATAGTATTTAATTATATAGTAAGAATTCTGAGGTGCTTATAATCCATCCACTAAAATGAACATTTTACATTTCTATATTTGTCATTGTATAAGATTTGAATTGGACGCTGAACTCAATGGTGCATCAATTTTCAAGGAAAGCCACATAATCAGTCTGTCTGGCTAACTGCTGTTCATTGAGGATTGGTGGAACTGGGGCATCTCTGGTAAACAAATAAACCTGTTACAGGAAACATCCAGGGAATCTGCAACTGGCTTTCTGGGCGAACCATTCTCCTGACAGAGTCGGCTTGCCATCCTTTTTCTAATGTAACTTTCATAACCTCAAAAATCCTCAAGGAAGGCATGTCTCCTAGTAGCATGTCTAAGTGCTTCCATGATTGGCTGGTCTATGTGAGACCACCGGTGGATACTGGTGGTCATAGGTCATATAGATTCCAGAGAAATCTCTCTCCCAGATCCTCTGTCCTACTGACCAAATTCCTCAAAGTTCAGAATTTGCAGATTTGATAGCAGGTGGTATCCTTTTCCAAAGACATCTTGCATTATTCGTGTCATTGTGGAGCAAATACGAATCTAAAAGCTGACCATACACTGGGGGTGTAGCAATTCCTCCAGGAGACTCCAGCCCCTGGTTCTCGCACTGATTCAGCAACTTTTTGAAACTGAGAGCTCCTTCTGCCATCACTGCCCCTGGCATCTTCCCAGGTGGTCTTGCAGCCAACGGGCAGACTGCCAGACACCTTACTGCAGTGTAGACTTTAACCTATAAACATTTTTATAAATTTTACCTATAAACTTTCTTTTCAGTGCTTCTTTTTTCAGCATGCCATAAATTTTGGCATTTTTTTTTTGTTTTTTTGCTTTTCTCCAAATACTAATTTCCCTTTTTATTTTTATCTTATGCATTTGTTGCTCAAGAGTTGATTATTTTCATTTTCAATTTTTATGAATTTTTCCTTTCTTTTGTTCAGAAAATATACATGGCATTAGTTCAATCTTCTGAAATTTATTGTCTTATTTGTGACCTAACGAGTAATCTGTCCTGGGAAATGTTTTTTGCATGCTCTAGAAAGAGGTATAGATTTTTGTTATTGGGTGGAATGTTTTGACAATGTGTGGTAGGTCCATTTGCTCTACAGTGTTATTCTAAACCTTAGTGATTCTTTTTAAGAAGTTAGGTTTCTTTACTTTATTTATTTATTTTTTATGTGGTGCTGCAAGTCAAACCCAGTGCCCCATACGTGCTAGGCAAGCACTCTGCCACTGAGCCACAACCCTAGCCCTCAGTAATGATCTTGTGTCTAGATTTTTATTCATTATTAAAAGTGAGGTATTGAAGTCTCTTACTGTTTTTGTGATGTTCTTTTTTTCCTCCTTTCTTTTTGCAATTTTTGCCTCACATATCTATGTACGGAGATGTTGAGTACCCATATATTCATAATGGTTTTATCTTCCTGATGAATCGAACTTGTTTAATCCTCACACAGAATATACCACTTTTTTAGTTAAAATCCATTTTGTTTGATATTAAGTATGGCACTCCTGTTTTCTTTGGCTATAATTTACATGAAGTTACATGGATTATCTTTTTAACACCTTTTCTATTCTACCTATGTGTGTCCTCATGCTTAGTTGAGTGTTTTGTGGACAGCTGGCAAATGCCATTATTTCATTCTTCTTTATGACTGAGTAATATTTCATTGTGTATATATCACAGTTTTTTATCCATTCATTCATTGAAGGACACCAAAGTTGTTTCTATAATTTGGCTCTTGTGAGTTGTGTGACTATAAACATTGATGTGGTTGCATCACTGTGGTATGCTGTTTTAAATTCTCTTGGGTATAGACCAAGGATTGGGATAATTGGGTCAAATGGTGGTTCCATTCCAAGTTTTCTAAGGGATCTCCATGCTGCTTTCCATAGTGGCTGCACCAATTTGTAGCCCCACCAACAGTGTATCAGAGTACTTTTCTCCCCACGTCCTTGCCAATATTTATTGTTACTTGTATTCTTTATAATTCTCGTTCTGACAGCAGTGAGATGAAATCTCAGTGTAGTTGTAATTTGCATTTCTCTAATTGCTAGAGAAGTTGAACATTTTTATATATTTTTGACCATTCATATTTCTACTTCTGTAAAGTATTTATTCAATTTCTTTGCCCATTAATTTATTAGGTTATTTATTTTTCTTGTGTTAAGTTCTTTGAATTCTTTGTATAACCTGGAGAATAATGCTCTATCTGAGGTACAGTGGTAAAGATTTTATCCAATTCTGTAGAATCTCTATTCATATCTCTATTTCCTTTGCTGTGAAGAAGCTTTTCAGTTTGATATCATTCAATTTACTGATTCTTGGTGTTACTTGTGCTTTTAGAGTCTTATTGAGGAAGTCACTTTTGAAGCCAACATGATGGAGATTTGGTCCTACTTTTTCTTCTAGAAGGCACAGGGTCTCTGGTTGAATGCCCAGGTCCTTTATCTACTAAGAGTTGAGTTTTGTGCAGGGTGAGAGAGAGGGATTCAATTTCATTCTAATTCATATGGATTTTTAGTTTTCCCTGCACCATTTGTTGAAGAGGCTATCTTGTCTCCAAAGTTTGTTTATAGTGTCTTTGTCTAGGATAAAATAACTGTAATTATATGAGTGTGTCTCTGTATTTTCTGTTCCATTCCTTTGGTCTGTTTTGGTGCCAATTCCAAGCCATTTTTGTTGATATACCTCTGTAGAATATGTTAAGGTCTGGTATTGTGATGCCTCCTACAACATTTTTCTTGCTAAGGATTGCTTTGATTATGTTATACTGGGTCTCTTGTTTTTCCAAATGAACTTTATGATATTTTTTTCAACTTTATGAAGAAATTCATTGGGATCTTAATAGGAATAGCATGAAATCTGTATAGTGCTTTTGGACGTATGGCATTTTGATAATATTAATACTACCTATCAGGAACATGAGAGATATTTTCCATTTTTTTGAGGTCTAATTCAATTTCCTTCCCTAGTGTTCTGTAATTTTCAAGAGAGAGGTCTTTCACCTCTGTTGTTAGATTGATTCCCAAATGTCTTTTTTTTTTTGAGGCTATTGTAAAGGGGATAGTTTTTTTTTAATTTTTTTTATTGGTTGTTCACAACATTACAAAGCTCTTGACATATCATATTTCATACATTAGATTGAAGTGGGTTATGAACCCCCAATTTTACCCCAAATGCAGATTGCAGAATCACGTCGGTTACACATCCACAATTTTACATAATGCGCTATTAGTAATTGTTCTATTCTGCTACCTTTCCTAACCCCTACTATCCCCCCTCCCCTCCCCTCCCAACTTCTCTCTCTACCCCATCTACTGTAGTTCATTTCTCTCTTTGTTTATTTTCCCATTCCCCTCACAACCTCTTATATGTAATTTTGTTTAGCAATGAGGGTCTCCCTTCATTTCCATGCAATTTCCCTTTTCTCTCCCTTTCCCTCCCATCTCATGTCTCTGTTTAATGTTAATCTTTTCTTCCTACTCTTCCTCCCTGCTCTGTTCATAGTTGCTCTCATTATATCAAAGAAGACATTTGGTATTTGTTTTTTAGGGATTGGCTAGCTTCACTAAGCATAATCTGCTCTAGTGCCATCCATTTCCCTGAAAATTCTATGATTTTGTCATTTTTTATTGCTGCATAGTACTCCATTGTGTATAGATGCCACATTTTTTTTATCCATTCATCTATTGAAGGGCATCTGGGTTGGTTCCACAGTCTAGCTATTGTGAATTGTGCTGCTATGAACATCGATGTGGCAGTATCCCTGTAGCATGCTCTTTTAAGGTCTTCAAGGAATAGTCCGAGAAGGGCAATAGCAGGGTCAAATGGTGGTTCCATTCCCAGCTTTCCCAGGAATCTCCAAACTGCTTTCCAAATTGGCCGCACCAATTTGCAGTCCCACCAGCAATGTACAAGTGTACCCTTTTCTCCACATCCTCGCCAGCACTTGTTGTTTGACTTCATAGTGGCTGCCAATCTTACTGGAGTGAGATGGTATCTTAGGGTGGTTTTGATTTGCATTTCTCTGACTGCTAGAGATGGAGAGCATTTTTTCATGTACTTGTTGATTGATTGTATATCCTCCTCTGAGAAGTGTCTGTTCAGGTCCTTGGCCCATTTGTCGATTGGGTTATTTGTTATCTTATTGTCTAATTTTTTGAGTTCTTTGTATACTCTGGATATTAGGGCTCTATCTGAAGTGTGAGGCGTAAAAATTTGTTCCCAGGATGTAGGCTCCCTATTTACCTCTCTTATTGTTTCTTTTGCTGAGAAAAAGCTTTTAAGTTTAATTAAGTCCCATTTGTTGATTCTAGTTGTTAACTCTTGTGCTATGGGTGTCCTATTAAGGAATTTGGAGCCCGACCCCACAATCTGTAGATCGGAGCCAACTTTTTCTTCTATCAGACACAGAGTTTCTGATTTGATATCAAGCTCCTTGATCCATTTTGAGTTAACTTTTGTGCATGGCGAGAGAAAGGGATTCAGTTTCATTTTGTTGCATATGGATTTCCAGTTTTCCCAACACCATTTGTTGAAGATGCTATCCTTCCTCCATTGCATGCTTATAGCCCCCTTATCAAATATAAGATAGTTGTAACTTTGTGGATTAGTCTCTGTGTCCTCTATTTTATACCATTGGTCCACCCGCCTGTTTTGGTACCAGTACCATGCTGTTTTTGTCACTATTGCTCTATAATATAGTTTGAAATCTGGTATCGCTATACCGCCTGATTCACCCTTTCTGCTTAGAATTGCTTTTGCTATTCTGGGTCTTTTATTTTTCCATATGAATTTCATGATGGCTTTATCAATTTCTACAAGAAATGCCGTTGGGATTTTGATTGGCATTGCATTAAATCTATAGAGAACTTTTGGTAATATCGCCATTTTGATGATGTTAGTTCTGCCTATCCATGAACAGGGTATATTTTTCCATCTTCTAAGATCTTCTTCTACTTCTCTCTTTAGGGTTCTGTAGTTTTCATTGTATAAATCTTTCACCTCTTTTGTTAGGTTGATTCCCAAGTATTTTATTTTTTTTTTGAGGATATTGTGAATGGAGTGTTTTTCCTCATTTCCATTTCAGAAGTTTTATCGCTGATATACAGAAATGCCTTTGATTTATGCGTGTTGATTTTATATCCTGCCACTTTGCTGAATTCATTTATTAGTTCTAGTAGTTTCTTTGTAGACCCTTTTGGGTCTTCTAGGTATAGAATCATGTCATCTGCAAATAGTGATAATTTAAGTTCTTCTTTTCCAATTTTTATGCCTTTAATTTCTTTCATCTGTCTAATTGCTCTGGCCAGTGTTTCGAGAACTATGTTGAATAGAAGTGGAGATAGAGGGCATCCCTGTCTTGTTCTGGATTTTAGAGGGAATGCCTTCAACTTTTGTCCATTCAGAATGATGCTAGCCTGAGGCTTAGCATAGATAGCTTTTACAATGTCAAGGTAAGTTCCTGTTATCCCTAGTTTTTCTAATGTTTTGAACATAAACGCATGCTGTACTTTGTCGAATGCTTTCTCTGCATCTATCGAGATGATCATATGGTTCTTATCTTTAAGTCTATTGATGTGGTGAATAACATTTATTGATTTCCGTATGTTGAACCATCCTTGCATCCCAGGGATGAATCCTACTTGATCATGGTGCACTATTTTTTTGATGTGTTTTTGTATTCGATTTGCCAGAATTTTATTGAGGATTTTTGCATCTAGGTTCATTAGAGATATTGGTCTGTAGTTTTCTTTCTTTGAGGTGTCTTTTTCTGGTTTCGGGATCAGGGTGATGTTGGCCTCATAGAATGAATTTGGAAGGGCTCCCTCTTTTTCTATTTCCTGAAATAACTTGAAAAGTATTGGTATTAATTCTACTTTAAAGGTTTTGTAAAACTCCGCTGTATACCCATCCGGTCCTGGGCTTTTCTTGGTTGGTAGTATTTTGATGGCTTCTTCAATTTCATCCATTGATATTGGTCTGTTCAGATTGTGTGTATCCTCCTGACTCAGTCTGGGCAAATCATATGACTTAAGAAATTTATCGATGTTTTCACTATCCTCTATTTTATTGGAATATAGGGTTTCAAAATAATTTCTAATTGTCTTCTGTATTTCTGTAGCATCTGTTGTGGTATTGCCTTTTTCATCCCGTATGTTAGTAAATTGAGTTCTCTCTCTTCTTCTCTTCATTAGCATGGCTAAGGGTCTGTCGATCTTATTTATTTTTTCAAAGAACCAACTTTTAGTTTTGTTAATTTTTTCAATAGTTTCTTTTGTTTCAATTTAATTGATTTCCGCTCTGATTTTAATTATTTCTTGCCTTCTGCTACATTTGCTGTTGTTTTGCTCTTCCTTTTCTAGGGCTTTGAGTTGGAGTGTGAGCTCATTTATTTGTTGGTTTCTTCTTTTTTTGAGGAATGACCACCAGGCGATGAATTTTCCTCTTAAAACTGCTTTCATTGTGTCCCATAGATTCCGATATGTTGTGTCTGTATTTTCGTTTATCTCTAAGAATTTTTTGATTTCCTCCTTTATGTCTTCTGTAACCCATTGATCATTCAGTAATATATTGTTCATTTTCCATGTGATGTAGGATTTTTCCTTCCTTCTTTTATCATTGATTTCCAGTTTCATTCCATTATGATCAGATAAAATGCATGGTATTATCTCCACCCCTTTATATTTACTGAGGGTTGCCCTATGGCATAATATATGGTCTATTTTTGAGAAGGATTCATGTGCTGCTGAGAAAAAAGTATATCCATTTGATGATGGTTGATATATTCTATATAAGTCAGTTAAGTCTAGGTTATTGATTGTGGTATTGAGTTCTATAGTTTCTTTATTCAACTTTTGTTTGGAGGATCTGTCCAATGGTGAGAGAGGTGTGTTGAAGTCTCCCATAATTATTGTGTTGTGGTCTATTTGATTCTTGAATTTGAGGAGAATTTGTTTTATGAATGTCGCAGCACCATTATTTGGTGCGTAAATATTGATAATTGTTATGTCTTGTTGGTGAATGGTTCCTTTTAACAGTATATAATGACCTTCTTTATCCCTTTTGATTAACTTAGTCTTGAAGTCGATTTTATTCGATATGAGGATGGCCACCCCTGCTTGCTTGCGAGGACCGTGTGTGTGGTATATTTTTTCCCATCCTTTCACCTTCAGCCTGTGTATGTCTTTTCCAATCAGATGTGTCTCCTGGAGGCAGCATATTGTTGGATTTGTTTTTTTAATCCATGATACCAGCCTATGTCGCTTTATTGGAGAGTTTAAGCCATTAACATTCAGAGTTACTATTGATATGTGGTTTGAACTTCCATCCATGTTTGATTGTTTATCCTTTTTTTAAAAAAATTTTTTAGTTTGTTTCTCCATGATTGTCTTTCCCCTCGCCCTCTGTCTTTACTGAGGCACTTCCCACTGATGGTTTTGGTTATTGTTTTTCATTTCTTCTTCTTGTAGTGTTTTGCTCAAAATGCTTTGCAATGCTGGTTTTCTGGCTGCAAATTCTTTTAACTTTTGTTTATCATGAAAGATTTTTATTTCGTTGTCATACCTGAAGCTTAATTTTGCTGGATACAGAATTCTTGGTTGGCATCCATTGTCTTTCAGTGTTTGAAATACATTGTTCCATGACCTTCTTGCTTTCAGTGTCTGTGATGAAAAATCCGTTGTTAACCCTATTGGTTTACCCCTAAATGTAATCTGTCTCCTTTCTCTTGTTGCTTTTAATATTTTCTCTTTGTTCTGTATATTGGATATCTTCATAACAATGTGTCTTGGCGTTGGTCTACTGTGATTTTGTGTGCTCGGTGTCCTGTATGCATCTTCAATTTGTATATCTGTTTCCTTTTTTATTTCTGGAAAGCTTTCTGTAATTATTTCATTCAGCAGGTTTCTCATTCCCTTGGTTTGAATCTCTGTACCTTCTTCTATCCCAATGACTCGTAAGTTTGGTTTCTTCATGTTATCCCATAACTCTTGGATGTTTTTCTCATGATTTTTTACCAGCCTTTCTGAGTTGGCTAGACTCTTTTCAAGATGGTATATTTTGTCTTCATTATCTGACTTCTGGTTTCTACTTGCTCCACTCTGTTAGTGATACTCTCAATTGAGTTTTTAATTTGGTTTATTGTTTCCTTCATTTCTAGAATTATTGTTTGATTATTTTTTATAATCTCTATCTCCTGATAAAGATGCTTAACTTCTTCTTTTATCTGTTTATGAAATTCATTCTCAATGTGTTCTTTCGCTGCTTGGATTTGCTGTCTTGTATCGTCTTTAAGGTTCCATTCCATCTGTCTAAGGTGTTCCTTGAGTTCTTTATATGACCATTTTTCTGATGACTCTAGGTCCTCCTGAATATTTAGGCTGTCCTGCATTGTTTGTACTCCTTTTCTTCCTTGTTTTTTGAAGCTGCTCATGTTACTTCTTGTTCTGTTTGACTGCTGAGTTACTGTTTACTCCTGTAAATTAATTTGATGTTTGGGAGGAAAGGTATTTGCAGGGAAGGGAAGAAGTCTCTAAAGAGAATGAGAGTAGGCAGATAGAATTCAAGGAAAGGGGGGATAAGAAAAATGAAAAGACTAAAGAAGAAAAAAATAGGAACTAAAAAAGAAAAAAATTAACAAAAAAAACAAAAAATAAAATAAAATAATAATAATTAAAAAAAATTTAAATTAAAATTAGTAGAAAAAAAATTAAAAAAAATATTTTGTAAAAAAAAATTAATAAAACAACAAGAAAGAAAAAAATGAGAATGAATGAAAAACCCAAATCAAAAAAAAAGAAAAAAGAAAAAAAAAAACCTAATAAATGCCTTCTTAGAGTTTGATTAACTTCTCTTCCAGTAGATGGCGCTGTGCCCACCGGGTCAAGTTTCTCCTGTCAATACACGGGAACCAATCACTGTGCAGCAGCTGCTCCCAGACTGGGCGAGTCTCCAATCCTGAGTGCCTAGGGCCTCCTCTTGTGTCTAGTCACTTCCCACTTTTTCTTTAGCCAGACCCCTCTCACCACAATACTGGCTACACGCCAGGTCTGCTGCTCCCAGGAGCCCTGTTTTCATGAATGACTGGGCACACTCTTCCAGTTTGCCATTCCCTCAGACCTTAAGTTTGTAGAGCTTGGGGCTGAGAATCCTCAGCGGATTTTACTTTCCCTCCGGTATCCACTTCCCCGTAGCTGGTGCAAGAGACCTCAGCAGTCAGCCCTGGTGGGAGCGGTAGTTCCGCGCCGCGGGTCCGCACCACCTCTGATTCCCTCGGGCTGGCTGTAGCACTCACGGGAGAGCTGGGAGGGGCCCTTACGGGAGAGCTGGGAGGGGCCCTTAAGGTTTTCCGGATGTGTGGAGAGGGAAGGCTATGGGATCACACACCTTTAGCTGCCGGTTTCAACGAAGTTATCTCCTCCGCAGCAGTCTGATGACGTCGTTTCCCTTTGCCGGGCGACCAATTCAACGGGTGGGTCCTTCTCTCCCAAGCCCCGTTTCAAACCTGTGGCCACTACTTATGAAGGCTCGGTAGGCATTTACCTTCGTATGATGAGAAGGGCTGACCAGTTGTTTCAGCCGGATGAATTAATGCCGAGTCATAGTTGTTTGTCTGCGGGAAGCAGGTGACCGGGAGTTTGAATTCAGCGGATCAGGGCTCAGTGCGTGTTCTCGGATCACTTGGATTTTAAATTGTCACTCATCTTATCAGCTGTTTCATTTAATTTGGCAGCTCATTCGCACGGTGAAGAGTCTGCTCTATGGTGCTCCGCGGGAGGCAGCGGCGGCTGCAGCGGCCTTCGGAACCCCCGGGGAGGGGGTGTGGGTTGGGGGAGGGGAGGCGGCGCCTCGGGGCCGCGCCGGCCAGGTACCGGACACGCGGGAGAGCGGGCGGGGTGGGGGAAAGAAATTGAGATCTAGATTTAGAGACTGAGATTGGGAGGAGAGACAGCTGGGGAGAAGCAAGGCGGAGAGGCGGAGAGGAGAAGGAGATGGGGCCGATAGAGTCGTGCAGCTGGGGCTGCAGCCTTACTGCTCGCGCTGAGGTCGTGATGGACTCCCTGAGGGGGATAGTTTTTGTGATTTCTCTTTCAACTGGTACATCATCAGGGTATAGAAATGAAATTGATTTATTAGTGTTGATTCTATATTCTGCTACTTTGCTGAATTTGTTTTTGGCTTCTAGAAGCTTTCTAGTAGAGATTTTGGGTCTTCTAAATATAGAATCATGTCATCAGCAAATAAGGATAGTTTGAGCTCTTTTTTACCCCTATTTGAATCCCTTTAATTTCTTTTCTTTTTGTCTAATTGCTCTGGCTAGGGTTTTGAGGACTATGTTGAATAGGAGCAATGAAAGGGGGCATCCTTGCCTGTTTCTGTTTTTAAAGGGAATTATTTCAATCTTTTTCCATTTAGAATGATGTTGCCTTGAGTTTAGTGTATACAGCTTTTACAATGTTGAGGCATGTTCCTACTATCCCTAGTTTTTCTAATGTTTTGAGTATGAAGGGATGTTGTATTTTATCAAATGATTTTTCTGCATCTATTGAGATAATCATGTGATTCTTGTCTTTAAGTCTTTTGATGTGGTTTATTACATTTTGCTGATTTCTGTATGTTGAATCAAACTTGCATCCTGTAATGAAGCATTATCTCTTTGATATATTTTATATGCATTTTGTCAAGATTTTATTGAGAATTTTTGCATCAATGTTCATCAGGGATATTGGTCTGAAGCTCTCTTTCTTTGATGTCTCTTTTTCTGGTTTTGATATCAGGTGATACTCGCTTTATAAAATTAGTTTGGAAGGGGTCCCTCCTTTTCTATTTCATGGAATAATTTGAGGAGTATTGGTATAAGCTCTTCTTTGAAGATCTTATAGAACTCAGCTGGGAATCCATCTCACCCTGGGAGTTTTCTTGGTTGGTAAATTTCTGATGTCATCCTCAGTTTCATTGCCTGAAATTGATATATTTAAATTTTCTATGTCCCCTTTACTCAATTTGGGTAGGTAATATCTCTAGAAATTTTTCAATTTCTTCAAGATTTTACATTTTATTGGAGTATAAATTTTCAAAGTAGTGTCTGATTATCATCTGTATTTCAGTGGAGTCCACGGTGATACTTCATTTGTCATCATGAATTTTAGTAATTGCGTTTTCTCTCTGTTAGCTAACCAACTTTTTGTTTCACTGATTTCTTGAGTTGTTTTTTGTTGTTGTTGTTGTTGTTGTTTCAATTTTATCTCTGATTTATATATTTCCTGTCTTCTATTGCTTTTGGTGCTTGTTCTTTCTTCTTTTTCTAGGGTTCTGGGTGTAAAGTTAGGTTATTTATTAGGTGATTTTATGTTCTTTTAATGAATGAGCTCAATGCACTGAACTTTCCTCTTAGAACTGCCTTCATGTGTCCTAAAGGTTTTGATGGGTTGTGTCACTATTCTCATGTACATCTAAGTATTTTTTATTTCATTTCTGATTTCTTCATTGGTCATTCAATAGTGTATTACTTAGTCTCCAGGTGTTCTAATAGCTTCTGTTTTTTTTTAAATTTTATTATTGATTCCTAATTTCAGCCCATTATGATCTGATAGAATGCAAGGTATTCTCTCTCTCTCTCTCTCTCTCTCTCTCTCTCTCTCTCTCTCTCTCTCGGTTATATGGCTTCTTTATTTAGTTTTTTTTTTTTATTTGAAGACCTATCAACTGGTGAGAGAGGTATATTGAAGTCACCCAGTATTGTTGTGTTGTGATCTATTTGATTCTTGAAATCATGAGGGTTTTTTTTTAATGTATGTAGATGCTTCATTGTTTGGGGCATAAATATTTAACATTGTTATGTCTTGTTGATGTATGAGTTCCTTTAAGAAGTATGAAGTGTCCTTATTTGTCTCTTCTGATTAATTTTGACTTGAGGTCCACTTTATCAGATATGAGGATAGAAAGCCCTGCTTATTTGTAAAATCTATGTGAATGGTAAGTTTTTTCATACCCTTTTGCCTTCAGCCTGCAGATGTCTTTGCCTATGAGGTGAATCTCTTGGAGATGGTATAGAGTTGGTTCTAGTTTTTTAATCCAGTCTGCAAGTCTATGTCTTTTGATTGACGAGTTTAGATCATTTGCAATCAATATTATTATTGATAAATGGTTATTGTTCCCTGTCATTTGGAATTCTTTCTGGTTTTTAATTTAAAATTGCTTTTTTTGATTGACTATTATTTTAGTGTAGTTCCTCCCACGGCTGGTTTTCACTTTTATTTTTCATTTTCTCTTCATGAAATATTTTAATGAGTATGTTTTGTAGTGCAGGCTTTCAATTTGTGAATTCTTTTAACATGTTTATCATGGAAGTTTTTTATTTCATTGTCAAATCTGAAGCTTGGTTTTGCAGGGTATTGTATTCTTGTTTGGTTTCCATTTTCTTTCAGAAATATATTATTCTAAGACCTCCTAAATTTAAGGGTCTAGGTTGAAAGTTCAGGTGAGATCCAAATTGATTTCTCTCTGTTACTTGACTTTTTTCATGGGAAGCCTTTGGAAGTCTATCCTTATTCAGTATATTAGTCATCTTCATAATAATGTGCTTTGGTGTGGGTTTGTTGTAATTTTGTATATTTGGGGTTCTGTAAGTTTCTTGTATTTAACATTCCATTTCATTCTTTTTTTTGGGGGGAGATATATTTTTTTAATTGATTGTTCAAAACATTACAGAGCTCATGATATATCATCTTTCATACATTTGACTCAATTGTGTTTTGAACTCCCATTTTTACCCCAAATACAAATTGCAGAATCACATCGGTTACACACTCACATTTTTACATAATGGCATATTAGTGACTGTTCTATTCTGCTACCATTCCTATTCCCTACTATCCCCCCTCCCCTCCCCTCCCCTCCCATCTTCCCTCTCTACCTCCTCTGCTATTGTTCGATTCTCTCCCCTTATTTTTCCCTCTCCCTTGCCCCTCACAACCTCTAATAATTTTGTGTATCATTGAAGGTCTCCTACCATTTCCATATGCTTTCCCTTCTCTCTCCCTTTCTCTCCCCCCATTCGTCTTTGTTTACTGTTAATCTTTCCCTCATGCTGTTCCTTCCTGTTCTGTTCTTAGTTGCTCTCTTTATATCAAAGAAGACATTTGGCATTTGTTTTTTAGGGATTGGCTAGCTTCACTTAGCATAATCTGCTTTAATGCCATCCATTTCCCTGAAAATTCTATGATTTTGTCATTTCTTAGTGCTGCATAATACTCCATTGTGTATAGATGCCACATTTTTTAATCCATTCATCTATTGAAGGACATCTAGGTTGGTTCCACAGTCTAGCTATTGTGAATTGTGCCACTATGATCATTGATGTGGCAGAATCCCTATAGTACGCTCTTTTGAGGTCCTCAGGGAATAGTCCGAGAAGGGCGATAGCTGGGTCAAATGGTGGATCCATTCCCAGCTTTCCTAGGAATCTCCATACTGCTTTCCAAATTGGCCTCACCAATTTGCAGTCCCACCAGCAGTGTACAAGTGTACCCTTTTCCCCACATCCTCGCCAACACTTATTGTTGTTTGACTTCATAATGGCTGCCAATCTTACAGGAGTGAGATGGTATCTTAGGGTAGTTTTGATTTGCATTTCTCTGATTGCTAGAGATGGTGAGCATTTTTTCATGTACTTGTTGATTGATTGTATGTCCTCCTCTGAGAAGTGTCTGTTCAGGTCCTTGGCCCATTTGTTGATTGGGTTATTTGTTATCTTATTGTTTAATTTTTTAAGTTCTTTGTATATTCTGGATATTAGGGCTCTATCTGAGGTGTGAGGGGTAAAAACTTTTTCCCAGGATGTAGGCTCTCTATTTACCTCTTTTATTGTTTCTCTTGCTGAGAAAAAACTTTTTAGTTTAAGTAAGTCCCATTTGTTTATTCTTGTTATTAACTCTTGGGCTATGGGCGTCCTATTAAGGAATTTGGAGCCCGACCCCACAATATGTAGATCGTATATACTGTTAAAAGGAACCTTCTACCAACAAGACATAACAATTATCAATTTGTATTCACCAAACAATGGAGCTGCAACGTTCATAAAACAAACTCTCCTCAAGTTCAAGAGTCAAATAGACCACAACACAATAATTATGGGTGACTTCAACACACCGCTCTCGCCATTAGACAGATCCCCTAGACAAAAACTGAATAAAGAAACTATAGAACTCAACAGCACAATCAATAACCTAGACTTAACCGACATATATAGAATATATCAACCATCATCAAGTGGATACACGTTCTTCTCAGCAGCACATGGATCCTACTCAAAGATAGACCATATATTATGCCATAAGGCAACTCTTAGTAAATATAAAGGGGTGGAGATAATACCTTGCACCATATCAGATCATAATGCAGTGAAATTGGAAATCAATGATAAAAGAAGGAAGGAAAAATCCTACATCACATGGAAAATGAACAATATGTTACTGAATGATCAATGGGTTACAGAAGACATAAAGGAGGAGATAAAAAAATTCTTAGAGACAAATGATAATACAGACACAACATACCAGAATCTATGGGACACAATGAAAGCAGTTTTAAGAGGGAAATTCATTTCTTGGAGTTCTTTCCTCAAAAGAAGAAAAAACCAACAAATAAATGAACTCACACTACACCTCAAAAACCTAGAAAAGGAAGAGCAAAACAACAGCAAATGTAGTAGAAGACAAGAAATAATTAAAATTAGAGCATAAATCAACGAAATTGAAACAAAAAAAACCATTGAAAAAATTGATAAAACTAAAAGTTGGCTCTTTGAAAAAATAAATAAGATAGACAGGCCCTTAGCCATGCTAACAAAGAGAAGAAGAGAGAGAACTCAAATTACCAACATACGGGATGAAAAAGGCAATATCACAACAGACACTACAGAAATACAGAAGATAATTAGAAAGTATTTTGAAACCCTATATTCCAATAAAATAGAAGATAGTGAAGATATCGATAAATTTCTTAAGTCATATGATCTGCCCAGATTGAGACAGGAAGACACACACAATTTAAACAGACCAATAACAAAGTAAGAAATAGAAGAAGCCATAAAAAGACTACCAACCAAGAAAAACCTTGGACCGGATGGGTATACAGCGGAGTTCTACAAAACCTTCAAAGAATTAATACCAATACTTTTCAAGCTATTTCAAGAAATAGAAAAAGAAGTAGCTCTTCCAAATTCATTCTATGAGGCCAACATCACTCTGGTCCCGAAACCAGACAAAGACACTTCAAAGAAAGAAAACTACAGACCAATATCTCTAATGAACTTGGATGCAAAAATTCTCAATAAAATTCTGTCGAATCAAATACAAAAGCATATCAAAAAACTTGTGCACCATGATCCATTTCATTCTTAATGTCTGGGAAATTTTCAGACATTATTTCAATGAAAAGATTATGTATTCCTTTGGTTTGTATCTCTGAGCCTTCATCTATCCTGATAAATCTTACGTTTGGTCTTTTTGTATTATCCCATACTTCTTGGAGGTTCAGTTCAAGGTCTCTTAACATATTTTATCCATGCTCAATTTTATTTTCAAGATCATATATTTTATCTTCTTTGACTGAGCTTTCTTCCAGGTGGTCTAGTCTGCTGGTGATACTTTCCAATGAATGTTTTATTTGATATATTGATTCTTCATTTTCAGGACTTCATTTATTTGTTTGTTTGTTTGTTTTCAAAATCTCTCTTTATTGAAGTGATCGTTGTTACCTGTATTTTCTCCATTACATTGTCCTTTACCTCACAAATCAGTATAACCATGAACATTCTAAACTCCTTCTCCAAATTTTCTTTCACTCTACTGTTGATAGATTCTGTTTTTGACTTATTTTGGTTTATTTGAGGTGATTTCCCTTGTTTTTTCATGATGTTTGTGTGTCTACCATCTAATAGATATTTTGAGACTGTAGGATTTCTACCTTGTGGAATTATAGAGTCCCTAAAGATTTCTTGTACCTCACAGTTTAGGGGGAGTCAGATAGTAACAGAAACAGATGCAAACAATTTACAGCATTATATAAAATAGCTCTTGCACTGAAATCTACAATCTTGATTGTTACAATACTCAGAAATAATATGATCAGTTATTGCCCATTGTAAAAACAGTTAATTTACATAGGGTTTCCAATTTCATGTGATGACCAGAGATAGAACAGAAGTGACATATAATGGGAAAATTATGAGGAGAAACAAAAATATAGGTTAATTTAAAAAAAATGGAAGAGAGAACAATAGAGGTTTGCTCTTTGCAGAGAAAAAGAAAAAGAGAGTTGAAGGAAAACAATAAGTGATAAAAAGGAAATAATAACAGAACATTTTTTAAAAAATTAAAAGAAAGATAAAAGAAAAATATACACAATAGAAATAAAGGTTTAAAAAAGTAAAATCTATATACACTAATCAAACATCTTAGTATTTGAAATATTTATCCATTAAAAATAAATGCCTTCAAATAAAATGGTGGAAATGAAAAAAATGAGGATATAAGAATACATACAAGAATCCAGTTAAACATAATTTTTCAACAGGAAAAGAAAAAGAGATGGGGTTGCAGAAAAAAGGTTTGTAGATTTAAGAGGTGAGTGGGGCATATTCAGGGGTGACATAGTATGTGTTTTAAGAGGAGAAAACCTTAAAAAATATTTTAAAAACAAGAATTTTAACAATAGAAGTAAAAGAGTTAAAGGAAGAGTGAGAGGGTGAGCAATAGAGTCTGGCTGTTGGCAAGAAAAAGAGAGAAGTAAAAACAAAGGAAAACTGACTTATGAGAGGGTTAATAGGAAGTCAACCCAAAAATGTGCTACTCAAAGAACTAATATTCCAGAAAAAATACAGAGCACAAAAAAGAAAAGAAAAAAAGCTTCCTTAAGGAAATGTTAAAAGCCAAAAAGAACAACAGAGACAAATATATATGTGTACAAATGCATAACTGTCCATCATTTGTTAATCAATACACATTCAAAAACAAATCAAATCTTAACAAAATAAAATAGCAAAATAGTCAATGAAAGGTTTCATTTATTTTTTTGCCCGATTTCTGTGCCAACTGCCTTTCTGTTCTCAGCTTCCCTTCTCAGTGGGATGGTGTAAAGAGCTCTGGAATATGCTGACAGTCTGATTTCCTGAGTTTTGTTTGGAATTTGCACAATGTATTACTGCAAGTGAAGCTCTCAGGGGCGGGGATTTGGTCTGTATTTCTCAGATGTGTTTTATGAGGAGCTTTGGGGGCATTAATAAATCAACATGCATCTAGCGCTGTATCCCACTACTCTCCACAAGGCACCATCCATGGGCTGAGGGAGTGTGTCCTTCAAGGGTTCTGTTTTTCAGGGATAGTGAGGGAGGTTTTTTGTTGCTTTTTGCTTCCCAATGGGTGTTTTCAAGCACTGAGCTCAGTTAATCTATCCCATTCAGTTTCTGCTTTTTGCTGGTTCTGTGTGCTGCTGGATCCTGGTTCAATTGGAGGGGTAGATAGAGGCTGAGGGCTTTCTCTATTAACTCTGATCTGTATTACCCCTAGGCAAAGCTGCTTTTGGAGCACTAATCTCTGTCTCTCTGCCCTATTTGGTTTCTCCCTATGCAGATCCTGCTCACTGCCAAGTCAATGGAGTGGGAAAGGGGGACATGGGCTCTCTATGGCCTCTCTGATCTGTATTTTTCCCAGGCAAAATGGTCTCCATGCCAAAAAATTTCCAGATTTGCTAGACTCAATTTAGAGTTCACAGTTGGCATCTGTAGGATTCCTGTGTTTGATTCTGCCTGGAATTCACAAATATAAAGCTCCTGGTCGAAGTTTACACAACCTTTCTTACAGACATATTTATGTTTTGAGTTCCTTGTGCATGGCTGGCAGACCATGAGTTTTATGTACCAGTTTACTGCTTCAATAGCCTCTGGGCTCTGCCCCAGACAGGCTGCCCCTTCGATCCTGGGGTTCCCCCCACCAAGAAATTCCAACACTTACAGGTCTTTTCAGACCTTGTATTTTACCCCCAGCCCCAACTCCCTCCTGAAGCTCAGCTCCAATTAAGTTCCTTGGCCTTATCTGATGTGCTTCAACCTTCCCAGTGTTCAAGGCGTTCAGTTGGATACTGATTATCGACGGACTGTTTTTCCTTTTCTCTCACCTCCTGGAGAAGTAGTTTCCTCACTGTTTGAGTCCTGAGTCATGGAGCTCTGAGAACCAGGATTTGTTTGGATGGTATAATAAAGTATGGCAACATTGTTCAACACTATGGCATACACATTGATTTGGTGAAATAAAATTATATTGGAGATGAGTAAAAGATTTCCTTGTTAAAAATCCTTCCCTAACATCCACAACATCTCCCATATCCAGGACTTTCAGGATTAATGATGTCTCAGGGGGGGTAAATAGTAATATTTGGCAAGGGTACATCACCTGGAAAAAGATACTAAGAGTATTATTGTCACGATTGGGAGAATAACATTACTGGTTACAAGAGGTGTCATAGCCACAATACAACTGTTGGAACAGAAATATGATTCATAGAATAGCATTTTTCTTCTCTAGAAGTTTTTTAAGAGCCTCTTTGACATCTTTGTTTCTCAGGGAGTAAATCAAAGGGTTCAACATAGGTGTGACTAGGGAGTAACATAAGGAGGCCACTTTGCTCAGTTCAGGAAACCTGTCAGGGATGAGGTACATGAAGAAGACAGCCCCGTACAGCACACTCACGACTCCCAGGTGGGAGCTACAAGTGGAGAAGGCTTTCTTGCGGCCCTCAGTGGAGCGAATCTTTAGAACTGTGGACACAATATACATGTAAGAAACAACAATGACTATGATGGTTGGCAAGATAATGATGATAGACAAGATAAAAGAGAGCATTCTGTGGACAAAGAGGTCAGAACAAGATAATCTCTGAAGTGGGCGAATATCACAGTAAAAGTGGTCAATGGCCCGAGAAGCACAAAAGGATAAAGTAAATGTCATGCTGGTTTGAAGAACTGAAGTTATGCATCCACAGAAATATGATCCAGCCACCAACTGAGTGCAGAGACGTGGTGACATCTGAACAGAATAGAGGAGTGGGTTGCAGATGGCAATGAAGCGATCATAAGCCATGGCTGCCAGGAGAAATCCCTCTGTCGCAAGGAAGAGTGCAAACAGAAAGACCTGGACCACACAGCCTGCAAAGGAGATGGACTTGCTTTCAGACCAGAAGTTGCTCATGGCCTTGGGTGCAATAACAGACGAATAGAAGAGATCAACAAAAGAGAGGTTGCCTAGGAAGAAATACATTGGTGTGTTCAGCTGGGGATCAATCATGATAATGGCCATCATCCCAATGTTCCCTAGAAGGATCATGACATAGACAAGCAGAAATATCAGGAAGAGGAGAAGATGGAGCTCATAGCCCACCCTGAAGCCTATGAGAATGAAGTCAGTCATTTCTGAGTGATTGCTTGTTTCCCTGTCACCCATGGAAGACACCTGATGAGAGGCATAAGCAAAGTAAACAAATGAACTCTTAGCTTTGATCTTTGCATTATAAATCATCTGTACAGTATTTAGATTTACAAGATTATTCTGAAATCATTATTAATTTTATCCTCATAGACAAACTGTGACTTTAATAGAATTCAACCTAGTGATTTTTGAATCTATTTTTTTTCCTTATTAGAGTGGTAGAATTTTTTTTTTCTGTGCCTGTAATGGAATTCTACCAAACCACTTTTCACATAGGCAAATACCACTATCTACATATTTCCCCCTTTGGTTTAGATAATAATTTCAGTATCATAGAGCAGTAACAGGAAGAGAGCACAATAATTTGATGAATTTCATTCAGGAAGCACTTTAGGTACTCTGGACTTGGAGATATTGGGGTCTTTAGTAATCACATTTAGGAAAACCTGTGGGTTTGATGTATAGTACTAACAGATATAAAGAAAGTGACTGCATTTTTTTAATTATTTAAGATATTCAATTGCATTTTGTAGGTCATGGAAACTGAATTCTATACCCACTAAATTTGTATACTCACTAAAATAAAAGGTGTGCACAGCCAATTACAAATATAACAATCTCTCTCCCAGATGAAACATCAATAGTGTTTCATTAAAAGAAAAACTTGCATTCCCTTAGCTCACATTCATAGTTCTTTAAGGAGAGGTCCTCAGAAGACTCACTTTAGAAATTTACACTGAACAAAATATGGATATGAGGGAATTGTTAATTGCATTCTTATGTATCCTGATTCATCCTCATAACTACCATTAATTGATTAGGCAGCTTAAATCAATTTGAACTCCTTGTATTAAGAACATGGTATACTTTTTTCTTTCCCTTCAGGATTATGTATCATTCCGTATGGACAATAGTAATAGCAGCAAATATATATAAGGCATTTTAAATATGTCAGACACTTTTCTTAAGGTTTTCATAATAGCTTGTTTAATCCATGCAATAATAATATAAGGTAAATACTTTTATATAGCCATGTCTACAGGTGAGGTACAGAGAAATAAAGTCTGTTGAAATTCACCTGCTGGGTCAGCATGTAGTTCAAGGCTAAGAAACTTGTCTCCAGAATTCATTCTCCTTATCATTCTTAATGGT
This sequence comes from Spermophilus citellus, assembly GCF_964194105.1. Taxonomy (NCBI): domain Eukaryota; kingdom Metazoa; phylum Chordata; class Mammalia; order Rodentia; family Sciuridae; genus Spermophilus; species Spermophilus citellus. The sequence continues at coordinate 74,397,652 of NC_138197.1, read as the reverse complement.
TTATTTAAAACTATTGCCTTTTAAAAGGAAGTGTTTCTGTTCCTTTACCTGACTTCTACTGGTGCTTTCATGTTAAATTTTCCTATCTTTAAAATAAAATTCCTAATTCTCCAATCTGAGTAAAAATACCTCCCAAGGATAATAGATATAATCACCATATTTTCATATTAAATATTAATTATTCCTCACATAACAATATGTTTATTAAGATAGGACATAACTTGTTCTCCACATATTGTCATCATGATACATTCTGTGCCTGGCCAATGACATATCAATAAATGTTTACTGTGTAGTTAAAAGCTGAATAATAACTGAGCATGCAGAAAGCAAGAAAAATGAAATACTGTGGTGGTCAGCATGGGTTTTAGGTTAGGACAGATTTAGGTTCCACTTCTGCTTCTCTGACTTCCTGAATGAGACCTTGAGAGAGTTCTTTATTGTGTAGAGAACATTTGTATAATGTTCCTTGTTGTGTAGAGTACTCAAACAGAAAAGGCAGATAAGAGCAATAAAATTCTCAAACCTTTCTTGTGGATACAAAATCATGTATATAGACAAATCATTTGACACCATATACAGCAAAGTACTCAATGAATACTTTCTTTCATGATTTCTTTTATTGTAATTTCAAAAACAATGAATACTGATGCAGAGTAATAAAATGCAAATGGGCTTTTGAGGCTAAACCATTCTATGTTGATTAAAGGAATCAGATAATTTTTTAAGGTTTATAGAAAATGAAGAAATTTATGAGCAATGTAATATTTTCCCTGAGGGAACAAAATAGGGCAAAGAGAAAAATGGCATGATGTGTTATCACAATTCACTACAGTTTTAAAAACTAAAAATAAAATATGCACCAATCCTAAGAAAAGTTAATTATGCAGATTACTTTATCATAAAGAAGCAAGATTTTAAATTAGGTCATACTTTATGGTCTGGGGCTGTGTGGCTTACTTTAGTAGTGAAAGAGAGTCTGAGTAGTTATGAAGTATCATTTTTTTGAAAAGCAGTATATTTAATTTGTCTTCTTTTAATTTTGCTAAATTCCTTTAATTTTCAAGGTTTATTCTAATGAGACTCTTTCAAATATCATGCTTTAATATTACCATTAAATATTCATTATGCCTCACCTGATAACAATTTCCTTAATATCAAAATCAATTTGTTCACTGTATAGTTACTATCAGCATAATGTTCTGAGTCTGGAAAATTGCAAAGAATCAATACATACTTATTGTATAAATAAAGTATATCTAATTAGCATGCAGAGTCAAAGAAATGTTTAATAAATCCATATCATAAATAACACCTATGAATGTTATACCATCATAAACATTTGTAAATGTATGGCTTAAGACATTTTACCTAGAAAACAGAGTTCTTCCCAAAGCAGCCAACAAACAAACAATGAGTTTGTGGCTAATTATTTGCCAAAAGCTCAAGTGTTTTAAAAGTTATTTTTTACCTTGTGTTATTTGGTAGTTGATCAGATCTGTTAAAGATGAAGCAGTAGAGTCCAAAGTTTCCCTCTTTTTTAATTCTAGAAAGGTAAACATAAAGTTAATTAATTGCTGTGTCACAACTATAAGTACTGGAAAATGATGATTTTTATATAAAATAAAGCTCTTCCCCCAAATGAATGTTAGTTATCTTAAATTTCAATTCCTGTCATACAGAAATGTCACCTATTTTTCTCGTCTGTATTTTTTCAACTATGCTTTCCTTCAGTAGTTGATTATTTACGTAGTCCTTCTCAGGAGAAAATCAAGGTGAATTTTCTAATAATGCTCTGCCAAAACTGAAATAATAACAGGATCTATATTCTATAGTTACATAAAGTGAACCTCAAGAATCAAACATCAGAATATGCTTTTCTCCTGCATTCTTAGGTGCTCATATATTTTTAATGAAGGAGAATAGATTGTCGTGGATATGTAAGTAGAAGTTCAGATTCCTAAACCATCTGGAATCTAATAATCTGCAAAAATATCAGCCACAGTTGTTCTTAAGGGTTTTGGATTTATTATAACAATGTAACTTTTTCCAATAATTACAGCATTGAGATTTCTCTTGCCTTCTGGGAGATAGTCACCTTTGGGAGAGAAGGAAATGTAAGTCAATTATTACATGTCTAGGTTCCAGAACCAAGTCCATGAGGACCAAAGAGACTCTAGATTTTTAAAAAGAGAGAGCATAATAGGACTTAAATAATACAAAAGTTTTCCTCTTTCCTTGTGTGAATGCGTAGGCAGGAACCAAAAGGATGTTTCCATTTTAATTTCTACATTGAAAAGTCACATCATATTTAACATCATAACATAATTTTTGGTAAACAAATTGAAATAGATATACAAGGAAATAATATATTTCATAATATATTTTAAGGGAAATTTTTTGTCTTACTTGTAAGTCACCAGTGTGCTTTTGATTTCGTTTCCCTAACATCTGAAAATAAGCAACATCTTTTTTTCATATATTTGTTGGCTACTGTTATTTCTTTTCAGAAAGATCTGTTTAGCTCATTTGCATACTTACTGTTTAGGTTATCAGTGTTTTAGGTGTTAAATTCTTTGAGTTCTTTGTACTAGATATTAATCTCCTCTTGGGGAGTAGCTGGAAAGGATTTTCTCTGATTCCATAAGATTTCCCTTCATGCTCTTGATTGTTTTCTTTTCAGTTCAGAAGCTTTTTAATTTAATGCCTTCCATTTGTTTTTGTTGGTTTGTTTGTTTGTTTTTTGGTTTTTTGTAAGGAAAATAAAAGGAGACAGAAGGTGCAGAAGCAAAAGCAAAAGCTGCAGGAGTGAGCTGCTAGCTTTATTTATATCCATAGGTTACTTTAGATCATTGACATCATTAGTACATATTGTTCATTGTATCACTAGGCAGGTTACAGATTTAGCAACATTATGTAGCTTATTCCTCAGTTACATACTAAGTTGCAATGTGCAATACTAGGAGATTTTTAGAACTCTCAAGAAAGTCCATTGTATAAAGTTACTGTTATGTGGACAAGTTTAGGCTCAGTAATACATTGTGGTTGTCTAACAAGGGAGTTCCTTTATTCCCAGGAGCTGAGTGTCTGAGATCCAGGTCAAGGCTGTTAAGACTCTAATAGAGAGCTTCCTCATGAAGAACATTGCTCCAGCAGCTAGGCATTCTGTGTATTAGTTATCTTACTAGTACCTAGGAGAAATTGTAGAGCATTCTAAGGGTGGGAAGAGGGTGCCTGTCACCCCCTCAGTCCCCTGGGAGTTTGCTCACCAGAGGAACTCTTCCCTCTATATTTCCGTGGTCAGAATACCTACAATTTTTGCTATTATTTCCTAAGTTTTAGGCATCCTATTGAGAAAATCATTGCTTGTGCTTATATGTTCTACTGTTGACATTTAGATTTCCTCTAGCAATTGTAGAGTTTCTGGTCTAATTACTATCTCTTTGATTCAAGTTGAGTTGACTTTCATGGAGAGAGAGAGAGAGAGAGAGAGAGAGAGAGAGAGAGAGAGAGAGAGAGATGTTCATTTTTCTGCATACATATATCCAGTTTTCTCAGCACCATTTGTTATAAAAAGGGATGTTTTTTCTCCAGTGTATGTTTTGTGCCTCTGTCAAGCATCAGATGACTATTTCTGTGTGAGTTTATTTATGTCTTCTATTACATTCATCTCTATGTCTGTTTTTAGAGCAGTACCACACTGTTTTTGTTACTATAATTCTGTAGTATAATACAAAGTTGGGTATTGCAATGCCTTCAGCATTTCTTTTTTGCTCAAAATTGTTTTGGCTATTCTGAGTCATTTATTCTTCCAAATGAATTTTGGAATTTTTTTTCTTGTTCTATGAATAATGCCATTGGTATTTTGAAGGAATTGCATTGAATCTGTACATCAGTTTTGGAACATAGTTATTTTAACCATATAAATTCTGCCCACTCAAGAACATGGGAGATGCTTTGATCTTCTAAAGAATTATTCAATTTTGTTCTTTTTAGTATACTATAATTTTCATTGTAAAGGTCTTTAATTTCTTAGATTTATTCACAGGTATTTTGTTCTATTTTATTTTATATTCCGAGGCCATTTTACATAAAATTATTTTCTTAATCTCTTATTAAACAATCAACAACATGAAGAAACAGGCTATCGAATGAAAGAAAATCTTTGCCACATGTGCCTCTCATGAAGCATTAATGTCTAGGATATATAAAGAACTCAAAAACTTAGTACCAAAAAAAAAAATAACCCAGTCAATATATGGGCTAAGAAACTAAACAAATACTTCACAGAAGAGATACAATTGATTAACAAATATATGAAAAAAAGAATGTTCAACATCTCTAGCAATTAGAGAAATGCAAATCAAAACTCTGCTGTAATTCCATCTCACTCCAGGGAGAATGGCAATTATCAAGAACACAAGCAAAAATAAGTATTGGTGAGGATGTGGAGAAAAGGTACACATACTTTGTTGATGGGGCTGCAAAATGGTGCAACCACTCTGGAAAGCAGTATGAAGATTCCTCAGAAAACTTGGAATGGAATGATATTTGACCCACTGCTTCATTTATATCCAAAGGACCTAAAATCAGCATGCAAGAGTGACACAGCCATATCAGTACTATGGAACCCAACTAGGTTCCCTTCAACACATGAATGGATAATGAAAATAAAGTTTTTTAGTTTGAATTCAACCCATTTATTGATTCTTGATTTTACTACTTGTACATAAGAAGTCTTGTCAAGCAATTTGGTTCCTATACTGATATGGTGGAGATTTGGGCCTACTTTTTCTTTATTAGGTTCAGGGTCTCTGTTCTAGTGCCTAAGTCCGTGATCCACATTGGGTTGACTTTTGTGCAGGGTGAGAGATAGGGGTTTAATTTCATTTGCTACATATGAATTTCTGGTTTTCCCAAACACTGTACTATATATATATATATATATATATATATATATATATATATATATATATACACATTATTATATATATATATATATTCATATGTGTGTGTGTATGTGTGTGTGTGTGTGTGTGTGTGTGTGTGTATAATGGAATATTTCTTAGCCTTAAAGAAGAATAAAATTATGCTATTTGCCAGCAAATGGATGGAATTAGAGCATATTATGCTAAGTGAAATAAGTCAAATAAAAAAAAACAAAGGCTGAATGTTTTCTCTGATATTCGGACGCTAGTTCACAATAAGTGGAAGCCTAGGGAAGAAGAGAAGTACTTTGGGTCAGACAAAGGAAAGTGAATGAAGGGGACTGGGTGTGGATGTAGAAATGATAGTAGAATGAATTGGACATTATTACCCTATGTGTATAGATGATTACATGACTGATGTAATCCTACATCACATACAACCAGAAAATGAGAAGTGTACTCCATTTATGTATAATGTGTCAAAATGCATTCTACTGTCATATATAACTAATTAGAAAAAAAATTTAAATTTCTTAGAAAACACATTAAAAAGATTATATATCATGACCAAGTGGGTTTCATTTCAGGGATGCAAACTTGTTTCAAAATGTGCAAATCAATAAATGTAAATTACCATGTAAATACATTTAAGGACAAGAATCACATGACGATGTCAATAGGTACATAACAATCTTTTGACAGAATCCAGCATCTATTTGTGATTAAAAACACTGAAAGAAGTTGGGATATTCGACATTTACCAGAACATTATAAAGCCTACTTACCACAAACTTAAAGCCAACATTTTACTGAAGGGAAAAAATGGAAAGCATTTCCACTAAAATCAGGAACAAGACAATGATGTTCAATCACCACTCCTATACAATATAGTTTTATGGAAGGCTCTATGTGAAAAACCAAAAAGCCAACATCATACTAAACAGAAAAATTCCTGAAAGCATTTCCTCAATAATCAGGAACAAGGCAAAGATGTCTACTCTCACCATTACTATTCAATATTGCAATCGAAAACTCAAGCCAGAGCAATCAGACGAAAGAAGAAAATTAAAGGGATAAAACTAGAAAAAGAGGTAGTCAAATCACCTATGTTCACTGATGACATGATCCTATAGGTAGAATATCCAAAAACTCTACCAGAAGACATAGAGATGATAAGCAAGTTTAACAAAGTAGCAGGATACAAGGTTATTATACAAAAATCAATAGATTTCCTATACTCCGAAATTTAATCTGATGAAAAATAAATCAGGAAAACAGTCCTGTTCACAATAACCTTAAAAAATCTATCAAATATAATACAAGGGTATAATCCAAACCATGATGGTTAAAGACTTCTGCAATGAAAACTGTAGAACCCAGAGGAAAAAACTTGAAAAGCTTAGAAGATGGAAAGCCCTTTCACGTTCTTAGATAGGCAGAATTAAAATGATCAAAATAACCCTATAACCAAAAGTAATTGCAGATTTGCTGCAATTCCTATCAAAATACCAATGGCATTCTTCCCAGAAAAAAAATAGTTATAAAATTCACATGGAAATACAAAGGACCCAGAATAGCCAAAGCAATTCTCAGCAGTAAGAACAAGGTGGTAGGTATCACATTACCCAACCTCAAATCATACTACAGAGCCATAGTTGTTATTTTTTTAAAGCACGGTATTGACATCAAAACATACATAAAGAACAATGTACTAGAATAGAAGACACAGAGAAAACCCCACACAGAAATAGTCATTTTGACAAAGGTGGCAAAAACATAGGTTGGAGAAAGATGTTCTTCTTAACAAATGGTGCTGGAAAAATTGATATCCAGAGGCAGAAGAATAAAATTAGATCCCTATCTTTTACCCTGCACAAAAGTCAGCTCAAAGTAGATCAAAGATCCAGAAGTTAAACCAGACATACTGCAACTGCTAGAAGAAAAGTCAGGTCCACATTCCAATATTTTGGCGCAGGCACCAACTTTCTTACCAATAACCCTAGAGCTCAAGAAATAAAACCAGGAATCAATAAGTGAGATGACATCAAATAAAAGTCTTCTGCACAGCAAAGAAAATGATCAAGAGCATACAGAGAAAGCCTACAGAATCATAGAAAATCTTTGCCAGCTGCTCCTCTGACAGGGGGTTAGTAGATTTGTAGTATCCAGAATATTTAAAGAACACAAAAACTCAAACCAAAAAAAAAAATCAATAAAATGCTCTAAAGATTGGGGCTGGGGATGTGGCTCAAGCGGTAACGGTAATGCGCTTGCCTGGCATGTGCAGGGCGCTGGGTTCCATCCTCAGCACCACATAAAAATAAAATAAAAATGTTGTGTCCACCAAAAACTGAAAAATAAATATTAAAAAATTCTCTCCCCTTCTCTTTCTCTCTCTTCTATCTTTAAAAAATGCTTTAGAGAACTAAACAGACATTTCTAAAAAGAAAAAACACAAATGTCAATAGATAAAAAATGTTCAATATTCCTAACAATAAGAGAAATGCAAGGCAAAACTACATTAAGACTTTATCTCACTTCAGTTAAAATGGCAATCATCATGAAGACAATAAATAATAAATGCTGACTAGAATGTGGGAGGCAAAGGTACACTCATACATTGTTGGTGGAACTGGAAATTAGTATAATCACATTGGAAAGTAGTATAGAGATACCTCAAATGACTAGGAATGGAACCACGTCTAACCTGGCTATCGCCCTCCTTGGTATTTATCCAGAAGAACAAAGTCAGGATACTGTAGTGGAACAGGCAATTAATGTTTATAGCAGATCAGTTCAGAATACCCAAGTTGTAGAACAAGCCCAGGTGCCCATCAAACGGATAAATGAATGGAAAAAAAAAGTGATATAGATATAGATGTAGATATAGATATAGATATAGATATCACAGAGCAGAAGAATAAAATTAGATCCCTATCTTTTACCCTATGTGTGTGTATGTATGTATGTATGTATGTATATATATACATATATACATACATACATATAACATTTCACTCAGTCATAAAGAACAATGAAATTATGGCACTGGTTGGTAAATGGATGGGACTGGAGAACAAGATGCCTAGAGAACTAAGGCAGACTCAGTAAATCAAAGGTCAAATGTTTTCTCTCATATGTGAAAACTAGAGCGACATAAGGAGGGGAGGGGTTTCTCGGGAAAACAGAAGAGAGATCAGTGGAGTAGAGGAAGTAAATTGAGGGAGAGGGAGGAGGGATGGGATAAGGGGAAAAACTGTAGAATATTATTGATCAAATAATACTATGTACATAGTGAAGATACCATAATGAATTTCACTTTTATCTGTACCTTTAAAGCCCCAATTGAAAAAAATTGACAGCTTCTCAGATTTCCTTTTGGTTTTGGTTTTGATCATCTTAAAAACAATGAGGAACACTTGCCAGGTATTTTATACTGTCTTTCCATTTATTTGTTGTTCGTTTGTTTGTTTGTTTTGGTACCAAGGATTGAACCCAGGAGCACTTAACTGCTAAGCCACATCCCCGGCCCTTTTTAAAAATATATATATATTATTTAGAGACGGTATCTCCCTGAGTTGCATAGGGCCTCAGTAAATTGCTGAGACTGGCTTTGAGCTGTCAGTCATCCTGCCTCAGCCTCCCAAGATACTGGGATTACCTGTGCATGCCAACATGCTCAACTTCCATTTGTTGTTGTATGATGTTTTTCTCATAGATAAAGTGTAGGTTTGGGTTTTGAAAGCCAGAGAGATTAACTGACTCTCTCATCATACTATACCAGTAAGTATATATTACCAACAAGGCTTATCAATGAATGATATTGGCATGATCACCTGGCTGAAAGAGTGTTTTTTAAGGTTTTTCCATTATCAAGTTATTCCCTACACATTCCATACTAGAATATTATATTATAAACAATAGTATAGGCAATGCTATATTATAAGCAATTCACTGTGGGATCCTATACTCAAGTAGGCAGATGTTCTACCTCTTTAAGACTGGAAGGTCTTTCCTTAGATTTGGAGAACTTGACAAAATGTGTCTCTTGTTGCCCATTTATTTATTTAGTCAACCATTATTTATTATAGACTTGTACATACTTAATTTATGACTTGAAATATAATCCCAAATTGTATTCTTTAAGTTATTGCTTTATGTTTTGCAGCTTTGACCATTGGAAGCTCTATCAAGTTAATTCCTGTATCCCTTTAAAATGTCTCATCTGTTGAGTTTACTAAAAGCTCCATTATGCTTCAACATGCAAGACCCTTAAGACTTTTCTTGGATGCTCCCTGCCTGGTCATAAAAATCTGCCAGTTTTGCAGTTTTTCCTGTTTATATTTGTTTGTTTGTTTGTTTGTATTCTTTATTTCTCTTTAATTTGGAATGTTATTAAAAACCACTGTTGGAATGCTAGATATGCTTGTTGCTACGGGGTGGCATTGCCTCTATGATATCTCAACAAACAACTAGAAAATATACATGCTAAGCCATGCATACATATGTGTCTAATACTATTTCACCATTCATCCATCTTTATCTATATTGACTTTATGACAAATTCACACTGATGTCTCCAGCTCCTATTCCATATCATGATTCACTCTAGACTTTTCCTTTACTAATCTGTAATTCCTCATTCCAACAGTAAGAAACCTGATGACCTCCAACATCTACCACATTTTTACTCATTTTTTCAATTCCAGATACACACACAGAAGTTTTGAGATTGTAAATTTACAACCTGCAGGGAAAAAAAAATGCCAAAGAGTGTGTTATGTTTGTGTACCTTCCTTTTGTATTTAGTCTCATAGTTTCCATTTTTTTAATTTATACATGACAGCAGAATCCATCACAATTCTTATTACACATGTAGAGTACAATTTTTCATATCTCTGGTTGAACACACGGTATATTAAAACCAATTTGTGTCTTCATACCTGTACTTTGATTTCCTTCTTTAGGGTTCCGTAGTTTTCATTGTATGGATCTTTCACCTCTTTCATTAAGTTGATTCCCAAGTATTTTTTTTTTGAGGCTATTGTAAAGGGGGAAGTTTTCCTCATCAGGATGATATACACAATTTAAACAGACCAGTATCACGTGACAAAATCAAAGATGCCATCAGAAGGCTACCAACCAAGAAAAGCCCAGGACCAGATGGATACACAGCCAAGTTTTACAAGACGTTTAAAGAAGAACTAATACCAATACTCTTCAATTTATTTCAGGAAATAGAAAAAGAGGCAGCACTTCCACTCATTCTATGAGGCCAATATCACCATGATTCCAAAACCAGGCAAAGACATATCAAAGAAAAAGAAAACTTCAGAACAATATCTCTAAAGAACATAGATGCAAAAATTCTCAATAAAATTCTGGCAAAAGATAGTGCACCATGATCAAGTGGGGTTCATCCCAGGGATGCAAGGTTGCTTCAACATAAGGAAATCAATAAATGTAATTCATCACATCAGTAGACTCAAAAGATAAGAATCATATGATCACCTCAATAGATGCAGAAAAAGCAGTTTACAAAATACAGCACCCCTTCATGTTCAAAACCCTAGAAGAACTAGGAAAAACAAGAACATATCTCAACATTTTAAAGGCTATCTACTCTAAGCCTCAGGATAACAGTATTCTAAGTGGAGAAAAATTGAGGGCATTCTCTCTAAAAATTGGGACAAGATAGAGATGCCCTCTTTCACCACTTCTATTTAACGTAGCTCTTGAAACACTAGTCAGAGAAATTAGACAAAAGAAATCAAAGGAATACATATAGAAAAAGAAAAAGTTAAATTAGCACTATTTGGTGATGATATGATTCTACACCTAGAAGACCCAAAAAGTTCCACCAGAAAGCTTCTAGAACTAGTAAATGAATTCAGCAACATAGCAGGATATAAAATCAACACCCATAAATCAAAGGCATTTCTGTATATCAGTGACAAATCCTTTGAAAGGGAATTGAGTTGACTTTTATGCAGAGTCAGAGGTAAGGATCTAGTTTCATTCTTCTACTTATGGATACAATTTTCCACCACCATTTGTTTAAAGGTCTACATTTTCTTCAGTGTTTTGGGCAGGTTTGTCTCTTATGAGCCAGGCTACATGGGCAATGACCAAACAGACTCCATTTTGCCCTGAGACCCCACATCATGTAAGACATGCTTCTCACATGGGAACACCCTCCTCTGTACCCATCAATGGTTGCTTAGCATAGCATGTTTGGCAACACAAAATGGTAACTCTTATACAATGGAAAAGTGTCCTCTCTTTGGTTCCCATTTTTTTTAACAATGTACCCTTTCAGAGATTGATTGTCTAAAAGTCAGTAATCATTCTTTAACTTGTACTCAACTAGGGACATTTTGGCTCACTCCCTTTTCTGCTTATGATATTAGGTCTCCTGATGTTTGTTTATGGTTTTGAATCATAGCAACAGCCATTTATGCTTTAACATGGTGAGGGACTATAAAATGTGTACTCAACCCTGGGAGGGAGTTGTAGGGTATAAACTTGCAACCTACCCTTGGCCCACCAGCTGGTGAATCCAGACCACCAACCTGTGAATAAAGATTCTGTATCCTGCTTTAAGATGGACAGGGTGATTTATTGCCATCTCGCCTTAACATTTCAACTGTAGTTCTTTAGTATAATTTGAAGTTGGGTCTTCTGTTACCTCCAGCATTGCTCTTGTCACTTAGAATTGCTTTGGCTTTTTAAGCAAGTTTTTAATTGTGTCCACTTCTGAATAAGCTGAAATTCCCAAATATTATTATTTATGTCCATGTTTATTTTCACTCTGTACTTAGGTTGTTATTATTTGTATTGGCGTGTGCTTATATTGTGCGCATTCCATCAACTCTTTTCCCAAATCCAAGCCAAAAGTTCAGAATAATGAAACTCTTTAGGTGTCTTCCCCAAGTAGCATCCACTAAGATTTTTTCAGATAGTATTTACAAAGATTTTCGCCTTAACTTTATTTTTAATTTTTTATTTGAGCTTTTTATAATTATACATAGTAGTTGGGTTCATTTTGACAAAATCATACATTTGTCAAATCTGATTTCAATCCCCTCTCCCCCACATTCCCACCCCATTCCCTCCTGCATTCTTCTTTCTCTACTGATCTTCCTTCATTCGTTTATTATTCATTTTTACTGGTACCTTCTACATATTCATAAAGGTAAAATTCCATGAGGTATATACATACATTCCCATAATGTGATTTTGTTAAATTCATTCCATATTTCCACCCCTTTCCCATTCCTCATCCCTCTCTTTTGATCTCCTTCTTCTATTCCACTGATGTTCTCTATATCGTTGTAATATCTAATCCCTCCACACACTCCACCCACCTTCTTTCCTTTATTTTGCTCTAGCTTCCACATATGAGAGAAAACATTTGACCCTTGATTCTCTGAGTCTGGCTTACCAGCAAATGCCAAAATTTCATTCTTCTTTATGGCTGAATAAAACTCCACTGTGCATATATATCACATTTTATTGGTCCATTCAACTATTGGCAAGCATCTGGGGTGATTCCATAATTTGGCTATTGTGAATCCTGCTGCTATAAATATACCTTTTGGATAAATTCCAAGTGGTAGAATAGCTAGGTCATATGTGGTTCCATTCCTAGTTTTTTTTTTGTTTTATGTTTTTTTTTAATCTGCACATACTGTTTCTTTTATTAATCCAGAATGACATGCTACAGATACTGTAGAGCATGAACATTTATTCAATACAAAAATGGCTTCCAAGCCTTTAAAAATGAACTTGGAATTAGAGTATAAAATGGAACGGTGATTTTCACAACTGTTAGGAAACATTGAAAGGATTCACACACAAAAAAATGCTATAGTTAGCATTTTAATAAACAAGGAAATTTGAAATGTTTTATAATTCTTCATATCCTCTACAATGGCACTGATTAAATAGTTTTCAGCTTTATACGGCATTTTGCAACTTCATCACAACTAGTGTTTGGGGTTTTTTGTTTATTTGCTTGTTTTTAATCACTACCTACTTGTATGTTGTGTACATACATAAAAGTGGCAGCTGGTTTTTCATTTAAGAATAATCCAATATGCAGAATTTTGGCCCTTAAGTCTTTATGAATCTTCATTTAAAATGCTTTGGAAAATCTGCTACCAAACACATTTTTTATAGGTGACAGTAAAGTTACATACAAACCTACCTACATAGCATCACGGCAAAACATGATGAACAAAAGTACAGCATTAAAAACAGAAAAAACGCTAAAGTCACTGAGAATTTTGGCACATCAAGTTTTGCACAGTCAGTCCATGCCCCTAAGGGTCTGGTCTTTTGAATAGGAATTCAAAAGGGAAACAGGCAGTTCCCACTGTTGCTCAGACAGCTTTGCTAAGATTTCCTCAGTAATGTTCAACTCTTGTTTTACATAAAGGCTTTTAAAGCTACTTTTGTTGATGTTACTGATCCTTAATGCAACTATGAATGTCCATTTGATGACATCCGGGTTTCATATAGACAAAATAAATCAAAAAGAGAAACAAAAAATTTATACATTTTTATATATAAATTTAAAAACCTTATACAAATGAGTTATTATATATTAGATGCAGATGCTGAGGGGGAAAAACTTTATACAGTTTCAAAAAAAAGGAATACCACAACACTGAAGAGCAACACCATTGAACAATGTATATTCATTTAAACAATAAAAAGTAACACCACCATAAAAGTTGTTTCACACAGGAAAGGACAAACGCAAACACATAATGGCGCTGCATTCATTGTGACCCTTTGGTTTAAAAAAAAAAAAACAAATGTAAGAAGATTCGTTCTCAAGCTCATATTTAATACAAATAATACAGAACAAATTTTATCTGGAGAGCCGCTTCAAAATTGCTTTTTTTTTTTTTTTGCTGTTTTTTAGTCAGTCTTTTAAAACTAAGCTCCCCAAAACTACAAGTGGCACAAAATGAAGAGTACAAGAGCTTTCTTGTGGGGGAGGGCAAACCAAGGACCAGCCCTCTATCTTACCTCTTGGCCACTTCTTCCAAACTGTCCCAAGATTTATCTAATAAACTTTCTGAGAGAGGTGTAGGCCTTCTGCCCACCATCCTGGGGTGGTGGAATTGGGGTTAGGGAGAGGCAAACACCACACAGAATAGTAAGGGGAAGAAATATGGGCAAGGTACTGGGATCGAAAAACAAGAGTTATAAGTTTTTGCCATGGTGGCACCCCATGCACATGCTGCCCACCCCTTCCCCCATTCCTAGTATTTTGAGGAATGTCCATACTGCTTTGTAGAGGGGTTGTACTAATTTTATATCAATAATGTAAGAATATACCTTTCTCCCTACATCCTGCCAGCATTACTATTATTTGTGTTCTTGATAATTGCCATTCTGACTGGAATAAGAAAAAAATCTTAGTGTTGTTTTAATTTGCACTTCCCTCATTGCTAGAGATGCTGGAATATTTTTCATGTGTTTGTCGGCCATTCATGTTTCTTCTTTTGAAAATGTTTGTTTGGTTCTTTTCCCATTTATTGATTGGGTTACTTACTTATTCGTGTTAAGTTCTATGAGTTCTTTATATATCCTAGATATTAATCCCCTGTTGAAGGAGTAGCTGGCAAAGATTTTTTTTCCATTCTTTAGACCCTCTCCTGTGTTCTTAATTGTTCACTTTTATGTGCAGAAGCATTTAAATTTAATACCATCCCACTTGTTGATTCTTGGTTTTGTTTTTTTTTTTGGTTTTTGGTTTTTGGTTTGGTTTGGTTTGGTTTGGTTTTAGTTTTAAGGGTCTTATTAAGGAAGTCAGTGCTAACACCTATATGATCAAGCGTAGACTCTATGTTTTCTTTTATCAGTTGCAAAGTTTCTGATCTAATTGCTAAGTTTTTGATCCATTTTGACTTGATGTTTGTATAAGAAGAGAGAGAGATTTTTCATATTATTATACATATAAATATCTAGCTATCCAGGCACCATGTGTTAAAAAGGCTATATTTTCTACAACATATTTTTGACAAGTATCCAATATGTGTAGGTATGGGGATTACATTCTGTATCTTCTATTCCATTGGTCTTCATGTCTATTTAGATTCCAGTACCATGCTGTTTTATTACTATAGCTCTGAGGATAAATGAGATCAGGTGTCATGATGCCTCCTGCATTGCTTTTCTTGTTGGTTATTCTGGTCTCTTATTCTTCCAAATGACTTTTAGGACTATTTTTTCTAGTTACATGAAGATCCCTGTTTGGCATTCTGGCTTAGATCAAGTATAGTATCTAGTTTTGTGAAGAACTGAATTTTATTTTGATGGGAATTGCATTGAATCTATATACTGATTTAGGTCATGGACATTTTTGCAATATTAATTCTGACCATCCAAGCATATGGAAGTTCTTTCCCTCTTGTAAGATCTTCAATTTCTCTGTTAAGTATGCTATAATTTTCAGTGTAGAGATCTTTCTCCTCCATGGTTAGATTGGTTTTCAAGTTTAGGGGCTTTTTTTGTTTGTTTGAGGTTATTGTGAAAGGAATGGTTTTCCTGAGTTCTTTCTCAGCAGATTCACTGTTCGGGTACAGAATAGCTATTGATTTGTGAGCATTGATTGTGTATCCTGCTACTTTGCTGCATTCATTTATCAGCTTTATATGTCTTCTCCTGGAGTTTTGGGGTCTTCAAGATTTTGGATCATATAATCAGTAAATAGAGATAATTTGATTTCTGCTTTTCCTATTTGTATCTCTTTAATTTCCTTCTCTTACCTAATTGCTCTGGTTAGAGTTTTGAGAACTGTATTGAATAGAAGTAGTGAAAGCAGACATCTTTTTCTTGTTCCTGATTTTAAAGGAAATGCTTTCAGTTTTTCTCTTTTCAGTGTAATGTTGGCTTTGAGTTGGTCATATACAGCCTTTATAATGATGAGAAATGTCCTTCTATCCCTGGCTTCCTTAGCATTTTTTAAATGAATGGAGGTTGTATTTCATTTTCTGCATTTATTGAGATAACCATATGATTCTCATTCTTAATTCTATTTAAATGGTCAATTACATTTTTTGTCTTACATGCAACTCTGGGATAAAACCCCCCTAATAATGGTATAATACATCTTGATGTGTTTTAATGCAGTTTGCTAATATTTTATTAAGGATTTTTGCATCTATGATCATCAGGGATGTTTGCCTGTATCTTTTCTTGATGCATCTTTGCCTGGTTTAGATATCAGGATTATACTGGTTTCATAGAATGTATTTGGAAGTGTTTCCTCCATTTCAATTTCATGGAATGATTTCAGAAAGACTGGTGTTAGTTCTTTTTTGAAAGTCTGGTAGAATTAAGCTGAGAATCCATCTCATCCTGGGATTTTCTTTGTTAGAAGTTTTCTAATTGCTATTTCAATTTTAATACTGTGCAGGAAGCCACCCATGAAATGTGCATGGACCTTTTCATCTTTGAAGACAGTGAGTGGGAAGGTCTGGTATTTGGGAACTTAGAGCAGCAATCCCACTGTCAAGATGGCCCAATGCACATGAACTGCCTCCCAGTTCTGTCCAAAAGAGATCCAAAGCAACATCAGAGATGGGTGTGACCTATTAGGAACCAGGCAGCCTACCTGCCCCCGCGTCTATCCTGTTTTTGGCAAAAAAAAAAAAAAACTTTCTATCAATTTCCTGTGATGTGTTAATATAAATAAACCAGTGTGGGCTCCTTTCTTTAGAAGCTGCACCTGTCTGGACAGCTTGGCCTGTTGCTGCCCCCACTCTGAAACATACTTTTCTGTGTCCTGTGATTACTTCATAGTACTATTTTCTTAACTTTTATTTCTCAGCCAGCCCATCCCTCTGGAGGGGAACACTTTCCCTTACCCACTCAGGACATGAGAGAGAATACTGGTCTGTTTAGGTTTTCTGTATTTCCTGGTTAAACTTGGGCAGGTCATAAAAATCTAAAACTTTTTCATTATCTTCTAGATTTCACAGTTTGAGTATAAATTTTCAAATAGTTTCTAATGACCCTCTGGATTTTAGAAGTGTCTATGGTGATATCTCCTTTTTCATCTCTAATTTTGTCTATTTGAGCCTTCTTTCTCTTACTTTGGTGAGTTTGTCTAAGGGTGGATCAATCTTATTTGTCTTTCAAAGAACCAATCCTTTGTTGCATTGGTCCTGTGTGGTTTTCTTTATTCTCAATGTCATGGATTTGGGCTCTGATCTTAATTAGATCCCACCTTCTGCTGATTTTGAAATTATTTTGTTCTTTCTTTTGTCAGACATTGAGGAGGAGCACAAGCTTATTTATTTGGAATTCCTCTATTCTTTTAATATGGGTACTCGATGCTATAAATTTTCCTCTAGTAATGCTTTCATACTGTTCCAAAGATTTTGATATATTTTGTTTGTCCTCATGTGTTTCCCAGAATTTCTTGGTTTCTTCTCTAATTCATTTTTTCATTTAAAAGAGTACAGTTCAATCTCCATGTGTTTATGTGGTTTCAATTATTTTTCTTGGTGTTGATTTCTAATGTTATTCCATTATGATCTTATAGGGTGCGCAGAATTATATTGACACTTTTGTATTTGCTAAGACATACACTGTGACTTAGAATATGGTCTATTTTGGAAATGGTTCCATGGGCTGTTAAAAAACAAAAAAGGTAAATTCAGCTGTAGTGGAGTGAAATGTTCTGTTGGTGTTTATTAAGTCCATTTGATTTATAATATTATTTAAGTCAGCAATATCTTCATTGATTTTACGTTTAGAAGACCTATCTATTGGTGATATAGGTATGTTATAATCATTCCATATTATTATATTGAGATATATCTGGGATCTCCTATCAAGAAGTACTTTTTTCTATAATTACATATGCTGACATTAGGGTGTATATATTTACTATAATAATATCATCTTCTTGGATTGTTCTCTTTACCAGTAAGTAGTAGCCCCCTTTTTCTCTTCTGGCTAATTTTTATTTAAATCTGCTTTTTCAGACATGAGAATAGCTGCTTCTGCTTGTTTTCAGATTTTGTTTGTTTAGAATATTTTTCCATCCTTTAACTTTCCACCTCTAGGTGACTATGAGATGAGTCTCTTGCAAACAGCATATAGTTGGGTCGTGGTTTTTGATCCATTTTGCTCATCATTTAATTGGGGAGTTGAGACTTTACACTCATTCATAGTATGGATATGTGTTTGTGTTTTCCTGACATTTTGATTTGTTTGCTATATTTAATTGTCTTGATTTTAATTTAGTTGGTTACTTTTCTAATGATCTTCATCTATTTGAGGGTTTAGATTTGTTTTTGAGTTCCTCTTTTTACAGTATATCTTTGAGTATTCTTTGTAATACTGGCTTGATGATCTAGTTCAACTTTTTCAAGAAAAGTTTATATTTTTATCAATTTTTAATGAGAGTTTTGCTAAAATAGCAATCTTGGCCGGCATTTATTTTCTTTTAGAACATGTGATATCTCAACTCCAGGCTCTTCTTGATTTAGGGTCTAAGTTGTAAAGTCATAAGTGAACTTTATAAGTTTACCTCTAAATATAACCTGACATTTGCCTCTCACAGCTTTTAATATTCTCTCCTTATTTTCTGTGGTTGTCATTTTGATTATGATGTGTCTTGAAGAATTTCTGTTCTGATCTTGTCAGTTTTGTGTCCTGTATGCATCCTGTATATTGATGTCTATCTCACTTCTGTTATGGAGAAACTTTGTTACTATATCATTGAAAAGATGCTTGATGCCTTTATCTATTTTTGCATGTTCTCTTCTATCCCAGTGACTCTTGGTTTGTTCTCTTGATGCTGACCCAGAGTTCCTGTATATTCTGATGATGTTTTTATTTTTTTCTTTATTTCATACTCAGTATTTAAGTTCATATATCCTGTTTTCAAAGCCTGAATTTCTGTTTTCTATGCAATCTAATCTGTTGGTTATGTGTTCAAGTAAATTTTTATTGGATTCATTGTGTTTCATTTCCAGAAGTTCTGGTTGATTTCTTCTCAATATATCTGTTTCTTTATTTAAATGGTGTTTCATTTCCTGTATGTGCTCTCTTAATTCATTCCTTATAATTTCCTTTAGTTCACTGAACATTTTTATAATCAAATGAAATGGACTCCCCTTCCTCTTTTATATTGTATATTTTTGCTTGTAGTTATCTGTTGTTTTGGAACTTTTCTCTGTTTTTGATCTATAAGTAGATGTCCATGGGTGTGAACTGAGGACCCCCTTCTGGTTGTTCATCCTTAGCAGTTGATTATTGGTTTGGGTATTTATATCTCCTATCCTATGTGATAAAGTAATGAGGTTCCGGTGGGGCTCCATCTTGTGTGGGATGAGAATCACTATTACTTGGCTGAGATGCAGGCATTTCTCTTCAGCAGGATCTCTACCCTATGAACTTGAACTGTCCCAATCAAATTTCATTATTTTTTACTTTGTAATCCTTGGGTCAAGGGTTGGGTGTTGTTAAATCCAGTGTCTTTGTGTTTCTCACTTAGCTGTGAGCCATTATGGCTACGAGGTAAAGCTGATTGCAGTAATTCATCTCAGCCTCTATTCTCCCAGTAGAGGGGGAATATAAAGGAAAGAGCTCACAAATTGTGTATTCCTGCAACAAGGATGGTACACAGTTTTAAATTGGAAGTTCCAGTAGATAGAGTTTAGTCTTGGCTGAACTTTGGAACTCTGTCAGTGGGTATTTGAGATCTGATTCACACCCTCTATTGCTGGGGAGATTGCCAGTCTCTGCAGGAAGTCTGGATCTCGAGGGCCTCCAATAAAATCCACTTTTAGGGAGTGGGGGCTAACCCTCCACAGGTTTCACCTTCACCACCATGAATACTAGTTATCCTCCCTGGAGGTACAGATGCTCCTGTGTGGCTGCTATCAGTGTCTTCCAATAGCTTTATGGGGCACCAGTAGCAAATGTACCTTTCTCCTTGGATATCTGGAGCTTGTGTGGTCCAGGAACAATTTTCTTTGTGCCTATTTAAGTCATTCGGGTTCAGGTTCTCACTGGGAATTCTAATAGGTGACTGGTGAAAACATCCTACATAAGTTCCTGATCTCTCTAATTCACAGGTCTCTCCAATTTTATTTCTTTCTTTATTTTGATCTGCCCACAGTGCAATATTCTCTGTCTGCTTGCACTCCCTCCTCCCCTCAGTGGCCTCAGCTACCAAGAAGCTAGTGCATCTGTAACATATTATTCCTCATATCATATTCCGATTTTCTGACTTCTCTACCTTTAGTTCCTTTTATAGTCAAGTATTTTATAATCAAGTAAATTTCACTGAGTTCTCTTAGTTACCCACCTTGCTGAGGAGCAGTCTTCCTGCTTTATAAATTTGTTGCTAAGGACCTGCTGAGAAGTGCATCCTTCCTCTAATCCACCATCTTCTCTCTCCTCACCTTAACATTAGAACAGAAGAAACCAAGACATTCTCTACATTTACCATTAACTGAACACCATGGAGAAATCTTTCACCATTTATCAAGCCCACCAATGAAAAGAAGTAGCAAATCAAAAAGATTTTCAACTTATCAAGCTTAACTATATAAAGGAATAATCATTAATACAAACATTTCAACAATTCTACATTTTTCATGTGGTGTTAAGTACAGATATACACATCAGCCAAGAACAGTTGTTCCTTTGAATGGATAAAAAGATTTTATTACTAAACTTAAAATTCTTTGTCACTTAGTAACAATCAAAATAGTTCTTTATCTTACTGAGAATTGAGCTCAGGGCATCAAGAATGCTAAACAAGTGCTCAATGTTATGGTTTGGATGTGAGGTATCCCTCAAAAGCTCACTTGTGCGACAATGCAAGAAGGTTCAGAGAAGAAATGATTGGGATATTAAGAGCCTTAACCCAATCAGTGAATTAGTCACCTAATCACCTGATGGAATAAGCTGGTGGGGTAGGGCTGGAGGATGTGGGGCATATGGGGTGTAGTTTTGGGATATATATTTGTTTTTGGCAAGTGGAGTCTCTCTCTCCTTGCTTCCTGATCATCATGTGAGCCACTTCCCGCTGCCACACTCTTCCACAATGATGTCCTGATTCACCTGGAGCCCTGAGGAATGAGCCTGCTCTCCATGGACTGAGACCTTTGAAACAATAAGCCCCCAAAGAAACTTTTCCTCCATTAAAATTGTTCGGGTCAGATTTTTTAGCCACAGCAGCGAAAAAGCTCACTAAAACAGTTTCTGAATTTAGCCCTATGTTTTAAAGAAACTTTCTCAATTATTTATCTTCCAATTTTTCCTCTCACTACAGTGAAATTTTATGGTGTTTTCCAGTTCAGGGAAATATGCCCTGCCACACTTCTTAATTCATTCATATCAGTCGTTTTGGCTAATGAGATGTTAATGTGAAAAGTACTTGCTCATTCCTCTTTTCATTAGTTCCTTTCAACCACTGCTATGGTGATGGAGATGATGCACAGTACTGCCTGATGGAAGAGGAGAAGCAACCGAAGAGACAATTTGCCTCAGTCCTCCCAGCTAAGGCCATTCCTCCTTAACCAGGTAACAATTAAGACTGCATGGCCCACCTCAGAAGAGTTGCCTCATTGATGACTCCAGTTACATGAGGATATATGAGGCTGAGGTTTTCTGACTTTTGTCTGTTTGTTGCTTTATTATTATTTTTATGGTACTAGGGATCAAACCCAAGGCCTTGAGAATGCTAGGCAAGCACTCTACCATTGAGCTACATCCCCAGCCTTCTACACACTATTTTCGTAACAGCCAGCCAATACATAATAGTAAATAAAAATTTGAGTATTATGTCTTATGTATTTTATTCCAAATTTTTGATAACTGAAATACACTAAAAATAACTACAGTTTTACATGTTCGTTTCCTTTAAGGGCATTAATTCTTTTATTACTTCTTGTATTTCAGTGAGTTAAGCACTTTCTGATATCTGGATCTCCAATTTGTGGTCTAGTTAGGGCCATAATGATGGCCACTTATGACAAGGCCATAAAATGATAATTATTATTTACATCCAAATATATTTGCTTAGTCATTGATCTTGCTC
Organism: Spermophilus citellus; assembly: GCF_964194105.1. Classification (NCBI taxonomy): domain Eukaryota; kingdom Metazoa; phylum Chordata; class Mammalia; order Rodentia; family Sciuridae; genus Spermophilus; species Spermophilus citellus. The sequence continues at coordinate 74,375,641 of NC_138197.1, read as the reverse complement.
ATTAATCTTAAATAGGGTTGTTATATAGTTATGATATAACATAGTCTGTAACATGGTCTGTAATATATTTATGATATAATAAGCAAGATAGAAATCATCTAGGAAAGTCATTGATCTCTCCTACTCCACTGTTATTTTACCCAAAGCCATGGCCAACATATTTTTTAAAATTTTTTTTATCCTAACTTGTTATATATGACAGCATAATGCATTAAAGTTCATGTTACATATATAGAGCACAATTTTTCATATCTCTGCTTATACACAAAGAACATTCACACCATTCCTGTCTTCTTCATACATATCCTTAGGGTAGTGATGTCCATTTCCTTCCACCTTCATTTTTTAACCCACTTACCCCTTCCTCTCCCTCTCTCCCTTTTTCCCTATCTAGAGTTTGTCTATTCCTCCCATGCTCCCCCTCCCAACCCTACTATGAATCAGCCTCCTTATATCAGAGAAAACATTTGACATTTGGTTTTTGGGGATTGACTACTTAACATTATATTCTCCAACTCCATCCATTTACCTTTAAATGCCATGATTTTATTCACTTTTATTGCTGAGTAATATTCCATTGGGTATATATATCACATTTTCTTTATCCAGTCATCTACTGAAGGGCGTCTAAGTTGGTTCCACAGTTTAGATATTGTAAATTTGCTGCAATAAATTTTTTAATATATTTGTTGATTGATTGTATATCACCTTCTGAGAAGTGCCTGTTCAGTTTGGCCCATTTATTGATTGGGTTGTTTGTTACTTTAGAGTATAGCTTTTTGAGTTTTTTTTATATACCCTAGAGATTAGTGCTCTATCTGATATATGAGGGGTAAAAATTTGCTCCCAAGCTCTAGGCTCTCTATTCACCTCACCAATTTTTTTCCCCCAAGAAGAAGCTTCTTAGTTTGAATCCATCCCATTTATTTATTCTTGATTTTAATTCTTGCACTATAGGAGTCTGGTTAAGGAAGTAGGGCCTTAATCTGATATGATGGAGATTTGGGCCTACTTTTTCTTCTATTAGACGCAGGTCTCTGATTTAATTCCTATGTCCTTGATCCACTTTGAGTTAAGTTCTGTGCATGGTGAGAGATAGTAGATTAATTTCATTTTGTTGCATATGGATTTCCAATATTCCCAGCATCATTTGTTGAAGAGGATATCTTTTCTCTAATGAATGTTTTTGGCACCTTTGTCTAATATAAGGTAATTGTAATTTTGTGGGTTAGTCTCTGTGTCCTCTATTCTGTATCATTGGTCTAACAGTCTGTTTTGGTGCCAATACCATGTTGTTTTTGTTACTATTGCTCTGTAGTGTAGTTTAAGGTCTAGTATAGTGATGCTACCTGCTTCACTCTTCCTGCTAAGGATTGCTTTAGCTATTCTGGGTCTCTTATCTTTCCAGATGAATTTCATGATTGCTTTTTTATTTCTATGAGGAATGTCATTGGGATTTTGATTGGAATTGCATTAAGTCTGTATAATGCTTTTAGTAGTATGGTCATTTTGACAATATTAATTCTACCTATCCAAGAACAAGGTAGATCTTTCCATCTTCTAAGATGTTTTTTAATTTCTTTCCTTTAGTGTTCTGTAGTTTTTGTTGTAGAGGTCTTTCACCTCTTTTGTTAGGTTGATTCCCAAGTATTTTTTTAAGGCTATTATAAATGGGGTGGTTTTCCTCATTTCCCTTTCAGAGGATTTGTCACTGATATACAGAAATGATTTTGATTCATGGGTGTTGATTTTGTATCCTGCTACTATGCCAAATTCTAGAAGTTTTGGGGATCTTCTAGGTATAGAATCATATTGTCAGCAAATAATGCTAATTTGAGTTCTTCTTTTCCTATCTGTATCACTTTAATTTCTTTTATTTGTCGAATTGCTCTGGCTAGAGTGTCAAGAACTATTAAATAGAAGTGGTGAAAGAGGGTATCCCTGTCTTGTTCCAGTTTTTAGAGGGAAAGCTTTCAATTTGTCTCCATTTAGAATGATGTTGGCCTGAGGCTTAGCATAGATAGCTTTCAAAATGTTGAGATATATTACTGTTATCCCTGTTTTTCTACTGTTTTGAACATGAAATGGTGCTGCATTTTGTTGAATGCTTTTTCTGCATCTGTTGATATGATCATTTGGTTTTTATCTTTAAGTCTATTGATGTGATAAATTACATTTATTGATTACCATATGTTGAACTAATCTTACATTCCTGGGATGAATCCCACTTGATCATGGTGCATTACCTTTTTGATATGTTTTTGTATTCAATTTGCCAGAATTTTATTGAGAATTTTTGTATCTATATTCATTAGAGATATTGGCCCAAAGTTTTCTTTCTTTGATGTGTCTACTGGTTTTGGAATCATGGTGATATTGGCTCATAGAATGAGTTTGTAAGTACTCCCTCTTTTTCTATTTCCTGAAATAAATTGAAGAGTTTTGGTATTCTTATTTAAAGGTCTTCTAGAAATTGGTTGTGTATCCATCTGGTCCTGAGTTTTTCTTGGTTGGTAGGCTTCTGATGGCGTCTTCTGTTTCATTGCTTCAAATTTACTTTTTCAAATTGTGTATATTATCCTGATTCAATTTGGGCAAATCATATGACTCTAGAAATTTGTCAATTCCTTTGATATCTTCTATTTTATTGTAGTACAAGTTTTCAAAATAATTCCTAATTATCTTTTGTATTTCTGTAGTGTCTGTTTTGATATTTCCTTTTCATCATATATGTTAGTAATTTGAGTTTACTCTCTCCTTCTCTTCATTAGATGATTAATTGTTTGCCAATTTTATTTATTTATTCAAAGAAACAACTTTTTGTTTTGTCAATTTTTTCAATTGTTTCTTTGTTTCAATTTCATTGATTTCAGCTCTGATTTTAGTTATATGCCATTTTCTACTGCTTTTGGTGTCGATTTGTTCTTTTTTTTCCCTAGGGCTTTGAGATGTAATGTTAAGTCATTTATTTGTTGACTTTTTCTTCTTTAAGGAATAAAATACACACAATGAACTTTCCCCTTAGAACTGCTTTCATACTATGCCAGAGATTTTGATACATTGTATCTATGTTCTCATTCACCTCTAAGAATTTTCTAATCTCCTCCTTGATGTCTTTTGTAAACCATTGTTTATTCTATAGCATAGTATTTAGTCTCCAAGTGTTGGACTAGCTTTCATTTTTTATTTTATCATTGATTTCTAATTTCATTCCATTATTATCTGATAGAATGCAGGGTAGTATCTCTAGTTTTTTATATTTGCTAAAAGTTGCTTTGTGGCATAGTATGTGGTCTATTTTAGAGAAGAATCCATGTACTGCTGAGAAGAAAGTTTATTCTCTCGTGGAAGGATGAAATATTCTATATATGTCAGTTAAGTCTAAGTTATTGATTGTATTATTGAGTTCTATAGTTTCTTTGTTCAGCTTTTGTTTGGAATATCTATTTAGTGATGAAAGAGGTGTGTTAAAGTCACCCAGAATCATTGTGTTGTGGTCTATGTGACTCTTGAACTTGAGAAGAGTTTGTTTGATGAACATAGATGCCCAATTTTTTGAAGCATATATAATTGTAATGTCTTATTGATGAATGCTTCCCTTAAACAGTATGAAATATCCTTCTTTATCCCTTTTGATTAACTTTGACTTGAAGTCTATTTTATTTGATATGAGGATGGAGAACCCTGCTTGCTTCCACAGTCCATGAGTGTGGTATTTTTCCCAACATTTCACCTTCAGTCTGTGGATGCTTTTTTCCTATGAGATGAGTCTCTTGTAGTCAGCAAGACTGACTTTTTAAAAAATCCAATCTGCCAATCTATGTCTTTTGAATAGTGAATTTAATCCATTAACATTCAGGGTTATTATTGTGACATGATTTATATTCCCAGCCATATTTTTTTTGGTATTTAACTTGACTTGGTTTCTCCTTTGATTAGTTTATCCTATAGTGTAATACCTCCCTTTGCTGCTGTTTTTCAATTCCTCTTCATGGAATATTTTTCCCAGGATGTTATGTAGTGCAGGCTTTCAAGTTGTAAATTCTTTTAACTTTTGTTTATCGTGGAAGGTTTTTATTTTATCATCAAAGCTTAATTTTGCTGGATATAAGATTCTTTGTTGGCATCCATTTTCTTTCAGAGCTTGATATATGTTGTTCCAGGATCTTCTAGTTTTCAGGGTCTGGGAGGAAAAATCTGCATATAAACTAATTCATTTCCCCCATATGTAATCTGCTTCCTTTCCCTCATGGCCTTTAAAATTCTCTCCTTATTCTGTATGTTAGGCATTTTCATTGTAATGTGCCTTAGAGTGGATCTGTTGTGATTTTGTACATTTGGCATCTGTAAGCCTCTTGAATTTGGTTTTCCAATTCATTCATCATACTTGGAAAAGTTTCTGACATTATTTCATTGAATAAATTGCTCATTCCATTGGTTTGGAACTCTATTCTCTCCTCTATCCCAGTAACTCCTAAATTTGGTCTTTTTATGCTATCCCATATTTCTTGAATGTGCTGCTCATGGTTTCTTACCATTTATACTGTGTTGTCTACATTCTTTTCAAGATTATATATTTTGTCTTCATTGTCTGAGGTCCTATCTTCCAAATGCTCTAATCTGTTATTGATGCTTTCAATTGAGGTTTTAATTTGGTTTATTGTTTCTTTCATTTCAAATGTTTCTTTTTGGTGTTTTTGTTTGTTTGTTTGTTTGTTTGTTTTGTTTTGTTTTTAGAAGCTCTATCTCCCTATTGAACTAATCTTTTGCTTCCTGTGTTTGTTTATGTAGCTCTTTGTCGAAATGATCTTTTGCTGCCTATATTTGCTCTCTTGTGTCATTCCTTAATTCACAGAACATTTTAATCATGTACAACCTAAACTCTTTCTCTGTCCTGTCTTCTGCTGTGCTGGCCATGGATTCTAATAATGTGGTATCTTGATATGTTTGGGGAACTTTCTTCTCTTGTCTTTTCATATTGCTTGTATGTCTTCCCTTATAGCACTGTGGATCTGAGGTGTTACTGTTTTTACCCCATAGGCTTATAGTCTCCCATAGGGATTCAATACCTCTCCTCTGAGGTGCAGGACAATGTTATCAGATCCCAATATAAACAGTATACACCCTAAAAACAAATGTTTGCTATTAACATGTTTACAGTTTGGTCACAATGTAGAGAATTGGTGAATTCAATTATTATCTACAATATACTCAGTAGGTTTGTAAAAGGTTTTACAGTTTGTGATCGTGGACAAAGAACTGGGAGTGAGGCATAGGATAATAAGATGAGGAGCTAGGAGCTAAGGATATAGAGTTGTTATATCTTAGGAAGTGTGAAAGAGAAATCTAAAGAGGAAGATTATTAGCAGGAGAAGGGAGAGGAAGTAATATTGGGTAGACAAGTAAGTGGGAACACAGTAGAGTACATAAAACAAACTCACATATATAGACAAAAATTTTAAAAAAGTAAAATAGTAAAAATTAGTTGGATAAATATATACACACACACACACACACACACACACACACACAGCTGTAATATACTATTGAGACATCCCAGTCCTCAAAATCCTAATTCATGCAAAGTACTTGGTTTCACATATGTTGGGAGATGTGAGGGCGGGAGAGTAGAGAGGGAGAAGGGAAAAAAAATCTTAAAGGAAGAAACAGGATTGTTTGGGTTGGAAATCCATGTCTTTCCTGCTTCCCTTCTCATCCAATAGGTGAGGTCATCTGTTGTTAGCTGGAATCTCCTCCCTCAGGGTGGTAAAGTTAACCAGGGTGTCAACATGCCAGGATAATAGTTGCTGGGGAGAGGGTGGAGTTAGAAACTAGGTACCTGGCCAGCCAGAGTTCCAAAACTGGAAGCCACCCCCACTGAAGATGGTGATGAAGGTGCCCCAAGATGGAGGTGCCTGCTTTCAGCAGTGGGCTATTGGGTTGTGTCGGGGGAGCCAAGAGATGGCATTGGAGGATGAGTTCAGAGATGAGCTCATGCAGTGTGTGGCTATCAGCTGACTTCAGAGCCTGTGTAAAGTTCTCGGGTACAGGTAGGCTACTGCGTGTAGAGGACTATCTGCACTGCTGCAAAGTCCCAAGATGGCGGTGACCGGGGAGCCCCACATTGGTAGATGGGGGTCCACACAGGAGTAGCGGCTAGAGTTCCTGCGTGTGGGAAGCTGATAGATGTTCTGCATGGGAATGGCAGCAGTGATTTCTGCTCAGGTGCATGGCCAAAAGTTCTGCGTGGGTGTTGATGGTGCCCCCTCTGATAGTCCTGTGTGGGTGAGTAGTTGGGATACCTACTCTGATGCTGAGGCCAGGAGCCCTGGAGGGACATGACGGCCATGATTTTCACATGGGAGCAGGAATTTCACTCACAGAGAAGCAGTATTCTCACTATTTGTGTTCCAGGTCACGGGAGCATCACAGAATGCTGCCTCCTCTGGCCGGCCATCTTGGATTTCCCTTGGACAACATCTTATCTCAGAAAAAAATCATATTCTTTGCAGATTGTGTGGCTCAACTGTTTCTTTATGCAGTTTTCATGGTAACAAAGGGGTTTGTCCTGGCAGCCATGGCCTATGACCACTTCAGTGCCATCTGCAATCCTCTTCTTTATAGTGTCTACATGTCAAGATACCTCTATAGTCAACTGGTCCCTATTGCTGCGATAGGGTCAGTTCCACCCTCCAAGTCAGTGTAACATTCACAGTGTCTTTTTGTGTATATTGAGTTATTGATCATTTCTACTGTGATTCTTACCAAATGGTGATCTGTTCTAATCTCTTTGTCAATAAGATGGTATCTCTGAGTTTGGCTATCTTCATTATTTTGCCCACAATAGTTGTCATTGTAATATCTTACATGTACATTGTGTCCACAGTCTTGAAGATTCCCTCCACTGAAGGGAGAAAGAAAGCCTTCTCCACCTGCACCTCCCACCTTGGGGTAGTGAGTGTGCTTTATGGGACTGTCTCGTTTGTGTATCTCGTACCTCCCAGCAATCCTGAACTCCGCAAAGTGGCCTCAGTATTTTACATACTGGTGACACCCATGTTAAACCCTCTGATCTACTCTCTAAGAAACAAGAATGTCAAAGAAGCTTTAAGAAAAACCCTAGGGAACAAGAAAACATTACCCTAATTCTCCTTTCTTAATGTTTCCTTATTGAAGCGCCCACTGATTCATCCTGGTTTGCTTTTAATATGGAATTGAGTTTGAGTCATTCAGGGATTCTTTAAGCTGACCAGCTCACAAGTGAATTATTTTCAATGAAGGGGTACTATCAACCCATCAATCACTCTTTTATAAGAGCATTGTTATATATGAATTTCTTGGGCATCAATAAAACTTGCAGTCATTCCATAAATAGAAATATACTTCTCTCTGTTTTTTGTAACACTGTGCTATCATGCATTTAACAAAATAATTCAACAAAATTGTTGATGTTTAAATATAATTTATTATTGTTTATTTTTAGCATTGGTTGTTATTACTTTGCTGTCATATCAGAGGTAGAGAAATACATTCTAATTTCTAAAAGCTGAATACGCAAATCCACAAAAGGGAAATCTTTAATATTAATGTCCTCTCACTAGGGGGTAAAATTGCACTAGATATTTAAAATCCTTTTCATCAATTTGCACTACCTTATTTAGTTTTCTATGATGGTTGATATATATGTGTTCACAATTTTTGTGTCTTATGCATTTGATATTTAAGTTATGCATGATCCTTTTTGTGTTTCTAATATTTCTTGTATTGCTATTGCACTTTAATGAGTGCACTTACATTTGATGAGTTGTATTTTTGTTACCATAGTTTTCTGACACAGGCATATGCTTTAAAATGCAAATTATAAATACTTAAAACCTTCAAATTTAATAAATTGACAGAAAAGATTTCTGAAGAAAAATAGCAAGTGCTTACTCCTATGAGATCTTTCATTTCATTGGCATAAAACTGTAATTTTACTGGGGAGATGCAGTAGCCAGGGGATGGAATAAAACAGGCTGTGCTGCTTCATGCATGTTTGCTTACTTGTGGTCTATCAAGATGTACCAATACACTTAGTCAATTTAAAAAAAACAGTAGTATAGAATATAATACCTTTCAGAAGTTAAAAAAGCAGGGACAAAATAGGGGGGATTGGTAATGGTGTTGATAACATACACTTGCTGATATGATGTGATAAGAAGGTCATTTTATTTTTCTGGCCCTCAAAACCCATATTTACCAGTTATCTAAGAGAAAATCATCATACAAAAACAAATTAAAAGGCATTCTATAAAATACCTGACAAATGTTCTCAATGCTGTCAAGATTATCAAAAACAAGAAAATCTAAGAAAATATCAATCCAGAGAAATATAGAAGACTTCAGATATAAATCAGTATTGGGTCCTGAATGGAATTCAGGATGGGACCCATCAGGATTAGAGCCATTGTGGGGGGGGGGGGGAATTAGTGAAATTTGAATCATGGGTTGAGTTTATTTAATCTTAATAGACTATTATTACTTCCTTGGGTTTGACAAATGTTCAATATAACTGTAAGATGTTAACACTATTTGAAAGTTGGGAAAAGGTTTGTAGGACCTCTTTGTACTATATTTGCAATTTGTCTGTCTAATCAAAACAAAATGCTTAAGTTCTCATTAGCTTTGCATTAAGAAAGTGTAACTTTTTCATGCAAGCTCTCATTATTATGAATTAGAAACTAGAGTAACAATTTTTAAAAAATTCTGAACAGTTTATTTGACCATTTATTGATTGGACTCTTTGTTTTATTAATATTGAGGGGGTTTTTTGGTTCTTCATACATTCTGGAAATATGAGTGATCTGACTCTACCCTAATGGTGAACAGATTTTTATTTTAATTATTATGCTATTCAGGCTAAGTGTTCTTAACAGGTTGAAAATATCTGCTAGTCTAAACCTTTAAATAATTTGGAGCAAACAGGTATTTAAGTTATGAATTGATTGTTTGCATAGACTTGGTCATTAGACATCTGTTCTGTAAATACACCATAAGAAATTACTTTTGTCTACTAAGGGAATATTCTATCTTTGTAACATAAAATTGGCTCTTAATAAAAAAAAGGCAAGAAGAGATAAATAACTTAATATGTTGGACTGAGTTAGGTAAATGTAATTATACTTGTTTGTTTGAAGCAGAGAGGTAGTAAATTACCTGTGCTTATTGGCATGAGTTAAGAAGTGGGGAGCATCCAGCAGACACTCAGCCAAAAATGCTTATTATTACCTACTTATTCATAAAGCAGAAGTCCCATTAACACAGGAAATGCATATATTTTATTTACCTGTTATATAGTAGGTGATTAAAATATTACTTGTGGTCAAAAGAATATTTATTGCCCAAATAAACACCTGTCTCCTGCTTATTTTAACAATCTAAATATTTTTTTTATATTTTTTCACTCTTATATTAAAGTCCTTTGTGCAAATTCATCTTCATATACATGTATAGTTTATGCTTTATATGTATTTAATAAATACCTATGTGTTGCTTTATATATATGTTTTATATGTGTACATGAATGTTCATTCACACATATATGTTGATTTTCTATGTATATTTGTTCACACATACATACATATACAGGTACACACATGTATGCATTACTTATATCATTTCTCTATAATATCTATGAATTTATGTCATATATATATATATATATATATATATATATATATATATACACACATACATACATATTCCCCCCTTGAGTTTTGCAAATGAGAATTGTTAAAAATATATATATATTTAAATAAAAAGCAGTGAGTAGAATTTTAGAAAGGGCTAAATTAATGTCAGAGAACTAAAATAAAGAAAAAAAGTCCACATTTTGAGAGTCTAACCCAATATGCCTAGTTTCAAATGTGTGTATTTGCTGATACCAAGAAATTATTCTAGCAATGCTCAAAACAAACTATAAAGACAAAATGAAACAAACCAACAAAACTCCTCTAATAATTTCTAAATAGAGAAAAAAATGAAAAAGAAAATTTAACATACAATGTATGTAGATATGAAAACTAATAGCTATCTCTATTTTTTGATAATTGATGACAAGGTCTTAGTTTGACTTTGTCCAACTTTGCTTGGTGGGGTGACAACATTGGGAATGATCACAGCCACTCCTGGTAATGTCTTCTTTTGGCATCACTGTCTAATGTATCCAGTGTACAGTTCCTCAGCACTTACCACTGGATGTAATATAAAAGGAGATTTCTTAGCTGATCTTTAGAAGTCCGGACACTGGGGTAGCTTTTCAGTTTGGTTGCTGCCTGTAGAACTTTGAGAGATCAGGTTTTTTCTATATCCACCCCCCGACCCCCCCCACCCCCATCCCCCCCTTTCTTTTTTTTATCCTTTCTTTTTTTTATTTTATTTTTTATTGGTTGTTCAAAACATTACAAATATCTTGACATATCATATTTCATACATTAGATTCAAGTTGGTTATGAACTCCCAATTTTACCCCATATACAGATTGCAGAATCACATCGGTTACATATCCACATTTTTACATAATGCCCTATTAATAACTGTTGTATTCTGCTACCTTTCCTATCCTCTACTATTTAACATTTCAAATTAGGCAGCTACTTGACCTTTTGTCCAAAATAACTCCTTGATCTTCAAGAGTTAAGAGACAGTGATGTTTTTCTTTCCGTGGGTGTGGTGTCTCTTCCATTAATTAAGAACTCCAAAAAATTATTGGATAGTTTTATGGATCCAGTGGAGATAACATTAACATAAATTCCTATACCATTCATCACCTCATTACCATAAGTCTGACTAATGGAACACAGGCATATTTTGTGTTTTCAAGAATTTTTAATATTAGGGGCTAGTTTTTGATGTTGCCCAAGAATATGTGATTATTTCTTTCATTATTACTATGCAGTTGCCCTGCATAGTAATATGTGTTCTGGGAAAAAGGCTGAGCAAAGGTTTCATGGTGCACACCTGTGTGTTATGGTAGGCTTATTTTTCAATGTTACTGTTTCCCTGAAATCAAATCAACATGTTTCTGGATTATTTTCAAATAGAAGGAATTTTTTATGTATTCTAGATATTAATTTTTTGACAGAAATATGTATTTTTCATAATTGTTACATTGTTTTTATATTTTATTAATAATATCTTCCATAAAGCAAGATATTTTAATTTTGGTTAATTGCAATGTTAATTTTTTCCTAATTGTAAAGTTAGTGTTTTCTTTTTTCAAAGTCTAAGATATTTATGACAAATACAAGGCAACAAAGATATTGTCCTATGTTTCCTTCCAGAGGACTGATAATATTAGTTTTTGATTTAAGTTTATTACTTACCTTGAAATAATTTGGTTTAATAAAAGTTAATTTTATTCTATATGCTATCCAGTTGCCCCATCACACTTTGTTTAAAAGATTGTCCTATCTGCTATTGAATAGTCTTGGCACGTTTGTCTAAAAGCAATAGAATATATATTTGGAGTTGTTTCTGTCACTTTCTTCTAGTTTGTTGGTGTTTTAGAGTAATGTTTTGTGTATTTATTTTTTAAAAATTTGTTTGTTTGTTCTAATCAGTTATATATGACAGCGGAATGCATTCCAACTCATTTTACACAAGTGGAGCACAATTTCTCATTTCTCTAGCTGCATGCAATGAAGTCACACCATTCATGCAATCATACATGTACATAGGGTGAAAATGTCTGTCTCATTCCATGGTCCTTCTCACCCCCATACCCCCTCCCTCCCTTCATTTCTCTCTGCCCAATACTAAGTTCTTCCATTCTTTTCTAGCCCCCTCCACATTATGGATCAGTATCCACATATCAGAGAAAACATCCAGCCTTTGGGTTTGAGGGATTTGCTTACTTCACTTAGCATGGTATTCTCCAGCTTCATTCATTTACCTACAAATGCCATATTTCATTCTTCTTTAAAGCTGAGTAATATTCCATTGTGTATATATATGACATTTTCTTTATCCATTCATCTGTTGAAGGGCATCTAGGTTGGTTCCATAGTTTAGCTAATGTGAATTGAGCTGCTATAAACATTGATGTGGTATTGACACCAAAATAAACATGTAGACCCATGGTACAGAATAGAAGACACAGAGATTAAACTCACATAAATACAGTTATCTCATATTAGACAAAGGTGCCAAAAACATACATCAAAGAAAATATAGCCTTTTCAACAAATGGTCTTGGAAAAACTGGAAATTCATATGTAGCAAAATGAAATTAAACTCCTATCTCTCACCCTACACAAAACTCAACTTAAAGTGGATCAAGGACCTAGGAATTAGACCAGAGACCCTGGGCCTAATAGCAGAAAATGTAGGCCCAAATCTACATCATGTCAGCTTAGGACCTGACTTCCTTAACCAGACTCCTAAAGTGCAAGAAATAAAATCAATAATTAGTAAACGGGATGGACTCAAACTAAATAGCTTCTTCTCAGCAAAGGAAACAATCAATGATTTGAAGAGAGTGCTCACAGAATGGAAGAACATCTTTACTACATGCACATCAGATAGAGCACTAATATCCAGGACATATAAGAACTCAAAAAACTGAACACCAACAAAACAAAACAAAACAAACAAACAAAACCTCCAAAACCCAAAAACCCAATTAATAAATGGGTTCAGGACAGATCCTTCACAGAATAAGATATACAACTGATAAAGAAATATATTAAAAATTTTTCAACATCTCTAGCAATTAGATAAATGCAAATCAAAACTACTCTAGGATTTCAACTCACTCTAGTCAGAAAGGCAATTATCAAGAATACAAGCAACAATAAATGTTGGCAAGGCTGTGGGGGAAAAGTTACACTCATACATTGCTGATGGGATGGAAAATCGGTAAAACCACTCTGGAAATCAATATGGAGATTCCTTAGAAAACTTAGAATGGAACCACCATTTGACCCAACTATCCCACTCCTCAGCTGATATCCAAAGGACATAAACTCAGCATATGAAAGAGTAATGCTTTATCAATGTTGTTTTAATTGTAGCCTGATTATTATAATTTTATAGTATATTTTCATATTTGGTAGTTAATTAAAAGTAATTTAAGTATATACCTTCTTGGAATTTTTATTCTGGTTATGTTAAATTATAGATCAATTTGGGGAGATTTGATGTTTTAATATTGATCATTTAAGTTCACAAAAATTATATATATAATATTTCCATTTATTTAGGTTCCTTTAGCAATACTTTGTAATTTTAAATGTGAGAAACCTTAAATGTTTTCAATTAAATGTATACCTAAGAGGTTTTTATTTTAATATTATAAATAATTTTGTTTTAATTAAATTTTATTTTTCAATTATTTGTTTTGATATATAAAGTTACATTGATTTTTATATATTAATTTTTATCCCAAGACCTTGCTAAATTCATCTTTTAGTTTTAGCAGCTTTTTGGGGAGTTGGGGGAGGGTGAGAATTCCTTAGGACTTTTTGTATACACAGCTATATCATGTGTGAATACAGACATTTATATGTCCTTGCCCAATCTGTACACATTTATCTTTTTAGTCTTCTCCATTAACATATGTTAACTGTAGGTTTGGGGGACAACACTGATAGTGCCCTTACCATCTTTATGGAAGTCCTGAGAATGTGTGAGATACAATGACCCATTTAATCATCATAGTCATCTGGGATTAAATATAGAGAACCCAAGTTTAAGGGGGCTAAGCATCTTATCATAGGTAATCCTGCAACTATTACATGATACAGCTGGATTTAAAAGTTATCTTTACTTATTCTGCTATTCTTCCTCTTCATGATTTTTCCAAGAATTCTGAAAAGATCTATTTATTTATTTGGGGGGAAGTTTTTTTTTAAGCTTTGTATATCAGAGAACATTTTCATGGCACCTTTTTGTCCGAGTTTATCCAATTTTTGGTCCTAAGTTCTTGGCTCAATTCTTTTACTATAGCCTTTTGGAAGCCAAATGACAATATCATTCTTATTAAGACCCTTTCCTTATTCTGAAAAAAAAATTATGTTTCTGTGCATTATAGATGTTTCCAAATTTTACTATTTATGTATGTATGTTTGTGTTTATAAATATTTTATATAAATATTTTACACAAATATATATTGAATTCCAGTAAATTCTGAATCATCATAGTTGTTCTTAAGCATGTTTCCAACTACATCTAGCCTAGGGATTAAAAAGAAATTAGAGGGAACTCTCTAGATTTATAAAAGACATCCACTTATCTAAAGATTCTTTAATTCTATTTTGTTCCCAATTGCTTTGAGGGGAAAAAAGATATGAAAAAGTTATTGTAGATTGAAAGTGTTTTCAGACAAACTTTGCTTAATCATGGTCTTCTACTCTTATAATGACAATTAGGAAATAATTGTAGCAGTGACACTAACTAAAGCCAAAACTTGACTAGGTCTGCAAGGCACTGTGCCAAATGGAGCAGCAAAAAAATTACCTACAAATTCATTAAAGTTAAATCTTAATGCAAACTATTTTCTGCCTGAAACCAATACAGAATAATAAATCCCAGTGGGGAGATTCTGGGATAGTTGGATGGGACTGATAATGAAGGAAGTTTTTGTGTTGTAGTTGTAAATGTTAAAACTTGTAGAAGGGAACTTGTAAGGGCACCATTGATGGGGAAGCGTGTTTCTTGCATGTGTCATCCCTACTCAAAAGTGCCAAATGGTACATCAACTACTAGGCAGATGTTGAGTAACTTTTTCTGTGCTAAGTCAAATCTAACTTCTAAAACTGAAGTTCTCCTGGGAAATCTCCACTGATGCCAAAACTACACAATGACTCTATTACAAAATTGTTTTTCTTATCTCCTTATTCTGATATACTTGTAAAAGATGTAATTAATATGAATAGACCCCAGATTCATAGAATAAAACGATCTCTTCTTCTTAACTATAAAAAAAGAATCATCAGTGTCCAAGCATCTAAATTTTGCTTTCTTATTTTAAAAATCCAGATTAAATTGAGTTACTCTTGGGTTCTTGTGTTAAACAAGTATCACATAGGATTTAAATACCACTAATGTTTCAGGATTTGGACACTGACTTTCAAGTGAAGTACCATGAAAAGATGATGCACCAGAGCTAGTTCCAGCAGATCCTGATAGCAGATCCTAGATAGTGGATAAAAACTGGTTATACCAACATTTCTAAATGCTGAGACAGAACAAAGCAAGTGGTAGGAATATAAAACAATTATTCTCACAAAGGGAGCCATTGAATAGAAAAGGCTTAGGAATTGGGGAGGGCTTTTAAAGAACCTACAAAACATCCAGTCATGAAATAGTCATTTCCCAAATTAACCTGGCAAAAAACAGCAATTATGGATATTATTAATAGTATCCTTCCAACAAGAATTCCTGTTCTTCTCCCTACACCCTAATTATAGAGGGATAAATTCCTACGTAAGGCAGGAGAAGCTTGAACCTCTTGTCCCATTGCAGGCTTCCTCCCTTTAGTAAGCCATATACATGCAATGTGTTACATGCTGTGATAGAGATGTTCACCTTTTGTGAATCTTGCATCATGGTATGCCATGATATAATTTGATATGAGCTATAATATCACTTCTGTACCAAAAATATCCATTATACTAGCTTATATACTAATCCTATATTTTATCTACAATTTTTATCTGTAGGTAATATGGGTAAATCTGCAAGCAAGGTCTAAATTTATAATTCTTATTCAGCTGATAATATAAAAGGACAAGTATAAAATAATCAAAGTATAAATAAGTATTACTATTCATGGGCATGTCTAAAATTGCATTAAAAAAAGTAAGAGGAGGTGGTGGCAACAGGGATACTATAGCAAGACAGTGGTAATTCTGAAGAGATCTGAACTGAATCTCAGATGTCGATAGGATTTACAAGCGGACTGAAGGAGAAAGCAGGAAGGGTGATTTAAATCAATGGACTGAGCCCACCCTGAGCAAGATGAATGGGTGTCAAGTGGAGCTTCTCAGTTGATTTCATAGAAGTTACAATTTAGACAGTAATAGCTCAATTTGCAATATTTTAAGTTAAGTGAACACATCAAAGGAAGGATGTAGAGGTATTTTGTGGCATTAATAAGTAATTTTATTATAGAAGTAACAATAAAGCAGTAAAAATACTCAGGCAATAAAAGAAATGCATTAGTAACAGCATAGTAACAGCAGGAGCCCAGGAACTGCAGGGTCTGCTCAGGCACAGGGAGTGGTGTCTCAAACTGGGACAGGGAAGAGATAGTTCCAGAAAATGGAAATACATGCTTTAAAGCAAGATTGTGAAGAGCTTATATGTGAAGCTGGCATGTGAAAAATTTATTGTCTAGATTTGTGATAGCTGACACACAGGCAAAATTACTAGTACATAAAAGTTCATGTCATATATTAATTTTGTAGTCATGGATACATACCACAAGGCTTGGAATACATTAAAACTTCCTTACATCCAAAAACATGTAGCACTCACTAATAAAACTGGAAGGACCCACAAGTACATAACACTAATTTTTATAACAGAAATATAATATAATATAAAACCAATAGTCTAAAAGGTAAATAAAAAATACTGAGAACTGAGAAGGAATAGTCAGAAGGAAGGTAATATAGGAGCAATCACAAAACCAGAATAGGAGAACATCTGGTTTAGTAGTGATTCATAGGAGACCAAAATAAGATAAAAGCAAAACTGAAGGTTTCTTTTGACTACAAGATATTAAAAGGGCCCACAACAACAAAAACCCTTTTAGTCTCATATGCTTTAAGTGAAGTATAAATCACAAGTAATTAGACAGTGATATTCCAACTGAACTGAATTCCAACGGAACAGACTGCATTCAGCCTGATGTAAAATATTGGCAGTATATATGCTTTTGGGTCTATCAGCAAGATAGAAGTTATTCAGTTGCTGTGAAAAGGAGATCCTAATAGAAATTAAGCAGGTTAAATCTGGAAATGAAAGACTATGGGCCAAAAGTGTCTTTTAAAAGTCTGAAAATATGTCAAAGGATAAAATAGAAGTATTTCAGTGTAGCTTCAAAAACAGAATATTGAGTAGAAGCTCTGGCAATGAGACAGGTAGAAGTTACAGAGAAGCAAACTTTAGCTTAATAGCAAGGAAAAAAACTTCTAACAAGGAGTCTTGTCCAAAATAACTTTGTGATTGTCCCAAGAGCATTCCACAAGTGAAGAGATCACAGTGTTTGCTCCGTGTGGTCCTCATGGGAGGGCCCTGAAGTTTGGTCTTGTTATGAAATTATAATTGATTTACTTTTTAACCTTCTCTCAGAGGAACTTTTTCTTCTAAAGTTCTGAAAACCTTTATGCTGAAATTCTCTGCAACTGTTTCATGGAGTCAGAAAAAACTAAGACTGCCACGGATTTGGGCTGCTATTTTTGAGATCATTTGGGCTCAGGCAATCTTGTTGCCCATCTTAAATTTCCATTTCCCCCCATCTTTATTCTAAGGCCTGTGAAGTGGCAGCATGAAGGGGAGAGATTTTCAGTTTGACTTCATAGATTCATTGGCACTTGTTAAATTTTGGTAGAGAAATAGTTATAATCTTCTAAGAAAACAAAATAGATTCCTAGTTCATCATCTTCACTCTGTTCAGGAAGTCAATGCAACGGGTTTATATTATATGGAATCATATTGAAGAAAGAGCTCACTTTAATAACAGGTAATGGGAAATGATGGACTTAGGCAAAACCACTAAAAACATGCTCAAGTCATGACAATGGAGGTTATTATTTATTGGAAATTAAAAATCATGAGATGTTTAATTTGGGCATTGCCATTGATGGTTTTAATTTTTCAAATATATCATACTTTTTAGAATGAAATAAAAAGGATCTAGAACTCTAAGTTTTCGTGTGAAGAAGTTCACAGGACAGAAAAGAAACATTATTCCAGGTAAGAATAATTATAAAACATTTATCTACTTTAATCACTTTTGAAGATAGCAAAAAACATTGTCTAGATGATTTTAATATAATTTTTCTCCAGTTTCAAAATGTGTGATGTCATAAGTTAAAAATTATCAAGGTGAAAAGAAACCTTGATAATTCAAATTTCATTGCTTGAAGGAAGTCTATGGCTAAATCAGAGTGGGAATGCAGTAACTGATATTTAAATTATACTCACAGAGATATTATCTCATTCTTTCTCATTTCACTGCTCAGAAAACCTCACAACCACAGACATTTTCCATTTTCTTCATTTCAATTATTTCATATTCAACAGTATAATTCTTTCTTCATTGCAATAAATCTCTTCATAATCTATGTTCTATAATTTTGCATGAAAGAAATAAACAATATTACTTTGCTGGATTCTATTACTGTAGCTTAGAATCAATAGTGTTTCTTCAAAGATATTTTGATTACATTTTCTGGATCAAAAATCATGACACAGAGTATATATTTCAGACCATTTAAACTTAAGTTTGGCCTTATAAGCCTACCTATACAAAGGGAATCTCTTTGTCAAAAATTTTGTCATTTTCAGTTAATATTTTTTTAAAAATTTATTCTTTAAAAAGCTAGCAGTAAGGTATCTATTTATTATTGATCATTCAATAGTGAACTAAAATCAGTTATAATAAACATTACACATCATGTATCATATCATGCCATAAGTTAGTACTACAGTCAAACCTTTTGTGTCATCACATCCAGTACCAAACGTAATTCTTGGAACAGAACACATGCTTTACAATATTAGCAAAATACATGATTGAATGGTCAGACAGATAAAAATGGACTATCCTTGAAAATTATGTTTCTTTCATTGACATAGTGTCAATAAAGTGGCATTTGATTGGGAATAAGAATTTAAGTTTTGTCTTCTCCTCCTCTACTTTCTCTTCCTCCTTTGCTTTTAAAAATAAGATCAATCAATAACTATTAAACTTGTAACTCTTTCAAAGCTTTACTGAGATATCATTGACAAAGCGTAGCATATTTTCAAGATATAAAATTTGATGTTTTAGTATATGTATATATTGTGAAATGATAATTACAATCAAGTTAATCATAATTTTGTGACACTGTAAAACAAAGATATATTTGTGACATAATCTTGTGACACTGTAAAACAAAGAGAAGTGATTTTAACATATCTTAAAATCTTTTCTATTTTCTAAAAGAAATTTTCTTTCCCATTCCAAGCCAACATATGATGGCTGAGGCTTGAAATTATTTCTTCAGCTTTATGTCTAAAAAGTTTCAAACTTCCAGAATAAAATGTAATCATTCTTATGTATCTTAACCTGTAAAGCTAGTTTATCTCCTTCATTACAACCAAATTATTGGAGCTGGAGTTATAGCTCAGTGGTAGAACACTTGCCTCGTACTTGTGAGGTACTGGGTTTGATCCTCAGCACCACATAAAAAATAAAATAAAACAAATAAAGACATTGTGTACATCTTTTAAAAATATGTCTTTTTAAAAAAACCAAATTATTATAAACTCACTTGAATGGATTTCAAATATGTGGTGGAACAGAGGGTTGAAGATGGAGACAGAGAATAGTGATATCATTTCAGTCATTTTTATGTTGATTTAAATTTATAGGAATTAATGTTCTGTCCTTTATTGAGAAAGTTGTTAGTAATAGTAACAAATAAAAATGATTTTAAAAAGTTCATGAAGGCTTTGGGTCTTGAGGGATTTTGGTAGCCAATAGAAAAAAAAAACAAGAATACAATTAAATCTTTTACAATTGAAGGAGGAAAAGTAGAAGAGAAACTGCATACCTTCTAATTTTGATTACTCCCCTACCACGACTTTCAATTTTGGCCAGGAAGTTTTGGGGCTCTTCCTGGCATTGTTATCTATACCAGTCCTTGGAAGAATCAATAACATGTGGTTTACATATTACACAAAAAAGAAAATGATAGCACTATCCTTAGTGCCAGGTAATTTACAATAAGTGTGAAGCTTCATTTTCAATAAAAAGTAGAAATATTCAAAATAACCAGCATTGTTTTGGTTGCTCACATTGTTGACCATATCCAAATAGGTGAATTTGGACACCTCTAGGAAATTAATACATATTTATTTTTAAAACTACTGAGCTCTTACTGTGAAGTTAAGAGTTCAATAAAATTTGCTCTCTACTCTAATATAATCTTTTGTGCAGTCAATGGTCTTGATTGGTTCCTTACTTTGAAGCTTCTATTTTTTCCCTCAAATTCAGAAGTTTCTGATGAATTTCTTAACATATTTATGTAGAGAGACTAAATCAATAAACTTCACTGGATTAAAAAATATAAATGACTCATTCACATTTTGCTTTTGCATTTAAATAAATTTATACTAGTTTTAGGAGCTGAAGATTGGTTACATTTTAAAAGACCTTTAAGTAAAATAATTAACTTCCTGCTAATTTATTCAAAGTTGCCAAGACCTCTTTTTATTTATTTATTTATTTTACAATATAATTCTTGATATGCCATTATACAATAATTTATCATATCTCTGATTATATATAAGGTATTTTGACACCAAATTCACATCTTCATACATGTATTTTGCATAATGATGAGGGTCTCCTTCCACCATCCATGCTATTCCCCTTCTCCCTCCCTTTCCCTCCCACCCCTATTCCCTAACTAGAGGTAATCTTCCTCCCTTGCTCTCCCAATCCCATTTTGAGTCACCCCCCTTATATCAGAGAAAACATTTGGCATTTATTTTGGGGGGATTGGCTAACTTCACTTAGCATAAGCTGCTCTAATGCCATCCATTTCCCTGCAAATGCCAAGATCTTATTTTTTTATTGATGAGTAATATTCCATTGTGTATAAATGCCACATTTTTTTATCCACTCATCTATGGAAGGGCATCTAGGTTGGCTCCACGGTTTAGCTATTGTGAATTGTGCTGCTATAAACATCGATGTGGCTGTTTCCCTATAATATGCTGTCTCTAAGTCCTTTGGGTAGAGTCTGAGAAGAGGAATAGCTGTGTCAAATGGTGGTTCCATTCCCAGTTTTCCAAGGAATCTCCATACTGCTTTCCAAATTGGCTGCACCAATTTGCAGTCCCACCAGCAGTGCCAAGACCTCTTTTTGGTAGAAATTTCATGTTCCTTTGGAAGGTACTTTAAGCTACTTTTTTTTTCTTTATTTATTTTTCACTACTATGGTGAAGAAAAGTGTTATTAAAAAATCATAAATATTAAGTGGTAAATTAAAAATTAAGGAACTATCTTTCTTAGGAATTAAGAAAGTGCCTTTTTTTAGGAATGTTCAGACTTCAATAGTTGGAAATTATTATTTACAAATTACATGTCATAAGCCATGTCATATAAAAAGGGAGAAAGACGTAATGAAGCATCCAACCATTTTATTCTAGTCTTGGACATAGAATACTTGACCTTGACTTTGAATTCCATTGGTAGCTAGTTGTGTTACCTTAGGCAACAAAATAGCTCTCATCCTTAGTTCGATGGTGTGCATAAACAATGGATATGAAAGCATATGTCAACTGTAAAGTGTTCTTTAGTGTGAAGTTCTGTTATAGTAGAGTTAAGAGTGGAAGGTTGATGTGTTGACTTTCTCTTATACCTTGAAGCAGAAGTTTGCCATGGGTGACAAGGGAGGAGGAGACAACCATTCAGAAGTGACTGACTTCATTCTTGTAGGCATCAGGGTCCGTCCAGAGCTCCACAATCTCCTCTTTCTACTATTCCTGATTATTTATGGGATGGTTCTCCTGGGGAACCTTAGCATGATTGGCATCATTGTGACCGATCCCCGGCTGAACACACCAATGTATTTCTTCCTAGGCAACCTCTCCGTCATTGACCTCTCCTACTCCACTGTTATTGTACCCAAAGCCATGGCCAACATCCTGTCTCAGAAAAAGACCATATCCTTTGCAGGTTGTGTGGCTCAGCTGTTCCTTTATGCACTTTTCATGGTCACAGAGGCCTTTGTCCTGGCAGCCATGGCCTATGACCGCTTCATTGCCATCTGCAACCCTCTTCTTTACAGTGTCCGCATGTCAAGAAGTGTCTGCATCCAGTTGGTGGCTGGTTCCTATCTCTGTGGCTGGGTCAGTTCCATCCTTCAAATCAGCGTAACCTTCTCCATGTCTTTCTGTGCCTCGCGAGTGATTGATCATTTCTACTGTGATTCAAACCCGATTGAAAAGATCTCCTGCTCTAATACATTTATCAACAAGATGGTGTCATTTAGTCTGGCTGTCCTCATTATCTTACCCACCATAGTTGTTATTGTAGTCTCTTACATGTACATCGTATCCACTGTCTTGAAGATTCCCTCAAGTGAAGGGAGAAAGAAAGCTTTCTCCACCTGCACCTCCCATCTGGGGGTAGTCAGTTTGCTTTATGGGACGGTCTCTTTTGTGTATCTCACACCTCCAAATAACCCTGAGCTTCGTAAAGTGGCTTCAGTCTGTTACATTTTGTTCACACCTATGCTGAATCCCTTAATCTACTCTCTGAGAAATAAGGATGTCAAAGATGCCATGAAAAGAGTCCTATGGAAGAAAAAACTTTCATTCTAAATCTGCTTCCGCTTGCTTTGTGGTTTCTTGCATTAACTGAATTTTGTCTGCCTGATCTTGATAGGCATTTGAAATTCAAGTGTATTTAAAAAAAGAAACGAGACATCCTCAACTGTTCTATCCCACGGCATTAAACATTTCCTGAAAAGAATGCTTCACATAAATTACTGACTCTTCCTCAAGGTAATATTTAAATCTGAATACTCAGGACATTTATAAAATTCTGCTGCATTTTTAATAACAGTTACATATCTCTTAACCACCAGGTAATAATATGTTATGTGAATGAGGACAAATAGTATTTTATTGTTTTTCTTTCCTGTATACTGAAGTAAAATTTAGACAGAAAATATTCTATGAAGTGATTAGTTTGAAAACTGCGTGTCCCATCTGGTTTATATGAAAATGATTCTGGATATAATAATAGTGCTGTGTTTTGGTTTTGATGGCATGCCGAAGATGTTAGAGCATGTGTGCATGATGAAGAGGAAGTGGAAAGAAAATTAATGAGAATACGCTGTTTAATTAAAGAAGAAACATGGAAATTGACTTTGGTTTGGTTTAAACCAAGACATTTTATATAGTGTTCTCTGAATGGAATAATCACCTCTGCTTTGCTCTAGTATAATGAAAACATCTAATGGTGTTTATAGTGTTTTTCAGTTCAGGCCTTCTATCTTTAGTATAATATAAATTATTGGTTGTGAATATGCAATAAGTAAAAGTACTATATTGACATGAACGTTTGAAAATCTCAATTAAAAGTAACGTAATACTTTACAATAACCTATATAAATAGTTAGATTATATGTATGTGTGTTTTCATATGTACATATGTGTACATGTGTCTATATGTGTATAGTTTGGTGGTTACAGAGTAATTTAACAACATGATTAATTCTAAACATCAAAAATCAATGAGAAAAGGGTCATTTAGATTCTCACAGATTTGACAGGTATCAATAGCAGCCAGGTTTGAGAGAAGATCATGCCAGAGTTGTCATGCCAGCGTGCAAGTAATTTAAGTAATGCTTCAGGTAAATAATTCCAATACCTAAATCTAGGCAATATTATCATAGACAAAAATTCAACCTAAGAAATAAAGAATAATTTCCAATTTAGTCCATATACCTAGCAATATGTAAACCTGAAATATGGATTGTCGTTTGGGTCTCTTTTTCTCTGTTGGTTAGGTAGCAAAACATCCTTTTATAGAGGCACAATGTCATGTATACTTGTGGGTTAATGTTTATTGGGATAGGAGATTTGAAGAATAATTCCTATCTAATAAATAAAGAGGGAAGCTAAGTGATGTAATAAGATGAAGTTATATTTATCCCTTTATTTCTAAATGTATCTATCTACTATTTCTCTTGATGCTTAGTTTCACAAAAATACCACCTGAGAGCAAATTTGGGATCCCAGAACATGGGAAACTGATTTTTGGCATGGTCTAGTGCTGGTCTGGAAGACTCCTTTTCTAAATTTAGGTTTTACTCATTTCCATGGTACCCTCATTAGCCTCAGGATGTTGAGTCTCTGCTGTATCTCCCAAGCAAGGGTTATTATGAACTATTGGGAAAATAAAATCAGATAGTGGATAAGAGTACAGTCTAGATCCATTTGCTTTTCTTTTAAATATAGTGCTTTCCATTTCCTGTTTGTAGTTATAACAGATTTCAGTATTTCATTGTATAACCTCACATATGTCATTGCTTGTTATTCCCAATGTTCAAGAGAATCCGGAAAAGTTGAAAATATAAGGCAGAATGCTTCCAAAAATGTTGAATTCAGATTTATCTCTCTTTTTAAAATTTTCATAAGCAATTTCCTTGGTAAGTTGTTTTTCTGTATACACAAGCCTTGTATAAAAAGTAATGCCTAACTTATCACTTGTCACTTGTGCCATCGAGATCCATCCAACCTACCCACTGTACTACCAACATGCTGTATTTTGTTTTTCGGTGGTGCATGAACTGCTTTTAAAATTTTGCCACATCTTAGAGAGTTTGAAGATTCTCTTTTGTGTTCTGAACATTATAAGTCATTGTTTAGAGGTAATTTTAAAACTACCCAAAAGTATACCTAGAGAAAACTTTGAACATGGTGCTATGACCTTAAGAGGCTGGAGATTGCATTGGCTTTCTGAAATGCTCTTACTTGTACTGCATTGATCATCTTCCCTGATTACAACTGTTTGGACATGCTTGTTTATCTATTGTACTACAACATCATGTGATGCATTTTAAATGTTATGACTGGGTGCAGTGGTGCACATCTGAAATCCCAGTGACTCAGGAGGCTGAAGCAGGAAGATTGCAAGTTAGAAGCCAGCCATAGATATTTAGTGAGACTCCGTTTCAAAATAAAAAAATAAAAAGAGTCGTGGATGTAGCTGGGTGTTAGAGTTCTCCTGGCTTCAATTCCCAGTACCAGAAAAAAAATTTATGTATAGTAGGTTTTTACTGAATATTTATTGTATTGATGCAGTGTTTAGTGTATTTTGTATCACCAGGATTTTAAGCTTTTCTGTTAATTAAGTACTGAGTCAAACTTCACAAATATAAGTCAAATTTATTAAATAAAACATTGCAGACTGGCACCTACAGCTTGTTCCATTTGCATCCTATTAGGCTAGGTTCAACTCATTATGGGATTTGAATTGTTATGCTGATTGAAGTAGCTAAAGTGATAAGGTATCCTAAAAACATCTTAGTGTTGAAACAACATTGGCTATGTTATTCTCATTCTCATGGGTGTAGTATTGTCTGTCGTCAGTTTGTCCAATTCCATCAGTATAGGTCATTAAGTCAATAGAAATTTTTTTTAAGATGTGATTTTAGTGAGGACAAAGCTATGTTGAGGGTAAAAAAAGGGAGAAGAAGTGGGAAAACATGAAAAAAGAAAAAAACATGGTATCCAGGAACTGAAAACAACCTGAGGACAGGAATTCATTTTGAGGTCATTTCTTAATTATTCCAGTTTAAAAAATAATAATAATAAGACAAGCAACAACAGCAAATCAAAAACTTTAACCAGACTGATTTCCATGTTTATTATTTTTATAGAATAAAGCTTCTAGATTTTGAACTAGTTTCTTCTTTCCTTTCATCAACATTTTAAAAACACCCATTCATACACACCCTTTGGCAATCAAATAATTGGCATCTGTTTCCTCCATTCAATGTTTGGAGTTAGGTTTCTTCTGTAACAACCTACATAAATTACCTATAGGTGGCTTAAACAAGATACAAATATTTACACATGTGTATTTTCTTTGCTTTGTGTGCACATATGCAATGGTAAGTTTGGAGAAGATGAGCTCCTACTTAACATTCCAGGAGGTTGGAAAATAGAAAACAGAGAAGCAACTTCCAAGCAGCCTCCCAACTTGTCAAATGCCACAGTGCGGAGATATTTGTTCCAAGAAATTTGGGGCTTTTGGTCCTTCTGTTGGAAACTCAAATTTTGGTGAAGGAGGCACTTATGTCCTAGCTTGACGGTGGGTTGCATTCATTTTCTCTGGGAAGGCAAGGTTCCTAACTGAAACTCTGTTAGCCTGTTCAATGTTCCCCCCTATCTTCAAGGGATACATTTCAAGTTCCCAGTGGATGCCTAAAACAGTGGATGATGCCAAACCTTCTCTCCACTATGCTTTTTCTAACTCTATAAACCCCAGGAAAGTTTAACTTATGAATTAGGCACAGTAAGAGTTTAACAATAATAACTAATAATAAAATGGAACAATTATAACAATACACTTAATAAAAATTATATGAATGTGGCCTTTCTCAAAATATCTTATTTTGCTGTCCTATATTTTTGAACTGCAGTTGAAATTGAAAGTGTATAAAGTGAAACTGTGGATACAATCCTGAAGTGCTAATTCTTCTTAAAATAAAAAAACAGAGAACTCTTTATAAGGGGAAATTTATGGTAAACAGATCAAAATAATATTCTCCCAATAACCCATGTATTTTACTGTTCAAATTCTATATGTTCTTCTTCCACATATACAATGCCAAATTTTACATGCTTTTCTTTCCATTTATACAATACTCAGATTTCCAACATCTAATATAATGCCAAAATTTTGTGTTCATACAAAACTATAGTCTGTCACCTAAGAGACAAGGCCCCAATTATACTCATTGTTACTCAACATCTCGTGTAAGATCTCTAGTTGATTTCCATTCCTCTATTGTTTATTTTAGTATCCTATTTTAAAATTTTATGATGATTAGAATAACTATTATCACTACTATAATCAATAATAAATTAAATGATATATATATAGGAATATATATCATTTAATAATGCTAAAACATAAGGCATTGAAACTCTATTAAAATATTTCCCAAAGCAGTAGATATGACCCATTCAATAGTCCTCATCTATGAATCTGGCCATGGCTTATAGTGCATATTACAACATTTTACACTTCTTTTCTGTACTTGGTATTCTTCTGGCTTTGATTTCTCCTGTTCATATTCCAATGTCTGGTGAGTTCTCTGTAATTCTATTCTTTAAGGGATCTATGCCTTGGATGGTCTTAGCTTTGTGTAGTACCTGGAGGGTAGTACTCATTGGCTGACTCTATGGTAGGCACTCTCTTCTTTTCTATCTGATTTATCTTGAGTCAGAAAAGTTCTTATCCTCAGGGGTTGTTTTTCAGTCTACTCTGGTTATGATGTTTTTATTCTTCTTTAGTGGTCATTAATTTAGGAATGGGAACATGTTCTACTAAAATATATTTAAATAAAATATGAGAGACAGCCCAAATATCCCTAAAGATCTGTAAAATTTTTGAGTTTATACTTTTATTCTGATTTTGATCACTCATAAATCAGCTACCAAAATAGTTGGGAAGATTTTGGTTGACACCTGTGTAGTGTTAGGGTGGGGTTCTTACTGGAGGGTAGCCAAGCTTCTCTTCATCTTATGGCTCTGTGTGAAGCAACTTGGTTCTAAGAATGTGGAGATGAACATAATCTGAATTAGTAGCTCATAAGGAATCTGTGTTGATCAAATTCATTCTCATATTCTCTCATTCTCATTCATTCTCTCTCTCTCTCTCTCTCTCTCTCTCTCTCTCTCTCTCTCTCTCTCTCTCTCTCTTTCTCTCTCTCTCCTTACTTCTTTCCTAGATATCCTGGTATAAGAGGACAGATAGATGAGGATGATGGAAACATGGTTAAGAGAATAATTCTATAAAAAGAGCCCACTGTATTGACTTTCCACATGCTTACTTTTCCAAAAAGTAATCTGCCTGCTGCCCTGTTTGATCTGATGGGACAGGACATATCACATTCCTTGATAAACTGACAAACTGAGGCAGGGAGCGAAGGTCTAGCAGGTAGTGTAGGTAATGAATGATGGGGGTGGAGAAGATGAGGGCTGGTTATCAAAGAAGAAACTATGGGTTGCTAACAGCTACCCTCCAGGGATCACACTGCCTAATTCAATTCAATGGATTGCTAACTCTTATCCCTTGTGCTCCTGCTCCATCCTGTCTTTAGGCCTAAAGAAGAAAGAGATGGTGGGGAGTCTTGGGGTCTACAAGAGAGCAAGACACACAACCCCCATGGAACCCAGCTCTGGGCTCCTGCCTACTCAGAAAAGCCTGTTGCTATTTCCTTTCTTAAATAAAACTTGCTTTCTACACTTGCCTCCACATTTCTTGTGTTTAGTCTTCAATAAGAACAAGAACCCATTCCTGATCTTCAAGACCAGAATCACTGGTAACTTAACTACCACAGGTGGACAGCATATCTATCCACCTGACTAATAAGCCAAAACTTCTACCATCATTGAAAACCAAATATTTTTTGCTATGTTACACAAATGACATGATTTGGACACTGTCTTTCCAGTATTCCCAAGATGTCAGAGAGGCCATTTGGACTTTTTTATCTCATACCAATGTCCAAAGAAAGAAGCACCTCAGCTGGTCTGAAAGTTGATGGCCATTCCTTTAATCACTGCTCAAGAGAAGATTTTCCTCAAAGTGTTTCTAGTGCCTCAGCTTCCTCTACTGAAACCCATCATTAGTTAACAGTTTATCAATCTAGAAAACTGTCAGATCTCTGTTTATTTACATGAGTGAGACATAAAATGTCAAATTCCTTCAAGTGCAAATTCTGCCCAATATCCCTCTTGCCTCCACCCCGCTAATACCCGGTGAAGAACTCCCATAATGTATTCACATCAAAATACCTTGCATTTCTGTCAAAATGTATCAGAAAACTTCTCAAATTTTAAAACCAGTCTGCTGTGCATTCTGAATCTATAATTAAGGAGTACTCCAGTCCAGCTGGCTGGGATCTGACTCTAGTAGCTGGTCTCATTAAAATAAGAAGTGAGGTGAGAGAAAATTAATAGCATTTTCCTTCAAGGTAACTTCCTTAAGGGAAGGAGTAAAGAAGTATGTCTTGAAGCAAGTGGACAAGAACTTCATCAGGGAACTGAGTAGTGTTTGCTTCCTTATGCAGAAGGAGTTAGGATGAAGTATAAAAAATCCAAGGGTATTTGATGTGTTTTTAATTGTCTGACACACTCAGAAATGCATTGTGTAGTTGTATAAGAGATGTTGAAGGTCTGAGTTCAACAGTTTATACTCAAAAACTGTGGGTTTCGTTTTCTGCTATTTCATCTCAGCAGGTATAAAATGTAAGAAATTGCTTTCTTATGGAGACACAAATTCCCTGTCCAGAGATGACAGTGTTAATGCTCTCAAATAAATTTTTGCTTTAAGTTATCAGAAGCACTAACATGTTTCAGTCTTTGAATTAATTATGTTATATTTTGAATTAATCATGTTATATTGCATGATGGTAGCCATATGGTCCATTAGATTCTTGTTTTTGGTAGGCAGTGATTCATTTAACCATGTGATAAGTTATTTGACAAAATATCCTCAAATAATGTGAACATTGTTTCCATAACCAACACATAATGAGTTCTTTTTCTTTTATCATATTTTCAGCCAGATGCGCAGTTCTAAACCTTAATTTTCTTTGAAGCAAGTGTATCATGTATGCCTTGGCACCAATTTGGGGGTATTTGTTCAGAATTTTGGGTGGATACAATAGAAGCTGATTTTAGGTAACCTAAGCAAGAAGTTGTATTAAAAGGATAAGGATATTGGTAACAAAAAGAATTGGTGGGGGGGGGGCAGAAAACTCATTTAAAGTAGGGTAAGAGCAAACACACTACAGAGCAAAAAGAAGTGTGACACTGACATCACGTATAACAAATTAGAATAAATAAATAATTTCATTTAAAAAATAAGTGGGACATACATCCATCTGATAAGAATGTCACAAATTGAACATATGAGCTTCTAGCATCATCAGTCTCTGAAGCAATCTGTCAAAACTTCATTCCATTTAAAAACATTCTATTGGCCTTCCTTTCTAATGGACACATTTACTTCCTTAAGAATAGAACCGTAGAACTGGGGATGTGGCTCAAGCGGTAGCGTGCTCTCCTGGTATGCGTGCAGCCCAGGTTCAATCCTCAGCACCACATACAAACGAAGATGTTGTGTCTGCCAAAAAACTAAAAAATAAATATTAAAAAATTCTCTCTCTCTCTTAAAAAATGTTCTTTAAAAAAAAATAGACCATAAAGTGATTTCAGAAGACTATATGAAACTGGAAATGGTCTACACCTCAAAAATAAACCAGGTGTTACTAAGAAGGAGAAACAGAAACCAGATGGCAAAAATACAATACTATTAATTAGAGAAATGCAGATTAAAACTATGCTGAGACTTCATCTTACTCAAGTCAGAATGGCTTTTATCAGGAATACAAGTAACAATAAATGTTGGGAAGGATGTGGAGAAAAAGGTACACTCATACGTTGCTGGTAGGACTGCAAATTGGTGCAACCACTATGGAAAGTAGTGTGGTGAGTCCTCAGAAAATCTGGAATGTAACCAACATTTGACCCAGTTATTTGTTCAAGAGGAAAAATCCAAGAGTCACTGGGATAGAAGAGAACATGCAGATACAGACTAAAGGCATCAAGCATCTTTTCAATGAGATAGTAACAAAGTTTATCCATATCAGAAATGAGATAGACATCAATATACAGGATGCATACAGGACACAAAACTGACAAGATCAGAACAGAAATTCTTCAAGACACATCATAATCAAAATGACAACCAGAGAAAATAAGGAAAGAATATTAAAAGCTGTGAGAGAAAAATGGCAGGTTATATTTAGAGGTAAACTAATAAGACTCACCTATGACTTCACTACTTAGTTCCTAAAATCAAGAAGAGCCTGGAGTTGAGATATCACAAGTTCTAAAAGAAAATAAATGCCAGCCAAAATTGCTACATCCAGCAAAACTTCATTCAAAATTGATGAAGAAATAAAAACTTTTCTTGAAAAGGATTAACTAGATCATCAAGCCAGTATTACAAAGAATACTCAAAGATATACTGTAAACCCAGGAACTTACAAACAAATCCAAACCCCCATACAGATGAAGATCACTAGAAGAGTAACCAACTAAATGAAAATCAAGACAATTAAACATATCAAACAAATCAAAATGGCAAGAAAACACAAACACATATCCATACTATGAATGAGTGTAAAGTCTCAACTCCCCAATGAAATGATGAGCAAAATGGATCAAAAACCAAGGCCGAACTATATGCTGTTTGCAAGAATCTCATCTCATAGGCACCTAGAGGTAGAAAGTTAAAGGATGGAAAAATATTCTAAAAAAAAAACAAAGTCTGAAAACAAGCAGAAGCAGCTATTCTCCTGTCTGAAAAAAAAAGCAGATTTAAATAAAAATTAGAAGAGGAAAAGGAGGCTACTACATACTGGTAAAGAGAACAATCCAAGAAGATGATATTATGATAGTAAATATATATATACCCCAAATGTAAGCATAAATAATTACATAAAAATGTACTTCTTGATAAGAGACCCCTGATATATCCCAATACAATAAAATGGAGTGTTTATAACATACCCATATCACCAAAAGACAAGTCGTCCAAACGTAAAATCAATGAAGATATTTCTGACTTAAATAATATTATAAATCAAATGGACCTAATAAATATCAACAGAACATTTCACCCCACTACAGCTGAATTTATGAACCTTCTTTTTAACAGCCCATGGAACCTTTTCCAAAATAGACCATATTCTAAGTCACAGTGTATGTCTTAGCAAATACAAAAGTGTCAATATAATTCTGTGTACCCTATAAGATCATAATGGAATAACATTAGAAATCAACACCAAGAAAAATAATTGAAACCACATAAACACATGGAGATTGAACTGTACTCTTTTAAATGAAAAATGAATTAGAGAAGAAACCAAGAAATTCTGGAAAACACATGAGGACAAACAAAATATATCAAAATCTTTGGAACAGTATGAAAGCATTACTAGAGGAAAATTTATAGCATCGAGTACCCATATTAAAAGAATAGAGGAATTCCAAATAAATAAGCTTGTGCTCCTCCTCAATGTCTTACAAATAAAGAACAAAATAATTTCAAAATCAGCAGAAGGTGGGATCTAATTAAGATCAGAGCCCAAATCCATGACATTGAGAATAAAGAAAACCACACAGGACCAATGCAACAAAGGATTGGTTCTTTGAAAGACAAATAAGATTGATCCACCCTTAGACAAACTCACCAAAGTAAGAGAAAGAAGGCTCAAATAGACAAAATTAGAGATGAAAAAGGAGATATCACCATAGACACTTCTAAAATCCAGAGGGTCATTAGAAACTATTTGAAAATTTATACTCAAACTGTGAAATCTAGAAGATACTGAAAAAGTTTTAGATTTTTATGACCTGCCCAAGTTTAACCAGGAAATACAGAAAACCTAAACAGACCAGTATTCTCTCTCATGTCCTGAGTGGGTAAGGGAAAGTGTTCCCCTCCACAGGGATGGGCTGGCTGATAAATAAAAGTTAAGAAGATAGTAATATGAAGTAATCACAGGACACAGAAAATTATGTTTCAAAGTGGGGGCAGCAACAGGCCAAGCTGTCCAGACAGGTGCAGCTTCTAAAGAGAAGAGACCACATTTATACCGGAAAAGATCAAAGGAATTTCATAGAAAGTTTTTCACCTAAAACACGATAGAGGTGAGGCTGCCTGGTTCCTGACAGGTCATGCCCATCTCTGATGCTGCTTTGGACCTCTTTGGGACAGAACTGAGAGGGAGTTCATGTGTATCTGGCCATCTTGACAGCAGGATTGCTGCGCTAAGTTCCCAAATACCAGACCTTCCCACTCACTGTCTTCAAAGACGAAAATGTCCATGCACATGTCATGGGTGGCTTCCTGCACAATATCAAGTAATAAAATTGAAATAGCAATAAAAGGCCTTCTAACAAATAAAATCCCCAGATGAGATGGATTCTCAGCCTAATTCTACCAGACCTTCAAAAAACAACCAACACCAGTCTTTCTGAAATTATTCCATGAAATTGAAACAGAAGGAACACTCCCAAATACATTCTATGAAGCCAGTATAATCCTGATATCTAAACCAGGCAAAGATGCATCAATAAAAGATACAGGCAAACATCCCTGATGAAAATAGATGCAAATCCTTAATAAAATATTACCAAACTGCATTAAAAAACACATCAAGATGTAATATACCATTATGAGGGGGGTTTCATCCCAGAGTTGCAAGGTTGGATCAACACATAAAAGTCAATAAATGTAACTGACCATTTAAATAGAATTAAGAATGAGAATCATATGGTTATCTCAATAGCTGCAGAAAATAAAATACTACAACCATTTATTGAAAAAATGCTAAGGAAGCCAGGGATAGAAGGAACTTTTCTCAACATTATAAAGGCTATATGTGAACAACTCACAGTCAACATCATACTAAAAAGAGAAAAACTGAAAGCATTTCCTTTAAAATCGGGAACAAGAAAAGGATGTCTGCTTTCACCACTTCTGTTCAACACAATTCTCAAAACTCTAGCCAGAACAATTAGGTAAGAGAAGGAAATTAAAGAGATACAAATAGGAGAAGAAGAAATCAAATTATCTCTCTTTACTGATTATATGATCCTATATCTTGAAGACCCCAAAACTCCAGGGAAAGACATATAAAGCTGATAAATGAATGCAGCAAAGCAGCAGGATACATAATCAATGCTCACAAATCAATAGCTATTCTGTACCTCAACAGTGAATCTGCTGAGAAAGAACTTATGAAAACAATTCCTTTCACAATAACCTCAAACAAACAAAAAAAGCCCCCAAACTTGAAAACCAATCTAACCATGGAGGTGAAAGATCTCTACAGTGAACATGATAGTGAACACTGAAGAGAGAAATTGAAGAAGATCTTACAAGAGGGAAAGAACTTCCATGTGCTTGGATGGACAGAATTATTATTGCAAAAATGGTATATAGATTCAATGAAATTTCCATCAAAATAAAATGCAGTTCTTCACAAACTACATACTAGATCTAAGCCAGAATGTCAAACAGGGATCTTCATAGAACTAGAAAAAATAGTCCTAAAAGTCATTTGGAAGAATAAAAAACCAGAATAACCAACACAACCCTGAACAAGAAAGGCAATGCAGGTGGCATCACGACACCTGATCTCATTTATACTACAGAGCTGTAGTAATAAAACAGCATGGTACTGGAATCTAAATAGACATGAAGACCAATGGAATAGAAGATGCAGAATGAAATCCCCAAACCTACAGACATCGGATACTTGTCAAAAATATGTTGAAGAAAATATAGCCTTTTTAACACATGGTGCCTGGATAGCTGGATATTCATATGTAAAGTAATAAAACTAGATCTCTATCTCTCTTCTTGCACAAACATAAAGTCAAAATGGATCAAAGACTTAGGAACTAGTCCAGAAATTTGCAACTGATAAAAGAAAACATAGGGTCCACGTGTTAGCACTTACTTCCTTAATAAGACCCTTAAAACTAAAAAAAAAGAAAAAAAACAAGAATAAACAAGTGGGATGGCATTAAATTTAAATGCTTCTGCACAGAAATGTAAACAATTAAGAACACAGGAGAGGGTCTAAATAATGGAAGAAAATCTTTGCCAGCTACTCCTTCAACAGGGAATTAATATCTAGAATATATAAAGAACTCATAAAACTTAACACCAATAAGTAAGTACCCCAATCAATAAATGGGCAAAAGAACCAAATAAACATTTTTCAAAAGAAGAAACATTAATGACCAACAAATACATGAAAAAAATTTTCAGCAACTCTAGCAATGAGGGAAGTGCAAATCAAAACACACTAAGAATTTTTTCTCATTCCAGTCAGAATGGCAATTATCAAGAACACAAATATAGTCATGCTGGCAAGATGTAGGGAGAAAGGTATACTCTTACATTGTTGGTGTAAAATTAGTGCAACCACTCTACAAAGCAGTATGGAGATTCTTCAAAATACTAGGAATGGGGGGCTGTGTGGGCAACACTGCATGCTGAAACTTATAACTCTGTTTTTCGGTCCCAGTCTCCTCCCGTTATTTCTTGGGTTTAGGGAGAGGCAAACACCACACAGAAGGGGGAAGGAAACCCCTTCTGTGTGGTGAACCCCCTACTGTGTGGTGTTTTCCTTGCCCTAACCCCAAGGAAGGTGTAAAGAAGGCCTCCACCTCTCTCAGAAAGTTTATTAGATAAATCTTGGGACAGTTTGGAAGCCGAGTGCCAAGAGGCAAGATAGAGGGTTGGTTCTTGGTTTGCTCTCCCACACCAGTAAGCTTTTGTACTCTTCACTTTGTGCCACTTGGCTACTTAGTTTTGGATAGCTTAGTTTTAAAAGACTCATTTAAAAAACAGTTTTAAAAAAAGCAATTTTGAAGCCACTCTCCAAATAGAGTTGGTTCTGTATCATTTGTATTAAATATGAACTTGAGAACAAATCTTCTTATGTCTGTTTTTTTTAACCACAGGGACACAGTGAATGCAGTGCCATTGTGTGTTTTCTTTTATCTTTTCCTGTGTGAAACAACTTTTATCATGGTGTTACTTTTTATTGTTTAAATAAATATACCTTGTTGAATGGTGTTGTTCTTTAGTGGTTGCTTGTGGTACGTGTGTTTCTTTTTAAATGTTTTCCTGTTTTGTTTTGTCTTGTTTTTTTGAAACTGTATAAAGTTTTTCCCCCTCAAAATAAGCATCTTATATATAATAACTCATTTGTACAAGGTTTTTAAATTTATATGTAAAATTGTATAAATTTTTTTGTTTCCTTTTTGATTTATTTTGTCTGAAACCCAGATGTCATCAAAGGACATTCACAGTTGCATTACGAATCAGTAGCATTAACAAAAGTTTCTTTAAAAGCCATTATGTAAAACAAGACCTGGACATTACTGAGGGAATCTTAGCAAAGCTGTCTGAGCGACAGAGGGAACTGCCTGTTGCCCCTTTGAACTCCTACTCAAATGACTGGACCCCCTTAGAGTTATGGACTGACTGTGTGCAAAACTTGATGTGCCAAAATTCTCAGTGACTTTAGCTTTTTCCCTGTTTTTGATGCTGTACTTTTTGTTCTGTGATGTTATATAGGTAGATTTGTATGTAGCTTTAATGTCACCTATAAAATATTGTGTTTGGTAGCAGATTGTCCTAAGCATTTTAAACAAAGAGGCATAAACACTTAAGAGCCAAAATTCTGCATATTGGATTATTCTTAAATGAAAAACCAGCTGCCAATTTTATGTATGTACACATACAAGTAGGTAGTGAATTTTAAAACAAACAAATAAAAAAGAAAAAAAAAAACCCTAGATGTGATGAAGTTGTAAAATGCTGTATAAAACTGAAAGCTATTTATTCAGTGGCATTATTATTGACATGAAGTGATTTTAAAACTGCCTTTAATTTTTCCCTGGTTTATTAAAATACTAACTATAATATTTCTTTTTGTGTGTGAATTCTTTCAATATTTCCTAACATTTATGATATTACCGGTCCATTTCATACTCTTATTCCAAGTTTATTTTTAAAGGCTTGGAAGCCATTTTTGTATTGAATAACTGTTCATGCTATACAGTGTCTGTAGCACACCATTCTGGATTAATAAAAGAAATTTAGTATGTATAGATTATGAAAAAACATAAAAAAAACAAAAAACTAGGAATGCAAACACCATATGACCTAGCTATTCTACCCTTTGGAATTTATCCAAAATACATATTTATAGCAGCAGGATTCACAATAGCCAAATTATGGAACCAGCCCAGATGCCTGCCAAGAGATGAATAGACCAATAAAATGTGATATATATGCACAGTGCAGTTTTACTCAGCCATAAAGAAGAATGAAATTATGGCATTTGCTAGTAAGCCAGACTCAGAGAATCAAGGGTCAAATGTTTTCTCTCATATGTGGAAGCTAGAGCAAAATAAAGGAAAGAAGGTTGGTGGAGTGTGTGGAGGGATTAGATATTACAATGATATAGAGAACATCAGTGGAATAGAAGAAGGAGATCAAAAGAGAAGTCTGAGGGATGGGAAAGGGGAGGAAATATAGAATGAATTTAACACAATCACATTATGGGCATGTATGTATATGCCTCAGTGAATTTTACCTTTATGAATATGTAGAAGTTACCAGTAAAAATGAATAAATAAACAAATGAAGGAAAATCAGAAGAGAAAGGAGAATGCAGGAGGGAAGTGGGGTGGGAATGTCGAGGAGAGGGGATTGAAATCAGATTTGACAAATGTATGGTTTTGTCAAAATGAACCCAACTACTATGTATAATATAAAATGCTAAAATTAAAAATTAAAAATAATGTTAAGGTGAAAATCTTTGTAAATACTACGTGAAAAAATTGTAATGGATGCTACTTGGGGAAGAGATACCTAAAGAGTTTCATTATTCTGAACTTTTGGCTTGGATTTGGGAAAAGAGGTGATGGAACAGGCACAAAATGAGCACAAGCCATTACAAATAATAACAACCTAAGTACAGAGTGAAAATAAACATGGACACAAATAACAATATTTGGGAATTTCAGCTTATTCAGAAGTGGATATAATTAAAAACTTGCTTTAAAAGCCAAAGCAAATCTAAGTGACAAGAGCAATGCTGGAGGTAACAGAAGACCCAACTTCAAATTATGCTAAACAACTACAGTAACAAAAACAGTAAGAGATTGGTATCAAAACAGACACATAGGCCAGTGGAATAGAATAGAAGATAAAGAGACAAATTCACATAGACACAGTTAACTGAATCTTGAGATGTTAAAGCAAGATGGCAATAAATCACCCAGTCAATCTTAAGACAAGAGACAGGACTCATTCACAAGTTGGTGTTCTAGATTCACCAGCTGGTGGGCCAAGGGTAGGCTGCAAGTCTACACCCTTAAATCCCCTCCCAGTGTTTGAGTACACAATTTATAGTCCCTAACCATATTAAAGCATAAGTGGCTGTGATTCAAAACCATAAGCAAACATCAGGAGATCTAAAATCATAAGCAGAAAAGTGAGTGGGCCAAAATGTCCCTAGTTGAGTACAAGTTAAAGAATGGTTACTAACTTCTAGACAATCAATCTCTGACAGGGTATATTGTTGAAGAAAAATAGAAACCAAAGAGAGGAAACTTTCCTATTATATAAGAATTGCCATTTTGTGTTAACAAACATGCTATTCTAAGAAACTGTTGATGGGTACAGAGGTGGGGCTTTCCATGGGAGAAGCATTTCTTACATGATGTGGAGTCTCAGGGAAAATGGAGTCTGTTTGGTCATTGCCTGTATAACCTGCCCCATAAGAGACAAAGCTGCCAAAAACACTGAAGAAAATGTAGACCTTTAAACAAATGGCGGTGGGAAAACTGTATCCATAAGTAGAAGAATGAAACTAGATCCTTACCTCTGACTCTGCATAAAAGTCAACTCAATTCCCTTTCAAAAGATTTGTCACTGATATACAGAAATGCCTTTGATTTATGGGTGTTGATTTTCTATCCTGCTATGTTGCTGAATTCATTTACTAGTTCTAGAAGCTTTCTGGTGGAACTCTTTGGGTCTTCCAAGTATAGAATCATATCGTCAGCAAATAGTGCTAATTTAAGTTCTTTTTTTCCTATATGTATCCCTTTGATTTCTTTCATCTAATTTCTCTGGCTAGTGTTTCAAGAACTATGTTAAGTAGAAGTGGTGAAAGAGAGCATCCCTGTCATGTTCCAGTTTTTAGAGGGAATGCCTTCAATTTTTCTCCATTTAGAATGATGTTAGCCTGAGGCTTAGCGTAGATAGCCTTTAAAATGTTGAGATATGTTCCTGTTTTTCCTAGTTTTTCTAGTATTTTGAACATGAAGGGGTGCTGTATTTTGTCAAGTGCTTTTTCTGCATCTATTGAGATGATCATGATTCTTATCTTTGAGTCTATTGATGTGGTGAATAACATTTATTGATTTCCTTATGTTGAACCAACCTTGCATCCCTGGGATGAATCCCACTTGATCGTGGTACAAAACCTTTTTGATATGTTTTTGTATTCAATTTGCCAGGATTTTATTGAGAATTTTTGTATCTATGTTCATAAGAGATATTGGTCTAAAATTTTCTTTCTTTGGTGTGTCTTTGCCTGGTTTTGGAATCATGGTGATATTGGCCTCATAGAATGAGTTTGGAACTGCTCCCTCTTTTTCTACTTCCTGAAATAAATTGAAGAGTATTGGTATTATTTCTTCTTTAAAGGTCTTGTGTAACTGTCTGGTCCTGGACTTTTATTTGTTGGTATATTTCTGATAGCATCTTCTATTTCATCACTTGATATTGGTCTGTTTAAATTGTGTATATCTTCCTGATTCAGTCCGGGAAAGTCGTATGACTTAAGAAATTTGTTAATGCCTTCACTATCTTCTATTTTATTGGAGTATAAGTTTTCAAAATAATTTATAATTATCCTCTGTATTTCTGTAGTGTCTGTTGTGATAGTATTTTTTTCATCATGTATGCTCGTAATTTGAGTTCTCTCTCTCCTTCTCTTCGTTAGTGTAGCTAAATGTCTGTCAATTTTATTTATTTTTTCAAAGAACCAACTTTTTGTTTTGTCAATTTTTTCAGTTGTTTCTTTTGTTTCAATTTCATTGATTTCAGCTCTAATTTTAATTAATTCTTGCCTTCTACTGCTTTTGCTGTTAATTTGTTTTTCTTTCTCTAGGGTTTTGAGATGTAAAGTGAGGTCATTTCTTTGTTGATTGTTTTCTTCTTTTAAGGAATGAACTCCATGCAATAAACTTTCCTCTTAGAACTGCTTTCATAGTATCCCAGAGATTTTAATCTGTTGTGTCTAGGCTCCCATTTATCTCTAAGAATTTTTTAATCTCTTCTTTGATGTATTCTGCAACCCATTGTTCACTCAGTAGCATATTTGGTCTCCAGGTGTTGAAGTAATTTTTATTTTTTATTTTGTCATTGATTTCCAATTTCATTCCATTATGATCTGATAAAATAAATTGTAGTATCTCTACTTTTTTATATTTGCTAAGAGTTGCTTTGTGGCATAGTATATGATCTATTTTAGAGAAGGATCCATGTGCTGCTGAGAAGAAAGTTTATCCGCTTGATGCAGGTTGAAATATTCTACATATGTCAGTTAAGCCTAAGTTATTGATTGTATTATTGAGTTCTCAAGATTCTTTATTCAACTTTTTTCCCAATATCTATCCAGTGGTGAGAGAGGTGTGTTAATGTCACCCAAGATTATTGTGTTGTGATCAATTTGACTCTTGAACTTGAGAAGAACTTGTTTGATGAACATAGCTGCACCATTGCTTGGGGCATATATATTTATGATTGTTATGTCTTGTTGGGGTATAGTTCCCTTGAGAAGTATGTGATTTCCATCTTTATACCTTTTGATTAACTTTGGCTTGAAGTCTACTTTATTTGATACAAGGATGGAAACTCCTGTTTGCTTCCTCAGTCCATGTGAGTGGTATTATTTGTCCCAACCTCTCACCTTAAGTCTGTGTATGTCTTACCTATCAGATGAGTCTCCTGGAGGCAGCATATGTTGGGTCTTTTTTTTTTTAAATCCAATCTGCTACTCTATATCTTTTGATTGGTGAGTTTGAGCCATTAACATTCAGTGTTACTTTAGACATGGTTTGTATTCCCAGCCATATTTGATTATTTTTGTTATTTAACTTGACTTGATTTTCTTCTTTGATTAGGTTTTCCTTTAGGGTACTACCTCCCTCTATTGATTTTCATTGTTGTTTTTTGATTCCTCTTCATGGAATATTTTTCCAAGGATGTTTTATAGTGTCAATATTCTAGCTATAAATTCTTTTAACTTTTGTTTATCATGGAAAGTTTTTATTTCATCTTCAAATCTAAAGCTTAATTTTGCTGGATTCAAGATTCTTGGTTGGCACCCATTATCTTTAAAGCTTGATATATGTTGTTCCAGGATCTTCCTGCTTTCAGGGTTTGTGTTGAAAAATCTGCCATTATCTTAATTTGTTTTCCTTTATATGTAATCTGATTCCTTTCTCTTATGGCTTTTAAAATTCTCTCCTTATTCTGTATGTTGGGCATTTTTATTATAATGTGACTTGATGTGGATCTGTTGTGATTTTGTACACTCAGCATGTGTACAAAATCTTGAATTTGGATTTCCAATTCAATCTTCATGTTTGAAATATTTTCTGATATTATTTCATTGAATAGATTGTTCATTCCTTTGGTTTAGACCTCTATGCCTTTCTGTATCACAATTATTCTTAAATTTGGTCTTTTATGCTATCCCATATTTCTTGAATGTTCTACTTGTGGTTTCTTACTATTATCACTGTGTGGTCTATATTTTTTTCAAGATTATATATTTTGCCTTCATTATCTAATGTCCTATCTTCCAAGTGGTCTATTCTGTAGGTGATGCTTTCATTTGAGCTTTTAATTTGGTTTATTATTTCTTTCATTTCGAGGATTTTCTGTTTGGTTGGTTTTTTGTTTTGTTTTGTTTTTTGTTTTTTTAGCACCTCTATCTTCCTGTTGAGGTGATCTTTTGCTTCCTGTATTTATTTATGTAACTCCTTGTTGAAGTGATCTTTCATTGCCTGTATTGGCTCTCTTATATCTTCCTTGGGTTCCCAGAACATTTTAACTATGTATATCCTAAATTTCTTCTCTTTCTCTGTCATTTCTCCTGCTGTGGCTGCCAATGATTCTAATGATGTGGTGTCTTCATTTGTTTGGGGCACCTTCTTCCCTTGTCTTTTCATGTTGCTTTTGTGTCTTGCTTTCCAGCTCTGTGGGTCTAGATTGTTATTGTTTTTACCCTATAGGTTTGTATTGCTCTTATAGGGTTCCAAGACCTCTCCTTTGTGGGAAAGGACAATGTTAACAGATCCAAATATCAACAATATGCCACCTATGAACAATTTGTTGTTATGAATACATTTATAGATTAGTCTAGATGTACAAAAATGTTGGATTCAATTATTATCTAAAATATAATCAGTAGCTTTGTAAAAAGGTTTACATTTTCTGACATTGGTCAATAACAGGGGGGGCAGGACAATATGCTGAGGAGGTAGGATGTGAGGATATAGAGTCAATATATCTTAGGAAGTATGAAGGATAAATCTAGTGAAGAGGGTCAATAGCAAGACAGTAGACAGGAAGTAATTTAGGGTAGGCAAGTATGTGGGAAGACAGTAGAATACATAAAACAAAATGTATTTTTAGAAAAATACAGATGTTAAAATAGTAAAATTTGGAGGGGGAAAATACAAATGAAAGAATAAAAAGGAAAAGAAAAAAGGGAGGCATATACAACACCTCTATATTATATTATGCAAATGACTCA
The DNA here is from genome assembly GCF_964194105.1 of Spermophilus citellus. Classification (NCBI taxonomy): domain Eukaryota; kingdom Metazoa; phylum Chordata; class Mammalia; order Rodentia; family Sciuridae; genus Spermophilus; species Spermophilus citellus. The sequence continues at coordinate 74,333,197 of NC_138197.1, read as the reverse complement.
GTACTCAAAGTCCTATTTCATGCAAAGTTCTTGGTTTCACATATGTTGGGGATGTGAGGGCCAGAGGATGGAGGGGTAGAAGAGAAAAAAAAACAGACAAAAACTCAAAGCAAGAAACCAGGATTGTAGCTAGCTTTAGCTATTCGTATATTTTCCTGCTTCTCTTCTCATTCAGTAAGTGGCATCGTCTGTTGTAAGCTGGTGTCTCTGCCCTCCGCATGATGGAGGTAAACAGGGTGGGAAGGCTGGTCCTGGTGCAGGGCTCCTGGATGCGGGGAGTGGCACCCACCAGTCCCCTGCAAAAAGACTGCACCTCAAGGGTCTCTTTTTGGGACTACTCACTCATATGACGTGAGTACCCGGTACTATCTCCATCTCTTGCCTAGAGATTTCTCAGTTCCTGGTTTCTCCCTCTCCCCTAGCAGTCATTTCCCAATTGAGGAAACTCTCACCCTGGGGCTCCCTTGGGCAGCTCCCTGGTTGCACTGCACACCTGTGTTGGGCAACTACTGTGTTGGGTTACCACAGCTGGGGAGGGGGGAAGGTTGGAAATCTGGAACCTGGCTGCCAGAGATCCAATCTGGGAACTGCCCCCAACTAATTGGCCAGAATGTTGAGTCAAGATGGCTGCGGTCTGCTTTCAGCACCGGGGTGTCTGGTGAGGTGAAGGGAGCCTGGTGAGTTGGGGGGAGCCAGGCAATGGCGTTTTGCTGTGGGTAGGTAGCAGCTGAGTGACCTGCATGGGAGCGGAGCAAAGTTCTGGCGATCTGCAGATGTGTTGATAGGTGATTCTGCTAAGGCGCTCACAAAGTCTCGCGTGGACAGGAACTTCCGGGCTTTGGGTCCTGCTCCAATGCCTGGTGTCCTACAGCACTGGTGATTTTTGCAGAGAGCAGCTGGATAGGGGTCCTCCAACAATTGAGATGCAGTATTCTGACTAGGCAAGATCTCCGGGTCTGGCTGTGTGGGCACCGGGCAGCTCACTCCTTTCCTGCCGCCATGATGGATCCTCTGACTCCTAAATTTTAACAGCAACAAAAAAAAAAGAATCAGTAAGTGGAATGGTATCATATTAAAAAACTTTCACATAGCAAAGGAAGCAATTAATAGTGTGAACATAGAGTGTATAGCATGGGAGAAAATCCTTGCCAATCCTTCTGACAGGGAATTAATATCTGAATAATTTAAAGGACTCAGAGAACTTAAGACCAAAACTCAAATAATACAATCAGTAAATTGGCCAATGAACTAAACAAACATTTACCTTAAGAAGAAAGGCAAATGGCTAACAAATATATGAAAAAGAGTTCAACATCCTTAGCAATCTGGTAAAGGCAAATAAAAAATACATTGAGATTCAATCTTACTCCAGTTAGAATACAATTAACAACAATTGCTGCCAAGAATGTGGGGGAACAGGTACATTTATTCATTGTTGGTAGGACTATAAGTTAGTACAACTATGGAAATCAGTATAGATTTCAATAACTGTATATTGTAGAGTAAGATTTGCTACAGTTCTACATATTTATTTCCTCCAATTTATCACTCCTTTGATTATTTCTTATATTTTAGGGGAAAAGGACATTCTGATATCTGGATCCTCATACTTAAGGTGTAGCTAGACTCACAGTATTAAGTTCACCAGTGGCAACAAGGTCTTACATTCAAATATTTATTTATAAAACATTGATATTAATTTAAATTTTGGCTATATTAATAACATAGTCTATAATATAATTTATGCTATAATATGCAAAATAGAAATTCAGCAAAAGTTAGGATCCTATGAAAAATCAGGAGAAATGAACTATAAGCTGACATATAAAAGAAGCAAAAAATAAATTTATTGTGACTGTTGAAGGTGTAAACTGAAGAATGAAAACTTCATAAAATATATTTTCTAAAGCAAGTTTTTCTATCCATGAGTCATATCCCAAAAGACCCTGTGTTAATTTAGGTGAGTAATAAGGGTAGATATCCTCCTTTTTTATTATCTGTCCCTGTTGGCCCACATGGGATGGACCTGGAGCTTTCTGTTCTAATCACTCATGGTTGACTTATTCCTCTCCTCACCCAGAGGGACAACTTTTTACTCAGTCTTTGCTGTAATTACCTGAAATTGTTGCAGTAATGCTAACTAAAGATAGCATTGATTTCTCCTGCTCTATTCCTGCAGGTCATTAGGGAATGGCTCTATTCATTGGTGATTTTATTTTTCTGTTTTACTTTCATTGGTTTCATTTTCAGGCCTATAAAATATATCCTAATACAGAAGAGCCATGCTCACAGAGTGTGATTTAAAGGTTCAGTTGCATTTTCTTTTTAGTCTTAATAAGAAATGTTCAAAGGCCTGGAAGAGGACTTAAGATATCAACTCTTTCATCTCTTGTCCGTAGGAAGGGGTGCACATTTAAAGGGGATTTTCAGGCACTACTAAGAAAATGAAGAAGAACCACTCAGTTAGAGAATGAGATATTAATCTATGGGCAGAACCTAAAATTGAGAATAAAATGTTAATCCAGCTTTTAATATCTGTGCTTAACTTTTGTGTATAATTCTTAATTCTGAAGTTGGCTTTAAGTACATTTATCTAGTTGTACATTTTTTTTTACCTTTCTAGAATTCAAGGCAGTAACTTTTGTGTCCTTGCATCCACTATTACAAAATCACTATTCAGAAGCAGTAAGGAAAGAAGAAATATTCAGGTAAGAAGTAACATAAACTTATTTATTTCACTCAAATAACTAGTCATCCTTGAGTTTGTGTGCTTTTTTTACAGTAGATAACCAATGACTTATTTTGTAGACTGGCACTATGGAGAGGAGCATGGGATAGAGCAAAGCTGTTCACGTGGCAGCCAAGAAGCAGAGGCGGGGGCTTGCGTATGCTTCAAAGAATAAAATTTATAATGAGTAAAACTTTCTTCTTACCAATTATGTAGAAAAAAATCAATACTCATCTTAGAAAGTAATACCCTTTTTATTGAAAGGCAGATGATTATATCTTGGTTATTTTTAAGTGAATGTAGACAAAGAAGAAAAAGCAATGCATTTGTACATTCTTAAAAATCATTTTGCAGTTCTGGAGATTGAACCCCTGGCCTTGAGTAGGCTGGGTGTGTGCTCTACTTCTGAGCTACTAACCTAGTCTTGCCTCTGTACTGTGAGAAGAAACTTGTTGCAAAGACTGCCACATTCTCTCATCCTGGCTGGTATACAGTAGGTGGCCCACAAGTGTTTACTGATTTAATAAATGATTGGGTGAATACACATTATTTTTTAAAAAGTAGTGATCTCAAAATAGTAATTTTCTGTCCACTAGATACTGGCCGATGTAGTGACAGATAACATACTATCACTTGAGGAACAAAAATGGGAATTAGAAATAAAATGAAAGCTTACAGCTGAATATTGTCAAATATCCATTTGTGCGGTGTGAATCTGGTGCCTTTGACAGGCCTTCTTATTTTCTCTAAAAATTTATAATCTTTTTTTTCCTCTTCTATTGTCACTGTTTTACCACAGTATTGGAGTGGAATTGTTCTCACACCCCCAGTACCTTTTTCAAAAACTAATTTAAGATTGAGTGGATTTTAGAGAGAAATGATAGCCATGGGGTAGACAGGAGTTCTAAGAATCATAACTGAGCTGTTACCCATTGGGTGTCTTCTTGTGAATTCTGTTTTTAACTTTTTAAAAGAAAAGCTGGTATTGAGAAGAGAGAGGAGAAAGATCAAGCGATGAGAAGGTGATGATAGCAACAGGAGTTGAGGGTTTGGGGAGTAGACAGAGGAGACAGAGTGGTCACCGGTGTGAGGGAGGATGGGAGCTAAGGACAAAGGACAGTGCCCCTACCCCCATGCCAGGCCGACACGGAGTAATTTTAGATCATTGGCTGCTTTTGATAAGTGATGTAATCTCTCCACTCTGCTGAGGAAGAGACTATTAAAGGAAGATTTTAAAATCTAAATACAATAAATAAATGACCATGTCACTTCATTATTCAAAACAGAAAAAAATCTTTAAGACAACCAAATCAGAGTATTTAATTGTGATAGACTCAAAGCAATTATTATGACCATTTAAATACCTTTAGAAACCTTTAATGTTAGAGATCATAAAATCAGCTTTCACAACCGATATTTCTTCTTCCTAACTGAAAAATTTTGTACATACTTTCTCTGGAAGCACATCTGGACATTGTTCATGTCAAGAAATTAAAAGCCATGTTATTTTTAAGGTTTTCTAGTTCATGATATACAACTAAAGTTATTTAAAATTCTCAGAAGTTATGAATACTATACTGACCTCTAATAATGTCTCATGTCTATTCGTGGAGTTTTAAATCACTCTTTAATTTTGATACTTCTTTTGCAATAATAATTTTTGTTTATTACAAGATTCATTTAACAAAACATGACAAAAATTATTATTACAAAAGAAGCATTATTGAGGATAAAATAAAGTGTAAATTACCAGATAAAGGTGAAAAAAAATATTTATACATCTCTCAAAACTGTCAGATATGTTAAGCTTACCACATAAATAAAGTGGTGACCTCAATATTTAGAAAGAAATAGCTCTTTAATAGTGAAAGGCATATCTGATATACTGGGAAGAGCACTGGGTGCCAAGACATATATTAGAAAGCCATGAGTTTGGTAACTCACAGGTTGTGTGATGATCAGCAATTTCTTTATTTTTTACATACATGACAATAGTATGTATGTAAAAATAAAACATTACACTCATTATTATCCACTTACAGCACATTTTTTTCATAACTCTGTATATAAAGTATCAGCAATTTCAATATACCTCAGATTCAGTTCCTATAAAAGTGGGTGGCTTAAAAGAGATGAAAATACAAATCTCAATGTCTTCTCCAAGAGAAAAGGATATTTTATGATACTAGAGCAAAGGTATAAAATTTAATTCTTAACCTTGTCTCATACCTCCTAGTAGGTTCTTGCCATGAGTGACAAGGGAGGAAGCAACCACTCGGATGTAACTGACTTCATTCTTGCAGGCTTCAGGGTGCCTCCAGAGTTCTACGTTCTCCTCTTCCTCCTGTTCCTGCTGATCTATGGCATGGTCCTTTTGGGGAACATTAGTATGATGGCAGTCATTGTGACTGACTCCCAACTGAACACACCAATGTATTTCTTTCTAGGAAATCTGTCTTTCATTGACCTCTCCTACTCCACTGTTATTGCTCCGAAAGCCATGGTCATCTTCCTGTCTGAGAAAAAAAACATATCCTTTGGAGGATGTGCTGCCCAGCTTTTCCTTTTTACACTCTTCATTGTAACAGAGGGATTTGTCCTGGCAGCCATGGCCTATGACCGTTTCAGTGCCATCTGCAATCCTCTTCTTTATAGTGTCTACATGTCAAGACGCCTCTGCAGCCAGCTGATGGCTGGTTCCTATTTCTGTGGCTGGGTCAGTTCCACCATTCAAGTCAGTGTGACATTCTCAGTGTCTTTTTGTGCATACCGAGTCATTGATCACTTCTACTGTGATTCTTACCAAATTGAGAAGATCTCCTGCTCTAATCTCTTTGTCAATAAGATGGTATCTCTGAGTTTGGCTATCTTCATTATTTTGCCCACAATAGTTGTCATTGTAATATCTTACATGTACATTGTGTCCACAGTCTTGAAGATTCCCTCCACTGAAGGGAGAAAGAAAGCCTTCTCCACCTGCACCTCCCACCTTGGGGTAGTGAGTGTGCTTTATGGGACTGTCTCGTTTGTGTATCTCGTACCTCCCAGCAATCCTGAACTCCGCAAAGTGGCCTCAGTATTTTACATACTGGTGACACCCATGTTAAACCCTCTGATCTACTCTCTAAGAAACAAGGATGTCAAACAAGCTTTGAGAAAAATCCTAGGGAACAAGAAAGCTTTACCCTAATTCTCCTTTCTTGGTGTTTCCTCATTGAGGGGCCCACTGATTTATCCTGGTTTGATTTTATTATGAGATCAAGTTTGAGTCATTCAGGGACTTTTTAAGCTGACCACCTCACTAATGATTTATTACTAACAAAGGGGTAGTATTCATCCATCATTCATTCTTCTATACAAGAGCAGTGTTATGTCTGCATATCTTAGACATCAATAAAATTTGCAGCCATTTCATGAATAGAAATACAATTTTCACTCTTTCTCATTTTATCTTTATGACAGTGGGAGAAAGGGGGATTTAACATTATTTTTTCCTCTGGGTTTACTGGCATTGTGGGAGAAAATTTGCTTTGGTAAAATGTTGAACTCACACATAAACTTCTGTGATTTGCAGAAACACCATCCCAAAGAAGAATGCTTTATGAGTTGCAAAACCTGATTCTTTTATAAAATATATTCACAGAGACTTTCTTTCAGTCTATTCTCCTTAAAAAAACTGTCACTGTGAAAGAGTCATTATTTTCTGTGCCATCTTGATTTTAACAGAGTAACTCAACTAATTTCATTGATGTTTAATTGCATTGTATTGTTTTTTATTTTTAGTATTGATTGCCACTGATTCATTGTCATATCAAAGAGGTTTAGAAACATTTTGTATCCAATCTTCTAAAATCTGAATACTTAAAAAATACAAAAGGAAAATCTTTAGTACAGGTGTCCTCTTATGAGGGAGCAAATTGAAGCAAATTGAATTAGATGCTTTCAACCATTTTCACCAGTGTGCCTTGAATTATTTAGTTTTCCTTGATGGTTGAAATATATATGTTCACAATTTTTCTGTAAGGAATTTGATATTTGAATCATATGTGATCTTTTTGTCTTTCTAATATTTGCATTGATGGTCTACTTTAATGAGAGCATTTGACCTTTATTTTTTTAGAAGTATTTGGTATCTCCAAATATTATAAAATCAATGATAAATATACTAAAGAAAATGTCAAGTGTTTACTTTTATTATTTCCTTTTTTATATTGTGGTGTAAAATCTAATGTTGATGAGAAAATGTACAAATGAGGGGATGTTGTAAAAGGTGTTGTATTCCTAGTTTCAACCCTACTAATTCTTATGCATGTTTGTCTACTTTCAAACTAACACAATGTTTCAATAAAGTCAATCAGGTTCTCAAAAGACCCCAGTGATTATAGGAAGTATACAACTCTTTTGATAGATTAGGATCACAATAGGGAGGAATAGTAAATGGTAGAACAGAAGTATTCTGGAATTCGTAAAAATAGGCTTCAATTCTAATGTGTTATAATTAGAAAAATTCTTTAATCAAAGAAAATCACTATTATTTTCACACAAAAGTGTTTTTGTACTATTCTGAATATGGCTCTAGATTTTAAAAGTTGGTTTTACTTACCCCTTATGAATATTCCAAATAAATCAATTAATACTACTTCACCATCTCTACATATCAACGATGAGTATATCTTTTTTATTTGCTTTATTGAGTGAATACCTGATAGGCTTACTTGCTGAAAATCACTTGCTTAATGTAAGAAGAGGAATATATTGGAAGGGTATGTGGAACACACTGAATCAGTAGAAATGCTAGAAAAAAAAAGGCTTCTATTTGAGTAAGAACCAAGTAACCCCAAATAATGAAGGAGCAATACCTGTTCAAGAATCAGCTATCCAAATTCAGTCTTATTACATTTGCAATATGTGAACTTCAAGTATTTTCATTTTTTTATTCCCTTTTCTATAAATTTAAATTATGACAGACACTATCATATAAGCCTCTTTACTAAGGATAGCAAGATCCTTGACTATGATCTTATCTAATTAGAAAAAAATCAAATATTCAAAGTATAATGGTATGGTTATTGAAATGGATACACCTGCCAGATCCAACAATATCAAATACTGGTGATGATTCAGAGCAATATGTTCTCTCATTCATTGATGGTATGGATATAAAATCCCATAGCAGACAACTTTCTAGCTCCTTGCAAAGTTTATAGTCTAACTCTGTAAATCAGCATTTGTGCTCCTAATATTTACAAAACTGATTTTAAAACTTATGTTCATATAGAAACTGTAAATGAATGTTTATAATATACTTATTCACAATCCCCCTGAATTGGAAACACTCATGATTTTTTTGGTAAGTGAATGATATGTATTCATACAATAAAATTTAGAAATTAAAGAACAAAGTTTTAATTCACATAGCAGTATGAATAAACCTTAAATGAATTTTTCTAAATGACATACGACTGTATTCACATAGTATTCTGGAAACAGCAAATCTATAGTGAAGGAAAATAAATCAGTATTTCCAGGGATTTTGAAAGTGTTGACTAGAGGATGCCCTGGAAATTTTCTGGGTGGATGAATTCATCTACATGGTGCTATAAAGGCAGAGACATAGTAATAAGCATTTTTTTAATCCCATAGTTTCACTGCACACAGAGTAAATGTTATGTATTTAAATTTTTTTAAAAAATGAACTCTGAGAATAGGGAACCCTTATTTGAAATGAAGACTCTGAGAAAAGAATCACACTATATTAAAAATGTATGACCTAACATCAATGTTTATAGCAGCAGAATTACAATATCTAAGCTATGGAACCAACCTACATGCCCATCAGCGGATGAATGGATACAGAAATTATGATATATGTACACAATGGGATACTACTCAGCCATAAAGAAGAATGTATTTATGACACTTGTTGGTAAATGGATGCATCTGGAGATTATCATGCTAAGTGAGATACACCATTTACAAAAATGTTCTCTCTGATATGCAGATGTGAACACACAACAAGTGGGTAGGGTGGAGAATAGAGGTTCAGTGGATTAGACAGACAGGAATGAAGGATAAGGAAGAGTGATGAGAATAGGAATGACAACCGAATGAATAGGACTTAACTTTCCTATGTACATATACGAATATGCCACAGTGAATCTCATCTTTGTGTACACCCATGAGACTGGGTTCCTAATTGAATAAGATATATTCCAAGCTTTGTATTCTTCAGTCATGTATAATTAACAAGAACAAATAAAAATTACAAAAAAATGTATGGCCTAATCTCATTGAAGCATTTGGGGGGAAAGTGCTGGTCTAAATAACTTTTGAAAACAGTGTATTTGTTGTTGTTAGAAAATTTGAGACTAAATACAAAAGGAAGATACACAAACATAACACACTCTTTGGCAATTTTGTTTCTGCAGGTTGTAAATTTACAATCTCAAAATTTCTGTGCATGCATCTGGAATTGAAAAAATGAGTAAAAGGATGGTAGATGTTGTAGATCATCAGGTTTCTCACTGTTGGAATGAGGAATTACAGATTAGTAAAGGAAAAATCTAGAGTGAATCATGATATGGAATAAGAGCTGGAGACATCAGTATGAATTTGTCATAAGGTCAATATAGATAAAGATGGATGAATGGTGAAATAGTATTTGACATATATGTATGCATGGCTTAGCATGTATATTTTCTAGTTGTTTGTTGAGAGATCCTAGAAGCAATGCCACCCAGTAGTAACAAGCACACCTAGCATCCCAACAGTGGTTTCTAATAACATTCCCAATCAAAGAAAACAAACAAAAATAAATGTAAACAGAAAAAACAGCCAGACTGGCTGATTTTATGACCAGGCAGGGAGCATCCAAGAAAAATCTTAAGAGTCTTGCATGATAAAGTATAGTGGAACTTTTATCAAACACAACAAATGAGACATTTTAAAGGGGTTCAGGAATTAATTTCAAAGAGCTTCTAATAGCCAAAGCTGGGAAACATAAAGCAATAAATTTAAAGAATACAATTTGGGATTATATTCCAGATCAAAAAAAAAATATGTACAAGTCTATAATAAATAATGGTTGACTAAATAAATAAATGGGCAAGAAGAGACATGTTTTGTCTAGAAGTTCCCCAAATCTAAGAAAAGTCCTTCCAGTTCTTCTTTTTCTAGTTTTATCCCTTTAATTTCCTTCACCAGTCTGATTGCTCTGGCTAGAGTTTTCAATTTTATTATTGAATAGTAATGGTGAGAGTAGACATCTTTGCCTTGTCCTGATTTTTGAGGAAATGATTTCAGGACTTTTTCTGTTTTATATGATGTTGGCTTTGGGTTTGTCACATAGAGCCTTCCATAAAACTATATTGTATAGGAGTGGTAATTGAAAGTCATTGTCTTGTTCCTGATTTTAGAGGAAATGCTTTCCATTTTTCCCCCCTCAGTAAAATGTTGGCTTTGGGTTTGTGGTAAATAGGCTTTATAATGTTCCAGTAAGTTTCTACTATCCCAACTTCTTTCCATGTTTTTATCATAAATAGATGCTGGATTCTGTCAAAAGCTTTTTCTGCACCTATTGACATCATCATGTGATTCTTGTCCTTAAATGCATTTACATGGTGAATTACATTTATTGATTTGCACATGTTGAATCAAGTTTGCATCCCTGAAATGAAACACACTTGGTCATGGTATACAGTCTTTTAAATGTGTTTTCTAAAAAATTTTTTAACTTTTTCTAATTAGTTATATATGATAGTAGAATGCATTTTGACACATTATACATAAATGGAGTACACTTCTCATTTTCTGGTTGTATGTGATGTAGGATTACAACAGTCATGTAATCATATATGCACGTAGGGTAATAATGTCCAATTCATTCTACTATCATTCCTACATCCATACCCAGTCCCCTCCATTCACTTCCCTTTGTCTAATCCAAAGTTCCTCTATTTTTCCCTAGGCTTCCCCTTATTGTGAATTAGCATCCAAATATCAGAGAAAACATTCAGCCTTTGGTTTTTTGCATTTGACTTATTTCACTTAGCATAATATTCTCTAGTTCCATCCATTTACTGGCAAGTGCCATAATTTCATTCTTCTTTAAGGCTGAGTAATATTGCATTATATATATATATATATATATCACATTTTCATTATCCATTTATCTGTCGAAGGATACGTAATTTGGTCCCATAGTACCAATGTGGCTTGTATGCTGATTTTAAGTCCTTTGTGTATAAATGAAGGAGTGGAATAGTTGGGTCAAATTTTGTTCCATTCCAAGTTTTCTGAGGAATCCTCATATTGCTTTCCAGAATGGTTGCTCCAATTAGTAGCCCCGCCAACAAAACATACGTGTACCTCTTCCCTACATCCTCACCAACACTTATTGTTGCTTGTATTCTTGATGATTGCCATTCTCACTGGAGTGAGATGGAATCTCAGTAGAGTTTTGATTTGTATTTCTCTAATTGCTAGAGATATTGAACATTTTTTCCATGTACTTGTTGATCAATTGTATTTTTTTCATGAAGTATTTTTTGAGTTTCTTAGCCCATTTGTTGACTGGATTATTTGTTTTTTTATGTTAAATTTTTGACTTCTTCATATATCTGGAAATTAATGCTCCATAAGAGGTGCATGTGGCAGATTTTCTCCCATTCTATATCCTGTTTCTTTGTGTTATTGATTGTTTCCTTTGCTGAGAAGGAGCTTTTTAGTTTGAATTCAACTCATTTATTGATTCTTTATTTTACTACTTGTACATTAGGAGTCTTGCGAGGAATTGGTTCCTATGCTGAAATGGTGGAGATTTGGCCCTACTTTTTTTTTTATTAGGTCCAGGGTCTCTGTTCTACTGCCTAAGCCTATGATCCTTTTGGGGTTGATTTTTGTGCAGGGTGAGATATGGGTTTTAATTTCATATGCTACATATGGATTTCTGGTTTTCCCAACACTATTTATTGAAGAGGGAATCTTTTCTCCAATGTATGTCTTTGGTGCCTTTGTGTACTGTGAGATAACCATATTCATGTGTGTTAGTCTTTGTGTCTTCCATTCTGTACCATTGGTCTACATATCTATCTTGGTGCCAATACCATGCTGTTTTTATTACTATGGCTCCGTAGTATAGTTTAAGTTTTGGTATTGTGATGCCTTCTCCTTCATTCTTCTTGCTAAGAATTGCTTTGGCTATTCTGGATCTCATTTTCCAAAATGAATTTCAGGATTGTTTTCTTTTTTATTTCTATAAAGAATTCCATTGGGATTTTAATAGGAATTTCATTAAATCTGTATAATGCTTTGTGTAGGACGGTCATTTTGACAACATTAATTCTGTCTATCCAAGAGCATAGGAGATTTTTCCATCTTCGAAGGTCTTCTTCAATGTGTTTCCTTAATGTTCATAGTTTTCATTATAGAGGTCTTTCACCTCTTTTGTTAGATTGATTCCCAAGTATTTTTTTTAGTCTATTGTAAATGGGATAATTTTCCTAATTTCTCTTTCATTGGACTTATCAATGATGTATAGGAAGGCATTTGATTTATGGGTGTTAATTTTATGTCCTTAGTTCTAGAATTTTCTGATGTATTTTGGGGGGATATTCTAAATATAGAATCATGTCATCAACAAATAGTGATAATTTGAGTTCTTCTTTTTCTATTTATCCCTTTAATTTCTTTCTTCTGTCTAATTGCTCTGGCTAGAGTTTCAAAGATGATGTTGAATAGAAGTGGTATAAAAGGACATTCTTGTCTTCGTTCAGTCTTTAGAGGGAATGCTTTCAATTTTTCTCCATTCAGAATATGTTGGCCTTAGATTAAATATATATAGCTTTTATGATGTTGAGGTATGTTTCTACTATCCCTGTTTTTTTCCAGTGTTTTGGACATGAAGGGGTGCTGTATTTTGTTAAATGCTTTTTCTGCATCTATTGAGATGAACACATAATACTTGTGTTTTTAATTAATTTTTTATTTATATATGACAGCAAAATGCACTACAATTCTTGTTATACATATAGAGCACAATTTTTCATATCTCTGATTGTATACAAAGTATACTCACACCAATTCGTGTTCATACATGTACTTTGGATAATAATGACCATCACATTCCACCATCATTTCTAACCCCATGCCCCCTCCCTTCCCTTCCCATACCTCTGCCCTATCTAAAATTCTTCTATTCCTCCCATGCTCCCCCTCCCTACCCCATTATTAATCAGCCTCCTTGTCATTGATTTTTAATTTAAATTTGTTATGCCATAGAGTATGCTCTGTCTTAGGCTATGCTCCCCTAGGAAATATTTCATAAACACTTAGAAATCTTCATATTCTAGAGTCATTTTGTGAATATTCTGTAAGCCAAGTTGGACAAGATAGTAGCTATAAATTGGGATAAACACATAGTCTGAATGAAACTTTTTACAGAAGTTTCAGTTCACCTCCATTTTTACTACTACCCATCACATGAGACCAAGTGTAGAGACTTGTGGGGTCCTATCAATGCTCAAAAAGTTTCACATTTTGGAGCATTTCAAATTCCATTTTCAAATTAAGGATGCTCAATCTGTAGTAGTTTTTAGATTTTTCTATACAACATTTTTGGTCTAGTTTTTCTTCCAATTATTATAGAAGGGGCTTTGAATTTTAATTATATTATTTGATTTGTCTTACCAATTTAGTTCTGTCAATTTTTCTTTTATTTATCTTGAAACTCTGTTATTAAGCACATTACTTATTGCTGTGTCCACCTGTATGAACCCCTTAAAAATTAACCTCTTTTCTCAAGTAATAAGCCTTATTTTGAAGTCCATATTTTGGCTTTCTTGTTGCTTACTATTTATGTGATAATTTTTTTTATTCTTTTACTGTCAAACTTTGATTTCTTTCTTTAGGGTTCTGTAGTTTTCATTGTATAGATCTTTCACCTCTTTTATTAAGTTGATTCCCAAGTTATTTTTGTTTGTTTATTTGTTGAGACTATTGTAAATGGGGTAGTTTTTCCTCATTTCCATTCCTGATATATGGAAATGCCTTTGATTTATGGGTGTTGATTTTATATCCTGCTACTTTGCTGAATTCATTTACTAGTTCTAGAAGTTTTCTGGTAGAACTTTTTGGGTCTTCTAGGTATAGAATCATATCATCAGCAAATAGTGCCATTTTGAGTTCTTCTTTTCCTATGTGTATCCCTTTAATTTCTTTCGTCTAATTGCTCTGGCCAGTGTTTCAAGACCTATGTTAAATAGAAGTGGTGAAAGAGAGAATTCCTGTCTTGTTCCAGTTTTTAGAGGGGATATCTTCAATTTTTCTCCATTTAGAATGATGTTGGCCTGGAGCTTAGCATAGATAGCCTTTATGATGTTGAGATATGTTCCTGTTATCCCTAGTTTTTCTAGTATTTTGAACATGAAGGGGTGCTGTATTTTGTCAAATGCTTTTTTTTTTTGCATCTTTTGAGATGATTATATGGTTTTTATCTTTGAGTCTATTGATGTGATGAATTACATTTATTGATTTTCTTATGTTGAATCAATCTTGCATCCCTGGGATGAGTCCCCCTTGATCATGGTGCCCAATCTTTTTGATATTTTTTTGTATTTGATTTGCCAGAATTTTATTGAGAATTTTTGCATGTATGTTCATTAGAGATGTTGGTGTGAAGTTTTCTTTCTTTGGTGTGTCTTTGCCTGGTTGTGGAATCAGGGCGATATTGGCCTCATAGAATGAGTTTGGAAGTGCTCCTGCTTTTTCTATTTCCTGAAATAAATTGAAGAGTATTGGTATTAGTTCTTCTTTAAAGTTCTTGTAGAACTTGGCTGTGTATCCATCTGGTCCTGGGCTTTTCTGGGTTGGTAGACTTCTATTTGTGTCTTCTATTTCATCACTTAAAATTGATATGTTTAAATTGTGTATATCATCCTGATTCAATTTGGACAAATTATATGACTCTAGAAATTTATCAATGCCTTTGATATTTTCTATTTTATTGGAGTACAGGTTTTCAAAGTAATTTCTAATTATCTTTTGAATTTCTGTAGTGTCTGTTGTGATATTTTCTTTTTTATCATATATGTTAGTAATTTGAGTTTTCTCTCTCCTCTTCATTAGCATGGCTAAGGGTCTGTCAATTTTGTTTATTTTTTCTGTCAATTTTTTCAATTGTTTTCTTTGTTTCAATTTTATTGATTTATGCTCTTGTTTTAATTATTTACTGTCTTCTGCTTTTGGTGTTGATTTGTTCTTCTTTTTCTAGGGCTTTGAGATGTAATATTAAGTCATTTATTTGTTGGCTTTTTTTTTCTTTTAAGTTATGAACTCCATGCAATGAACTGTTCTCTTAGAACTGCTTTTATAGTGTCCCAGAGATTTTGATATGTTGTATCTGTGTTGTCATTCACCTCTAAAAATTTTTTAATCTTCTTCTCAATGTCTTCTGTAACCCATTGTTCATTCAGTAGCATATTATTTAGTCTCCAGGTGTGGAGTGGATTTTATTTGTTATTTTGTCATTGATTTCTAATTTCATTCCATTATGATCTGATAGAATGCAGGGTAGTATCTCTACTTTTTTATATTTGCTAAGAGTTGCTTTGTAGCATAATGTATGATCTATTTTAGAGAAGATCTATGTGCAGCTGAGAAGAAAGTGTATTCTCTCATGGAAGGATGAAATATTCTAAATATGTCAGTTAAGTCTAAGTTATTGATTGTATTATTGAGTTCTAGCGTTTCTTTGATCAACTTTTGTTTGGAAGATTTGTCTAGTAATGGAAGAGGTGTGTTAAAGTCACCCAAAATTATTATGGTCTATGTGACTCTTGAACTTGAGGAGAGTTTGTTTGATGAACGTAGATGCTCCATTATTTGGGGCATAAATATTTATAATTGTTAAGTCTTGTTGATGTATGGTTCCCTTGAGCAGTATGTAGTGTGCTTCTTTATCCTTTTTGATTCACTTAGTTTGAAGTCTACTTTATTTGATACAAGGCTGCAAACCACTGTTTTCTTCTGCAGTTCATTTGATAGGTATGATTTTTCCCAACCCTTCACCTTCAGTCTGTGGATATCTTTTCTATGAGATCAGTCTCTTGGAGGCAGCATATTGTTAGGTCTTTTTTTGAAATCCAATCTGCTACTCTATGTCTTTTGAATGGTGAGTTTATGCCATTAACATTCAGGGTTATTATTGAGACATTATTTGTATTCCCAGCCATTTTTGTTTATTTTTTGTCTTTAACATGACCCCTTTTCTCCTGTGATTAGATTTTCATTTAGTGTAATATTTCTCTCTGTTGATTTTTATCATTGTTTTTCATTTCCTCTTCTTGGAATATTTTTCAGAGGATGTTCTGTAGTGGAGGCTTTCTAGTTTTAAATTCTTTTAACTTTTTTATCATGGAAAATTTTTATTTCATCATCAAATATAAAGCTTAGTTTTGCTGGATATAAGGTTGTTGGTTGGCATCCATCTTCTTTCAGAGCTTGGTATATGTTTCAGAACTTGGTATATGATCTCCTGGCTTTGAGAATCTGGGTTGAAAAATCTGCTGAGATACAAATTGGTCTTTTCTTATATGTGATATGATTCCTCACTCTTGAGGCTTTTAAAATTTTCTCCTTCTGTATGCTAGGCATTTTCATTATAATATGCCTTGGTGTAGATCTCTTGTAATTTAATACATTCGGTGTCCTGTAAGCCTCTTGTATTTGGTTTTCCAATTTGTTCTTCACGCTTAGGAAATTTTCTGATATTATCTCATTGAAGAGATTGTGCATTTCTTTGGTTTGAAACTCTGTGCCTTCTCCATCCCAATAACTCTTAGATTTAGTCTTTTGATACTGTCCCATAATTTTTGGATGTTCTGTTCATGGTTTCTTACTATCTTCACTTTGTAGTCAACTTTATTTTCCAGATTGTATACTTTGTCTTCATTATCTGATGTTCTTTCTTCCAAATGATCTAGTCTGTTGGTTATGCTTTCTATTGAGTTTTTTATTTGACTTATGGTATCCTTCATTTCAAGGATTTCTGACTATATTTTTTTCAGAGCCTCTATCTCTTTCTTGAAGTAATCTTTTGCTACTTGTATTTGCTCTCATCTGTTTGTTGGAGTGATCAATTTTTGCCTGTATTGCCTCATTTACATCATTCTTTAATTCACAGGTCACTTTAATTTTGAGCATTCTGAACTTCTTTTCTGACATTTCATTAACTTCACTGTCCATGGGTTCTGTAATTATAGTATCCTGGCTTGTTTGGGGCCCTTTTCCTCCCTTGTTTTTTCATGTTGTCATTGTGTCTTCCTTTCTTGCAGTGTGGATCTGAGATATTACAATTTCTTCCCTATATTCTTGTAGTATCCATGCAGATTGTCTGTACCTCAGCTTGATGTTGGGCTTCCAGACCCTGCTGGTGTGCCTCAGTGTATGCTACTGCATCTAAGGTTGGTGGTGGCAATAGCAGAGGTAACTTGAGATAATAGTTAAGGTGCCCCAAAGTGGAAAAAATGTCTTACAGAGATGGGGCTGCAGGAGTGAACCTCACACTCCCTTTGGAAGCCTGCTCCAAGATATAGCTCCTTCTAGGCCTTATCTGTTGTCAAAAAGTTAGGAGCTACTATGTGGGGAAGGCTATGGTGATAGCTGCAGTGTTCCAAGATGAAAATTAGCTAGGTTTAGGCTCCCAGGTGGGGAGGGGCGAATTCGGACCTAACCTGGACCTGGGGCCTACGCAAGTTGGTATGGGAGGTCTGGGCTGGGACTCGCCTTCCGCAGAAGTCTGCTGGTCAGAGGGGTGGTCCTGTGCCAGAGGCTAAGCCCTGGTGGGTGTCTGCCCAGCCAGTGCAGGAATGGGCCTGGGCCTACTGTGAGCCTGGGTCCCACTTGGGCTAGTGTGGGCAGTCTCATAATTCTTGTCTTATATCCATTGATGTGATGAATTATGTTTATTGTTTTCCATGTGTTCAACTGAACTTGTATTCCTGCAATAAACCCCACTTGATTGTGGTGCATCATCTGTTTAGTAAGCATTTGTGTGCAGTTTGCCAGAATATTATTGAGAATTTTTGCATCTATGATCATCAGGAATATTGATTCTGAAGTTTTCTTTCTTGATGTGCCTTTCTTTGATTTTGGTATCAGGGTGATAATAGCTTCAAAGAATGAGTTTGGAAGAATTCTCTCTTTTTTTATTTCATGGAATAATTTGAGAATTATTGGTGTTAATTCTTCTTTGAAGGTCTTTATAACTCAGCTGAGAATTCTTCTTGTCCTTGGTTTTTCTTTGTCAGCAGGCTTTTGATGGCATCTTCTATTTCATTGCTTGAAACTAATCTGTTTAAATTGTGTATGCCCTCCTGATTCAGTTTGGGTAGGTCATATGTTTTTAGAAATTTTTTTATTATGGAGAGCAGTGACAGAGAATGGGAGGGCAGTGACTGGTATGGGCAGGTCAGGAGGAGGGTCTCTGATGACTTCATGGCTGTAGCATGTCTGCTGCCTGGGAGTGTTTCTCTGCAAGGGTACAGGGTGCCCAGTTGCTATGGTGATGCTCCACCCAAAGGGGTTCTGTGCAAGAGTCTTATCAGCTTTGACCTTGAACTCAGGCACACAGCTCTTAGGGATAGAGGAATTCTGAGCATCAAGAAAACCACAATTTTCACCAGTGCTGCTATTCCTGAGCCTGCCCACTTAACAATAACTTCAGATCATGTTCTTCTTGAGTGCTGCTCAAAGCTCCTAACATTGCACATTAATTGGTGGAAAAGTTTCTAGTCCTATAACTTTCTTGAGCACAAAGATTTATTCTATAGTCTTTAACTTGATTATGAGACATGTAAATAAAACATGCTAAAATGGCTCTTGAGATACTGCTTCTTCATCTCCTCAGGCAGAGCAGCACTCCACATAACTTCATCTACCTATATATCTGTGTGTATGTGTTTTTCTTAATCTCCCATTGCCCCTTGCTGGTACAGTGAGTTTGACAGTGCCAGTCATGACAGTTGATATCTTCAAGATTTTCTATTTTATTGGAGTGTAAATGTTCAAAATAGTTTCTAATTACCTTCTGTATCTCAGTACTGTCCATCAAGATACTTCTTTTTTCATTGCTAATTTTAGTAATTTGAGTTTTCTCTTTCTCTTCATTAACATTGCTAAGTGTGTATAAATTTTATTTATTTTTTCAAAGAACAAACTTTTGGGTTTTGTCAATTTTGTGAATTGATTCTTTAATTTCAATTTTATTTCAGCTCTGATTTTAATTATTTACTGACTTTACTGCTTTTGGTGTTGATTTTTTCCTTTTTCTAGGGCTTTGAGATGAAATGTTAGGTAATTCATTAATTGACTTTCTACTCTTTTTTAAAGAATGAGCTCAATTCAATGAATGTTCCTTTTAGCACTGCCTTCATAGTGCCCAGAGATTTGGATAGATTGTATCACATTTCTCATTTACGTCTAATTCATTTTTTTAATTTCATCTCTGATTTCTTCAACTATCCATTCATTATTCAATACAATATTATTTAGTCTCCAGGTGTTAGAGTAGGTTCTACTTCTTTTTCCATTGTTATTTCTAATTTCATTCCATTATGATCTGATAGAATGCAGAGTATTATCTCTGTTTTGTTTTTTGTTTTGTTTTATTTTGTTTGTGATTGCTAAGAGTTGCTTTGTGGCATAAGATATAGTCTATTTTAGAGAATACGCTGTGCACAGCTAATTAAAATGTATTTACTCATTGATGAATGAAATATTATATATATCAATAATAAATATCAATAATTTAGAGTATATATATATATACTCTAAATTATTGATATTTATTCTATAGTTTCTTTTTTTATTTTTTATTTTTTGGAGGATTTATCCAGTAGTGAGAGAGGTTTTTAAAGTCACTTAGTATTATTTTGTTGTGATCTATTTGATTCTTGAAATTAAGAAGGGTTTGTTTGATGTATGCTCCATTGTTTGTTCGTGAAGCTCCATTGTTTGGGGTATAGATATTTATGATTATTATTATGTCTTATTGATGTATAATTCTCTTAAGCAGTATTAGATGTCGTTCTTTGTCCCTCCTGACTAACTTTTGCTTGAAGTCTACTTTACCTGATATGAAGATGGAAATCCCTGCTTGTTTACATGACCCATGTGAATGATATGTTTTTTCCCATTCTTTTTTACCTTCTCTCTGTGGATGTCTTTGCCTCTGAGGTGAGTCTCTTGGAGACATCATATTGTTTTCAATCCAATCTGCCAGTCTATGTCTTTTGATTGGTAAGTTTATGCCATTAACATTCAAGGTTATTATTGCAATATGATTTGTATTCCCTGTCACTTGGGTTTATTTCTGGCTTTTAATTTGAATTAGTTTCTCCTTTGATTGTCTCTTCCTTTGGTGTAGTTTCTCCCATTGCTGGTTTTCACTTTTTTTTTTCCATTTCATCTTCATGGAATATTTTGTTGACAATATTCTGTAGTGCAGGCTTTCTAGGTGTGAATTCTTTTAACTTTTATCATGGAAGGTTTTTATTTTATCTTTAAATATGAAGCCTAATTTTACTGGATATAGGATTCTTATCTGGCATCCTTTTTCCTTCAGAGTTTGCTATATTTTATTCCTGGACCTCCTAGCACTGAGGGTTTGAGTAGAGAAATCAGCTGAGATCTGAATTATTGTCCTCCTATATGTAATCTGGTATTTTTCTATGGTATTTTTCTTTAGAATTCTGTCCTTATTCTGTATGCTATGCATTTTCATTATTATGTGCCTTGATATGTCTGTTATAATTTTTTACATTTTGGGTCCTGTAAACCTCTTGTAGCTCATTTTCCATTTCATTCTTTAGTTTGGGAAATTTTTTTGATATGTCATTGAAAAAAATTGCCATTCCTTTGGTTTATATTTCTGTGTTTCCATATATCTTAATAAATCTTAAATTTGGTCTTTTAATGTTATCCCATAGTTCTTGGAAGTTCCTTTCATGGTTTCTTAACATCTTCTCTCTGTGGCCAACTCTGTTTTTGAGATGGTGTATTTTGTCTTCATTGCCTAAGGATCTCTCTTCCAAGTGGTCTAGTCTGTTGGTCTCATGCTTTATATTGAATTTTTAATTTGGTTTATTGTTTATTTCATTTCAAGAATTTCTGCTTGTTCTTTTTCAGAACCTCTGACTCTTTTTGAAGTGATATTTTACTTCCTGCATTTTCTCTCTGATTTTAGTCTATCTACCATTTTTTACTTTGTCATCAGTCACTATGAACATTCTAAACTCTTTCTCTGACATTTCTTCCACCATAATGTCGATAGATTCTGTTATTGAGGTATCTTGGTTTGCTTGAGGCTATTTATTCTGTTGCTCTTTCATGTTGTTTTTGTGTCTACTCATCTAACAGTATGGATCTGAGGTAGTTCGGTTTCTACCCAATGGGCTTATAGTGATCTTGAATGTTCCAGTACCTCACTTTTTAGGGGGAGACAAATAATTACAACAATCAAAGCAAGCAATATAGAGCATTAAACCAAATAGTTCCTAATATGACATCTACAATGTTAATTATTACAATAAACAGAAATGATATGATCAATTATTGCCTATAATAAAAGTAGCAAGTTTGCAAAAGGGTTTTCAATTTCAAATGGTGGATAGGGAGAGAACAGAGTGTTATAATATGTGATGAATATGAGGGAGAAGGAAAGAAGACAGAGTAAAAGATTAAATGAAGAGTGAAAGAGAGAACAATAGAGATAGGCTATTAGTGGAATAAGAGGGAGAATCAAGGAAAAGCGATAAGTAGGGGGAAAATATGTATAAGGTAAAAGTTATTTAAAAATTAAAAACAAGATAAAAGAATATAAAACAAAACTAAAATTTACCAACCTAACATCCTAGTTCATGAAAAACGAATCAATAAAAAATAAATGGCTTCAAAAATGCTGGAATTGGGAGAAAAAAAAAACATTAAAATGTACAAATGTCTATATACAGTCAAGTTCACAATTAAATAGAGAAATGAATTTTTAAAAAAGCAAAATAAGAAAAAAGTCTTGATTAAAAGTTAAAGAATTATTTCCATTGGAGTTCAAAATATTCTCAGCTTCTCTTCTCAGCAGTGTTAGGTGGGTGTCACCTGTTACATGATGATCCACCCTCTGAATGCTAGAGTGAAAGAAGTAGTCCCATAGGTGGAATAGTGGAGGTAGCACTTAGGCTTAGGCAGGCTCCAGGCTCTTCACTGGATGCCAATTTGTCTGAGATTTTAAACCAGTGCACCTCAGGTACCCAGTACTTGCTGGTCCATGCTGGAAGATTTTACTCCATGAATATCCCCTTGGTTTCATTTGTGTGGTGGGGAGCCAATTCTTATTCCCCTATGTCAACTCTGGACCCCATATTTACTGATCTTGGGTTCAGTTTCCAAAGTATGTCTACCACTATGGCTGTTCTGATCCTGGCCAGATCCTGCAAGGTCCTGCAAGCAGTTAGATTGGAGGGGGAAGGGTAGAGCCCAGTGGGTTTCCTGACCAGTTGTTGCCTATATCAACCTCTCTCCAAGTTTGATTTTCTTTTAGTCATTTAAGCACACTCTATGTCGTGCAGAGTGTGTATTTACTGGGCCTGTGTTTAGTGGAAAATTCAAGTTTGCCAGAAATTGGTTTTTCCAGCTTCTGCCCACCCCAAATTCGGCTGCAAAATTGTTTCTTCCTTTGGCTGGAGTAATGGCAGCTTCTTTCTCTGTACATCGATATTGTGCAGCATATCTTTCAGTTTTGTTGGGCAATGTCCCTGGTCTGTAAACACTCCCTACCCAGACACACCTGGGGCCTCCCCAAAATATGGGTTCCTTTAATTCTCTTATCCCTCTACTATGCTCATGGAGGAACTACTCTGGCTACTGCTTCTGGCCCAGCCAGAGAAGTGGCTGTGCTGCTGGGGATTTTTTTCCTTATTTTATTATATCTAACCTCCTGTGTCCCTGGTCTGCTTTAAATGTCCAGTTTTAAATTCCAGTAAAGTCCCCCAGGCCCACTTTGTGGAGAAGCTGCCTGTCTCCTTTCTTTGTTTCACACCAGGAAGCAGCCAAGGATGTAACCTTACCTATTCTACCATCTTCTCTTAATGTGTTTTGGAGTGGTTTGCTAATATTTTATTAAGAATATTTGCATCTGTGTTCATCAGGGATATTGCTTTGTAGTTCCTTTCCTTGATGTGCTTTAGCCCATGGCCAGCACAGACTTTATATGTGAAGGTTCGGCTACGTGGGAAATCCTAAGGGAGATTGAATTAAAGACACAGACTCTAATACCTTAAACCAGCTCCAGGATGGCTTCTTGTACCCCCAGCCTCTAATTACCCATTAAAGTAGCAAGGTTTACTGAAGAGGCCAGAAAGAGACAGAGAGAGAGAGAGAGAGAGAGAGAGAGAACACACCAGAGAATAGACTTTTATTGGGGAACCAAAAATTCTGGGGAAAATCCCATCCAATGAAGATTAAGGGGGGCAGTGTCCCAAGGTCAGGTGAGAAGATTGGGTCTTCAGGGGCTGTGGTCAGGCACGCCTCCACATACACAAGCCCTCAGACTCAAGAAGAGTGGGGAAAGCTCTTAACACAAAGAAGCGTCTGAGTGCCTCTCGCCCAGTCAGGGAGGTAACTCAATCACCTGCAAGGATGGCCTCCCACAATGTATTTTTGTCTTGTTTTGGTATCCGTGTGATACTGGCTTCATAGAATGAATTTAGTAGTATTCCCTCCTTTATCTTATTGAATAATTTGAGGTCTTCTTTAAACATGGATAGAACTCAGCTGAGCATTCATCTGGTAGTTTCTTGGTTGGAAGGCTTTTAGTTGCTGCTTTAATTTTATTGCATGATATTGGTCTATATCTTCCTGGTTCAGTTTGAGTAGTTCATACATGTCTAGAAATTTGTAAATGTCTCCCAGATTTTCTGTATTGGTGAATTCTACGTTTTCAAAACAGTTTCTAATGATCCCCTGGATTTCAGAAATGTCAGAGGAGGTATCTCCTTTTTGATCCCTAATTTTTTTATTACAGACTTCTCCTTTTTTGAGTAGTTTGGCTAAGAGTTTATCTATCTAGTTTATCTTTTCAAAGAATCAATTCTGTTGCATTGATCCTTTGTTGTTTTAAATTCTCTATTTAATTAATTTCAGCTCTGGTCTTAATTATTTCTGGTCTTCTACTGGTTTTGACACTAGTTCATTCTTGCTTTTCTAGAGCCTTGAGGTATAACATTTGAATATTTATTGGGGACCTTATTTTCTTTAGTTTTATGTTAAATGCAGACACTTAATCTTAGTCCCATTTCTAATAGTACTTTAAAAAGTTGCACTCAATGTGAATAATATATTCCAGAATCAAAGAAAAAATTAACTCTTCTTCATTATTTAAAAAATAATCACTTTCTTAGGAAGTCTCTAAAATTCACTATCTTGTATTTTAAAAAGCAAATTAAGATTCTTGATATTATATGTTGTGCAAGGTACATATTAGTTGTATAACTATAACTAATATTATATGTTGTGGAAAATGAACTTGAGGTAAAATAACATTCCAGAGGCAAATGTAGATGTCAAAGAGTAGCTAACAATAGTATAGGATTTATAAATGCTGAGAGGCTGAACTAGTAGCTAAGAATTTACAGTAATTTTCATAGAAATAGTGACTGTATACATGGAAAAATAAGAATTCATACCCATTTTAATCAAATGTATGATATGTCAAGATCATTGTATTGTCTTGAGCAAATAATAAAAAAAGAAAGAAAAGAAAAAGAAATGAGTGGAAACCTTTAAGTTTATTTTCAGAAGCCAGTATCATCCAGATACCCAAACCAGACAATGACACATTAAGGAAATAAAACTACAGACTATTATCCTTGATGAGCAAAAATGAAAAAAAAATCCTTAAGAAAATATTATCAAGCTACTTTAAAAACTACATTAAGAAGATTATATACCACTATCAGGTAGATTTCATTCCAGGTATGCAAGATTGGTTGAACATATGCAAATCTGTAAATGTAATCCATCATGTAATTACAGTTAGGAACAAGAATCAGATGATGATTTCCATAGATACAGAAAAAAAAATTTGGAAAATCCAGCATTTCTTGGTGACAAAAAGGCTGAAATGAATTGGGAAGGTAGGAACTTACCTAACATTGTCCAGAAAACCTAAAACCAACATTATACTAAATGGGGAAAAACTGAAAATATTTACTCTAAAATCAGCAATGAGACAAGGATGTTCACTCTCACCACTCTTATTTAATGTAATATTTATAATTCTAGCCAAAGAAACTAGGCACATGGAGGACATAAAAGTTATACAACCAAGAAAGGAAGAAGTCAAATTATCACTATTTACAGATGTCATGATTCTATATTAAGAAAATCCAAAAAGTTTTACCACCAGAATTCTAGAGCACATAAAAAACTCAGCAAAGTGAAAGGATACAAATTTAATATGCAAACATTAGTAGCTTTATTACACATGAATGATGACTCTGTTTAATAAGAGATTAAGAGAATAATATGTTAAATGGCCTCAAAATATAAAATAAAATAGAAAAAAAAACACCTGTGAATAAGTCTAAGCAATTAAAAGACCTTCACAATGAAATTTATAGTATACTAAAAAGAACAAAATTGAAGAATTCTTTAGAAGATCGAAGCATCTCCCATCTTCTTGAGTGAGCAGAATTTTTATGGTTAAAATGACAATGTTCCAAAACTGATGTACATATTCAATGCAATTCCTTAAAAATACCAATGGCATTATTCACAGAATTAGGAAAAAACAATTCCAAAATTCATTTGGAAGAATAAATGACTCGGAATAGCCAAAACAATTTTGAGCAAAAAAGCAATGCCCAACTTTGTATTATACTACAGAAGTATAGTAACAAAAATAGTGTAGTACTGCTCTAAAAACAGACATAGAGATTAATGTAATAGAAGACACAGATAAATTCACACAGAAATAGTCATCTGATGCTTGACACGGGCACAAAACATACATTGGAGAAAAGACATCCCTTTTTACAACAAATGGTGCTGGGAAAACTGGATATATGCATGCAGAAAAATGAAAATATATCCCTCTCTCTCTCTCTGCATGAAAGTCAACTCAATTTGAATCAAAGAGCTAGAAATTAGACCAGAAACTCTACAACAGCTAGAAGAAATCTAAGTGTCAACAGTAGAATATATAAGCACAAGCAATGATTTTCTCAATAGGATGCCTAAAACTTAGGAAATAATAGCAAAAAATTGTAGGTATTCTGACCTTGGAAATATACAGGGAATTGTTCCTCTGGTGATCAAACTCCCAGCGGGCTGTGGGGGTAACAGGAACCCTTTTCCCACCCTAAGAATGCTCTACAGTTTCTCCTATGTACTAGTAAGATAGCTAATACACAGAATGCCTAGCTGCTGGAGCAATGTCCTTCAATAGGAAGCTCTCTGTTAGAGTCTTATCAGCCTTGACCTTGATCTCAGACACTCAGCTCTTGGGAATAAAGGAACTCTCTTGTTAGACAACCACAATGTATCACTGAGCCTAAACTTGTCTACATAACAGTAAAAACTTTATACAATGGACTTTCTTGAGAGCTCTAAAAAGCTCCTAGTATTGCACATTGCAACTTAGTATGTAACTGAGGAATAAGCTACATAATGTTGCTAAACCTGTAACCTGCCTAGTGATACAATGAACAATATGTACCAATGATGTCATTAGTAACCTACTGATATAAATAAAGCTAGCAGGAATTAAATTAAAAAGTTTCTGCACTGAAAAGAAAACAATCAAGAGCATGAACGGAGATCTTACAGAATCAGAAAAAAATCCTTTCCGGCTACTCCCCAAGAGGAGATTAATATCTAATATACATAAAGACTCAAAAAAATTAACACCTAAAACACAAATAACCTAAACAGTAAGTATGCAGATGAGCTAAACAGACGTTTCTGAAAAGAAATAACAGTGACCAACAAATATATGAAAAAAAAAATGTTGCATATTTTCAGATGTTAGGGAAATGAAATCAAAAGCATACTGGTGACTTACAAGAAAGACAAAAAAAATCCCTTAAAATTTATTATGAAATATAATCTCTCTTTTTATATCTATTTCAATTTGTTTACCAAAAATTATGTTATGATGTTAAATTGAAAATGTGACTTTTCAATGTAGAAATTAAAATGGAAACATCCTTTTGGTTCCTATCTAAGCATTCACACAAGGAAAAAGGAAAACTTTTGTATTATTTAAGTCCTATTATGCTCTCTCTTTTTAAAAATCTAGAGTCTCTATGGTCCTCATGGACTTGGTTCTGGAACCAAGACATGTAATAATTGACTTACATTTCCTTCTCTCCCAAAGGTGACTGTCTCCCAGAAGGCAAGAGAAATCTCAATGCTGCAATTATTGGGAAAAGTTACATTGTTATAATAAATCCAAAACCCTTAAGAACAATTGTGGCTGATATTTTGGCAGATTATTAGATTCCAGATGGTTTAGGAATCTGAACCTCTACTTACATATCCACAACAATCTATTCTCCTTCCTTAAAATTATATGAGCACCTAAGAATGCAGGAGAGAAGCTATTCTGATGTTTGATTCTTGAGGTTCACTTTATGTAACTATAGAATAGAGATCCTTTTATCATTTCAGTTTTGGCGGAGCGTTATTTAGAAAATGCACCTTGATTTTCTCCTGAGAAAGACTACGTAAATTCTCAAGAAATCAACTACTGAAGGAAAGCACAGTTTAAAAAATACAGATGAGAAAAATACGTGACATTTCTGTATGGCAGGAATTTAAAACTAAGATAACTAACACTCATTTTTTGTATTATTTAAGTCCTATTATGCTCTCTCTTTTTAAAAATCTAGAGTCTCTATGGTCCTCATGGACTTGGTTCATTTTATATCAAAATCATCATTTTCCAGTACTTGTAGTTGTGCCGTAGCAATTAATTAACTTTATGTTTGCCTTTTCTAGAATTAAAAAAAGGGAAAATTTTGGATTCCACTGCTTCATCTTTAATAGATCTGATCAACTACCAAATAACACAAGGTAAAAAAATAACTTTTAAAACACTTGAGCTTTTGGCAAATAATTAACCACAAACTCATTGTTTGTTTGTTGGCTGCTTTGGGAAGAACTCTTTTTTTCCAGATAAAATGTCTTAAGCCATATATTTACTAATGTTTATGATGTTATAATATTCATGATATTTAAGATATGGATTTATTAAACATTTCTCTGACTCTGCATGCTAATTAGATATACTTTATCTATACAGTAAATATGTATTGATTATTTGCCATTTTCCAGACTTAAAACATTATGCTGATAATAAATATACAATGAACAAGTTGATTTTGATATTAAGGAATTTGTTATCAGGTGAGGAATAATGAATATTTAACAGTAATATTAAAGTATGATATTTGAAAGAGTTTCATAAGAATAAACATTGGAAATTAAAGGAATTTAGGCAAAATTAAAGGAAGACAAATAAAATATACTGTTTTTCAAAACTTCATAACTACTCAGGCTCTCTTTCACTACTAAAGTAAGCACACCTCCCCAGACCATAAAGTATGACCTAATTAAAAATCATTCTTCTTTATAATAAAGTAGTCTGCATATTTAATTTTTGATAGGATTGGTGCACATTTTATTTTTAATTTTTAAAACTGTCTTGAATTATGATAACACATTATGCCATTTTTCTCTTTGTCCTGTTATTTTCTCAGGGAAAATATTATATTGCTCATAGATTTCTTCATTTTCTATAAACCTTTAAAAAAAAATCTCTGATTCTTTTCCTCAACATAGAATGGTTTAGCCTCAAAGGCCTATTTGCATTTTATTACTGTTCAACTGCTTCAGTATTGATTGTTTTTGAAATTGCAATAAAAGGAATCATGCCTACATTTATTGAATACTTTGCTGAATATGGTGTCAAATGATTTGTCTACATACATGATTTTGTATCCACAAGAAAACTTTGAGAATTTTATTGCTCTTATTTGCCTTTTTCTGTTTGAGTTCTCTACACAACAAGGAACACTACACAAATGCTCTCTACACAATAAAGAACTCTCTCAAGGTCTCATTCAGGAAGTGAGAACCTAAATCTGTCCTAATCCAAAACTCATGCTGACCGCCACAGTATTTCATTTTCCTTGCTTTCTGCATGCTCAATTATTATTCCGCTTTTAACTACATAATAAACATTTATAGATATGCCATTTGCCAGGCACAGAATGTATCATGGTGACACTATATGGAGAACAAGTTATGTCTTAAGAAATATATTGTTATGTGAGGAATAATTAATATATAATATGAAAATATGGTGATAATATCTATTATCCTTGGGAGGTATTTTGACCCAGATGAGAGAATTAGGAAATTTATTTTAAAGATAGGAAACTTTAACATGAAAGCACCAGTAGAAGTCAGGTAAAGTAACAGAAAGATTTCCTTTTAAAAAGGCAATAGTATTAATAAACCATTAAGAATGATTAGGAGAATGTATTCTGGAGATTAGTTTCTTAGCCTTGAACTACATGCTGACCCAGCAGGTGAATTTCAACAGACTTTATTTCTCTGTACCTTACCTGTAGACATGGCAATATAAAAGTATTTACCTTATATTATTATTGCATGGATTAAACAAGCTATTATGAAAACCTTGAGAAAAGTGTCTGACATATTTAAAATGCCTTATATATATTTGCTGCTATTACTATTGTCCATACGGAATGATACATAGTCCTGAAGGGAAAGAAAAAAGTATACCATGTTCTTAATACAAGGAGTTCAAATCTACTTAAGCTGTCTAACCAATTAATGACAGTTATGAGAATGAATTCAGGATACATAAGAATGCAATTAACACTTCCCTCATATGCATATTTTGTTCCATGTACATTTCTAAAGTGACTCTTCTGAAGACCTCTTCTTAAAGAACTATGAACTGTGAGCTAAGGGAATGCAATTTATTTTTTTTAATGAAACACTATTGATATTTCATCTGGGAGAGCAATTGTCATATTTTTAATTGGTTGTGCACACCTTTTATTTTAGTAGGTATACAAATTTAGTGGGTATAGAATTCAGTTTCCATGACCTAAAAAATGCAATTGAATATCTTAAATAATTAAAAGATACAGTCACTTTCTTTATATCTCTTAGTAGTATACATCAAACCCACAGGTTTTCCTAAATGTGATTACTAAAGACCCCAATATCTCCAAATCCAGAGTACCTAAAGTGCTTCCTGAATGCAATTCATCAATTATTTGTGCTCTCTTCCAGTCACTGTTTTATGATACTGAAATTATTATGTAAACAAGAGGGGGAAATATGTAGATAGTGGTATTTTCAAATATGAAAAATGTTTCAGTAGAAATTCCATTATATGCACAGAAAAAAAAAAATCCTGCCACTCTAAGAAGTTAAGGAAAAAAAATCAATTCAAAAATCACTTAGCCAAATTCTTTTTAAGTCACAGTTTTTCTACAAGGATAAAATTAACAATGATTTCAGAATAATCTTGTAAATCTAAATACTGTACAGATGATTTATAATGCTAAGATCAAAGCTCAGAGTTCCTTTGTTTACTTTGCTTATGCCTCTCATCAGGTGTCTTCCATGGGTGACAGGGAAACAAGCAATCACTCAGAAATGACTGACTTCATTCTCATA
The DNA here is from genome assembly GCF_964194105.1 of Spermophilus citellus. Taxonomy (NCBI): domain Eukaryota; kingdom Metazoa; phylum Chordata; class Mammalia; order Rodentia; family Sciuridae; genus Spermophilus; species Spermophilus citellus. The sequence continues at coordinate 74,302,698 of NC_138197.1, read as the reverse complement.
GGCTTCAGGGTGCGCTATGAACTCCATCTTCTCCTCTTCCTGATATTTCTGCTTGTCTATGTTATGATCCTTCTAGGGAACATTGGGATGATGGCCATTATCATGACTGACCCCCGGCTGAACACACCAATGTATTTCTTCCTAGGCAACCTGTCTTTTGTTGATCTCTTCTATTCATCTGTTATTGCACCCAAGGCCATGAGCAACTTCTGGTCTGAAAGCAAGTCCATCTCCTTTGCAGGCTGTGTGGCCCAGCTCTTTCTATTTGCACTCTTCATTGTGACCGAGGGATTTCTCCTGGCAGCCATGGCTTATGATCGCTTCATTGCCATCTGCAACCCACTCCTCTATTCTGTTCAGATGTCAGCACGTCTCTGCACTCAGTTGGTGGCTGGCTCCTATTTCTGTGGCTGCATAAGCTCAGTTCTTCAAACCAGTATGACATTTACTTTATCCTTTTGTGCTTCTCGGGCCATTGACCACTTTTACTGTGATGTTCGCCCACTTCAGAGATTATCTTGTTCTGACCTCTTTGTCCACAGAATGGTCTCTTTTACCTTATCCACCATCATTATCTTGCCAACCATCATAGTCATTGTTGTTTCTTACATGTATATTGTGTCCACAGTTCTAAAGATTCGCTCCACTGAGGGCCGCAAGAAAGCCTTCTCCACTTGTAGCTCCCACCTGGGAGTCGTGAGTGTGCTGTACGGGGCTGTCTTCTTCATGTACCTCACCCCTGACAGGTTTCCTGAACTGAGCAAAGTGGCCTCCTTATGTTACTCCCTAGTCACACCTATGTTGAACCCTTTGATTTACTCCCTGAGAAACAAAGATGTCAAAGAGGCTCTTAAAAAACTTCTAGAGAAGAAAAATTCTATTCTATGAATCTTATTTCTGTTACAACAGTTGTATTGTGGCTGTTTGTTTCATACCTCTTGTAATCAGTAATGTTATTCTTCTGAAAGTGACAAAAATATTCTTAGTATCTTTTTCCAGGTGATGTACCCTTGCCAAATATTACTTTTTACCCCCCTGAGACATCATTAATCCTGAAAGTCCTGGATATGGGAGACGTTGTGGATGTTAGGGAAGAATTTTTAACAAGGAACTCTTTTACTCATCCCCAATATAATTTTATTTCACCAAATCAATGTGTATGCCATAGTGTTGAACAATGTTTCCATACTTTATTATACCATCCAAACAAATCCTGGTTCTCAGAGCTCCATGACTCAGGACTCAAACAGTGAGGAAACTACTTCTCCAGGAGGTGAGAGAAAAGGAAAAACAGTCCGTCGATAATCAGTATCCAACTGAACGCCTTGAACACTGGGAAGGTTGAAGCACATCAGATAAGGCCAAGGAACTTAATTGGAGCTGAGCTTCAGGAGGGAGTTGGGGCTGGGGGTAAAATACAAGGTCTGAAAAGACCTGTAAGTGTTGGAATATTTTGGTATAGGGAACTCCAGGATCGAAGGGGGGCAGCCTGCCTGGGGAAGACCCATAGTCTATTGGCCCAGTAAACTGGTACATAAAACTCATGGTCTGCCAGCCATGCACAAGGAGCTCAAAACATAAATACGTCTGTGAGAAAGTTGTGCAAACTTAGACCAGGAGCTTATATTTATGAATTCAAGGCAGAAACCAACACACAAATCCAGCAGATGCCAACTGTGAGCTCTAAAGTGAGTCTAGCAAATCAGGAGATTTTCTGGCATGGAGACCATTTTGCCTGGGAACAATACAGATCAGAGAGGCCAGAGAAAGCCCATGTCCCCCTTCCCCACTCCATTGATTTGGCAGTGAGCAGGATCTGCAACAGGGAGAAACCAAGAGTGACAGAGATCAGTGCTCCAAAAGCAGCTTTGCCTGGTGGTAATACAGATCAGTGGTAATAGAGAAAGCCCTCAGCCTCTATCTCCCTCCAGTTGAACCAGGATCCAATAGCACACAGAACCAGCAGAAAGCAGAAACTGAACGGAGGTGGAGTGACTGAGCTCAGTGCTTGAAAAAACCCCTTGGGAAGCAAAAAGCAACCAAAAAAACCCTTAGTATCCCTGAAAAATAGAACCCTCAATGGACAGACTCCCTCATCCCATGGGTGGTGCCCTGTGGAGAGTAGTGGGATGCAGCGCTAGATGCATGTTGATTCATTAATGCCCCAAAACCTCCTCATAAAAAACACCTACCCCTGAGAGCTTCACTTGGAGTAATACATTGTGCAACTTCCAAACAAAACTCAGGAAGTCAAGCTGCCAGCAATCTTCCAGAGCTCTTCACACCATCCCACTGAGAAGGGAAGCTGAGAAACAGAAAGGCAGTTTGGCACAAAAAGTGGAAAAAAAAAAAAAAAAACATTCATTGACTATTTTGCTATTTTGTTTTTGTTATGATTTTATTTGAATGTGTATTGATTGACAAATGATGGACATTTATGCATTTGTACATATACATATTTGTCTCTGTTGTTCTTTTTAGCTTTTAACATTTCCTTAAGGAAGCTTTTTTTTTCTTTTCTTTTCTTGTGTTCTGTATTTTTTTTCAGAAGATTAAGTCATTGTTTAGTATATTTTTGGATTGACTTCCTTTTGACTCTTTCACAAGTCAGTTTTCCTTTGTTTCTACTTCTCTCTTTTTCTTGCCAATAGCCAAACTATATTGCCCACTCTCTCACTCTTCCTTTAACTCTTTTACTTCTATTGTTAAAATTCTTGTTTTTTTTTATATTTTTTAAGGTTTTCTCCTCTTAAAAACACATCCTACATCCCCCTTGCATATGCCCCACTCACCTCTTGAATTTACAAACCCTGTTCTACAGCCCATCGCTTCTTTTCCTGTTGAAGAACTCTATCTTTAACTGGATGCTTGTACTTATTCATATATCCTCATTTTCTTTTCATTCCTACTATTTTATTTGAAGGCAGTTCTTTTTCAGGTATAAATATTTCAAAGACTAAGATGTTTGATTAGTATATATAGATTTTACTTTTTAAACTTTTATTTCTATTCTGTATTTTTTCTTTTATCTTTCTTTTAATTTTTAAAAATTTTTATTTTGTTATTTTATTTTTATTATTTCCTTTTTCTCACTTATTGTTTTCCTTCAACTCTCTTTCTCTTTTTCTCTGCAAAGAGCAAACCTCTATTGTTCTCTCTTTCATTTTTTATTTAAATTTTTACCTCTATTTTTGTTTTTCCTCATAATTTTCACATCCTATGTCACTTCTGTTCAGTCTCTTGTCATCACATGAAATTGGAAACCCTATGTAAATTAACTGTTTTTACCATGGGCAATAACTGATCATATTATTTCTGAGTATTGTAACAATTAAGATTGTAGATTTCGGTGCAAGAACTATTTTGTATAATGCCGTGAATTGTTTGCATCTGTTGTTGTTACTATCTGATTCCCCCTAAACTGTGAGGTACAAGAAATCTTCTGGGACACAATAGTTCCACAAGGTAGGAACCCTACTGTCTCAAAATCAACTGTTAGATGGGTAGACATACAAACAACATGAAAAAGCAAGGGAACAGATTGCCTCAAATAAACCAAAATAAGTCAGAATCTATCAACACTATAGTGAAAGAAAATTTGGAGAAGGAATTTAGAATGTTCATGGTTAAACTGATTTGTGAGGTAAATACAGATAACAAAAGATCACTTCAATAAAGAGATACAGATTCTGAAAACAAAACAAAAAGAAATCCTCAAAATGAAGAACTCAATAAATCAAATGATTTTATGACTAAGTTCACCTGTGTAACGGTTATTAAATGATCAACCTGAGGAAATATTTTGCAGGTGTTACACGGAGAGGAAGGAATAATGATGATGCAGAAATAAATAAACTTCATTATGTGTGTTAACTTGGAAAATTGTATTTTGAACATGCCAGGCATTGTGGAGTGCTTTGAGAGAGTACAGGTTGCTGAATCCTTATTCAGAGAACTAAAATGGGAAATAGATAATTGCAAACATCTGGGAATACTCACTCCCTCAACTGAATTCTTTATATTTTATCTTGTTTTAATTATTACTGGGGAATATTTAGTAAATATATAAAAGGAAGGAAGTCATCAAAACAGACTGTGCTCCAAAATTACTCCTCTATACCTCTGGATATATTTATTCAAATTTAATGAATTTTATCAGCTACCTTTATAAATTTCCCAGTATAATAGATTCATGAATAAATAACTATAGTCTTTAGTGAGTTTACAATTTAGTGAGAGTCAAATCTTTGGACAGACAATTAAAATCCAGAGGGGTGAGTCACAGGTATTCTTAGAGATAACACTTTTGAGTACCTAAAAGCAGCTGGTCAATAATGAGGGAAACTCTTCTTGAGCTTTTTGGAATATGGATTTAAAGGGAATAAGATTTAAGTCTGGGAAAAGTCTCCAGTGGTTCATTAATATGTGTCAATGTTAATGGAGAAAAAGGATTATTTGAAAACCTACAGGTATATATATCAAACAAATTAACTCATTAATAAACAAAGACTGTATGGTAGTTGAATCTTCCCATTTTTGAAATTTATTGAGTTTTTATGATGATCGTATAAGCAGACAAAGAGTAAATGAGCTCTTAGCAAACTAATATAAGAGAACTGCCTCAACTTTATAAAAAATATGTATTACAAATCTGCAGTTAGTATTATCTTTAATAGTGAGAAACTAGAAGATTTCCTTCTACAATGAGGAACAAGGAAAGAATTTCACCTCTCACACTTTTTCAATATTGAACCGAGAGCATTAGATAATGCAATATAATAAGAAAGTTTATGTGCTGAATTGTTTCTCTTTAAAATTTTTATGTTGAAGCCCTAACTTCTAGTCCTTAAAAATATGACTGTATTTGAAGATAGTTCTTTCAAAGATGTAATAAAGTTAAAATAAGACCATAGGTGGGCCCTAATTCAATATAAATGGTGTACTTGTAAGAAGAGGATATCAGGAGGCATGAGAAGCACCATAGGTGCATGTGCACAGAGTCTTTAATATATAAAGAATCAATAAGATTACAGTCATCTATAAACCAAAAGGAGTGGTCTCAGAGGAAATCAACTCTGACGATAACTTCATGTTGGACTTTCAGCTTCCCAGGCTATAAGAAAATAAATTTATACTCTTAAGCTCTTAATTTTCTAGGAATGTCATTTATACTCTTATGATATTCCTAGAAAAATCATGCAAATAGATATAGTTTGGGAAGGATAAAACAAAACTCTCCTTTTTGCATATAACTTGATTAAATATAGAAACTCCAAGACATCATCATCAACAACAAGAAAAACCTTAGGAAACTAATAATTGGTTATGGATAGTTTTCCTGATACAAGATTAAAATATAAAAATTAGTTTCTTTTCTGTATACCAGCAATGGACAAGTAGAATTGAAATTAAAAACACAATATTGGAAGTGATATTAGCATGATGATTAAATAAAAAGTTTCATTCCCAATTTCCTATGAGAACCACAATTTTAACAATAATATATGGACCAAAATTTGTTCATGAAAATTTCAGAATCAAGTTAGAAAGTTGCAGTACCCCCATAAAAGTCAAGAAGAGTTACCATGGGTAAGAAGAGCAATTTCATTTTATCTGTATGAGATACTTATCCAACATGGCTCAGTTCAGTCCCAGGAAAGCACTCTGGATTGTGACTTCTACCTTGGAGATGAGAGTGGATGTCCCATTCAAAGCTTGATTTTCAGAAGGCTACCTGAAGAAATGACTCGTGTCTGGCTACATTTGGAGTGCTGATGGAATCAGAATATTTTCATTTCCTATTTCTGGAGGAAGGTAAGAAATTGAGCATACATTCAGCATTTTTTGCTTTTTGGAAGATGTTCTGAGGGACTGGGTGTCAGTCTCACATTCCTTCCGAAAGCAACATATTTGTCTAGTGTTTGCTGAGATTAAGGCAGAATAGGGATTTTTTTTCTGTAACAGAACTAAAGAACTTGCCTTATTTTAGACAAACAGCACAAGGAGAAAGTGATTATAAAGTTTTAAAAAGCCTTTCTGACAAAATGCATACACAGGTTCAGAGAAGTCATATTCCCCCAAATTTGTCCTGGTAATCTATAGTTCAGCTGATTAGTGAGGGCCTTCCTCTGAAAAATAATCACTCTGTAAAGACTAGGAGATATGCATGTGTTTCAATACAAAATTATGAGACACATAAGGAGACAGAGAAACAGGACCCAATCATGGGAACAAAATAAATCTCCTGAAACTAGCATGAAAATATCAAGAGAGAGTTGAGAAATATAAAGAAGAGCCAGCCAAACAAAAATTTTGGAACTGAAGAATAAAACTAACTGAAATAACTAGCAGAATTCAGCAGCAGACCCTATTGGGTAGAAAAAGATGTTAGCAAACTTTGAGACAAGTCATTGGAAATTATGTAGTCATAGAACCAAAGGGGGGGAAAAAGAATGAAAAAGAGTAAAAACTTCCTAAAATACTTATAAATCTTCATTGAGTAGAAGAATATGTGCATTTGGGGACTTCAAGAAGAAGAGCAGAAAAAAGGAAAAATCAGTTTATTTAAACAAATGATGGCAGAAATCTTCTCAATTCTGGGGAGGAAAATGAACATTTAGATTCAAGAATTCCAGTGAACTCCAAATAGAATGATTCCAAAGTAATTTACATTGAGACACACATAATCAAATTTTCAAAAATAAAATAAAGAATTTAAAGCAATAATAGAAAATGAACTCAAAATCAGTGTTAACCTTCTCACTTTTCTCAACAAATGTTTATAGAGCCTTTCTATGGGCCAGGTTCTATATTAAGCAGTAAGGTGTCTGGCAGTCTGCCCGTTGGCTGCAAGATCACCTGGGAAGATGCCAGGGGCAGTGATGGCAGAAGGAGCTCTCAGTTTCAAAAAGTTGCTGAATCAGTGCGAGAACCAGGGGCTGGAGTCTCCTGGAGGAATTGCTACACCCCCAGTGTATGGTCAGCTTTTAGATTCGTATTTGCTCCACAATGACACGAATAATGCAAGATGTCTTTGGAAAAGGATACCACCTGCTATCAAATCTGCAAATTCTGAACTTTGAGGAATTTGGTCAGTAGGACAGAGGATCTGGGAGAGAGATTTCTCTGGAATCTATATGACCTATGACCACCAGTATCCACCGGTGGTCTCACATAGACCAGCCAATCATGGAAGCACTTAGACATGTTACTAGGAGACATGCCTTTCTTGAGGATTTTTGAGGTTATGAAAGTTACATTAGAAAAAGGATGGCAAGCCGACTCTGTCAGAAGAATGGTTTGCCCAGAAAGCCAGTTGCAGATTCCCTGGATGTTTCCTGTAACAGGTTTATTTGTTTACCAGAGCCTGCCCCAGTTCCACCAATCCTCCATGAACAGCAGTTAGCCAGACAGACTGATTATGTGGCTTTCCTTGAACATTGATGCACCATTCTGAGTTCAGTGTTCACTTCAAATCTCATACACTGACAAATATACAAATGTAAAATGTTCATTTTACAGGATGGATTATAAGCACCTCAGCATCCTTACTATGTAATTTAGATTACATATATATATATATATATATATATATATATATATATGCTAAATAGTTGTTAAAGGAATTCTCATTCTGTAATATTTAACAATTTGGTTGGAGCCTATTAGTACTATGCAGTTAGTTCATATTTCCTGGAGATTCATAATAACTCAAGCTCTTCTGCTTTGTATAGAAGAGTACGGAGCTTTCCCGCCACACAGACCCATCTGCACCACTGGTTGATAGCCACAGTGATGTGCTTGGGCTGCAGCAGTACCATGCCCAGGACCAGAACCTGAATTCCTGGGATTGTGATTCACCCTCTTTGGAGAAAATGTTTTCTTTTATCCCAACCTATGGAGAATCATTAACAGGTACAGAAATATAGCTAAGGAGCAAACAGATCTTTTTCTGAGTAAGCCAGTTTGTTAGTGTTGGTTTTCTTCCAACAGTGTGAGTACCTTAAGTTTTGGCAGTGGAGGGCTTGATGTGAGAACACGATGTTCCTAAGTATTAAGTTTGAACATCTCCTTTCAGAAGAAGAGGAAGTAAGGGCACAGTGCCTTGTGTGGGGAAGCACACAATTGTTATAAGTGTTCCAATTTTCCTCCATCCAATATTTTGCTTATATTTATACCGGGGTTCACGTCAGGCCTTTTGAAGACATGCTAAACAAGTCTCCTTCTTTATGTGACAACCCTCCAAATATTTGAAGTTGTTTATTGCATCCTTAGTTCATTTATTCTTCATTTGTGTCAATAAATATTTAATTGAATTCTTCAACTGTTTCATCTGAGCTGGTTTCTAGAGTTTTCACTACTTTGGTCTTTCTGTGGATACTTTTTAGTTTGTCATTGCCTCTCAAAATAAGAATTTCTTAATTCAATGGAAATGATGTCCATAGTGAATCTATGTAGCAAAAATTACATAATTTATGTTTTTATCTATTTTATTGGGTATTTCAGTTTTTTAACATACATGGAAATTGTAAATTTCTATTATATTTAATTGTGATAGGGACATCATGTTGTATTTAAAATGCGTTTTACAGCTGAAGAAATGTAAACTAAGAAGTCAGAGTCAATAGGGAAAGTTTGATGAGGCCAGGGTTTTAACTTCCATATGTTAAGTATACATTGTTTCTATGAGCCTTGTTTTTAATGGCTGATTGGGCTGGACCTGAAAGTTCATTAGTGGGGTTGGTTGAATAAACATTTGGTGTAGAGAGTGGAGTGCAGCTCTAAAGGGCTGATGCTGGGAACAGCAGAGGATAAAATTGAGTGGGAGCCTCAATACTTGGTTATTTACCTGGCCTGGGGTGCTTAAGGGAAAGAAGCTCACTAAATAACACTCTCCTAAAAACAGAGAAGATAATCATCACAGAAAATGGGTACAGATACAAACATTAAGAAAAAGCAAAAGAACAGACCACCCCAAACAGCCCACAACACTTTAACAACTGATCCCATTGACACCACTGCAGAAGAAATGGTGGAGAAAGAAACAGAAAGTTCTTAGTTAAAATATCCAGTGAACTAAAAAAGATGTATGGAACAAACTAATAAGAAAATATAGGAAGCGAATCATCATTTCAAAAAAGAGGTAGAATTCTGACAAAGAACCAAATAAAAATCCTGGAAATGGAAAACTCAATAAACCAATTTAAAAATTTGGTTGAAAGAATCATCATAAATTAAACCTACCCCAGCTTCAGCTGCTATTCCCAAGTTGGCCTACCACTCTTCCCCCTGAACACCTGTTGGTTACTTTCAGAGGGTCTGTTTTCTTGTCTCTTAGAAATCATATTTCTTTTATTTACTTTCTTCCATATCTAAGTCAATCATATTCAGGTTTTGAAGTGATTGGTAGTTTGTTTTTACCTGCTCATCTTTGAAGATTTATAGCCATACTTTGTCACCTAATTTTCTTTCTAATATTTTCTGTCCACAAGATTTGGTTTTTCACTCTCTGGTTGTTCTGGCTATTTTCATGTGGATAACTAAGCTGCCATTACTACCACCATGTCCCCAAATTCTAAGAACATAACTTTTTATATGGGCTCCTCTTCTCTGATACTAGAATTTGTTTGCAGAAAGCAGTGTTGTAGTCTTCCAAACCTTTGCTCCCTGGTTTCATATGTTTATGCTGTGTTACCTAAGCAAAGGGACAGTATACATGCAATTTAGATTATTAAACAGCTGGTCCTAATATACAGCTATTGTCCTATATTGTCTGGGTGAGCCCAACTTAGTCACATAAGCCCTTAAAAACAGAAAAGGAAGACAGAAGTCAGAGAGAATCAAAGCTTGTATGTCAATAATGTCACTTCTCTTATTCTGGATACTAGTAATGGGTGTCTTCTCTCTTTTTCTTATTAGTTCAACTACAGATTTCAGTTTTATTAATTTCTCAGAGAAATACCTTTTAGTTTCATTGATTTTTTCCATGTTTTTCTATTCTGTAGGTCATCACTGTAAATCCTAATATTTATAATTTGTTTTTTCCTTACTTTGGGTTTAATTTATTCTTATTTATAGGGTAAAAGCTTAGGTTCCATCCTGTGAAACTTTATTATGTAACTTTATAGCTCAGAAGCTGAAATCACGATTTGTGGTCTCTCTTTTCTAATATGAACTTTTAGGCCTGTAAATCCTTACCTGCAAATTACAGCTGTTATTATATCAGCTTCCCACAATTCTGATATGTTATGTATTCATTTTCGTTCAGTTCAAAATACTTTCTGATTTTCCTTTACCACTTTTTTTTTACCAACAGGCTATTTAGATGTATGCTATTTTTAAAAAATATATATTTTTTAAGTTGTTGATGGAACTTTATATTTTTTATTTATTTTTATGCAGTGCTGAGAATTGAACCCAGTGCCTCACATGTGCTAGGCAACCGCTCTACCAATGAACCACAACCCCAGCCCATAGATGTAAACTATCTTGAATGGAAATGTTTGTAGGCCTTTAACTCACTTGAATGTTATTGATATTTACTTAATCCCACTGGAATCAGAGAACATACTCTATCATTTTTACCAATTTAAATTCATTAACTCTTCTTTTGTAATGAAGAATACAGTCTATCCTGAAAAACGTACCATGTGCACTAGAAAGGAGTGTATATTCTATTGGTTGCAGTGCCCTATAAATATCAACTTTGGAAGATTGATTAATAGTGGTGTGAACTTATCAACTTTCTATTTCAATCAATTATTAAGAGAAAGGTATTGAAATCTCACACTGTCCATGTGTATCTATTTGTCCTTGAACTTCTCTCCATTTTGCTTCATGCATTTTGAAAATTGGTTATAAAGTGTATTAACATTTAGATTGATTTGTCCTCTTTATCAATTGACCCTTTGTTATTATGAAATGATGTCCTTTATCAGCTACTATTCTTTGGTCTGTAATCTACTTCATCTGGTATTGATGTAGTCCCTTCAGCTCTCTTTTGACTATTATTAGAATATTTTCATCAACTTACCTTTAACCTTTTTACATCTTTATATTTCAAGTGGGTTCCTTGAAAAAGAGTTTCCCCTTTTTTATACAATACAAAAATCCCTGCCTTATAATTGAGATGTTTAACTTATTTACATTTAATGCAATTATTTATGTGGTTAGATTTAAGTCTATCATCTTGCAATTGGTTTTCTGTTTGTCCTTTTTTTCCTTGCATTCCTGTGGGTTGAGAATTTTTTATTATTTAATTTTTCTTCTTCATTTATTGACTATAACCCTTTATTTTATTATTTTAGTGTTCACTTTAAGTTGTACAGTATACACCATAAACCTGCCATATTTAATACTAGACCAAACCATGTGTATTATAATAACTTTATAATAGTGTTTATTATAGACTCCTCACAGTCTTTATGTTACTCTTGCCATATATTTTTCTTGTACATATATTATAAATTCCACAAACTGATTTAGTCATATTTGTTTAAACAGTCAATTATTTAAAACCTGTTTAAATAATAAGGAAATTCTATGTGTTTATCCATGAAATTTCTATTTACAGTAGGGCTCTTACTTTTTTCACCCTTTTTTTTAACCCATATATCTATCTGGAATCATTTTCCTTTTTCTAAAAGTTTTCCTTTAATATTTCTTATACTGTAAAATTGCGGATAATAAATTCTTTCCTGAGATACAGATTTGAAAATGTCTTTCTTTCTTCTTTGTTTTTGAAAACTATTTTTACCCAATATAGAATTCTCAATGGAGTTCCTTTAAGGTTGTTTGGTATTTACAAGACTATCTCTCTGTATTCTCACTTACATTTTTTCCTATGAGGAATCTACTATAATTCTTACCTGTTTTTCTCTTTATGGAATATGTCTTTTATTTCTTACTGCTTTTAATATTTTATATTTTTCATTGGTAGTAAGCAATTTCATCATGTTTCTTCATATTTCTTATGCTTGTGATTTGTGTCAAATCTTAAATGTGCAAACTTCAAGTTTTAATCAGATATGTAAAACAGATCTGATTTCAGCCTCAAGTTCTTAAATATTTTTTCCTGTACTCCCTGCTTCTTAAGGAACTCAAATTACACATATCTTAAGGCATTTAAAATTTGTTCTATGTATCACTAATATACTTCTTTTTTGTTTTTCTCTTCGCATTTTATTTTGTATTTCTCCTATTGCTCCTATGTTCACTAGTCTTTTCTTCTAAGGTATGTAATATGCTATTATTAATCTCATCCAATGTACTTTTTAGTTACAGAACCAGTAGTTTTATAAGTTTGATTTTGTTCCTTTAAAAATCTTTTTTTAGAAGATGTGGAATTGGTACCCACTTTCATGTTAGTTCTAGTTAAGTTTCCATTGATTGAATATTCTTATTAAGGGTCATGTTATCATGCTTCTTTGCTTATCTTATGTCTTACTTGGTTGTGGATATTTTCATATTTCTAGAAATATTTTGAGCTTTTAACTAGGATGTATTTAAGTTGGGTTTTCATGACTGATTTGGTAGGTGGGTTCAAGGACAGTACTTACTCTAAGGCTAATTATTCTTCATTACTAAAGCAAGACCTACCTGTGTACTATACCCAATGCCCCATTCATTGTGAGTTCTGGTGACAGCAGGTACTATGTCAGACACTGTTTAAGACAAAGTACGGTTTCCAGTTATCCTTTTGAAATTTTTTTTACATGCACATGAACATACACATATTTGTCAAGAGTCTATTGATATTTGAAAGAGGCTGTCTGCAGATGTCTGGATATCTCTCATTGTACTACTTCTTTCTCTACCACTGTGTCCTGAAATTCTAGCCACCTGAACTATCTGAGCTATCAGTGCTATCTCTTCAACTCAATATAAACTCCTCAGACTCTGCCTGAGTTCTCTCTCCCTGAACCATAAACTGAAAATTCTTCCAACCCAATAAGCTGGAGTTATCTTTAAAGCTCTCTTTGTTATTTCCCATGTCTTAGGGATCTCTTTGCTGCCTAAATCCTTAAAAAGTTGTTTCAAATATTTTTAAATTGTTTTTAGTTGTAGCTGGACACAATACCTTTATTTTATTTTTATGTGATGCTGAGGATTGAACCCAGGGCCTCCCACATGCAAGGCAATCGAGCACTCTACCACTGAGCTACAGCCCCAGCCTGTTTCCAATATTTCGTCTGGGATTTTTGGTTGTCTCAGGTGAGAGATCCTTGTTACTTTATCTTGACTGGAAGCTAGAGTTTGTGGGCTTTTAAATAGAAAAAGTTACTCTTTTCATTTTGTCAACTGGGGACTATCACATATATTGAATTGATCCTAAAAATATTTAAGATGATGATTTCAACATTGAGTAAAAACAGTTACATAAGATTATGGCCTACATCCAGGAGTGGTGGCCTTACCTTTAATCCCAGCCAGTTCATCGTAGATGTCCTTCACCTCTTTTGTTAGATTATTCCCAAGGGTTTTTGTTGTTGTTGTTTATAGCCATCTATCCTAGCTGGCAACCGAATGCTGGGTTCACAAAATCTGACAATTCCAATAACTCAAGAAAACGACAAAGAAAGCACACAACCACACAGAAATGCCCTTTCAGTAATCCGGAGATGGCTCAGCAACTTTAAGAGTCCTTGGCAAAAGAGAAAGCCACCGGAATTCTTTATTCTTATATAGGGAACAAACAAGGGGAGTTTCCATGGAACATTCTATCCCAAAAAGGTCAAAGGAGTAGGATTACAAAGGAACAGGTGAGTGTAACTTACCGGTGACACCTACACCTGGAGCCACGCCTTGCTATCCAGGCTGGGGTAACACCCAAGTTATTGCAACCTGGCAATATCATGCCAGACTGAAGGCAGTCAGTGCCCCGGGGCATCAGGATTGAAGGCATCTGCATCCATGGCAGCTCCCGACAGTTGTTTGTTGGTTTGTTTGTTTCTTTGTTTTGAGACTATTGTGAAAGGGATGGTTTTTCTAATTGCTTTTTCAGCCAATTCACCATTGGAGTACAGAAACACAATTGATTTATGGGTATTGACTTTATATCTACTACTTTGCTGGATTCATTTATGAGTTCTAGAAGTTTTCTGGTGGAGGTTTTTGTTGTTGTTGTTGTTGTTGTTTTGGATTTTGTAAATATAGGATCATGTCATTGGCAAACAGAGATAGTTCTTCTTTTCCTATTTGTAACCCTTTAATTCCCTTCTCTTGCCTGATTATTCTGGCTATAGTTTCAAGTAATGTGTTCAATAGGAGTGGTAAAAGTGGACGTCCCTGTCTTGTTCCATTTAGAGGGAATGCTTTCAGTTTTTTTTCCATTCAGAATAACATTCCCCTTGAGTTTGTCATTTACAGCTTTTACAATGTTGAAGTAAGTTCCCTCCATTCCTAGTTTTTCCACTGTTTCAAACATGAGTGGGTGTTATATTTTGTCAAATGCTTTTTCTGTGTCTATCGAGATAATCATGTGATTCTTGTCTTTAAGTCTGTTTATGAGATGAATTATATTTATTGATTTTTTTTATTTAGAAACAACCTTGTGTCCATGGGGTGAAACCCACTTGATTATGATACACTTTCTTTTTAATATGTTTTTGTATATGATTTTTCAATATTTTTTAATTTGACATAAGGATTTTTTATTTATATATGACACCATAATGCATTACAATTCTTACTACACATATAGAGCACAATTTTTCATATCTCTAGTTGTATACAAAGTATATTCACACCAATTTGTTTCCTCATACATGTACTTTTGATAATAATGATCATCACATTCCACCATCATTTTTTAACCCCATACTCCCTCCCTTCCCCTCCAAACCCCTCTTCCCTATCTAGAGTTCATCTATTCCTCCCATGCTCCCTCTCCCTATCCCACTGTGAACCAGCCTCCTTATATCAAAGAAAATATTTGGCATTTGGTTTTTGGGGATTGGCTAACTTCACTTAGCATTATCTTCTATAACTCCATCCATTTACCTGCAAATGCCATGATTTTATTCTCTTTTATTGCTGAATAATATTCTATTGTGTATATATGCCACATTTTTATCAATTAATCTATTGAAGGGCATCTTGGTTGGTTCCACAGTTTAGCTATTGTGAATTGTGCTACTATAAACATTGATGTGGCCGTGTCCCTATAGTATGCTGTTTTTAAGTCCTTTGGGTATAGTCCAAGGAGAGGGATATCTGGGTCAAATGGTGGTTCCATTCCCACTTTTCCAAAGAATCTCCGTACTACTTTCGATATTGGCTGCACCAGTTTGCAGTCCCACCAGCAGTATATGAATGTACATTCCCCCCCCCATCCTGCCAACACTTATTGTTGTTTGTCTTCCTAATACCTGCCATTCTGACTGGAGTGAGATGAAATCTTAGAGTGGTTTTGATGTGCATTTCTCTAATTGCTAGTGATGATGAACACTTTTTCATATATTTGTTGATTAATTGTATATCATCTTCTGAGAAGTGTTTGTTCGGGTCCTTGGCCCATTTATTGATTGGGTTATTTGGTTTTGGGTGCTTAGCTTTTTGAGTTCTTTATATACCCTAGAGATTAGTGTTCTATCTAATGTGTGAGGCGTAAAAATGTGCTCCCATTCTGTAGGCTCTTTATTCACCTCACTGATTGTTTCTTTTGCTGAGAAGAAACTTTTTAGTTTGAGTCCATCCCATTTATTGATTATTGATTTTAATTCTTGTGCCACAGGAGTCTTATTAAGAAAGTTGGGGCCTAATCCCACATGATGGAGATGAGGGCCTACTTTTTCTTCTATTAGATGCAGGGCCTCTAGTTTTATTCCTCAGTCCTTGATCCATTTTGAGTTAAGTTCTGTGCATGGTGAGAGATAGGGGTTTAATTTCATTTTGTTGCATATGAATTTCCAGTTTTCCCAGCACCATTTGTTGTTATGAATTTTAGCATCTGTTTTCATCAAGGATAGAGAAGTTCCGTGGAGTAGACCAAGAGAAGTGAAGGGAAGGGAGGGGGTGTGGGAAAAGCAAAGACAGTGGAATGAATCTGACATAACTTTCCTTTGTACATATATGAATATACCACAATGAATATCACCATCATGTACATCCACAAGAAATTAATTTTAAAAAATAACTATGGGGAAATGGCAGAAAGATCAGTAGAACAAAAGGAGCAGGGAATGTGGGGGGAGGAGAAGGAGAGGCACTGGGGACTGATTTGAACAATCTATTTTCCATGCTTTTATAGTTATGTCATAATGGATCTTACTGTCATGTATAACTAAAAATAACCAATAAATAAAAATTAGAATCAAAAAGAAGATATACTAATGGCCAACAAGCATATGACAAAATGTTCAATTTCAATAATCATCAGAGATGGCAAGTCAAAGCCATAATGAGATGTGTGAGGCGTAAAAATGTGCTCCCATTCTGTAGGCTCTTTATTCACCTCACTGATCTTACCCCAAATAGAATGGTTATTGTTTAAAAAAAATTGCTGCGAGGACAAAGAGGAAAGAAACTCATACATTATTGGTGGCAATGTAAATTGGTACAGACATTATAGAAAACATCATGGAGTTCCTCAAAAAATTACAAATAGGACTACCCAACAATCCCACAACATCTATCCAAAGGAAATGACATAAGTTTACTGAAGAGATACCTTCACTATTGTGTCTATTGCAGACCATTCACAATAGCCATGATATAGAATATACCCAGTGACCATTGACGGACAAACAGATAAGGAAAGTGTGATATGTGTGTGTGTGTGTGTGTATGCATATATACATACATATATATACAAAAAATGAAGCATTATTCCATCATAAAAATGGAATTCTTTTAATTGTGGCAACATGAATGGAACTGTATCAAGAAATTAATGAAGACAGGGAGGTGGGAAGGAAGGCAGGCAGGAAGGGAGGAGGGAAGAGAGGAAGATTAATCTCATATGCATTTTGCTACATGAAAGAAGTCACTCTTCCATTCTATTCTACATATTCTATTGTACCTGTTGTGTCACATTCTAAAATAGATGAACTGATAGAGGAGTTCGACATACCAGAAGTCACCAGGATTGTGAAAGTGGTGGAAGGCTGAATAGGTAAGTAATATTTCCACGAATCAACTATTCCATATGATACTGTATCACTGGCTCCATGGCACTGTGCTAACAGCATCCATCAAAAAACACGGAACTTCATAACGCAACACATGAAACTTAAGTATCCTAAATTTAAAAAATAACTTAAGAGGTTGGGTACTCCAAGATGTAATGCAGTCTGCCATCCACCACTCCCCGACCTCTTCCCACCCCAAAATCCAACTTTACTTTATAAATGCATGAGAAGAACTACTAACCTAAGTAACTTTGCACATGAATGGAGAATACAAAAACAAAGACAAAGGGATCTGCAAGTATGTGTGTGTGTGTGTGTGTGTGTGTGTGTGTGTGTGTGTGTGTGGAGAGAGAGAGAGAGACAGAGAGAGAGAGAGAGAGAGAGAGAGAGAGAGAGAATGGGAGGTTGCCTTAGTAAAATCTAATGATCCTGGGCTTATTCTTAGTCTTGACTCCCCGGTCCTTGAATAGTACCTGAAACCTCCATTTCTTCCCCTTTACTAGCTCCTGTACCACATGTAATATCAATTAAGATACATGGTGCCAACCAAACCCATGTTTACCTCCTGTCGTGAGCCATGTCGCCTTATCATCTACTTTCTCTTTAAGTGTTGTGCTTTGGAGGAGCACAACTTGGAGGCTTAAATGATCCACTAAATGGCCATCAAGCCTTCCACAAAACTCAAGAAACACCCCACACAACTCAACCAATTGGGGTTAACTGAAGAGAGCTACTTTTACTCAAGGATGTGGGCTTCTTATGACACAGTGACTTTACACTGAGTAAAATGCCTGAGGTTTGTGGTCCTCTGAATGGGGCTATCAGAACTCTGAGGACCAAGAACCAGACTTGAAAGAGCTGCACTCTCCTGTCTTCTCCAAGAGACCTACACTGGCTTTATTAGATTTTGATTAAGAGATATGCCCAGCACATAAAAAGCACTCAATTCATGTTAACTCTGCTCATTATTATTCATACAATCAATATTTGTTGAGTGTTCACCAGCAACAAGTCATTGGGCTAGAAAAGTTCTTTACACAATGGAATGTGTAGAATGAGGTAGTAAATAATGCACTTCCTGAAAACTAGTTAGGAAATAAACTGGCTTACATATGTGGTGTAAAGACTTTGAACCCAATATTTAAGAAATTTATAAATTCATGAAACATTACTTTTTTATTATTAAAACATGTGATATGTGATAACTTATGGAGTCAGTCAGTAGAAACAAACTCAAGGTAAGGTATTTTATTCTAAAACTTCCAAATGTTAAGCAAAGGTATGTTTCCCTTTGGGAGAAAATAGCAACATGAAATATTAAAATAAATCAGAAATTTTTCCTAATTAGAGCATGCAGACACCAAAATTACCACAAGGTGGCAGTACACCTCCATGATAGCACCAAAATTACCACAAGGTGGCAGCACACCTCCATGATAGCACCCCTAATACTTAGAATAAATCCCTGTGAGCTTGAGGAAGATGTTCCCATTAAATCCTAAGTGTTTGAATATGAACCAGACATACCACTGCTAGGTATTTATCCTAAAGAATTAAAGTCATCACACTATAGTGATACATGCATACCTGTGTTTACAACAGCACAATCCACAATAGCCAAACTATGGAACCAGCCTAGGTGCCGATGAAAGGATAAAGAAAATGTGGTATATATACACTATGGAGTTTTATTCCATCACAAAGAAAACTGGAAATTACTTAATTTTCAGGAAAATGGATGGAACTTGAGAGCATTTGTTAAGCAAAATAAGCCAAACTCAGAAGGGGAAGGGTTGTATGTTTTCTCTTCATGTATGGAAACTAGACAGGGAAAGGGGGGAAAAGGTGGAACAGGGGGATTCCATGAAAAATCAAAGGGAAATCAGTAAAATAGAGAAAAGGGACTAGGGGATAGGAGGGGGGAGCACGTGTTGGGGAGTGATATCGGCCAAATTACTTTGTTATACTGTGTTTGTACAAATATGTAACAACAAATCCACAAATCCCACCATTACATACAATTTACAATTATAAAGCACCAATAAAAAATGTGAAAAGAAAGAGAAAAGTAAATGTTCAACTTAAAAATTTTAGGGTCAATTTAGCTCAATTTTCTCTTCATAACCCATAAATGAAACTGAGTTTCTGAAAAATGTGGTTATTTGTCTTAAATCAAAAAGTAGTGTCAGAACTGGGATTAGAACCTGATCTTCTAGCCCCCAGGGTAGACTCTCTAATGTTATTATAAACGTGCTTGTGTCCTTTCTCTACCCCAAAGTCCCTAAATGTTTATTCCTGCTAAGATAAATTCTAATTCTAATAAATTCTAATTCTATAAATTCTAATCATAAATACATATGATTCTGTGGAATAATATGTAAGTTAAGCATTGAGCAAAATTTCTTCTTGGGTCCTTTTAGACATTTTCTAATCCCCATTCTCCCTAACCTGATATTCTCCTTCCTGAACCTTCCCATTTTCTAAGTTCTTCCCCACAGCAAAAGAAAAAAGATTTGGAATCAGTGGCCTCACTCATACTTTGGCTGAACTTTATTTGACTATAAAATTGTGTTTATAATTGTGTTTTTATGTTAAAGTATGAGGCACTCCACTAAGTCACAAGAATTCAAGGATGAAGTGTCATACTCTACTTGAGCAGGGTAGCAAATGTATGCACAAATAAGATGCTTGGGTAACATTTTTAGTGCATCTGCTGTAGGGAGGTTTCCACCCTAACCTGGCTTATTTCACAATGACAGTAAATCAAACATATATGCACCCATGCTTATTTCTTTTTTTAAGTGTCTTTTTAAAAATTTTTTAGTTGTAGATGGACACAATATCTTCATTTTTATTTGTTTATTTTTATGTAATGCTGAGGATCAAACCCAGGGCCTCGCACATGAGAGGCAAGCACTCTACCACTGAGCTACAACCCTAGCCCCAAGAGTCTTTTTTTAACTTTTTATTTGGATAGACCTTCACTCTATTTATTTATATGTGATGCTGAGGATCAAACCCAGTGCCTCACACATACCAGGCAAGGGCAGTACTACTGAGCCACAGCCACAGCCACAGCCCCATCCATGCTTATTTCTAACCACACCTAGTAATTTTCTTAAAACTATGGATTGCCTGTAATAATAGCTAACTTTTGCCAAGTTCTTCCCAACCTTATGGAATTCTGCTATCGCACTCTTATAATACTCATATGAGGAAGAAACAGTTATTCAAACTAGCAGATTGAGTTTTAAAGAAGGCAAGTGGCCTACTTAACATCATAAAATTAATAGTGAAAAAGACCAAACCTGTCCAGTGCCTCCACCCATTTCACTACAACACTTTTTAATCCAGAGGGGATCTTGTTCTGTCCAGAACTTACTACATCAGCAAAAACATTCTCTATCTCCTCTGTCCAATAAAGTACCCCCCAGTCACATGTGATTATTGAACATTTGAAATATGACTTCTGTGACAGATGAACTAGATTTTTCTTTTTATTTTATATAACTAATATAAATAATCACATGTGGCTAGTGGCTACTACCTTGGGCAGCATAGGTCTTGGTCCGTAGATATCTATGTCATGTAGTTATCACAGAACATATAAACATAGTATAATGAAATGAGAACAGACATGGAGTCAGGCAGTTCAGTCTGTAAATTCCTACCCAGGCCACTGAACCAGCTGTGTGAACTAGAGTCACATTTTTTTTCTTTAACTCTAAGACTCAATTGCCTTATCTAGAAAATTAGGTTAATTATAATGACACCACATAGTGGTAATGTTTTATGAGACATATACATTTAAGTGCTAACAATCACTAAACATGTAGTATTTGACTCTTAAATATTTTAAATGGTTGGGAAGAAAATTGCATTATTTCCATGTAGCATTTCTTCCAAAATGTAACAATCCAAATAAGAAAATTCTTCTTTCTCCCAAGCTGATATTAATTTGGTTTCTTTCATTATATTCTTCTTGTAGCATCATTGTTGGGATTAAAATGAAAACAACAAAAATAAAATACCCCACAGTTATCTCAGTGACCAGAGTGGTTTTAAAAAAAAAATATTATCCTCCTTACTTCCCTCAGCCTAGGACTCAGAATAATGTGTCTTTTTTTTAAGGCCACAAAATAGAGGGGTGCTCTAGGGGTAATGACTTCTCTGAGGTCAAAGTATAACCAAATTCTCAGTTTGCTCAAGCATGTTCAGAAAATAAGTGCTATGCTATGATTTGATAAGTAAAAATGTGATGGAGCGGTTGAAAAACAGTATGATTGGGTGAAAAGCCATGGATTATAAAGTGAAGAAGAAAGGCTCTGGTTTTATTCTGATCCTGGCCTGTTCTGTGAGGAGTCACTCTCTTGCTCTGCCTCAGGTAGAAAAATGGTCAGAATCACCTCAACTGTCACTGGGAATTGTTAGAATTAAAAGCCTTAATTATGTGAGTTCTCTATTAGTACGACTTACCTTCTCCTATAAATGGTCTCCTTTGGTCACTTACCACCACACTTTAGATCATGTAAGTCATTTTTAAACTTTCATGAACTGTAAAACAGGAAGTGGTAATGGTCATGAAAAGTAGAAAACTGTGTTTTACACTAATCTGGAAAGGGGTTTTCAACCAATGGACATGTCCAAACCACCCTCAACCCGGGTACCCTTGACCACACAATCACTGACTTTCTTTTTCAAAGAAGGATGCTGAATCGGATCCACTGTTGAAAAAAGTAGTAGGTTCAGCTTTTCCTGAGGGTGATAGGATTGGTGCTTCAGTAGAACTTGCCTGAACAAAAGTGTCATGAGATGCTGGATTCCAGGTGACTGGGGACTGGCTGGGGCAGGGTGAGATGCAGAGCTGGCTTGCAGTGCCACCCCTTCCAGTCCCCTCTTCCCAATGCCCCATAGAAAAGTGCAGGGTTCGACAGCCCTTCCCAGCTGCTGTTCTCCTCAGCAGCCACCAGGCGGACACCTCGTCTAATGCTGTGGCCTCAGAGGGCTGAGGACTGCCAGAGTCCAGGGCTCTAGAGGGAGGGCCTCTGCCCAGGCTGCACGTGAGGAAACACACTCTCCACAGCGCTGCGATTAAGCCCCAGACTTAATCGCTTGCTCAGAAGACACACTTGGAAACAAAAGTCACAGCAGACCCCTCTCCTGCCCACACCCTGGTCACTCCTGTGCCTGAAAGATCCTTCATTTGCAAGGGCCTCGGACTCCCAGGTGTTCCACTTCCCAGAGGCCCCTTAGCCTCCTTCCTGTGCTGAAAGGCCGGCATTCTGGAAATCAAGTCTCAGAGCTCATATAGCCAGTTAGAGCCTCAGCCTTGGGCCTGAGAAAGGAGTGAACTTTCGCCAAACCGGATGGATCAGAAAAGAAACCGGTCTGAAGTTGTAAGATGTGGCCGACCACTGGAGACCACAGGGACAGGGTGACCTGTGCAGAGGCTTCTCAGGATGGCAGGGAAAGTGGAAAACATAGCTTTCCACAGGGAAGAAGCTTTTCATTTTGCTCTTGTGTCAGTGATCCAAATTTGCAAAAGGCTGTCTGTAAAATAACTGCGGATGTTTAACCCCTCCCCTCGGGTCTTCTACCCATCGGAAGGTCGGACACAGCCCCTCCCAGATTCTCCTCAGTGACTCCTTCCTCAAACTGTTGCTACTACTGAGCCATCTGTCACCCTCCCAGCGTCTGCAGCCCTCTCTGGAAAGCTGAGCTCCCAGCAAGCTGAGGCCCAGGCACAGGGAGGATGCTGCAGTCACAGCAGGACCTCTGCTAACTGGGGAGGGATCAGAGAAGGAAAGGGGCTCCTTTTGAAATTCACAGAAGAAGACTCTATAGGGTTGAGGTGCTAAGCAACTCAGTGAGACCCTGTCTCTAAATAAAATACAAAATAGGGCTGGAGATGTGGCTCAGTGTGGGAGTGCCTCTGAGTTCAATCCTTGGTAAGAAGAAGAAGGAGGGGGGTGAGAGGGGGTGATGGAGTGAGAAGGCGGGGAAGGAGGGGGAAAAGGAGGGGAAAGAAGGAGGAAGAGGAGGAGAAGAAGAAGGAGAAGAAGACTCCTCTAGACATGTGTTTATAATTCAAATGAACAAGAATGTATGGGAGAGATTCTGTGAATAGGAACTTCTTTTCAGAGGTTAGCCCTTGCCACCCACAATCGTACATTATACCCTTAATGAAGGAGTTAGAAAAGACTATACAATCTGTAATACTTTACCAATCAATTAATACACACTGGAGATCATTGAGTAAAACTTGTTTAATTTTATATATGAATAAATGAAAATTCAAAGTTGGAAGTTAAAAAGTTTCTTAATAAATATACAGCTGGCCCTTCATATACATGGGTTCTGCATGGGTAGATTTAACCAACCACAGTTTGAAAATATTCAGAAAAAAATAAGGTGCATTTTCCTGAACATATACAAACTTGTTTTCCTTGTCATTATTCACTACTCATAGCAATTACTTTGTATTAAGTATCATAAGTAATATAGAGATCATTAAAAGTACATAGGAGAATTTGCACAAGTTATAAGCGAGTACTGCACAGTTATATATTAGGAATTTGAGCACCCACAATTTTGGTAGCCTCAAACAAGTACTGGAACCAAAGTTCTGTTAATACCAAGGGACAACTGTGTATCTGTATGTACACACACACACACACACACACACACACACACACACACCATGGAGTATGCAGTGGTGATAATAATATGTTTTTCAGGCATGAGTGTCTCCTGAGATGGAGATTTGGGTGGGACTAAGGGAAGGCCACCCGTTGTCCTCAATGGGGATCTGGACTGCAGTTGAAAACTTGATGGATGTAGTTGGAAACAAAAGTTAAGACAGAAAGTGATAAATAACAAAGAGATAGTAAGAATTGCTGAAGATTTAAAGGAAAAGCCAAACCCCATCTGGCTGATTTCAAGAAATTAAGCACAATTAAGGTAGGCTCATGGAGGGGAGAAGCAAAGGGATTACAAAATCCAGCAACAGAGTCCACATTAATGGGGGTGGGAAGAGATGTGGACCAGATTGGCAAGTATATAATGTATATTATCAGGAAATATTGGGGTAAATGATTGGAATGGCCCATTAAGACTTCTGTGGAGGTTTTATATGTCAGAATATTCTTAATATTACTACTTAATTTAATAAGAAATTGGGAGCCCTAGTAATTCCTTTAAAAAAAAGTGTTATTATAATAAGATATTGTCAAGCAATAAGCAACGGGCAAACTAAATGAAGGGACATGGTTATTTTGTGTCTAAATTCCTCAAATAAAATCAAATGAAAGAATTACAATCTCAGCTGTCTGGGTCTATCCCTCACTCACCCTATGATAACAACTCCCAATCCTAGATTGCTCCTTGGGGAGAACACCTGGGTCCTGGGCCCGTCTCAGCCTCAAATTTACACCAATGTCTCAGATTAACAGGAACATCCCTGATTTCATATCATCAAAAATTTCCTCATAAGTACATCAAGGCTGAATTTTTTTTAAATGCAGTTGTACAATTCATGTTTGTTTTCTTTATAAAAATAATGGGGGATGAGGAGGTGAGAAGTAAGGGCTATGGACAAGGTATATCTGGCAAAATTTTGAAAGTATAACAAGATATTCAGGACACAGAAATAAATAAGTAAAAAGCAGAGTAATTCTAGTGAACTTTGAAAGTAACATAGGAGTTTGGAAGCAAATAATCAGACGAAGTCTAAAACCAACTATCAAACTTGCAACTATTTTATCTGCACAATATCAAGCACTCTGCCTCTATGTATATCATTAGGCAAATAACTGATTTTTTTTAAAGTCCAACTATATCCAGTAGAATAAAGATAAATAAATTACCTACAAACTTGCATGATGCTCTGTTTGCTCGTGGAATTTTTGCCATAATGATAAAACTAATTTCTATGCTAATATCCTTCTATGCTAATATTTAGGCTAGCTCGATATAAGAGTGCCCTCTCTCAGTTTTCAGAGCCCTGGAAATCTGAAATTGTCCCCTAATAAAACTGTGACCTAGGCAAGCAATTCTGTTGATACTCCATATCCTTTTTACCCTAAGCCACTGCCTGTCTCTCTTAAAATCTCCTGTTTTCCTGTTCCGTTCTCTTTCAGGCATATGTGAAAGGCTAGACACTGCCCTCCCCAATCCTGGTCCACACTGGAAGAAAATGAATACAAGAGGGCAGAACTATTCCCCCTGAGGCTCCACATGGCTGATTTCCATAGGAAACAATCAACTTGACTCTGGTGCGATTGTTCCATTACGGAGGCTGGATGAGAGGTGGAGGTAGGGGCATCCCCGCCCACAGCTCTAATGAGAGTCAGAACTGCACTGGGATGATGACAGATGGGGTAGGAATATCAGACTGGCACCTTGGAAAAGTTTCTCATGGGCCTGCAGAGGACAAGAGTGAAGTCCAGATCTGGGAACAGAACACTGGTGAGCCAGCTCTGCCTCTTCCCCACTCCTCATTTGTCAAAAGACACAGAGTAACCTAGCTTATTTTAGGAGAAAACACAACAAACTATCCTCCAACTGCACTGGTTTGATAAAATTATCATTGCCAAAATGGATCATTCCTAGAGACTGGATGCCACCACTGACATTGAGTCTTGCCATTTCTCTGTGTAAAAACATCACAATGTTTCCCTATGGCCAGTAGGACCAAGTCCAAACACCTTAGGCTGAAACTATTCTGTCATAGTTTCCCCAGACCTCATCCTTCACCAACACATTACACACACACCCAAAGACCACTGATCCTACATGCTGATCCCTTAGAATAGTCCTTATTCCCAGTAAACCCCTCAATTAATTCTAAATTTGTGCTTTGCACTGTTGTTCCTGTGCTTGAACTGCTCCTATTTTATCCTGTTAGTAAAGCTTAAATGTGGGGCTGGGGATGTGGCTCAGGCGGTAGCGCGCTCGCCTGGCATGCGTGCGGCCCGGGTTCGATCCTCAGCACCACATACCAACGAAGATGTTGTGTCCGCCGAGAACTAGGAAAAAATAAATAAATGTTAAAATTCTCTCTCTCTCTGTCCCCCTCTCTCTCACTCTCTCTTTAAAAAAAAAAAAAAAAAAAAAAAAGCTTAAATGTGTTTATAGAGCTGGATCCCATCCTTATAGACCTCCTTTCTCTGCATCATGTAGTACTTAGTTAATACTTTTATATAAGCAAATGTCGTATTTTTCTGAGGTTGGATAGTGATTTATTTATCTTCCTGAGAGACATAAATTGCCTTGAAGAATTCAGCAGGGTTTTGTTTTGGTTTGGTTTTTGTACTGGGTATTGAACCCAGGGGCACTTAGCACTGAGCAGAGTTAGATTCCCCATGTTTTTTTATTTTTTATTAGGAGATAGGATCTTAATAAGTAGATTAGGATCTCACTAAATTGCTAAGGCCAACTTCAAAATTGCAATCCTCCTGTATGCCTGCGATCCTCCTCAGCCTTCTGAGTAGTTGGGATTACAGGCATATGCCACCATGCTTGGTCAGAGTCTTATGCTTTTTATTTTAAGACTAGATTCTGTTGACAGTTAAAAACAAAAAAAGAAAAGAAAATGTCTATGGAATTGAATTTTCTTCATTCTGTCCATTTTTCTAGACTATGGATATCTTTGAAGCACAGATTATGCTGTTTTGTTATTTTAAATCCCATGTGTTTCACATCAGGTTCACAAAAGATAAGGCATTTTATAAAGTAGATGCTTAATAAATACATACATGCTTTCAGACTACCATTTGGTTGGTGAATTTCTGTATGCCAGCCATTTTTCATACATAATCTTCTTTATTTTTAATACCTAGAGGCAACCTTCTGAGAACTTACAAATGAAGAAAACCAAAGCTTAGCTATGGAGCTTGCTCACTACCACTCACATAGTATTAGAAGTGTCTTTGGAAGCCTGGCCCAACTCTAGCACATTTCCCAGGGACCCCCAGGCTCCTAACAAGGTCACAGATTTACCAAGAAATTTCCTTTGCATTTTCTGCTATTGTGTTTTCCTATGCCTTTGAGGAAAGTACAGGAGACGTGTATCTTTCACAGAAATATGATAGTCCTAAATAATACATAATGCAAATTTAAGGAAGAAAATAAATGAGGATAAAATGTTCCACTTTCAAACCAAAATCTTTTTCTACAAAAGAGATAGGCAAGATGTAAGCATTACCACTTGATAAAATGTTGTTTTAAAAACATAGTAATTAGAGGGAACTTTTATGATAGAATAATGGTATGCAGAGAGGTATAGAGAAAAGAACAGCTGTGAGGTGAAAAGTCCTGAGTTATAATCTTTTCATCTCATAACTGGATCCAGGATCATACACACCTTGTTAAGTATCTTTTAAGTTCGCCTTACTCTTATCGCGAGTTAAACTGAAGGAACAGAAGTATAGTCAACCTAGATACATGATCACCTGGAGTTCTGGTCTTTCCTAGTCTAGTCTGCTCCAATATATTTTAGTGACTTAGATAGGGGAGATTAGACGTGCCTAACCCATATATTAAAACATGTCTTTAATGAATGAGAGCAAATGGAGCAACATTAACAACTGATCCAGGTAAATTGAGGGTGCTAGAATGTAGGACTCATTTGGATGTTTCCTTTAATAATTCAAGAGGGATAAAGTAACTGGTTTCAATGAACATAGAGATATTTGGTGTTTGGGTTCTAAGAGGAAAGGGAGATAAGTGGAAATCCAGCAGAAAGGACGGGGGAAGTGTGAAGAGAAGGAAAATAAACTCTATTTCTGAGCCGTTGAATCCAGCCTCCCAGTCATCACCCATCTCATCAGGATGGAAAGAACTTCACTGTATGAAAAGGAAAAGAAGCTCTTTCCCTTTTAGAGCTTTTGAAAAACAAAAATGAATAAAAAGAGGTTCGATCCTCATCTGAGCCCTATTTTCTGCAAAGCTGGATGCATTAGATGCTAATCCCTCAGGCCTTAGGGGGCTGCCACACTCAGTCTATGACCCTTAATCCTCTCTTATAGGTCCCCTAGAGTAAGTGATACTGTGCTAACTGCCCGGATGGGACTCTGGCCACATCTGGTCACAGGACCCTCTGCTCTGCGCTGAAATAGAAGGGTGGATAAACAATTTGGACTTTCCCTTATTCTCCTTTTGAAAGGTGCAAACTTATTACATAATGTGCTGAGCTCCTGACTCAATTAGTCTGCTAATGTGATTATATGCTAATCTGAGTTTTATTTTGCATCTGATTTTCATGTTATTTACTTGATTTAAAATAAGCAGAAGCCCTCCCGTCTATGGTTCATGCTCACTAATAAAGTGCCTCAGTCTTAAGCCCTATGGGATCCAGGTGTTCTTCACTTCAAGTTATAGCAATTCAGTTGTGAGAACCAGGTGAGGATATAGGTCTGGCCTGTTTTTTTGGCATTTTATAAATCCTCAAAACATTATCAGTTTAGTCTCTGACATACATGTATCCACTGAAAGAAGAAAGAAAATGTTAAGCCATTTTTAAAATTCTTTCTCCAGAGAAATTGAGCACATAAAAATAGATTATAAGTTCTCTTATAGACTTTTCTTTTACTTTTATAATTTTTTAATAATTTTAATGGTAGTAGTAATAAACATAGCAAATACATATTGCTTGCTATTCAACAAAGTGAATTCACAATCAATCTATGAGGAAGATAAAATTATTACACCTATTTTATGGATAAGGAAACTGAGACACAGAGAAATCTTTGTATGCCCAAGATCATACTGTTAGTAAGAGGTAGAGGTGGAATGAACGATATCTTTTTTTTAATATTTATTTTTTAGTTGTAGTTGGACACAATACCTTTATTTTATTTATTTATTTTATGTGATGCTGAGGATCGAACCCAGGGCCTTGCATGTGCTAGGCGAGCACTCCACCGCTGAGCCACAACCCCAGCCCCAAGGATACCTTTTATTATTTGTTTTTATGGAAGTTAAAAATATAAAGCATACTAAGAAAATAACCTTATTGACAAGGTGGGTGAATATGGAGATAGCCTTACTAAATTCATACAAATTTTCAGGAAAGTCAGTTATTACTGTACAGCCCCCAAACTTGCACTTTAAATTTAAACACCTCAGGTAAGAATAATAACAGTTGGATCCAGGAAGAGGGGAAAGACAAATGGTTTCGGGGGGAAAGGAACTTCAATTTTAAAAATTCATCTTGTTTACTAATTGGCTTGCTTGATAATCTCTTTGGAAAAGTAAATTAAGCAATGAAGCAAGGGGGAAAAAGGGTAACAATGAGGCAAAAGAGGACAGAGGAAATGATGTCTCTCAAATATATATTTATTCTTCTCATTAAACCTGTATTTAGTGATTTATGTGCTATTTAAGAATGGACTTAGTGCAAAAGGATACAGAGATTAGTTCAAAACAATCCATGAAATCAAAGAGTTTAAAGTATAGTTTAAAAAAAAATGAAAACAAATAAAATAAGCATGTTACTGTTTCAAATGTAAGGCAGGATGCTGTAGATTTTATTGAAAGAGTTACAAATGCAATGGATGCTAGGGAGAGAAAACTCAGCTCGCAGCTCTGAGAGTCTTCTGAGTGCTATCTGAGGAAGTGCCCTTTACCCAGACACTGGTGGGTACCATTTTGGACAAGAAAGATGGTGGAAGGTGGATGGATGCCCATGAAGCTCTCTGGCGATTCTTAGGGGTTTTGATACAATGAGATTCTTCTCAAAATACAAACAACAAGCTACCCATTGCCTACATCTGTACCATTTAGGAAGGGAAGGGAGAAGGAGGAAGGTTGAGGATCCAGGAAACTTTGATGGAGGAAAAAAAAAAATAGAAGTCATGAGGGCTCTGGGTAGATCTGCACTCACACAGAGAATGTGGATAAGAAAATGAAAGATTTGTTTCTTCCATTCCTATTAAAAAAAAAAAAAGACAAAATCTGAAACATGTTTTTCCCTTAAAAGGGGGGGGGGGCATTGCTAGGACTCCCGTTCTTTCCTCATTGTGTTGAGTGAGGTTTCGCCCAGCCCCTAACGGCAGACCTTCCTAGCACAGATGGGGCCTTTCAACCCAGCCTGAGTTTCTATTCTCTGGCTAGCACCAGACTCCAGCCAACACAAAACTCCCCTCTAATTGTAATTGAATCCACACTTTTATAGTTCATTACCTCTCTGATAGATTAGATTAGATTGAGCTGAAGCTTGTCCAGTCCAGTCATCAGCTCAGGTTGGAACACAGAAAAAGTAGGCAGGCTGAGACAGAATGAAGGCACCTACCAGAGTAATCTGTCTTTCCTACCTGCCATTAATCCATTCCTCTCCACAAGGTCCCCTCCCAGGCTGCCCTCCGCCCCACCCAACACCCCACTCCCACCTAACACACACATCTACACTTTGAGGATCAAAAATTGAGACTGTAAAATCGGAGAGTGAAAGCAATGCATAGGACCTAAAGATCATCCATCTTTCACCACTTTGTTTTATAAATAGAGAAAATAAAGCCCAGATGAGGAAGGAAATTCCCCAAAGTCAAACAACAGAACCCAATGTAGTAGCCATGGAAATGTACTGTATTTCCCTGCAAGAGAACTTCCTACAAAGAGCACAGTTGACTGACAGTTCCCCTTTGGTGCCTCTGGATCCACCACTGTGTGTACATTGAGGCCACATCACCCCTGTGCTGCTCCTAGCCATGACCAAGCACAGCACAGGTCTTCGCAGAAGCCGGACTCCTCCAAGAAGCAACTTGGGCTCAGGGATTCCCCACTGGCATGGTCAAAGCTTTCTGTAGTCTGGGTCTCTTCCAGCACAATGCTTCCTCCTTCCCCTGTCCTTAGATATCAGGCCTGCTTCATGATCCAGGCTTTCCTTGCTTGCTCAAGTTGCCTTTCCACGCCAAGCAAACTCTCTTGCTTTTCTAATCATATCTTAGTGTCTGCTTCTCAAATATCCCCAATCGACATGCTTAGACTCTTACCTTACAAGTGACTGCTACTCTCTCTCCTCTCACAAACACAATTACATATTTACTCTGTAGATTTAGCATAAGAAGTCGCCTCTATAGATCTGTATAAAAATAACCTTGGCTTCTTTTTTTTCATATTCTTTCTTTGAATGAAGTTTTTAGAAAGTCATGATCATTTTATCTTGGTTTTCATTTCCCAAGATCACAGGTGAGATCATTTCAAATAAGTCCCCCCTCCACATAGGCAAAAGGGGGTGTCTCCTAGGCTCCTTCAGACATCGGAGTCCTAAGTTATGCCAGAGTACCAATCAGAGATCTTTTTCTAGTGCTTTTATCATACTATTCGGTTAGCCTAGTTTCATCCCTTTAAACTCCATATTAACACACTGTCTTCCTAGGAAGAGACCTGCCCTGATTGCAATTATTGGAGGGATTGGGTCAGAATTTAAAGAAAGGATTATTCCTGTACAAATTCTGATTAAAATGGGCTCCCCCAACCCCAGCCAAAAAGATTAACAACTATCCAATCTCCTACAGCCAGCAAGTCTTCGTAAATAACTCCCAATCACCCGACTGTTGGTTTATCTGCCAAGGATTAAACTGAGAGGCTGCTCCCAAAACCTGTGTTAAAAATAACCACAAAGTATATCTGGCTCCTGACAGCTGTTGAGCTCAAAGCAAGGGACCGAAACCTCTCTCCCCAACTAAGCAAAGAAGATGGGAGTACGAGGTAGGATAGGGAGGAGAGTAAAAGGCATTGCCTAAATGTAAGGGTCCCTGGAGGGATATGAGTTGTACTTGGCAACTGGGTATAATCAGGAAAGTCAAGAGAGCCCCATCTACAAATTGCTTTAATAGAAAACATCCCAACAGAGTGGAAAGAATATGAAACTAGTAATCAGAAGATCTGAAATCAAAGTCAAACTCAGCCACTTATCATTTGTACTCCTAGTTCTATCATCCAAAAATGGAAACAACGCTATCCATATTACTTGTCACACACTGATAACCGAGTATGAGTCCTAGATATAAGAAACTACAGACTGCTTGTTGGAAAGAACATCGAAATTCTCCAATATCCATTTTTCTTTTCTTACCTAAAATATAAGATGAATTAGGGCATAAGTTTATTTAGCACCCTTGCAGCTTCAGATGGCCATGTGACCAAGTTCAAGTCATTGATAATAAGGTAATTTATAGGTCACACTCCCAAGGTCGTGGTCACCCTTTTCTCTCTCCACCCGTACTCCTCAATCCTTGTCCTTCTGGCTGGAATGTAACTATGAGAGCAGGATCTAGAGCAACCACATTAGAGATGAATCAAAGTTACATGTCTAAGATGCCAAAACAAATTAGATAAAAGATCCCAAGTCCTTAATAACTGCATAGTTACCATATCATTCTTGTTCACCCTATCCAGATTTATTTTATCAGGGGAAAATAACCTTCTATATCTTTTTTATGGCACAATTATTTTGAATTCCTTTGATTAAGTAACCAGATTGGTATCCTAATATTCAAACTACTATACCACTCCATAAATAATAATAATAATAATTCCAATAGCTGTACATGCACAGTGAAATCTCAAGGCCCTCTAAACTATGTGGACCTAAAGTAGAGTTCCAAATTTTAGCCTCTAAGCTCAAACCAGAGGACTGACTACATTTTAGTCCAAGACCACCTTTTCTACACCGGGTTGGGTTCCTTCATTCCCAGATTCCTCGCTTTTCTTTTTCTCATCTGACCACGTGCCTCTTCCTTCCTTCCTCTGTCTTCTACTAGCAACAAGTCTTCTGACACTTCTAATTTATTCTCCTCCAGAATATTTCTTTTGTCTATTAAATGAATGACCTCTGTCTAAAACCCTAGGGAAAATGTTTTAAGTTTACAATCCCTGAGGTTCTTACCAAAAATGCTTAGTCTGGGTTCCCCATGCCTAGTAAATAAGAATCTGCTGACACAGCCCTAAAACCTGCATTTTTAAGGGCCCTCCTCCCTCCCCACACACGGAAGAACTGAGCCATTCTGACACCCATTCACATTTGAGCCCCTCTGAGCTCTCAGAAAGCCATCCATAAAGTAGATTGTTTTTTGGTTTTTTGTTTTGGTTTGGTTTGGTTTTTCGCTACCTGAAAGTAGGACTGCTACTAAACAATCTTAGGGGGAAAATATCTCAGTATTGGAACATCAGAGAGGAAGAGCATGAAGCAGGGAAGCAGGCATGATTATCCACAAATTTCAAATTGTTGCATTCTCTAAGCCTTGTCTAGTAATCCTTATATTTAAAAAAATGTTGTCCCATGTCTAACTTCAGTGATTCTTGGGGAAGGCTAAACTCTCTGTTTATAGTCCAGAGAGCTAAAGACAACAGGTTACCCTTTGAGCCTTAAAGGAATACAGAGTTACTTTCAGGCCAAGGGATGCCATGGAGAGGATAGAGATGCCTTCTGGACACGCCCTTGGAGGCAGATGCCATTTCCTCTGGACTTATAGCATATTTGCTGGCAAAGGAAATCTCCCTCTAGGGCAGACCAGGGAGGACAATAGAGCCACATCACCACCCACCATCTGTTGTGAAAACAGACACCAGCTGACATGGAGGGCAGCTCAAAATCCTGCTCCCACCCCCACAGCAACGTCAGGCACATCATGCCTGACCTCCCGAAACGCTGGGGGTGGGGGAGCGGGGAGAAAAAAATAGGGATTAGCGCCAGGGGCCTATGAGGATCAAGTTCGGGGTCACCCTGCCCAGATTGCTACTGTTCTCCCATCAGGGCCCCAGAATCATCAAATCTTCACTCTCATCTGTGAGACAAAACGGAGAAGCAAACCACAGGAGATAAGCAGAGATCAGGATATAAGAGCTGAGAAAAGTTCTGGGAGAGCAGACGGTCTGCCCTATCTCTGGATGTCCAAGGCCCCAGAAGGACCTAAAGAGATGGCAAAGGCAACCTTGGATAACTGGCGACAGAAACAATTTCAACAGTGTCAGGACAACAGTCAGACAGAGCGATACGTGTAGGAGACCCAGAGTAAAGGTGGCTTCCTGGAGAAAGGGCATGGAGAGCCATTCCCCAAAGAAAAGTGGCTTCTCAGAGCCCTATTGTATGCATTATTGTACGGAGTAAAGAGTCAGGAATCCTGGGCTTTGCCACTACTTCTTAGGTGTAAGGATAAGTTTCTTCCTTGTTCAAGAAGCTGATCTTCTCCTACATAAAATTATGAGATTGGAAAAATCTCACAATATCTTCTGTAATTCATGAGTGTCACAGGCAGGTGCTCAGGTAGAAGCTCTTACAATGAAGAAAAGTCTAAGACGGAACCAGAGTTCCCAAATCTAAAGAAAATATTCAGCCCCTCCCCTCAGTAAAGCAATGCAACACTTGAAATGTACAAAGCAGCCCTGATATGATGAGATTAGACCCATACAATAGGCCCAAGAAGGAGCTGGAACTTTATTTTTATTTGCATCTGTCCTAAAATATGCTTTAGAAAGGTTAAGTGGCCTGGGCAGGCTACAAAGTGACTTAACAGGAAACTGTTTAGAGGCCAGCAACACTGACACTCAAAACAGCCATTTCCACTGAATCATAAGTTACTAAAGACCTTGACCAAGAGAGTCTGTAATGTTGCCCTGAGTTTGACTAAGCTTTAGCAGGCTGCTTTTCCATCTCCCTTGCCTTAGCATATTCTAAAACAAAACAAAACAAAAAAAAAAAAAAACTTACAACCTCAAATGTCTTTCCTGGAGACCTAGGGACCATCCTTTGAAATGCTATCATTAAGAAAGATAGTGCCCCTTCCCGTCTTGGCCAATGGTGGGGTGGGTATGAGACAAATATCAATGATCCCCTTATTGCTTTAGGTTGCAAAACTTCCAACTTTCTCAAAGATTTTAGAAGTTTATTTTTCATTAGGATAAGGTCAGTTAGCAAATACAGATGTTTTATGATTTCCTCCAAACATCTTCTAGTACTTTCCCACTAGCATATTCCAGAACTTAAAATTTTTCCCATCCTTTGTTTCAGAGGAGTTGAGCTCAGAGTGAGATCTTGCCTCCTTCCCTATTGTATAATAACCTTGAATAAAATCTTTTTTGTCTACTTAACTTTTTCCAGTGAAATTTCTGCTTTGACAATATTATGGTTTGGATTTGGAATGACCCCCAAAGTCTCTGGGGTGTTAATAAAAAGTTGTGGAAACATTAGGATATGGGGTCTACTAGGAGAAGTAAGCCACTGGGGAACATCCTTGAAGAGTATATCTTATCTCCAGCCCTGTGCCCCTGTCCCCCCTCCTTCATGATCTCCATGAGGTGAGCAGTTTTGCTCTTCCACTTGTTCCCACCCATGGTGTTCTGCATCATTTCAGGTCAAGAAACAATGGAGTCAAGTGACCATGGACACAAACCTCTGAAACTGTGGGCCAAAAGAAATCTTTCTTCCCTTAAGTTGTTTTTCTCAGGTATTTTGTCACAGTAGTGGAAAGCTGCAACAGACAACCCCTCAACACACTTATTACACCAACTCCAGTTCTCCAACTTTGGGCTTATAATTTGTTCTATAAGTTAATTTTATAATTAAAGCTTTTCATTTATTCAGCAAACATTTATTAAGCATCTACTATGATATTGATCTGATTCCTATCTTGGCTGTTCTCCAATTAACTCTAGTATATTTAAAGTGATTGTAGGTATAATCTATGACAGATTCTTTAAAAGTTAAGACAAGATTTTTTCCTTTTAGCCTACATGTTTGCCCTGAGTTTCTTTGAAAGACGTAACTTCCCTCTCTGTTAATTTTCCAGATGACTATGAAATTTTAATTTTAGGAGAATATGGGAGAAGTATTTTATGTCTCTGTTAGATTACTGTGTCTATAAAAAATGTGTTCTTCTATTAAATGTACTTCAAGTAAACCAAAAAGGAGAGCAAATATTTCCAAAACTCTTAACCAATCATTGGCTAAATTCAGAAATCATATATTACTTCTGTGCATCAGACTTTGGGTTAATACATGTACATACAGAGATATGAAAAAATAAATAAAGTCCCTGCCTTCCAGGTGTTCACGATACCAAAGAAGAAACCAACAGAGGTACAACTCACCTTATCCTAAAGGGGAAAAAATAAATGCTAAATGTATTACAACAACCTCTTCATTAACATATGGTAGAATTAATGTCACTCAAGTGTGGAGGGTCTGGTGTAAAGTCCTATTCCAAACTCTGCTCTTGTTCATTAGGAGCTAGGAGGGTACAAAGTGTACACACAGGAAAAATCAAACGTTAAATGCAGTCTTGGGTAGACAGGCAGTCATTTGCTTCACAGGGAATTCAGGGGTAGACTAAGATTTGAAGATGAACAGGAGAGCTGTGTATGAAATGGGCACAGTGTGGGCAGAGGGCTCACCCTGTTTTGTCAGGGGCTTTGTAATTGTGACCCTCCTTCAGAACCTCGGGAAGCTCGAACCCTGGGAAGCACAATTCCACATCCATTCTGTCTCCTCCTAATCCGGGCTGCGTTCCTGATGTTTGAGCTTACAGAGCCTAAAGGCAATGTTATAGTTTGGATCTCTATGTCCTCCAAAGGCTCCTGTGTTGAAAGCTTGGTCCCCAACAGGTGGCGCTACTGGAAGTGGTGGAAACCTTAGGGGGTGGAGCCTAGTTAGGGGAAGTAGATCCCGGGGTCGCTCTGTTAAGGATTTTTGGAACTCTGTCCTGTGTGTGTGTATGTCTTCCTCTCTTCCACTTCCTGGCCACCATGAGGTGAGCAATGTTTATGTTCTGCTTCACCATAGGCCCAGAAACAACTGACCATGGACTGAAACCTCTGAAAGTGCAAGCCAAAATAAATCACAATTCTTTCCTCCTTGAAGTTGTTCTTCTCGTGTATTTTGTCACCGTGAGGGGAAGCTGACTAGCAAAGGCAATATGAAGGTGCATCCTACTGTTCTCATTTCCC
This sequence comes from Spermophilus citellus, assembly GCF_964194105.1. Taxonomy (NCBI): domain Eukaryota; kingdom Metazoa; phylum Chordata; class Mammalia; order Rodentia; family Sciuridae; genus Spermophilus; species Spermophilus citellus. The sequence goes on along the minus strand of NC_138197.1, from coordinate 74,265,625 downwards.
TAGTCCAGTTTCTTTGGAAGATTCAACTTCCCTCCCTGTCAGTTTTCCAGATGACTATGAAATTTCAATTTCAGGAGAATATGGGAGAAGTATTTTATAGCTCCATTAGATTACTGCTACTATAAAAATTGTGTTTTTCTTTTAAATGTACTTCAAGTAAACCAAAAAGGAAAGCAAATATTTTCAAAAGCAAATGTTTTTAGAGTACTTGGTATTATAAGAAGATAAAAAGAAACAAACAAAAAAGAAAAACAAAGAAATAAACCAGGAATAAGAAGGGCTCTCAGGAAGCTCCATTGTAAAATTTACAGTGAAAAAAAAATTGGAACACAAAGTTCACCAAATTATCTCCCAGACTCACATTGATGCCCTACGTTTCTGCCTTCTTCACAGATTAAATGGAAAGAACATAATATCAAAAAGTATTGGATTAGTGAAAAAAAATAGCTAAATATCTAGAAAGACCAATAGGTCTGAAGGGTAGAAGGAGCATGGAGGACCTATAGAACTGATTACTTGGGAACCAGAAAGTAGGACTATGAGTACAATCCTAAGGTAGCCTTCAATCATTCATTTTACAAATGAAGGAAGAAGCAAAATGTCTCTAAACACACAGAAACTAACTAAATTCCAAATTGAATTCCAGGGGGGAAACCCAGAACAGGTGGGTAAGCAGATAGTCCATGGGTATTAAATTAACTAGTATCTAGGTGGCTCCACAGTTTGGCAGGCATCATTGAAAGAACCTGGCAATAGTTTTGGACCATAGTAAATATCAAAGGAATGAAGTCCCAGATAAGAACTTGATCACTGATGAACATGGCAAAAACCTACATTGCCAGAAAATTGGCTGCAAAACAGAGGGATTTGAAAACTGAGAAAAGGCAAAGCATTTACTTATAAGTATCAAATCAGACCAACCCAAAGAGAAAAGGCTCAGCAATCAGATGGTCTCAGTGGAAAACACACAGAGAGTGTATTACTGTTCTTGACTGCCGCCAGACCTTATCCCAGTAACTAGGGATTTTAAATGCAGTCTTGGGTAGACATGCAGTCATTTGCTTCACAGAGAATTCAGGGGTAAACTAATAAATCAATAAATTTTCAAGCAGGGAGTGGGGATCCTGCAAATGGCATTATATAGACAGAGGTGCTTAGGGCAGAGAAACAGAGAATCAAATAGATGGTTACATGTATTTGAAGTCAGGGGAATTCTAAACTTCACTCTGACTGATGTTTTCCCCTTTCTTTGTGTCTTTACCCTGAATAAATCCCCTTCTAGCTCTGACATAGGACTGCAACAGAAGTTTGTAGTGTCCCTAGTCTGTCCATCGTCCCTACACCCCACATTGGGGTATTACAAGACAAACATGATACTGATCACTCAAAGTTAACAATCAGCCTAAAACTGACATGTCTTTTGTGGTCTTATTCCAATTTCTCTTATCCTTAAACAGAAAATCGTAAGGAAAAAAATATGTAATATCTGATCTAAACTCAGGAAAAATGAGACCTTCATGGGCAGGGTGAGAAAGTTTTACTAGCCCATTGAACTCAGTCAGCAAGGGCTAACTGTAACTAACATAGAAGTCCCCAGCTTTATGTCCCACTTCAAAGGTCTGGCTTTCTTTGGAAGGTAGTGTAGACATCCCCCAGAGACTCTCCCAGAGCACCCTGAGGGAAACTTATATGGAGGAAGGAACTAGAAGACAAAACTCCACTGAGGTTATGAATGATCATAAAGTACACTGTTATGAATGATCAGGAAAAAACTCAGAAATATGACCTTCCCTTTCTGGACCTCAGCTCCACCATCTGTAAGATAAAGGAGTACATAATTCATTTCTAAGATTCCAATAGGATCAGGAGGAATCTCTTTTAATTTGCTCACCACCACTATAAATCATCCCAACAGTAGGTCACCCCTAACTGCCATGTGTACTGCTTTATTTAGTCATCATATTAATCCTTGAAGGAGATACTATTATTATTCCTATTTACAGATGATTGAGTTAAATAAACCTCTTAAGGTCTGACAACTAGTAAAATGAAGATTTTAGGTTCAAACCCAGGGGGTCTCATGCCAGATCCCATGACACAGCTACAAAGTTGATCTCAAGGGAATGACTGCTCTCCCCATGCCATCCCCACTCCCAGTCTTCTCATTTTACTAGGTTGTCTGCATGAATGCAGTTAATTAGCAAAAAGAAAAAAAAAAGAATGATTCGCACCAGCAAGCCTGGGGGTTGCCTGCTTTGACATGTGTGACGTGGGGTGCGAGTCTTGGCGTTACAGGAACAGGTGTTACAGGAACAGCCGTCACACCAGATCGCAGCTCCTCCTGTATCCAGTCAGTTCTTTATCTTGAGTGGTACTCTCTATTTGCCAGAAGACTGAACTTATCTGCCTTCTCCCCTTATTGTAGCTCATGTCATGAAACACATACACATATAAAGGGGAAATAAATTTTCAAGCCGAGAAGTACATCAGAATTGCTGAGTTAAATACCCTGATCAAAGCCTGAGAGCAAAAGAGACCCAAAAAGGGCAGAATGACAGAAGACGCCTAGCTACAGACTGTGGGCAGCAATGGTGGCCGTCACCTTCTCACCTTGCCTCCCACAGATGGACAGGCACACGGAGGCCAGAATGGGAAGAGTCCTAGACCTTTCAGTCTAGACCCAGTTCTCTCACTCATGAGGTCTATAATTTTTAACAAATTATTGAACTCTGTTTCTTTCCCCTTAAAATGTTTCCTTATCCTAAACAAATTGATATTATATTCAGCATGTTCCCCCATGGGAAAGTTCTTAGTAGGGATGAAAGGTGGAATAAATATTTTTTTCCAGGGGGAAATAATTGTCCTATAGAAACTGTGAGTCAGTGGCTTGTGTCATCTAGAAAATGTGAGTTAGGATAAAAGTCCAGGACAGAGATCTTAGGCACATCAAGAGCAACTTGATACCAGGCTAAGCTTACCATGGGTCAAAGAGCCCAGACTCTCCAATCATGGTTGAGTCAGCAATCCCAAATGAGTAAAACTGCCAGAGGTCAAAGAAAAATCATTTGTAAGAGTAAAAGGAAGAGAAAAAGAGGAAAAGTTGTCTATTAACATATAAAGGACAAATGACACCCTTAATCCAACCAATCAAAGGAACCTTGAAACCATCACTAGAAACAGAGAAGAAATTCAAATGTCCTTAAACACTTGATCATTTCATTTATATTTATAGCCTGTTCCCCTTGGGGTTTAAAAGACACTCATTGTGTACACACAGGTACATGCAGACGCCACATACTAGTGATCTGAAATGGGTATTTTCTTTTTACATTACACATTTCTCTTTTGAATTATTTGCAATGAAATATAATATTCTAGACTTCCGAATGCCACACAGTTGTACAGAAAACTTTAAAATCGGAAATCTTTATAGTGCCAATGAAAATACAAATAATAAAGCAGAACTGACTGATACTCAAGAGATCAATGATTCCGTTAAGATTACAAGTTCGGTATTGTATTAGAACAGGGCTTAATTCTAAGAATACAAATCCCAATTCCTTAGCTTATTCTCAGCTCCTTCTTTCCTGGTTCACTAAGTTACTGAGGCTGGCTTTGAACTTGTGATGCTCCTGCCTTGACCTCCCAAGCTGCTGGGAGTACAGGCAGATAGGTGTGCGCTATCACACTAAGCACATGTATTTTCTTGACTGAGGTTTATTTGAAGGATCCTTAGTGGCATATTATTTCTTTGTTTACAAAGCCAGCCTCAGTAACTTAGTGGAGCCCTAAGAAATTTAGCAAAACCCTGTCTCAAAAGAAAAAATAATAAAGTTTGGGGATGTGGCTCAGTGGTAAAGCATCTCTGGGTTCAATCCCTGGTACCAAAAAAGGAAAAAACATGTGACATTTGCAATTAGGTACCTAGATTCAAGCTTGTTCACAAAATAATATTATGGCCATAAATGTGAACCAGGAAAGAAGGAGCTGAGAATAAGCTAAGGCTTAGTTTATGAAAGCAGGTAAGAGGGAAGGCTAAGGCTCTGGTTGGTGAAGATGCGGTAATACCAACAAGAATCAGAGAAGGCAGAATTTCACTCCTGCCTTCTTCTCCAAAGACTGGAGTGGAAAAATAGGAAAATTAATATTTTCAAGGTGAAATTAAAACTTATAATAAAAGAATATGAGAGAACATTGAGCCGTTATGTGAACTGAAGCCCCTGGAAACAATCGACATACTGCAGCCCCAAAAATAAATAAATAAATAAAGCGAAAGTCTGACTGGGGACTTGTTCTTTGAAATACTTAACGAACTTTGGGGATAAGATATTGTTACTACAAAGACTGAAATTTCAACTTGTAGGATTCGATGTTAACTTTGTGTGATTAGTATCATCTTTGTCTTGTGATACCCAATGTGGGGTGTAGGGACGATGGACAGACTAGGAACACTATAAAGAAAAATAAATGTAACTACTTGTAGAAGAAACTCCTGGCCATCCTTCATCACTAGCCTTGCTTTCTCACATAACAGTAATTTGTTGTTTCAGTTAGGCATGTGTCCACATAGCCAAAAACTGTATTTATCTGCCTTTGATGCAGCTATGCACCTGTGGCTAAATTCTGGCCAATGAGATGTATACAGAAGTGATATATACCCTCCCTTTTAGCCCTTTCCTTATGAAAGCTGTTTGCTCTCTGTCCTGGCACCAATTCTAATCTGTGTCTTTCTTTCTTTCCTGAGATGGCAATTGAGATCCAAGATTGGACTCTCTTTAAAAGATATATTACATAGAATTATTTTACATATTTACCCATTTAGCATATCTAAAAGATTAATAAATTCTTTGAAAATACCCCCAAAAGAAAAAAGTTGTTGCTATTCAAAAACAGGAAAAAGTTGCACAATCTACAAGTAATGTATTTGACTCTTTTTCTACAACTGTGTTGAAAAATCAAGGGTACAGTTCACATTATTTACCTTCTCATTCAATGTTTCCCAGTGCACCTGTTGAAGAAAACCAGTAGTGTTTGGACTTAAATCTGCCATAGTCACGTTTATTTTACTTGCCCAGCTTTCAAAGAAAATAAAATAGTACAATCTCTGAGCATTGTTCATAGCAGAAAAGTCTGCATCATTTAAACAGTGCTTAATCAAATTCACAGTTTGCTAAAATTTATTTGTAAAACGATTTCCAAGTTTAAGATGTATTCTAAAGAAAAATTGAAGAATTTCCTATGCTTTATTAACTTTGAGGTTATTCCAAGTTTTGATTATTTGTCACTCTGGCTAAAGTCACTGGCAACCCCATCATTATTCTCATCTCTCTTGGTCACAATCTTATAAGTATGCCTCATGTGACACAGAGAAAAAATTACACAAAATCTCATGTTGCTAGTTTCTCCTCCATCTGGGGCGAGCGAATCACCCAATTCCAGCTGCTGTAACACAAAAAGAATCCTGCTAAGTAGCTTCCCGCATTGTGTTTTCTACAGCTTAAGAGACGGAGAGAACACGGCAATCCACAAGAAAGGTGCTGTTCCCACCCACACCCCCTTTTCTACTTGACATCGATAGAATTGTAGGCAACATGGTGTTTAGACCTATGTCCGTTGTCTTTTGATTCTTCTAGTATCAAAGATTTGAAGAAGACCTAACACATACCAAGCATTTTGGTTATCGGGGATTAGAGAAGTAGGCCAGGAAGGGATTACAGTTCATTAGTATCAGGAAATTGATAATTATTTTTGTATGCCTGAATCCATGACATTCAGTAACTGGCCAAACATAAAAACAATGAGTAAGCCCTGGCATATGCTTAAGGGATAAGCAAGCATATGTGCACAGACGACACATTTGCACACATAAACACCACACACGTACACACATATCTGTAGTGTCAAAAGTTTTAGCATCTGCCTAAAAAAATGGAATATATACTTGCCAAAGCAGTTAGAGGAGTATTTGAACTGGCTTTGAGAGGGAAATTGATCCTGTACCCTTTTCCTATGAAACTTGTTTTTCTCATCCTTCCCTAAATACTTCCTCAAGATTCTGGCATCTTTGGTCTTTTGTTTTGTTTTGTTTTTTCCTTCTGACAAATGTAGATAAAGAGTAATTTATTTTCTGTCTAATAAAACCTATAAAAGCTCAGCAATCAACTCAGTGTCAGTCTTTCAAACAGAGTGCAGTCCATTGGAATTGCACTAAGTCAAGGTTGCCTTTCTCTCAACGTTTACCTGGGCCAGGGAAAACAGTCACCTCTCCCTTCCCAGGGCCAGTTCCTCTCCTGTGGCACCTCAATTTAGGATCTAGAAGTCAGGGACAAGTTAACCAGATTTAAACTCATCTAAACCTGTATAAACTTTGGGGGAACTACATTCTTCAGTGTAAATTTTGGAAGCTGATTATATTAGAGTTAATTCATGAGATTTTATTTTTTAGGTTCTTCATTAAGATTGAAAATTACCTAAGATGGTGGTGTTAATTGATAACAGAATAAGATTCTAAGTGTGCTTCTGCCTCAAGACTCTAGGTCAAGTGTAGAAGGGAGAAGATTATTTGAATTGGAGATCATGCCCTATAACAGGGCATGTTATTTCCATGATACCAGGGTAGAAAATGAGAGCTCTTTGGCTATATTAACTGAAGTTTTTCAGAATTAATATGGAATTGAAAAAAATCTCTGATAGAATATATACCTCCTATGTGTTCCCGACTCTCTGCTTGACCTGACTGGTCCTTCTTTGCTACAAGATCTTAACCAGTAGAAGAGAAGAGAAGAAAAAGAAAGAAGGTGAGAAGAGAGAAGGGTTGCTGTAAGTACATGTCACTTGTGATTCTCATAAAAACTCAGAGCTGAAGAGTATTTCTATTTTTATTTAATAAACGAAGACCTAGAGACATTCAGTGGATTTTGCCTAGGTCACATGGCAACAAAGTGAGGTAGCAAAATCCAAAGGCACTTAGTAGTAGAGTTGAAGGCAGGCACCCCACCTGCTGCTGAGCTCCACCCCAGCCTCCAGGTTGAAGGAAGATGCTCAAGCCTAAACTGCATTCCACCCCCCTCCCCAAGCTAAAACATATAGGTATATAATACAGAACTAGGCATATTTCTTATTCCTGGTATATATGAGGGAAGTAAGTTTGAATATGTGTTGTGTCTGTTAGAAAGGTAGTGAAAAGCATGTAAATAAGCTAGCAATAATCTCGATAGGAAAAAAGCAGGCCCAAACAGAAAATATATGGATTTTTCTCCCTTCTGATAATCCCTTCTCATTCTGAGAATTCTTGTTTGTCTGAGGAAACCTGTGTGTTTATATACATCGTAACTTAAATGGTGTATACCCAACAGTTAATTAATGATCATCGGAATAATTTAAATGTGTGTCATAACATGACTCCTGGAAGAATCTTGCTTTGGAGTATCTGTGCCCAAACTTCATATTGTGAAAAACTTTCAAACTTTCATAAACTGACTTTTTGGAGACTTTGAGATGTTATTATAGACTCAATAAAGTAGAATTGAATATGTGTGCTGCTAGGCAAAGAAGGTAGATCTTAGATTAAAAATAGCTCATGTTGGTAGGAAGAGGATGTGCACAAAGCTGGAGAGAAAACATAATTCATCTCATAGACACAGGATGAGGAATGAGTTTAGAACCATGAATACTCAGAACAGGGCATTTGGTGACTTACTTTGGAACATCTTTCCTTGTAGCCTATGAGAACACTTGTTCATAATGAACAAAGTAAACAATCTCCCTCTTAGTGTTATGTTTATCTTACTTTAAATCTTTTGTTTTTTGGTACCAGGGATTGAACGTAGGAGCACTTAACCACTGAGTCACATTCCCAGCCCTTTTTTATACTTTATTTAGAGACAGGGTCTCACTGAGCTGCTTAGGGCCTAACTAATTTACTAAGGCTAGCTTTGGACTTAGGATCCTCCTGCCTTAACCTTCTTAGACACTGGAATTACAGGCATGCACCCCCAGGCTGGCACTTTAAATCTTTAGAAGGAAGGTATACAAGAGTAGAGAAAAGTGAAGCCTATGTAGTCTCTCTGATATCAATCCACAGGAGTTTCCATGAGTCCCTAGCAATGACCTATGAAATGAGAGATGATGCCACCTATGGTCTAAATGTCTATGTCTCCCCAAATTCATATATTGGAACTTAAGATTCAAGGTGATAGTATTAAGAGGATGGGGCCCTTAGGAGATTATTAGGTCCTAAGAGATCCACCGTCCTGGAGGGGATTAGACCCCTTATAAAAGAGGCTTGAGGGGCCTCCTTGTCCTCCATGGGAGGCCGCAACTGGAGAGCTCTGCTTTGGAGCAAAGAACAAACCTTCACCAGACACTGAATTTGCTGCTCCCGTGATGTTGGACTTCTAGCCTCCAAAATTGTGAGCAATAAATTTATGCTGTTTATAAATTACCCAGTCTAAGTTATTTTGTTATTTAGCACAACAGAATAAGACAAGACTCTGTTGCAAACTGGGATGAACTGGAATACCTAATCCTGAAGCACAATTACCAAGAGGATGATTATAGAGGGGTATGAGGTAATGCTATCTACCCTCATTCCCCATATGTCCCCATATGCCCTAGATAAATGAGGCCTTTGAGGGAAGAAAAACACAGACACTTGGGTGATGCAACACATGTTGGTTTGATCAGCTCATAGACTAAATTCTGTCATCCAGAGAAGAAAGGACCTCGGATGTATGCCAGGCGGTGCTCAGGGATGAGGGTTTGAGGTCCCACCGTTCGTATCCGCTGCCTAGCTTCAGAGTCGTTCTGAAGATAAAATAAGTAAGACAAAGTATTGCATAAATTAGAAATTTATGTTAAAGAAACAAAAAAATAACCCTATAAGTTATTGAATGCCTAGGTGATGCAAAACACTGTACAGATACCAAATGATACTTAATGCTGTTGTTGCACTTACTAACAAGCCTGGGTAATTAGAAGTCTTCCCTTGCATACTAGAGGTAAATGCTATCATTGATATAGGTGAGTGGGTTGTTTGGAAGCAGAGGAGCAGTTAGAAACAGATTTCAGTCTTTTCCTTGAACCACAGACATGTTACCTGATTCAATGAGTTGCCATCCCCCAAAGGCTCACCTCTGGCTACCCAGAAGAGCAGTGTTATCCCATCCTTCCCCCTGAGCCCAGCCACATGGAGACATTGGCCCCTTCCCTGAAAAGAAGCCTTAAGGTTGACATATCTGAAGTCTGACAGCTAGAAAGTTTAATCACCTCCTTTATCTGCAGGTCCTCCAATCCTTGCATTGTCCTCATGGGGACATAGTTCAGTGGCCCTCTCCTCTGACACCTTCAGAAATGGAAAGCCTTCCTCTCAGCAGACAATTCTTTGGGTTTACATAATCTTTATTTACCATTCTCATTTTTTTAATATTATAAATAAACAATTCTATGGAAGTTTTAGATTTGCAAAATATTTCTGAAAATAGAACAGAAAGTTCCCATATAGTATCCTATACCCAGTTGTCCTTTTTTTTTTTTCCTTAGTGTCTTATATTAGAATGGCACATTGGTTACAAAATGAACCAGTATTGTTATGTTATTATTAACCAAAGTCGACATTTCATTTGGTTTTCCTTGGTTTTTACCGAATTTCCTTTTTTTGTTCCAGGATCCTGTCCCGGATGCTTTATTACATATAGTTGTCATATCTCCATAAGCTCCCCTGGCTGTAATGATTTCTTGGACTCTTCCTGTTTTTAATCACCTTGATCATTTTACAGAATTTTTTTGTAGAATGGCTTTCAATAGAGGTTTGTCTGATAAGATTCCATGATTAGATTGTATTTTTTTTATATTTGGTTTTTGTTTGTTTCTAGAAAGATCACAGATGCAAAGTACCTTTGCATTACATCATGTCAAGGGTGTGTTTCTATGAGAACATCACCATTTACCACTGTTGATGTTAACCTGGATCCCCTGGCAAGGGAGTATCTGTGAAACTTCTCTACTGTCAAGTTACTCTTTCCATATTGTACTTTCAAATGAAATCACTGTGCAAAGCTTGCGTTTAAGGAGTAGGGAGCTAGGCTCTGCCTAGGGAAGAGCATCTAGAGAATTTATTTAGAATTTTTCTGTTCATGATATCTGTCTATTCGTCCCCATTTTGTTTATTTACTGATTTACTTATATCAGAAAAGATTCACCATTTTTAAAATTTTTTATTCTAATTTGTTATGTATGACAACAGAATTCATTATAATTCATATTACACATATAGAGCACATTTTGTCATTTCTCTGGTTGTACACAAAGTAGAATCCCACCATTCATGTCTTCATAGATGTACTTAGGACAATGATGTCCATCTCATCCTACTGTCTTTTCTACCTCCATATCCCCTCCCTCCCCCCTCCCTCCCCTTTGCTGTATCTAAAGTTCCTCTAATCCTCCCATGCTCCCCACCCCAACCCCATATGTATCAGCATCCTCATATCAAAGAAAACATTCGGCCTTTGGTTTTTGGGGATTGGCTTACTTCACTTAGCATTATATTCTCCAGCTTTATCCATTTACCTGCAAATGCTATGACTTTATTCTCTTTTAATGCTGAGTAATATTCTATTGTGTATATATACCACATTTTCTTTATCCATTCATCCACTTAAGGGCATCTAGGTTGGTTCCACAGTTTAGCTATTGTGAATTGTGCTGCTATAAACATTGATGTGGCTGTGTCCCTGTAGTATGCTGTTTTTAAGCCCTTCAGATATAGACCCAGGAGTGGGATAGCTGGGTCAGATGGTGGTTTATTTCAGACTTTGCACCATGTTCCACTTTTATCCCTTTTGTCAAAACCAATAGCACATATAGAAGCCCTGTAGAGTCTACAATGGTAATTTCCCAAGTGTTTTGGGGGTTTCTCAGCCAAAGGTGTGGAATTTAAGGGAGGAAGATGAAAGCTGATGGAAGGGATGACAAATCAGCTACCTCTGTTTATTTTAACCTCATTCTTCTAGAAGAATACACCCTTTAGTGTTCCTCTTACCCTTTAATGAAAAAAATCTACAAGTTCCAGATGACTAATAAAGATTTATTTCAGTGGATGCCAAGGCTACTCGGGAGCCACCTCTGCTGATGTCATTCCAGTCCTCATGGCAAAAGAGAATGTCAATGGGCTTTTTGCTTCACAGAAACAGCTTAAAGGATAAAATTCAATCCAGATCATAATGATGAATGAACAGATTTGTGCTCCAAATTTGTTTAATGCTACCTTGCATTTCCCTAGATATATACACAATTACTATTTGACCCATTTTCTTAGGCACAGAGAAACAGAAATTCACTCCCCCCCCCACCATCCTATTTTCAAGCTATGGCTATTGAGGCATAGGAAAATGATATTTATACAACCAATATCAACAACTATGGTGAATGGAATAAGAAAATTTGGAAAACGGCCAGGGAAAATTACAGATATGTAGATCTGACTCATTTTAAGAAAGACTTCATCATTCTTTAAAAGTAAAGAATCCTTTTTTAATAAAAAAATATAATAAAAATATAATCAGTTTTGAGAGAGAGATGAGGGTTTGTTTTTAAAGAGTCTGCATTTTATATTTTCCAATACAGAGATCATTCAAATAGAGTTTGGTTTACAAAACCACATTTATCCACACTGCACTGGGGCACAAATGAGAAATATCAGTCCCATGTTGAGACTGAATGTAGGGATGACACAGACAGCAGAAGAAACTTTTATCTGGAAATAGGAAATACTTCTTGCTGTCAATCACTAGCTTTCAAATGTTATCTATCTTTACAAAAACTATACTCTTAGCCTAGGGAATCAGCAAGTTGTCTATTCCTCACCTCTGGGTACAATTCAAATCTGAGAAGTTGAACATTTGATTCCTTGATCCCCAAGTGAGGCAGTAGCCTTCCCAAGAAGAACAAATTATTAAATAATTACCCATTTGTTGCTTGGCTGCCTCCTTTAGCCAACATGAATATGCTGGAAGGGGCTAATACTTCAATCCTCTTTCCTGGAGCCTGAAAATCACCCATTTCTAATAGAAAAAAGTAAAGTGTTCACCATATTTCATTTTCCCCACATCCCCAAACCCTCACTAGGTGGCCAGGACCTTGTGATATCATCTGAGGAGCAAGGAGAATGATGTCAATAGCCAAGACCCCAAGTTTGGAATTAACCCCAGAGGGTAATCATCAGACACATCAGAGCCTTTGGGAGGCTTGGAGTGAATTTTTTATAAACAGACCCATTTAAGGATCAAGTGCATTTTAGTGAGAATCCCTTTTGCCAAGTAAAAATGATCATGGGCTTGAGAGTGCAAGGTGTAAAGGGTAGGAAGAAAAGAGAGAGTGCTTAAACTTTCTGCTTAATCCAAAATTCCTTCACTAAATATGAAGGTTATTTATTGCTTGGCATTTGTATTGGTGCCATTGGAGGTGAAGATAAGATATGATTATGAAGAGTTTAAATGAGAAACAAAGAAATTTTAAAATGAGGTGGGTGCAATGGCACACACCTGTATTCCCAGCCACTTGGGAGGCTAAGGCAGGAGGATCACAAGTTCAAGGCCAGTCTGGGCAACTCAGTGTAACTCATGTCTCAAAATAAAAAGGCATGGGGTTAGAAAATATGGTGGAATGAGATGGACATCATTACCCTAAGTGCATATGTGAAGACACGAATGGTGTGAATATACTTTGTATACAACCAGAGATATGAAAAATTGTGCTCCATATGTGTAATATGAATTGTAATGCATTCTGCTGTCATATATAACAAATTAGAATAAAAAATAAATTTAAAGAAGGGGCGGGGTGGTAAGGAGGTAGTTTCATGGTAGAGCACCCCTGGGCTCAATTCCCAGTACTGCAAAAAAGAAAAAGAAATTTTAAATATGTTTCTCTTTATCTCTCTTCCTTCTTAGATCTCTATCTAATCCAATCCCCATATAATTAGGAATTTGGTTTTCTTCTTTGAATTCAGTAAGAAGATAAACAGTTTTTTTCTTTTACAATTGGGAATTTTTCCTATATCTAAACATCTCTATTCTCCCATTCAGTTGGTGTCTCTGGCTTCTGTGTTATCTGGAATTTAACAATCATATTAATAAAATTTAAGCATTTGATGAACATTAAAAGAAAAATCATGTGATGTAAAAATCACAAAAATCAAGTCAGGTCTTCCGTCTGTTGCCTGTGTAACTCAGACTCTCAATTTCCTAATGTGTAAGATGAGGATCAGATCCCTGCAATAGGTTATTGTGAAGATCAAACTAAACGAAATTATGTGGGTAAACTTCCTGGACTCAAGTGACACATAGCCGTTGTACAGCATTTAGCTCTTATGTGTCAAGTACAGGACCAGATTTGTTGGATACAGCCACACACACTACCAACTGCAGCAGGAGGAACAGGGGGACCCACGCTGAGGCAGAGGCATGCCCCCAGTGTCAAAGGGACCACAAAAGAAAAAGGAGGTACCAGAACTGAGAGGAGTTATCTTGGGGAGATGAGCTTTGAGTGATTGCATAAACTTTGAAGGACACAAATGATGTGCTCATGACAGTTTTGCAGAGGGAGCTAGTAAGAAAAGCCCCAGGCTGAAATTTAGTATTTAGAGATTCTTTCAGGGACGCAGGCTAATAACACATAGGAAATATGATTGAAAAGAGATACACACAGGAGTACAAATATCCAGAGATCAAACTATTTTTTATCTTTTTCTCTGATAAAGCCTATACCCAGTCATACTAATCACACAGACCCTAAAAGTCCCTGAGGAAAGGATTTGGAGACTATGGGGGAGGCGGGCGCAGGGGACCTAGGAAAGAGAGAAGGGGGTGGTGATATCAAGCTGGCTGTTGAGTATTCCAGCACCTGCCAGGGATGCCCTGGGGACGCCAGGCCTGCCCTGCTGGGACCCAGCTGTCACCCGGGTCCCCCTGACATATAACAATGGGCAGTTGAGAGGTCAGGAGGGAATAGGGCAGGCAGGACAATGAGATTCCGATGCTATAGAAAGAGGAACAATTGGGAGAGACGGAAAGAGAGCCAAGTGTTTTGGAACTGTGCAGGATTGGAAGGGGGGGGGGGCAAATGTGGAGGTAAAATTAGAATGACCAGATTTTTATGGAGGTGACAGGGAATGAGGTGGAGAGAGTCTGTCCTTGATTATTCTGTTCAGAAGAGAAAAGGTCAGGTTGGCTAGAGAACAGGCTCTTTTGTTCCTGACCTTGGGTTTTTCTGTCAGTAGCACAGATCTGCTCTGCCACACGAGTCTGAGCTTGTCTAGCTCGGTCATTTATTCTTCTGCACCTTCAATGAATATTTATTTAACTCTTGCCATATATCAAGCTCTTTGGAAGGTGCTAGGGACAGTGATCTGTAATTTATCTCCCTAAACTTGATGAGCTAAGAGCTTTCAGGGGAGGCAGATTTAGAAACAGTATTGCAGCAGCGGACTAACTGAGATGCTGTGGAGATGTGAGTCAAAGGTTTTCTGGGGGTGAGAAAGAAGTCATTAGATCATACGTAGAGGAAACTCAGTCAGCCTGGGAGGTGCCTGTGTTAGGTCTGGGGCAAGTGATATTTGCACTGCATCTTGAAATCTAAGTATGAATTCGACAGGCAAAATAAGCAAAGGAGGTCAGAGGAACTGGTAGGTCACTCAGGTAGAAAGAGTAAGATATAGTAAGGAATCAACTAGAAAAACACCTGTTCAATGAGACCCGGGAGCTTCAGAGGCTTAGGCTGATACCATGGTGAATTATTCAGGGCATCTCAAGGACCAAAATAAAACTCTAGTCAGAGAATTATATGGAGAGCTTTTGCTACCAGTGTGTTTGCAGGAACTAGCAACCTCTGGCCTCTAGTAGTCATAGTAGAGGACTTCTTCAGTGATATATTTAGAAGAAAAAAATTGTTTTCTTTGTCTCTACTCTGAAAAGGATATCGACATCCAGTTCAGCATAAGTGACTTGGATTGGGGCTTTTGAAAAAAGAAAAAAAAAGTTAAAAACTTCAATACACTGCAAAAGGTGGATTCCTCCAGACTGACACTTTGGAATAGGGGAGGTACTGAATGGGAGAAAGCAACTTGGTGGGGGTCCAACTTGGTGTGAGGAAAATAAATTACTTGAATTATTGAATTATTACATTACTTGAATAAGATGGCTTCTGTGAGGGGGTCCCTTTCCCTCTGATGCCTGAACCTTGTAATTGTCTTAGAGGTTTCCATCTGGAATCCAGAGGGGGCATTGACAGCCTGGAGTGACTGACTGCCTCTGGACTGACAAATTCTGAGGAATGGCCGTGCTCAGCCGGCACAAGAGTCATGCTTGATAGTGATGTTTGCGTGGACAGGCAAAAGGAACTTGGTGCCATCGTCTCAAATTTCCATCCCTGAAAATAATCCTACAATTCCCAGGTGGAAAAAAAATTAACAGAAGTCCATAGAGGTAAGGAGATCCATCTTGGGGGAGGCAGTTAAAGCTGTTCTGTCCATTGTGTGGCTCCCAACTATATGAGGCTATCTGAATTTAAATTAATTATAATTAAATAAAATTAAATATTTGGTTCCTCCATTGCACTAGCCAAATTTCAAGCACTCAGTATGATAGAACATTTCTGCCATTGCAGAAAGTTCTATTGGACAACTCTATTTGAGAGTAATGGATAAAAATACAGGCTCAGCCTCACCCCAGTTAGAATGGTTATTATCAAAAAGACAAAAAACAATAACAAATGGAGAATGCAGAGAAAGGAGAATTCTCAGATATTGTTGATGGAAATGTAAATTAGTATAGCTATTATGGAAAATGGTATTGGAGGTTCCTCAAAAAACTGAAAATAGAACTACCATATGATTCAGCAATCCTACTACTGAGTATACATCCGGTATGTCAGAGACACAGGCACTCCCATGTTTATTGCAACACTATTCACAATAACCAAGATGCCATCAACCAAGGTGTCTACTGACAGATGAATGAAGATGTGGTGCATAGACACAATGGAATACTATTCAATCCTAATAATGAATAAAATTCTGTCATTTTGTAGCAACATGGATGAAACAGGAGGACATTATGTTAAATAAAATGAGTCAGGTACAGAAAGACAACTCAAATATGGAGGTTGTAAACTTGATCTCATAGAATAGTAGAAAATGATTACTGAAGACTGGAAAGGGTCGGGAAGAGTAGAAGGTAGACAGAGGACAGTTAATGGGCAGAGCAGCTGGACAGAAGGAATCACTTCTAATATTCTAATGCCACAATTGGCAACTGGTTGACAACAACTAACTGTATGTTTCAAAATAGCTAGTAGAGATGTTTTGGATGCTGCCCATCCACAGAAATGCATTGTATATATGTTGTGTTGAAACATTACACTGCACACCAGAAAAACATAAAATTATTATGAATCAATTAAAAATTTTTAAACATGTTACAAAAAAAATTGTAGGCTCCAGAGCCATAGTTCTAAGGTTAAATCTCAGCTCTGAGACTTGGTAACCTGGTGGGACTGCTTTACCTCCTGTGCCTCAAGATTCCCATGTATAAAATGTAGAGAATATTAATGCCGATCTTATAACATAGCAGTAAGAACTATATTGCTTCATTTATATAAAAGATTAAGAATATTCCCTGGTACCTTGTTAGCACTTGATTAGTATAAGCTGTTATGATAATTATCTGCTCACGTTTACACAGGAGTGTAAGGACATAAATGGCTAGAAAGGTCCCAATCCCCAGTCTTGCTCTTTCTATGGATCCATCAGCCCACTTTCCATACTGGGCATCATTTCACATTCACAACACCCTACTCATCTTGCTCAGTTCCCTCATTTCTGTGCAGTGGAATCTCCCATTCTGGGAACCCAGGCCCTTAGCCCGAGCTTGCCTCTCCCTCCTTTTTGCTCTGCCTGATGCCCACTTTCCCTGGGAATCCAGGCTTCTAAGAACAGCTGCAGCTGCTAGCCCTGCTTGCAGCTGCTGCTCAAAAACAGGGCAACATGGTTCAGCGGTGCTCCCTCTCAGGACTGATTTTTTTTTTCCATCTATCCTTGAAAATCTTGTTGGACTGTGCCAACTGTGGGCACAGTATCAGCTGCCCCCTGTCTGTCCCCAGTGCTTCTGCTTAGGGACCTTTTGTACTCAGGCTCCAGCTGAGTCACACACTCCAGAATGCAACCAAGTAATTCCTTCTGATGGTTTTAGTCACTATCCAGTACCGCATGTATCCCCATGGGTCACCTTTTCTCATTGCTCTGCCTCTGCCTTAGTCTCTCTTTCCACCAGCCCAACGTGATGTAGATCTCAGTTGCATAGGAGGAGATGCTGATGATGATGAAGGTGATGATGATGATGATGAAGGTGATAATGACTATCGATTATCAAAAATTAATATGGCAGGCCTACTTCTATGTGTATTATTTCAATTATGTTTACTATCACGAAAATCTTGCAAGATATTATTGTCATCATTTTGCAGATAAAATTGTCGAAGTTCTAGGAGATTATGAAACTTGTCTGGAGTTAGTGAGAGGATGTGGCAAACCTGGCATTTACAAAGCGCTTGTAAATGCCCTGAGATTTCAATGGCTGTGGGAGATAGATAAATTTATTAATCCACATGATCAGTAAATAATGTTCTGTTTGCTGTGCTGTCTCATTTAAAGATATATCCAGGACCAAATGGAAACCTTCATGTTGTAACACATCTCTTGGTGAATGGGATAGTTGAGAAGCCTCGAGTCTCTGTTGCTTTCCAAAAGGAGTCTCTTGTGATTTTCTGTTGTTCTCAAGACAGATAGCCAGGGACAGCTCTCCAGGAGCCTTGGTGCTGAGCATGGTGGTGCCCAGGGTTTGTATAGACGGCATCAAAGACACATGGCTCTTACCTGAGACATACAGCCAGCAACTGCCTGTCGCTTTTTTTTTTCCTTTGTACTAGGGATTGGACCCAGGTGCTTTACCACTGAGTTACATCCCCAGCACTTTTTATTTTAAGGCAGGGTCTCACTAAAGCTGCTGAGGGTCTCACTTTCTGGACCTCTAATTCTCTCTGTTTCTCAGTGTCTGACTGTGACTTTCTCTTCTTTGTGGAAACCCAGACACGGAGGGTCAGGGCCCTTTCTCAGCAGGGAAGCAGTTAGGGGTAGGTACAGGTTCTTTCTTCCAAGGATTCTATTCAGGTGAGAAAACAGTTTACCTTGCAGTTGGTTGGAGGAAAGATTTCAGGACCTCCTTTTAAGTCTGGCCTATTTCTTGCAGACTTGTCTCCTTTGCCCCTACAATAATGAACAGTTCTGAATCCCCATGGTCCTCCATCTGTCTGCATGTGTCCTAGATCTCCCTGGGCAGGGATTAGATAATTGTGCCATTCCCATCAGCATGCCCAGGGGTCTGGCAGGAGGGAAGCTGCCGGCTGGCAGCAGTGGGGTGGGCAGGAGCCAGGGGATAGTCTGCTCCAGGAGTCCCCGAGCAGCTTGCGGCTGTGCCTGGCCCTCAGTGGGCCAGCCACGTGCCTGCCTGCCCTGGATCTGCCTCAGCTCAGAGGCCAGAGAAGGAGAGAGCATAGGTTTAGACAAGGAAGGATGTCTACCATTATCAGGTGGCCCCCTCTGGCCCAGACCAATGGGAAAAATTAGAACCCTTTCCCACTTCCCACCTCCCTGCCTCCTCCTCTCCCAGCGCCTCAACTTCTAGTTTGGTTATTAACATTGAGTTGATAAAGGGAAAACCTCTGACTATAGACTTGCCAAAAGTTAGATGATCCAAAAAGCATTTCCATTTGACTTTAGAGTTCATTTAAACATGATTTGTATATGTTCAATATATACCAAAAATGTATGTGTTCAGATATACCTATCTTCAAATATATTCACGCACACAGAAACACGAATACACATATATACCTTCATATATATTTATTCAAATCTTCATAGACTAATGTATGTCTACACACAAAAATATAGAAACTTATCAACTGACATGGAGAAACAAGCTTCTTATGAAATAATTTTCACTGCTAATCATCAGCATAAATTATTCATTTGGATAACAGAGAACTTACTGTATTTGCAATCAAGTAAACAATGTAGTCAATATCTTCCTGTTCTTTCCCACGGAGGGAAGAAAAGGGGCAGCTGCACAATTGTTGGAATTGTTTAATTTTTTCATTGAGCTTCAATAAGTTTATTTTAGCAAAACGTATATCATAGATCTTCAATTTGCCAAATGTGTGGCAGTCTTTATCATCACAAAATATGCTCATTGCCTAGAAAATTACCTTCTAAACTGGTGACAAATTAAAAACAGCCCACTTACTTAGGAGAGCTGATCATCAATTGTAAAAACACACAGGCATCCAAATACCACCTTGATTTTAATGTTGCAAAGTCCATTTATGCATCGCCTACCAGCTTTTACTCATTCATTCTTTTTTTCCCCCAAAACATTTGTGATTGTTGTTCTGCCAGAGAGAAAATGGACATTAGCCACTCATAGAACCAAATATCAAGATAAGAGAAACGTCAGGTGTTTAATGGCACGAGCATCTTAGAAAACATCTTAGAAAGCATCTTAGGAAACATCCGAGAAAACAGAAGCTTGAAGGGTTTGCATAACTTTTCATGCTCCCATATTTGTTTGTCTACATAGGTTTCTACAATATCTGCATCCCACTTCAATAGCTTCTTATAAAGATGAACTCAATACGGAGAACCTAACTTAGTGACTTACACATGGTAAGGCACCCAATGGACAGCAATTTCCCCTTTCTTTATGTTTTTGTTTTTTGTTTTAGCTATTGTTTTCTAAAACTTTCTTCAGTTCACATTTAATAAGTTAATACATTTATTTATAGATGTATGAAATATTGAACAAATATCTATACTGTCATGTACATTATGACAACCCTAATAGGGTGATTTTATGATCAGCTCTCTGACTACTATGGTTACAGTTTTCTTTGTTCTATTTAACATTTGTAGTATTTTATTTTAGCAATTTTAGCAAAACAACTGATGCTCTGCAAGTTTAATTTTCCAGGATTATTTCATCTCAAAGTTATTAAAAAATGTCCTAATAATCCCAGCCTCATCCCAGAAAACGTGTTTTCCTTAACTACAAAATAAAGCAAGAATTTACTTATCACAAACAAAAAAATTAGAATCACATAATCTATGTCATAACTCCAAGCTAATTGCTTGACATGAAAATCATAAATGTCTCTATCAATTTCCTGCTCTGTCAAATAGTGTGTATGATACTTGGTTTACTTGCCTCACATCGCTGCCAATTTTGAATAATAAGTGTGTAAAAGTGCTTTGTTAGTTTATACTCTGACTATAAATCTGCAGTGCACATTCGTGTACTCATTTCTGTACTCCCAACACTTGGCATGGTGCCTGACATGGATGACATGCTCAATAACTTAATAAAATTGAATGAAAATCAAGTATTTGAAGTAAGAGTATTCTTTTTCTATATAATCTTAGGCCAGATGACAACAAAAAACTACCACAATGTTCCTCTTAGCTCTGTTCCAATTTCTAGAAAAGAAAGCAAAATTTAATGTTCCTATTTCCCAGATTCAGGAGGTTTGCGTTTGAGGATTTCTGTTTAAGAAGAGACAATGAGTTGGAAAATAGAATATACCAGGGTTTGGTCAAAAGGCTTGAATTTTGATGTTGGCCTTAGCCAATGATTTACTGCACAAATTCAAAGCATTTGCTCTCCTCTCATTCTCAATTACCTCATCTGTTCTCACCCTACCCCTAATGACAACAGCAACAGCAATAATAATCATAATTACAGTGAAATACCTCCCTTCTACCAGAACCTGATTGAAACACTTTGTTGGCATCATCATTTTTAATTCTCATATAACTCTGTGGCCTTGGTAGTATTGTATCCTTTTTATATGAAGGAAATTGAGACAAGGATGTTAAATGACCTGCCCAGAACTACAGAGCCAGTCAGCTTCAAATCCAAGTTCTGTCTGGCTCAACCTCTTTAACTAAAGAACTCTATGGACTTAGGCCAGGTAATCCCAGCAGCTCTGGAGGCTGAAGCAGGAGGGTCATGAGTTCAAAGTCAGCCTTAGCAACTTAGCAAGGCCTAAGCAACTCAGTGAGACCCTGTCTCTAAATAAAATACCAAAAAGGGGTGGGGATGTTGCTCAGTAGTTAAGCACCCCTGGGTTCAATCCCTGGTACCAGAAAAAAAGAACTCTATGGACACCCTAAGACTACAGCAGTTGCCATCAGCACTCCCCCAGCCATCTGTAGAAGGCAAAAAGAAAAGTTAAGGGAATAAAAGAATAATGAATAGCAACATGGATGACAATAACTATCACTTATTAAATATTTTCTTAGTGCTTCAGATGCATTATCTTAATTAATTCATCATCATAATCCTATGAAGAAGGCATTTCTATTGATGCTATTTTAAATTTGAGGAAACCGATGTTTTCTAGGGCTAATCAATTGAACAAAGATCATTCAACCAGCAAGTTGTAGTGAGAAAATGTTAGTTATTTGATTCTAAATCTGATGCTGTAAGTACTGTACCAAACTATTCTACAAAGTTATATAAATATCAAAATAGTAAACTTAATCCAAAAATAGGATGTTTTTGTGTGAATAAAATATTTTTTATTTTCAATCTGTAATTCCTATTAAAACATTTTTATTGAACTCTAAAGTTATGTAAAGTGAAAACATGAAATGTATTTAAGCCTCTGAAAGAAGAGCACTTTTAAGCTGTAAGGCACTGATCTGGGCTCTGCCTACATCTACATCATCTACATAGGCAAAAGCCAATAGGAAGTTGAGCTTGTCACAGGGAAATCTTCTCTCAGGTTCCACTGTAGGGCCTGGGAATGAATCAGACTGGATCAGAGATGCAGCAGGGTACCATATGTAGAGGATAAGTTTAGGGGTGCCAAACAGCCACTCCACTTTCACCAACTCTAACATTGGGCAAATATGACATTCTCTGTACCTACCAAGCAAACAAGCACTGGAAACACTTCAAATTTGGGGGGTAAACCAACTAGTTCAAATTCTGGCTTATTTACTAGCACAACAATTTGAAAAAGTCACTCTGCCTTAGCTTCCTATTCTGTAGAATGGGAATAATATAGTGACTACCTTCTAAGGATTGTAATTGTAATTGTACTTTGTGGCTGACTGAATTCATACAAGTACATCATTTAGAAAAGTGACATTATGAGGTAAGCATCCAGAAACTCAGAGATGGAATTGTATTTATCTGTCAGTTTATCCTTTGTTTCTTTGGAATATTTTTTGCAAAGTAAAGACTCTCTTGAGAGGCAAATGACATATGTACAAATCACTCATTCAGTATTGCAAAAGATTAAAAAAATCTAAATTATGCAATTTAACTTCATGAATTATACCATTTTAATGTGGAACATTGGCCAATTATAACAAAAAAATTACAAAAATTTTATTAAATATGAAAATACCCTAAGATGTGTGCTTGAAATTTTATAAAGCAATATGCAGAAAAATATTATTCTATTATTATTTGTAGAAAAAGTAACAGGATAATATACCTTATTATTTGTGTCTAATATAACTAATATTTGTTTGTATGTACATAAAAGATCTCTATTAACTAATAAATGTTTTTAAAGTAGTTTCTAATTGAGGAACAGGGTCTAGCAGGTGAAAGATGAGAGGGGAGAATTTATTTTCATTCTATATTTTTTGTTTCTAAGTATTTTAAGCAAATTTCCTTCTTTTGTTAACCAACTTTATTTATATTTTTATCATTATTATTATTTCTTTATAATCAGCATTATATACATGTAAGAATTGACCCTCAAACAGTTTAGCTAGAAAAAACTGAAAGAAAAAAAAATCAAGAGATATTAAAAGGCAATTGCCCAAAAAAAAAAAAAAACTACTTCATAATTTTTTGGAAAGTTGATGGGCTCACTTAGGTTGTAGATAATAGTCCATCTTCCCATGATCCACCTCTAGACTACCAATAGCTTAGACTACCAATAGCCCTAAAGATTTCTGTAAACTGTAAGCTTCTTCTTTTCTCAAATACAGACTGTATATTTTATTGTATGAGCAGCAGAGACTAGTGCTTCCAGACTTCTAGCCACTTAATTTAGAACTTTCAAATCTTTGGCAAGATAACTGAAATATGAAATAAAAATACCAAAGTATCCTGCATTCTGCTTGCTTCTTTCAAAACAGAGAGCCCAAGAAAATAAACAGAGGAGAATGAAGAAAGTTCTTAAGACAAACAACACAACACAATGTCTAATAAGACTCACAGCTTTATTTCTGCTAGAAGAAAGGGAAAAAACAGTCATTTTTTTAAAAAAACAAAAGATTTAAACAATTGCTTTGCTTTATCCAAAAAAGAATATCCAGAATAATGAGACAAGACTGAGTTAGAGAATAGGTTCTTTCCAAGCTTACTGCATTTCTAAACTTTAATCCCTCTGCACAGTCCCCAGGAGGCCTTGTTCATGAGGACTATACTCTCCAAAGGCATAAACAATAGGTTCCCAGAAAAGAACTCTGGCCCATCTTACACTGAAGGGGGAAAAAATCTAAAAACCATAACTTTCAAAGCCATTCAAATTATTGCTAGTTTTTAATAAAATAATTATGAACTAACTTCCTCCTTTCCCTTTACTCCAAAACTCAGAACTGTCTAGCAAATTGATGAGTTTCTGTCCAAATGAAGTCTCAGGGAGGGTTTGCAAGCACATCTATGGGGCCCAAAGAATTTGCATAAAAGGAAGGGAGAAATAAATTAAATAAATAATTTCTAATAAATAATTCAGACAACATTCATTATCTACAAACATAAATGCCAGAAAATGCTAACTTTAAGGATAGATCCTCTCACACCCCTTCACGAAGGTAAGTACCAGATATACTTGGAAAGCACATAGGGTTGCTTTAGAAATCACTTTACTTGCCTATTCCCACTAGGACAGATCATGATGAGGGGGGCCACTTTGGTGGCTGGTAGATCTCTCTACAAAGCTACTTTTCAAATGGATTTACAAACCAAGGGTGCAAAATAAAGCAGAGTAAGTGCTACAAGATAAATGGAAATGAAATAACTTAACCCACAGAGAATAAATAAGAAAGGTAAAAAGATAAGATATACATAAAGTTTGGCAGATGTTAGGGAGCGGTTGAGCTGTAGAAAATGACGCACTAATCTGTCATATCGATTTTATACATCAGCCCCTATCAGTGAACCCTGCATCACTAAACTTATCGTCTGTGGCAGGAGCAGGACTTGATCCAATATCAAATAAGCCATATATACTCTTGGTTTGTTAAATAATTGTCCTAGCAGATTCAACAGGATAGTAAAATTTCTCAGATCTCATTTCTCTGATAAGGTAAACTTGACAGAGTTAGTGTTAATATAAAGGAAAAAGAATTTACATAAATAGAAATCTACATCCTGCTGATTGGACTAACCCTGTGATGAAGCTGCGGACTGATAAAAGTATTCACTGACCTTAGATTTCGCTTCTGAATTCATATGTCTTGTCACTTGAAATGTTATGTGTAATACGTAATAGCATATTATATCTTAGAAATAAGGAAAGGGTAACAATTAGTGAGAGGGAGAGAAGCAATTGCATTTATATTGGAAAAAAATCAAACTTGGTCAATAAATTGAATAGTGTTTGTGCTTCTGAAAAATATATAAGTGTGGATAGAGGTCAGTGTTTTTAATCATATTTACTTTAACCAAATGAAATTCATCTTCCTAGGGAAAGATTTAGTGGTTTTCTTATGGGAAAGTATGAGCTACAGAGAGTCCCTGAACGATGGTAGTTGGTATAGCCAAGAGTTATTTTATTGCTCTATAACGTGTGTTGTGTGCTGATTCCAATAGCAGAACCTGAACATGGTCAGAATTTCGAGTTCCCTGGTCATGCAGGCCATGAAATTATCTAGGTGACTTCTCTATGTTCTCTTGGTCATAGAAGTCTGAGATTTCAAAGAATCTCTTGCTCTACCTCTAGTACTGAAAAAGTGCTTTTGAAATATTATCAAGAATGAAGTTAGCATGAGGCCTCTATTATGGTTCTCAAATCACTAAGGAAGATATGGTCAACTTTCAGTCCAATGAGAAATGGAGCTAACCTCTTCAAGAACATACTTTGTTATTCACAGTTACAACCAAGTTAGAATGTTAGCCTCTGGAAGCTATTTTTAGATAGATACAAAGTTGTGTCATCAAGTTCAGACGAACTGCATTCTGTGAGTCAACAGATATGCACCTTGGGGTCCCTTTGGCAACTCCATTTGATCATCCCATATATACTATCCATTTCCTATTATTGCTTTATTTTTCTTTTTTCAGTTTTACGAAATTTCTGAGAGTGATCACTGAAGTTATGTAATTCCAGAACTGTGAAAGTCATTAAAATCATCAGGACTTAGAATTGCTTCATATTATTAGTAAATAAACAAACCCCAGAAATGTTTGAAAATTAATTAGCATAGGTTATTCAATGAGTTCTTGGCACCGTGATCCTAGGGCCTAAGTCCTCACTCAGTTCAGCCTCTTACATGTTGTAAGTCACCAAAAAATTCACTTGAAGACCTTAAATAAAGGAATCAATAAAATGTGAAAAGCAGATGAGCAAAGAGGGGGACAGATGTAGGAGACCCTAAATGATCTAGCCCTATTGTGTTTGATGAATATCCATAGGGTTTCTTTAAAGTCTTTGAATCTTTAGCTCAACCACTTGAATTATGGGAAATATCTCCACATCATTCTCTGAAATGCTGGTCTTACTGCCCTAATCAGTGAATATTGTATTGAGTTGGGTCCCAATACTGTGGTGGGGGTAGGAATCATAGGACATGTCTATGGGAATGTCATAGCGAGAAGTACCAGCCTGAAAGGGAGTTGAATGCACATGCCCTGAGCTGAGGTTGGCAGAGGGGTAATGTGACATGAAGCTGTAGGATTTTTCCAGGTCAGGAGAGCCATCTTGCTTCAAGGAGAAGTTCCCACTGATGCTCAGGGGTGGAGTGAGTGGGCCCTCATAAGGAGGTGTACTACAGTCAGGTGGATGGCTCCCAAAGGATGATTCTCCCAAACTCTTAAATACTTGAGGCTTGAGATGAAGAAGATGTGTTTCCATATGGCCGTAAGGAGGACTGGGGAGCCCCGGAGACTGGTAGTTAAAATTATGGACAGAGATGGTAGAGTCACAAATAGGAGATTTCTCCTCATGCTTCTCCAGGAGGACCGACTGAGGGCCCAGTTGAAGGCATCCAGCCACGAGGTTGCTTGTGGGCTGAGAGAGTCCTTTACAGAGCATCTCCACAAAGCCCTTTCCTTCAGGTGTCTGGCCAGTCTCTAAGACTTCAGACAAAGCCCAAATATAGTTCCTGGCCAGTCTAAGAGTCTCTATCTTGGAAAGCTTTTGGGTTTTAGAGTAGCATGGCATGACTCTTCTGAGGTTATCCAGAGCATCATTCAGACCATGCATTCGGGTTCGTTCTCTAGCATTGGCCTTGACCCTTCGAGCCCTGAATCTCTCAAGGCGAGCTTTGGTCATCTTCTTTTTTTTGGGACCTCTTCTCTTAGATTTCTCCCCATCTTCTTCCTCCTCTTCTTCTTCTTCAATACTGTCATGCTCTTCAGTTAAGCTGCCAAGCACCCCATAAGTACCCGATCTTCTCTCCTCCTCCTTCATCTCATTTTGAGAGCACAGACCTTTGTCCATCCAGGATGGTGTGTTGACCAGCTCCCCCATCTCCTTGGACTTCACAAAAGTTTTTGCCATTTCCAGATTCTAGAAAATGGAGACAGAGAAAGTTAATTCCTGTGAATACCTGATTTGATTCTAAACTAAACGTTCTTATTATCTTTTGGGCATAGAGTCCGGAATTTGCTTTGGGATTCAATTCATAATTATCATGTCAAAGTTCCTCCACTTTAAATGAATAATAATCCACGCTCAAAGAAATGTGCAGAACACTTATCTAGTTATAATATATATATATATATATATATATATATATATATATATATATATCCAACTATATTTAAAGAAAATGAACCTTAACATGGAAATGTTCATGCCTATTTTCAGTTTCTTTATCTCATGGATATTTTAAACAAAAATAAATGGTATACAAGTTCAAACATACAGTTTTCTTTCTTCCCAAAATTCATAACACAAAGGGAAAAGGGCATACAAATCATCCAAACAGAGAAATTTCTGAAAATGAAATACAGGGCTAAAATAATTATAATTATATGCAATATATATAAAATTATTGTTGCAAAATAAAATGCATATTAAACAGTTAAATAAACTTTCATAAGGTAAACAAAAAAAACTGCAGCAAGATCTTCAGACTACTTTGCATGTATTTTAGAAAGGACTGTCAATCTCTGTTTAGAGGTGTTTCATGGACTTTGTGATATCCCATGGCACTGCCAACTGGTGGCTTTAGGCATCTCCTAGGAAATGGTCATGTCACAACTGGCTGATGTGCCACATGACCATCAAACATTTATCTCACCTCTACCAGAAGAGCATTCTGTTTCTTAATAAGCACCTTGTGTTCTGTCTAGTGTTAGAGGTGTTAGTGACATGATGTCTTGAAAGGATCATGGAAACAAAGGAGGGTTATCACTGTTCATCCATCAACTTTGCCCATATGTTGAAGTGAGAACTCTTTTCATTGCACTTAAAACTCACACCATCAGACAAGACCATGGCAACCTACAAGTACAATCTGGTGATCTACCAAACCCATATAAGAAATCTTAGTGCAACTATTATGAAAATACTTTATTAAAGTAAAAAAAAATTGAAAACAAATACTAAACGAAACATAATAGAGTGACGGAGAACATGAGAGGACTATTTCAGATAAACACAGAAAGAGCCTGACTACTTTAATTCACTTGCCTGATGGATACTGTTTAATCAGAATTTTCTATGCAAAATTTGCTATTTGAAAAACAGAACAGACTGGTGGTTAGTAAGTATTTTGCATTCAGTTCTGGAAGAGTTTGAATTGTTTTGAAATGTGTTAGCAATTGGTAGGCATATAGTTTACCAAATAAAAGGATCTGATAAGCTACATTGGGGCATCCCGGTTTACCAGCTAGTCTTTGAAACATTAAACCCTCCATCACCTTTGATTATGAGAAAGAAGAGAACACGATAAATGTTTTTTGATCCTTGAAGCTTGAGCCTCAAATCAATGAATGTGGGGATTAGTACATAGCTTTTAAAAATATAAATATATGATTTGATTTGTTTCTGGTAATTGGAGCTTGTTTTCCTTGTAACCTCATTTACCTCCTATAAATAATTAATGTTACTGCATTGCGAAAACAGCCTAGGTTTCATGTTAATCAGCACGGAAATCATGTCAGCTTGACTTACTCACTTAATAAGGCTTCCTGGGTAAGCAGCTTTATTGAAAACACACATTGGAACCTATTGGTCAACTGGCTGCCCAGGCCAAGTCAGAAAATCCCACTTTTAATATGGATGATGGAGCTTGTGTGCTGAGCTGCACTTCTAACTCGGGCAGATATCCAGAGGGAGGGTGAAGGACCTAATTAACTTTCTGTTAAAGTAACACAGATCTTCCAAGGGCAGGTGCACTCTGAGGCCAAAAAGGGTGAAGTGGGCTTGGGAAACCTAATGCTCCCCCTGCCATTTAACTATAATAATATTTGTACAACATTTTAAAGTTTACAGAGCACTTTTGCATCTATTAATTTGTATGTTTCTTAGAGCAAACTTTGGAGGGAGAGAGGGATCGTCAAGCTTACTTTATAGTCAGAGTCACTGTAGGTCAGGCCATCTTAGGGATGGCAATATAAGGACATAGAGACAGTGGAGCAAGACAGGAAATCAGTTCTGATTTCAAATCCTGTGCTCTATATTTTTTCTTTTTTCTTCTTCCCTTACAGCTACAGGAAGATATTCGCTTCAACTTTAGCAGTTGGAGAAGGATGGAACTAACTCAACAGGAGCAACCATGACCCAAAGGGAGGCTGCCTTAGGTGTTCTCCAAGACACAGTTTTAACTCTTATATCCCAGGATTCCTTCCTCTTCCAAATGTGTTCTTTGTTGCTTTCATCTACTTGTTCTCTCTTCTTCTCTTCCATTCCCTCCTCCTCCTCTTTCTCTCACCTGCATTATCATCATTATGGTCATACTTATTATGCATGGAGAAGAGAGAAGGAAGGTAAGAGACAGGAGAGTCTCCTTACTCGCCCCTGAATACCACTCTAGCTTGGGCATTTGCCATTCTTCACCATCCCCATCTCTGCACCTCTGGACTTTCTGAAATCTGTCAATAGTCACCCCCATCAGGAACTGGGATTAAGAGAATAGAATAGACCATCCTTAGCCTTTAACATGTTTAACAGTTTCTGTAAGAGTCAAGGAATTGCTTTAAAATTAGGTTGTTGGTAGTTATGTAGGAGAAGAAGCAAGTGGCTTTGTCTAAACCAATGAAAAGAGCAACAAATTTTCTACTGACTCTGGGAAGAACAGAGCTGGGTTCTAGTTTAAATTCCTTGGTACCCATCAGTACTGGTCCATTAGTTTGAGAGAATCCATTAAAGTATAGTGTGGTTTCAAAAGCATGGAAGCTGGAATAATAGAGATATAAACCCTAGTCTCAATTCTTCTAATTCCTCATGGTTGATCTCAGACACATTACATGAAGCTCTAAGTTCTTTCATTTTCTCTTTGAAAAAATAGTGATAAAATGTATTTTATATTATTCTTTTAAGAAAAATAAAAATAACCTTGCACAGTGGTACCTACCTATAATCCCCAAGACTTGGCAGGCTGAGAAAGGAAGATCATAAGTTCAAGGCCAGCCTCTCAGCAGTTTAGTGAGGTCCTAAGCAACTTAGTGACACTCTGTCTCAAAATATAAAATAAAAATGGCTGGGGTTATCTCACTGATACAGAGCCCTGGGTTCAATCCCCAGTACCAAAAAAAAAAAAAAAAAGAAAGAGAAAAAATATAAGAAAGTAGCTTGTCATTTTAAATGTTATGATTTATTATCATTATCAATATATTTATTTTGCATTTATTCTTGGGTTTTTAAAATCTTATACACTTCCATACATTTGCTTATTAAAAATAAAAATCATTTCCCACAAATGAGTAAAGAAAATAGACTACATTAACTAATGCATCTCATTACCTGAATATTACCTCATCTGATTGGCACAGAAGTTCATCTGACAGTTTCTCAATGGGACTAGACAGCACAAACTCTGAAGCCAGATTTTCTGGGTTCAAATTTCAGCTGTACAACTAACTAGATATGTGACCTTAGGCAAATTTTATGACTTTTATCTGCTTCAGTCTCATCTTCTTTAAAATAAGAATAATAATAGTTCTGACTCATGGCATAAAATGAGTTAATATATTTAAAGCACTTTAAATAGTGCTAAACAACATAAATCCCGTGTAAGTACTATTATTCCTTAACTTCACCATGATTTTCCTGGCCACTTGGACAAAAAAAATAGTTATAATATGTGCTTAATGTTGATTTCATGATAATAAAAGCTAATGGCTCCATTTCAACACTCATTAAAAAAAAAGTCCTGATATCCCCACTCTTCCCACCACCTAATGAAATTAAATATCATATTCTGAGTTTTCTGTGAAAACTCCAAACTCTTATCGGCCACCTCCAGGATCGACTAGACCTCCCCCATTGCATTCAGGAAGGCCAGCTTCCTTACTTTCATTTTGTTTTATAACAGAGATGAAAAATTTGGCTGGACAATTCCTCTTAGTCATGTAAACTTCTAGGTTCATGAAGCTTCTGGTTGACTACAGACAACCCTGGACACTTAGATACTGTTACCTTTGGTTATGAATATAGGGACTATGATTCTTCCACAAAAACCAAATAGCAGAGCTCTAGGGAGAAGATGAAGTTTCTCACAGATAGAAGTAACAGCTAAAACTTTTCAAAAGTAAAGAAAAACTTCCTCTATTGTCATATCGATATTTTGAAGGCATCAAAAGACTGGCAGGGGGAAAAAAGACTAACACCCAGTTCCAAATCTGAGTGTTGAAAATGTGGCAGAGTTCTGAGTTTTGATGAAAGGAACTATTCTCTTCAGAATAGTCACCTAAATATAATGTCATTTTTAGCTTATTAATGAACCACCTCCAGGATATACTGAGAAAAAAATCATGAACACTAAGACCCTCTCCTTTCACTCAATTATTAAACAGGCACAAGAAAAGTATTATAATTCTTTTACCCTGAAGGGAAAAATGTAAATAATATGTTTACCTTTCCTACCTGATTAAGAAGTTTTATTTTGTGAAGTTGTTTTGCAAATGTTCAAGCTGGCAATTGTTCTACAGAACCTGTAGAAAAGGAAAGTCTCTAGCACTATCTCAGATTGTATCATGATAAGTCACTTAAAGGCTTTCTCAATTCCTAGGCAAAAAAAAATAGCACTCAAAATATACAGGAAGCCGACTCCAATATGACAAAAACCAATGAATATTCATGCTGGGAGCAGAACCAGCAACTAGCCCCTTCACCCAACACATGCAAACATATTCCTTTTTTTTTTTTTTTTTTTTTGGTAGTGGTATAGGGAGTTGAACCCAGGACCTCACATGCTAGGCAAGGGCTCTACTGCTGAGTTACATCCCCAACCCCAGCGCTTTTTTATTTATTTTTGAGACAAAGTCTTGCTAAGTTGCCCAAGCTGTCCTCAAACTTAAAATCCTGCTTCAGCCTCACCAGTAGCTGGAATTATAGCCATTGCATTCTGATCTTATAAAGCCCATTTTAATCTTTGATCTTGGCATTTGGATTTCCTTATGTACCTATACAATATATACAAACTTTTCTCTTTCTTTGGGATCCTGCAATGAAGTTTCACATTTAATCTGTTCTCCCAATTTTTTTTTCATTTTTAACCCTTTCTAGCAAATTGTTTGCTCATAATCAAGGATTGTGACACCTAATATTTTCTACCTTGTGACCAAGGTCATTGTGCTTTACTACCATGCAGAGCAGCCATGGAATGCTTTCTACACTTGAACTAATTTTTGTTTTGGAGAAGCTTCAACTGGTGAATAAATGAATACAAGGTGATAACATGTGAGTTTGTGGTGGTTGGACAGTGTCTTTCACCTTAAAAGCTGACAGCAGTCTTTACCTCCTGGTCCTAGGACTCTAAATACAATAGGAAGGGGAATATCCAACCCAGTTACTACAAAATTTAAAGGTCTGGTAGACTAAATGTTTTGCCCATAGATGCAGAATCCAAAAGAAAAAGACAGAGTACAAACCAGGGTGCTCACAAGTAACACTGCTTGGAAATATTAGGCTCTTTTGGGCTTTTCTTTTCCACCCTTTTATACTCTCTACTTCCCCTTTGATTAATAACTGTGCAGATGTGCACACACATTTTATCCAGCAAAACCATGGCATACTTCAAAACTTATTAGTGAAATGTGTTAACAGAAGTTACTCATTCCTTGAATTTCCCCTCCATGTTCTTCAATATTTCATCTGTCAAAAAAATGAGGGGGTCATTTTACATTTATTAGTATTTTCTAAATACACTTTTGGGTGAGCAAATGGTGGATGTAAGACAGAAAGAGGGGGAAATATACTTGGACAACTTTCTTTTCTGATTTCCCTTCTGAAAGGGCAGGGGGGAAGAAATTTCCTCCACTACTTATCCAAGAATTTTTAGCACACCAACTGAGGAAGCGGTGAGAATCCACTCCCATAGCCGGCAAGATCTTTTCCCATTGCTTTATTTTCATTCCCTTCCTCCCACTTTATTCCCTGCACTCTAAAGTGCTGTGAGCACAAGAGGCGGATTGGGTCACTTCTTTTATCCTGCTTCCTATCCACCTTGGAAAAGCAGTCAAACTTTTGGATGTTTTTCAGAATTAGTAAAATCAAAGTGTAGGTTTGATAGCAATGGAGGGGAAATCTGAAATCTCTGCTTTATAGAAATGTTTCATGCCTGGTATGGGGGCACACACCTGTAATTCCAGGTAAGCAGCTTAAGAGACTGAGACAGTAGGATCACAAGTTCGAGACCAGACTCAGCAATTTATCAAGGCCCTAAGCCACTTAGTGAGACCCTGTCTCAAAAAAGAAAAAGGGCTGGGGGTGTGGCTCATGGTTAAGCCCTCCTGGGTTCCATCCCCTGTACCAAAAAAAAAAAAAAATTAAAAATAAAAAGATTTATAGTATCTATGAGTTTTATTCTGGGTGGCAGGTGCTATAAAATTCCATAGTATTGTTTAAAATGTTATATGTACCTCTAAATGTTTTGCTCCCTCTGCTTCTAAATTCAAGTTTCTTAAATCCTACTCCCTCCTCCCTTAGCCAGAAGAGACTTACCTCACTCCAGTAGCTCTTTCACATCTATGGGAACTTCCCACAGAAACTTTAGTAGCCCCCCTCCCCCACCATCTCCTGCCCTGGCTCACCTCAGTAGTGGCAGATCCTGGGGTGAACTCTGCAAAGCTGTGACCTGAAGGACAGTCAGAGAAGCCAAGTTCTCCTGACCATGCAGAGCGTGGGAGAAAGAGGTGCTTTCAGCGATCCATCTTAAACCCTGTGAGTATCTCTTAGAGATTCCTCCGGGTCTGGTTCCCTTTCCTTGGAGTTCTGATGCTTCTCCAGGACACCTTCAGGCTGATGCTTTTGTGAAGCTGGTTTAGTCAGTCTCTTCAGTACCTCTGTCCTTGGTTAGCTCCCGGAGAGGCGCTTTCAGGACCACAGCCTCTGGGCAGCTCCTGCGCTCTGGCCAAAGTGTTCGACTTGCAGCAGTTTTGATTGCTCTCCCAGCTGACCAGGGACAGGGACGCTGCCCACAGTCTAACTCCTCCCCCTCCCCAGCTGAAAGACACGCCCATTTCAAAGGGCTCCTCTAACCAGGAACAACTTTGCCACTGTTTGTTTAAATTGGAATAGGATTCTAGAAGGGGGACTTCGGAGGAAAGTTGCAAAAGTTGAGGGATAAATAAAAAACAGAATTGAAAACCTTTGTGTTAAAGAGCTAAGAAACCAGAGTGCAGCGGGATGAGCTGAATGGGGGAGGGGGGATTGAGAACAGAAGGAGCTAAAGGCTAATGAAACTGCTGGCCCACATCTGAAAAGAATTTTAAAAGAGAAAGATATATGTCGAGGACACCCTATCAGCGGTTGCCACTTTACGCACGCAGGTTGGCATCTTTTTTTTTTTAAGAGTTTTAAAAGTAGAAGGAAGAAATATATGCCTCTTCCTACCCTCCAACATGCTGAACTTATTTCCGTCTAAAACTCTTGTTTTACTTTGTGAATATAAATGAATCTAGAGCTGTATCCAGTATATTTTATACAGTTATCACTATATTTAGTGTACTTAGCTATATAATAGTAGTAATTGTACTATTTTTCAATTTTCTGTTCATTTGAAATTTATTTTTTTAAAAAAAAGCAAGTGAAATTGACTTAAAGGAAATTCCCCCACCTTTTTGATAACTACTTGTTCCACCAATATAACTAGCACATATGTCTAACAGGAATGAGAAAAATAAATGTGTTTTGTGCACAAGATTACAAAGGGTTAAAGCAAAAGATAATCTTTATTTGTTTGTTGGGTCCCTGGGAGTCAAACCCAGGGTCTTGTGCATGCTAGACACACAGTCTATCACTAAGCTACACCTCAAACCCCAAAAGCGTTTTTTTTAATAAAGTTAAGACTATCTTAGGCTTGAAATAGTCAATTTTTAAAAATTCTGATACAAGTGTCCTGTGACTCTTGTCCTTCACACACACACACACACACACACACACAAAAAAAAAAAAAAAACCCAGAGAATAAGATTAATGGTTTTTGTTGTTGTTGTTGTTGTTCAGTTTTCATAGATAGTTATTCATTTTCAGCACATCTTTAGGTTCTTACTAATCTTTTTGTGTCTCTACTCAGGAAATATCTGCTCAGCAAAATAAACATCATTTTCCAAACAATTAAGCAGCACATGATAGGAACAGGAGATTTCTAAAAACCAAATCAAAATTCACTCTTTGGTAAGCGAAAAGTTATCTATGGGGTAATTTGTATCTGGTATAGTGTAGTTATTCAATGAAGCTTAAAAAGCCATGTCCAGTGATATTAAAAAGTTGATGGCACTGGTTGTGTTGGTGTCCAGGGGGAGGGAAGGAATAACAGATTAGCAGAAAGGTGAACATATTGAGACAAAGATGAGGGTGGAGACAGAACATTCTGCAGGGGCTCCGCGCTTCCTCTGACAGATGTAAGGGACTGAACATAATAGGATTAGCCTCCAAAATACATTCAGAGTGTGTGTGTTTGTGTGTGTGTGTGTGTGTGTGTGTGTGTGCGCGCGCGCGCGCGCATACTCGTGCAGCATTGGAGGGAACTGAGGACACTGAATTTTCTTTAAGAGACCCTATTTCATCAGGGTCATTCAGGTCACAACTCCTTGACATTGCACTATTGGCTGTTGAACTCTGAGAAGGCAGGAAGGGACAGGAGGGGTGTGTGCTGTCAGCAAAGGAAAAGGGGTGGTGACTGCCTTAGGAAAAGAGAAAGAAGGCCATTTGCATTCATTCTCCTCCCCCACATGGTTCTTGGGCCAGAGGGCCAATCCCCAGCCCTTTCCTCTTTCTCTGCTGCTTTTTGTAAAGCTCTGAGCTAACCTGTTAGAACCATCTGCTAAGTGGGGAAAATGAGACCAGCACTCAGTTGCTGGCCCACAGGCCTGATGCTGGGAGCCATTGAAGCAGAGAGAAGGGAGGCAACAGGCAGATTTATGGGCAGCAATCTGTTCCCCCCCCAAGGCCCCTCTGCCAGGAGACAGCCTGATAATCCATCAACCCCAGTAATGAATTAATTAGTATTCCCAGTAATCCTGACCCCCAAAGGAGACCTGCCCGTGGGCCCCTAAAGGGGGAGAAGCTGCCTTCTTTGGCCAGACGCTGAAGACCTGGGACCAATGTCTGACATTAGGCCCCAGGGTGCTAAACTGCAAGCCACAAATCCTGTTGCTAATGGTCCCCAGATGTCCCTCCTTCTCACCTTCCCTTGGGAGACCACTCACTTTTGCTGAATTAAAACCAATGCTGCCAAACAAATGGGACCCGGAGATATAAATCAGGAACTATAGATGGTAGAAAAGTGAACTTCCAAGAAAGAAATGATTAGACTACTGTATTATTCATAATAAAACTTAAGCAGATCCTGAAACTGCTCTTCAAAGATTAGGCACTGCGAGTTGGGACAGGGCTGAGTGGAAAGGGTTGGGGGCAAAAATAAAGGAAACACAGTCCTTGCTTCAAGCAGTTCACTACTCCAGTAGCAAGATGATACAGGTTCAAAAGCAATTATTGTGAAACAGGTTAAAACAAAGTGATTTGTGACATGACTCTCCCAAATAAAGACTGGAGGGAAATACAGAGCTACCAGCTGAGTTTCTGAATAGTCTAGAGAATGATGGGGAGATACAGTAACCCTCTCTTACAACTGCAAAGTCCTTCATTCTTTTCAAAAACTTGTGATGCAGCAGTATAGTCAAAGAAAAAAAGAAAGAAAAGGCTTGGAAGTAAGGAAACCTGCATTTGTGATGAGTGGCCTAACTTCTCTAGGCTTCGTGTTCCCCATTAGTCAGGGATCAGGTTGGGCTTTGATCTCTCAGGTTCCTTCCAAATCTAACATTCAGTGATGGTGACACGGCTAAATGTCACAATTACCCTTTGAGAGTAAATAATACTGGTCTTTTCAAAGGTACAAAGACTGAGTCCCAGTTTTGAACAAGGCAATAAAATAAGTTAGTGACAAAAGCAAGTATAGAAACTGGTGATAAATGTGGGTGTCCTCTTTCCACCTAGATTACTGATCCTTGTTGGGGTGGACACTTGATTCAACCTTCTCTCATTCCATTCATTCAAGGTCTGTGCATTTGGGCATTCACAAAGTGTGTAGAGTGACTTACTCCAGCTACACAAAACTACCTGCATTTGTGTATCTGTTGGGAAATTCCTATACCTTTGAAAAGCTCTGTGGCATGTGTCCCATCATCCTTCTCTGCAGTTGCTATACCCAGTTCCTAAGAACAAAGCCACTTAGGAACCAATTAAAACCAAACATTTCCATTTACTAATGCATTATTTTCACAAATTTATTTACAAGTTATTTACCTCTCTGAGCCTCATTTTTATCATCTGTAAGTTGGAGGTAATAACACATAGCCAATAACCTTCTCTAAGGAGTGCATATCAGATAACATATGCAAAGTACTTAGGATAGTGTTTGAAAGTTACCAAATGATCCCTAAGTAGTAGTTATTGTTTACCTCAAATATCTAGATTTGATTTTTTCATTCTTTAGAAATCAAGAAAAAGCTAATATCATATTTCTTTATAGAGATATGGAGATACTATCTTAATCCAAGTATCCTTTTATTATAATAAAGGTCACACTATATTAATTTATCCAAAAATGTGTTGTATATATAAAACCCCAAGCACTATGCAATATTCCAAGAATATAGAGATAAAGAAGACTTCCTATTCTTAACCTTCTTATTCATTTCAATATAGTGGCAGAGGTAAAAAACTAAACATATAAATATAGCCCAAAAAACTTCACTTCTTGTGTCTTTCTAACATAATCCTATGTGTGCCCAAGGAGTCATTATGAAACAGAGGTGTTAAGCAGAGCATTGCTTTTTTTTTCTCCTCCTCCTCCTCCTCCTCCTTTTCTTCTTCTTTTATTTATTTATTTGTTTGTTTATTTATTTATTTAATACTAGGATTGAACTCAGGTGTACTTAACCACTGAACAACATCCCCAGGGCCTTTCTATATTTTATTTTGAGGTCTCACTAAGTCATTCAGAGCTTTGCCAAGTGGCTAAGGCTGGCTTTAAACTTGCAATCCTCCTGCCTCTACCTCCCAAACCACTGGGATGAAAGTTGTGCACCACCATGCCCAGTAGTATTGCTGTTAATAGTGAAAAAAATATTATCAATACCTTAAGTCACCAATGGTCCAGCCAAACAACGAAATACCATTTAATTTGCATGTGTTGTTCTATATATACTAATAAGAAATGTACTAAACATGCTAACATAATATGGGAGAAATGTAAGTCAATTTGTGGAACCATAAGTTCAATATAAGGTACTTAGTTTTTAAACTGTACACATTTATATTAAATAATACATACATTTTATATGTCCATGCACACATATGCAAACTGATAACAATGTGTCTTTATCTCAGGTTATCTCATTTCTGGCATAAAGTAGTTTCAGACTGGGTAATATTCAAAGAAGATTGTTTTCTTTTGTACACATATAATCTGTTCATATATAACTTGTGAGAGTGAAATTGATTTTATAACACAACAAAAGTATGCTATCTTCAACATCCCAACCTCCACTCGTACCCAAATTAGTTTTCAAAAAAAGGATCTCATAGCCACAGCCCACAACACCAAACACTGCAGTATATAAGCCATCTCTCCACCAAATCTTCCCTTCTCTGCTGGCCCCAGAAGCATTTGCCTAATCTTAGGCACAAATTTTAAGCTGAAGTTAAGAGGCTTCAATGCTGTGGTTCTTCAAACCAGAGGAATATCTGGTGTAGGACGGTGGAGATTTCCTGAGAATCCAGACTTCATTTAAAATACAAAAATATTAGGATAAAGATATGAATAAAATCAAGTCCTACACTCAGAGTGCATTCAGTCTTCTGGGAGACCCAAACAGAGCACTGGTAAGGGCACTCGGAGATCAAAATCAAAGCTCTATTGCAATGACTGAAAACTCTGGCATTCTGAGGACAATTGCTTTGAATCTCTGCTGGCTTTAAGTGGTCTGCTCCACCAGGATGCTCATGCTCTGGTCATGTTACTTCTCCTAGGCATTATCAGATGAGTGAGGCAAAAGCCAATGAGAAGAAACTAGTTACTATCTGTGATAATTCCAGCTAATTCTTATAGACCACCTACCAATGTCAAGCAGCATTTTAAATGTTTTGCATACCTTAATTTATTGTATCATGACAACCTTATGAGACAGTTGTTGTTGTTGTTGTTGTTGTTTTACAAGTGAAATAATGAACCACAGATAGGATAAATCATTTGCTACCATCCTGTGTGACAGCGATGGGATTTGGATACAAACAATCCATTGCTACTACACAGTGCTGCCATCCTGAAGCTGGTTGCTGATTGACTCCAAATCCAGAATCTGTTCTCTGGATGCTTGAGGAGGAACAGTGAAAGTAAAATGGTTAATTTTGTCTGTCTGGTGACTCAGTCTGAAGTAGCTAATAAGGCAGAATCCTCTTCTACTGATCCACTGTCCAGGATATGTTCAGAAGAAGCTAATTTTGCTCACAATGCTCACTTACCTGAGATTCAACTTCAGTAAGGTCTTTCTACCACTACAACTGATAAGACAATGTGGGGTGAATGCTAGTACTCTGGTCTCTATAAGTTCTTTCAATATGAAAGTACCCTCCCACCCGTCTGGCCTTCCCAAGACCCACCTTACCCTAAACCTGAAGTTTTAAGAGAGTGTTTTGTGACTATATATAGCATAAAGAATAACATCTCTTCTGAAAATAAAATATGAAGCATTTTAAAATTCCAGCCAAGTAGAGTGTTAAAAGGTCACCATTGTGGGAATAGGCTGCAGAAGCAGGCCAGCTTCTGTTCATCAGCCTGAGGCTCATTCTCCAAGGGGGTTTTCCCATTCTCCCACTAATTTTAAGGAAACAAAAATAGCAAAAGAATATAAGAGCCACCTACTTGCGCCACCTGCCACACTCTGGCATTCTGCATCTCCAATAAGTAACTCCTCAACCACAATTATCTAGTTGAACTTTTTGCCCCTCTCTCTATTCTCCCATTCTCTCAGTTAGAACTACTTTAATTTCTGATGCTGGCTAGGGATCAATGAGGTAAGGTAGGGAGTCAGACAACCAAAGGACACCATGCTGTGCTGCCCTTTGGGGGTGAAAAGGGAGTATTTTAAGGATTAAAATTATAGAAGGCTGAGACCGGAGGATCGCAAGTTCAAAGCCAGCCTCAGCAAAATCGAGGCACTAAGCAACTTAGTGAGACTCTGTCTCTAAATAAGATACAAAATAAGGCTGGGGATGTGGCTCAGTGGCCAAGTGCCCCTGAGTTCAATCCCTGGTACCCACTCCCCCCCCCAAAAAAAATTAGAGAGTAGGGGGAAGGGTAAAGATAAATGAGGACTAACATTTGCCAAATTGTTATTTCATCAGTAATCTGCATGGATCATCTCCTTAAGAAACACATATAGCCAGCATTTTCTGAATTTTTACATTAAGTTGAGAACTTTCCCTGCATTGCTGCAAAAGCTCTTTGGGATGGGTGCTATTAATACCACATTTTTTTTAATGTAGTGCTGGCAATCAAACTCGGGACTTTGCACATGCTAGGCAAGCACTCTGCCACTGAGCCACATCCCCAACCCCTGTCACTTGTTTAATGGATGAGGAAAATAAGGCCCATTAATTTATTCATTCAAGAAATATTTGAGTGCTTCCTATATGCAGTAGGAACTGGGGATATATATCTGTGAGCAAAACAGAAAGATGACTAACCTGTCCAAGATCAAATAGCCAGGGAGTGAATGCTGTGCTTTGAACACCTGCTTATTTTCATGCCCCTTTTGTTTATTTTGATTCTATTCTATTCTTTTTATCCCTGAGCCCTGGAGGATAGAGTCAAATGAAAATGGAGTAAGTAAATAGGCCATTCCAGAATCCCACCTCCTCCAAGAAGTAACTAGTTTGATAAAGGGAAGTAATGGACCTAGGTAGTTACCATAAAGAGGAATTCCCTGTGGCTAGGTTGAGTAGTTTCTGCATCCTACCTGCCCTCCTCCCTAAATAAACTCACACAGACAACACACCAATTTAGTCATGCCTAGGGTAACCTTAGTTTCTGGTTTGCCCCTACAACCACAGTTTGCACCTGTTACAGACCAATTAGTGCCAATTAATTATTTTAGAGCCTCTTTCACCTGGCGTGTTGCACATTGTGTGGTCATCACTGAGGTACCAAAGTTGCCCATTCCTGGACTTTGGGACATCGGCCTTCCCTGGTTCATCCTAGTTTACTCCATTGTTAAAGGAAAAAAGTCTATCTCACCCTCTATGGGCTGGAAAGGATTGTGTTGAAGGGGTTTGGAGGGATGCAGAGATACTGGGGGCTTGGGACCCTTATAAGTGAAAAGTGATTTAAATGAGAACAGAGAAAGACAAGGTGAGAGAGAGGAGGGGAAAAGGCAAAGACATAAACAAAATTTCCCTTGACCTCATCCAGGGACTCAGTGAAAACACATCCACAGAATCAGCCTCTGGCTCTCCATCCCCCATCCATCTCTCTACCTCCACCCAGATGCATCCAGAAGTTAGAGCCCAAATCCCATTTTAAGGGCAAGAGCTGTTCCCCACCACCAACCCCCCCCCCCAGGCTAGAAGGGATTTACCCTCTTTAAAGGCTAAATTAGGGCTCTGAATATTTTCTGTAGGTGCTTGCTGAGACCTGGCTTAAATCCCTGCACTCTCCTCTAGGAACTTCCTACAGGATTCTAGGGGAGATGTTGCCACCTCTTATTAAAGATGCTGGTGGAGTCTCTGCCTGTATTTTGCTCCTCTTCCCCACAGTTATATGTATGGAACACTGAGAATTTGGTCTTGCCCAGACTACTGGGGATGAATGAACACCAGCCAGTCTCCCTGAGGCCTTAGGACGCTGTGGATCTCGGCCCCTCCCTGTCCAACTCTGACCCCCCTCACTCCCCAACTGCTCCAGAAAAGAGTAGGCCTCCCAAGATGGCGCTTCCTTCTCCTCTCCCTAACTCTCTTCCTCTGGTTTTAAGGGGCTCACCACCTCCCTCTCAGCCCCCTCCCTACGGTGTGCCCTCTTCCCCCTCCTTTCTTTCCCCTCCTTTTAGTGCACATGTTCCTCAATTTGATTTACTTCTGTACATTGTGTGGCTTTGCAACAGCCGGTCCTCAGAGAGCCCTCAAAGGGAGCCCTCCATCTGTCAGCCCTTCACCGGCCCCTCCCTGGCCCGCAGCCATTGCCCCTCCCCTTGCCCCTTCCCTGTGGACAGTTTCTAAGGCAGCTGTGGAAGACTTAGGTGAACTTCCCCACTTCACCTCATCTCATCCCTCACTGGAGGCATCTATTTCCCCTGCTCGCCCCCACCCTCACTCAACCTGACTACTGCTATCCTCTCAAGAAAAGTCTTTGAGACATCCAGTCCAGGGAAGTGGCTTTGTGTCCTCTCCCCTCCTGGGATGCCTGATGCTATACAACTAAGACTTACTGATCTGACAGCACCACGTGTCCTGGGTAAACTCAGGATTAGGTACACCGGCAGTAGGGAGCAGCAGTCCAGAAAATACCGATTGATTGGCAGATAATCAAAAATTATGTAATTATGTCCCGTTGAACAAAGATCTAGTTGTTCGAATTCTGTGAGGTGCAGAGGACACCAACATGAATCACATAGCTACACTGTTCCAGAGTTTGGGTGCAATGGAGACTAAAACATAAATGACTCTTAAGTGGGAAAAACCATCATGAGAGCAAAATATGCTCTAGGACTTTAAGAGAAAGTGTCTTGTGGTTCACGAGCCGATACAGCAGAAGGTGGAATTTGAACTGTGCTTTGAGACAGCTTCAGACTTTATTCCCATTAACTTTGCACCCAGTGTAAATTGAGCACTGATGTGCCTTTTTTTTTTTTTTTAAAGACAGGGTCTCACCAAATTGCTTAGGCCTTGCTAAATTGCTGAGGTTGACCTTGAACTCATGATCCTCCAGCTTCAGCCTCTGGAGCTGCTGGGATTACAGTCATGCACCACAGTGCCCAGCTGCATGCATTTTTCTCTGTAGTAACCCATGTTATATATTATGTGTAAGTGAAATTGCAGGGTATTATTTAAGATGAAATGCTTAGGGAGTTTGTTTTTGTTGGTTGGCTGCTTTCATTTTTGGTTTTTGGTGCAGGAAGTTGTGAGAGCTAGTGAAACCAGCAGATTTCCTTGTTCTGTCATATTTGACTGGTGTTGAAAATTCAGTCACTTATTTTCTAGGAAAAGTGTTGTGTAATAGTGCTAGCTTTGTGAACTCTAGCCATTTGGGGCCACAGAGAATAACAAAACCATGTTTACAAAGAGCTCTAAATATCTGCTGTATATGTATTTTTCCACCCTTGAGCAGAAAGTCTGAATTATTTTGTGGATGGAAAAAAAAAAAACGATAAAATACCCATAGTGACTTGAATAAGGTTACTCACTAAGATGGCCTTACTTATATGACTGGAGTCTATCTGAAAACAAACACAACCAAACAAAAAACAGTTATGGCCACTTTAAAGTTAAGATGTGCCTACAATCCTTTGATTTCATAACTTCACACGCTTTTGTCTGAAAGAAACAATCCATACTCATAAGCATCCTTGCGAGTTTATAAAGTGAAACTTTGCAGCTTTTAACCATAATGTTTATAGCAGATATGTGCAGCATAGAAAAATGGCATAAAATGAATAAAATAATATAATATGCAAAGTTTTTAAAACACTACGATCTCAAGTATCTACAACAAATAATAAGAATGGAGAGCTTTATAGACCCATTTAGCTTACCTACTATAGGAATATGGTTTCCCTATTCTAGAAGCTCCTACACAGGATATGTCTTAGATATTTTTATTTTAGGAATTACCAAAAAAGGAAAAAAAACATTAAATGAATATTAAATGACCGTTTATCATCCAAGACTCTTCAAAAGTCTTTACCTCATAACCTGGTTTTTTTTTCCTCTTGCCTATTGCAAATGATTATATTATTATCTTTATTCAATCTTATTTGTTCCTCACATGGAAAAGACTTTCTTAAACTAAAATTGCCAATCTTGAAAATATCTTGACTATCTTCTCTCTCAAAAGGGGGGGGCAGTTTTGAGAATGAAGAGTGCTTTCCTAGCATGCATAAGGGCCTGAGTTCAATTCCCAACTCCTCCCAACAGAGAGAAAGATGGGGAGGGGGAGTGGAGAGGGGGAGATCTCTAATAAGATAGTGATCTCTCTTGGCAGAGGAAGCAAGAAACTCAGCTTTGTCTTATCAACAAGCTATTTTGGTAGCATTTTGGGGAAATTCACATTGGGAAATATTCAAAGAAAAAGGCAA
The DNA here is from genome assembly GCF_964194105.1 of Spermophilus citellus. NCBI lineage: Eukaryota > Metazoa > Chordata > Mammalia > Rodentia > Sciuridae > Spermophilus > Spermophilus citellus. Next base: position 74,221,307 of record NC_138197.1, on the reverse strand, counting down.
GAAATAAATATAAGATTTTTGACAATGGTTATCACTTAAGCCGTAGGCTCTGTGTGATTTTTGAATTTTCTTTATTTTATTTTCAAAAGTATCTTTTACTAGTTTCATGGTCAATGTATAATTCCAATGAACTCCCTACAGTTTTCTTAAAATACATTCCACACCATTAGGACACAGAGAACATTAAAATCATTTTAAAAGCATGCAGTACGGTGGTTCAAATCAAAGATTTTGAAATCCCAATAATATCTTACTTCTATAATTTACATTTCTAACTCCACACTAAATTTACCAGTAGCAATCTCCTGAGTCTGTCTCTAAATGATCACACTCTCAAGCCATCTGGGCAAAAAGTGATGATGCCCAAATACCTTTTCAGATAAGCCACATCCTAGAATCCAGACCCATAGCTCCAGCTGCTAACTTGGACGACCAAGCATGACTAAGGGGTGTCTCAAGCTTAGCACCCGCAAAGCCAAGCTCCTGGCCTTCCCCCAAATTTACTCCTCCTCCAAGCATCTACATCTCAGTTACTACCAGCAACTCCTCTGGCCAAGAACTTGACATCATTCCTGTGCTCTTTCTCTGACACTTGTAAACTATCAGCTGCTGTGTTGGCCTTACCTTCAAAATTTAAGAATCCCACCAGTTTTGCTACCCTCTTTGCCTAAGCCACCATAATTTTTTTCACCTGCAATATTGTCATCACCTCCTAATTGGTCTTCTTGGCTTATGCCCTTGATCCTTTCAATGGGCTCACAACACAGCAATGAGAATGATATTTATTATTGTGGATACATTTATCTTATTCTCCTAACACTATTCTTACTAGGTATCCTGAGGCTGTAGGACAATTAATACTCAAAGGAATAAAAGCAGCAAAGGGAGTGTTTGGGATTTCTCCCAATAAAATTATTACTCCATATACTATGGATCAAATTGATGAGTTAGCTAATGAGTTAAATACTTGGGCAATAATCATGTGTAAATCTAGTGTTTCATTTGATAATCACTTACCATCTAATCCTTTGTTGTCTTTTTGGTCTAAGCATCCTGTAGTTTTTCCAAAAATGACAAGAAAAACCCCTATCATGAATGCTCTAAATATATTCACTGATGGGTCAAATAATGGTACAGCAGCAGTAGTTACCCCTGATCAAACTTTTACATTTTTAGTACCCAAACAATCAGCTCAAAAGGTAGAGCTTAATGCAGTATTACAAGCTTTCATGATGTTTAAAGATTCTGTATTTAATTTATTTTCTGATATTCAGTATGTAGTTAATGCTATAGTATCCCTTGAAGATGCTGGTAGGATTTCCCCTTCTTCTACTGTTTTCTCTTTGTTTTCCACTATACAAAGTCTAATCTGGGACAGAAAAGATCCATTCTTTATAGGACATATCAGGGCACATACAGGATTGCCTGGAGCCCTTAGTTTGGGCAATGAATTAGCAGATAAATCTACACATGACATACATATTTTCTCCACAATAGAAGAAGCTATAAATTTTCATAGAAGGTTCGGCGTACCGGGCATTGGCGGCAGTTTCAAAAAATAAAGTTTGTTCCTGCTTTAGTGGCTCGTGATTTTGTGCCCAGCCAGACTGCGGCAATTTATGACTTATTTTTGCTCAGAAACTTCTTAATGGCTTCACATTTTACTCAAAGTAAAAGCCAGAATGCTTCCAGTGACTCGTAAGCCCCTCCCCTCCCATCTCTCTGCTGTGATCTTAGACCCCTTTGGCTTATGCACTCCACTCCAGGACCACTGATTTCCTGGCCATTCTTCAGGAGCCCTGATTCTGTCTCTGGGCTCTGGCATTTGCTTTCTCAGTCAGCAGTGCTCTTACCCTAGATATTCACATGCTCCCTCTCTCATCTCTTATAACTCTTATACATATGCAAATTATATTCTGATTAAATTATTCTGCATATTTAAATAATTTTCCCTGTTTACTAAAATACTATCCCTGTGTTTCATTCATGCCACTTCCCCAATGATTTTTCTTCCTGGACTGAATCAGTCTTCTGTCCTTCCAAAAAAATAAAAGAAGCGTTCACTTCACTTTTTTCTCTGATAGCACTTGTTGCAGGCTCCATGATCACAACACCATGGGTTCATCTCTCCTGTGGAATGCATGCACTTCTCATACTGAAAACTCGTCTTATTTCTCAGGGAAGTCTCTGCAACTCAAAACACAGTATGCTGCTTACATGCAGGGAGCAGCACGGTTATCTCAACAAGACCCACACTGTTTATGTAATATCTAAGTACCCATGCTGGCCAGAGTCTGTTCCAAGCACACAGGATCTAGTGGAAATTGGGTTGACAAGCTCCTTGGGAATTAGAAAACTAAATTTCACAGCTGTTCTTTAAACATGGAGGGAGGGGGTAAAACCTAACACATAAAGCCAGGTGGTTCTACCTTGGTTTCACCCAGTCATAGACTCATCCTATTATGAGAGACATATGATTTCTCCTTTCTAGTGAAGGGTCTTTTCTTATCCCTTATGCTAGCAGGTCTTTCTTCACCTTCGTGCCTTTTCCTATGTTATTCCCTCTATAAAAACATCTCCCCTATATCACCCTTTTAGATAATTCTTATTTGGTTTTCTGGATTAAAATTTAATCACTCCTGCTGGGCATGGTGGCGCATGCTTGTAATCCCAGTGGCTGGGGAGGCTGAGGCAGAAGGATCACAAGTTCAAAGCCAGCCTCAACAACTTAGCAATATCCTGTCTCAAAATAAAAAAATTTTAAAAGGATAAGAAGATGGCTTAGTGGTTAAGTGCCCCTGGATTCAAGACCTAATACCAAAAAAAAAAAAAAAAAAAAAAAAACCTTAATCACTCCTACCTCTAACAACCATCCTGATGCACCTAGAAAGAGTTACCTGCTGTGAGTTGAATCATGAACCTCACTACTCCCCCCCCCAAAAAAAAGATAACTGAGGTCCTAACCCTTAGTATCTCAGTATCTCAGAATATGTCCTTATTAGGAAATAGCGTTGTTATAGTTATAGTTAAGATGAGGTGGTATTGATTAGAGGGGGATCATTCTAATTCAATATGAATGATGTTCTCATAAGAAAACCACCATATGAAGACGGAGACACACTGGGAGAATGATTTGTAAGGACAGAGGATTAGAGAGGTGCATCCACCAGCCAAGGAATGCCAAAGATTGAAGACAACTACAAGAAGCTAGGAAGAGACATTTCTCCACAAGCTTCAGAGGAAGTGTGTCCAGCAGAGGTCTCGTTTTGTACTCCTAGCCTGCAACACACTAACCACGCAGTTGTCAGCGCTTTGTTAGGCCAGCCCTACCTGTCCCTGCTCTGTGGTCAAATAGCACCCAACTTTTAATTATCTATGTATATTAGTCTCTTCTAGTCTAGACGGAGTTCCTCAGGAGTAAGGATTCACCAGTTCCTCTAGACTGAGTCATCTCTAGAGCAGGGTTTGATACAGTGCTGAATGAACAGATCAGTGGAAAATTGCCAATTACATAGGACAACGCAAAGATCAGGCAGAGATTTGGTTTCTTTTTTAGAAACTCTACTGCTAGAACTTTTCCCTTCAAGTTTTGAAGTTCTTAGCTTCCTCTTAAAATGCACCTCCAGGGGCTGGGGATGTGGCTCAAGCGGTAGCGTGCTTGCCTGGCATGCGCGGGGTGCTGGGGTCAATCCTCAGCACCACATAAAAATAAAATAAAGATGTTGTTTTCACTGAAAACTAAAAAATAAATATTAAAAAATTCTCTCTCTTTCTCTCTCTCTCTCTCTCTCTCTCTCTCTCTCTCTAAATAAAATAAAATAAAATAAAATGCACCTCCAAAAGAAATAGTCACACCAGACAATTATTTATGGGAGGAGTTATTACAGGGAAGGAAAATTGGCATCAAATTAAAAGTCACTACCCGGGGTAGACTGGGTTTTTTACAAGCTGATCTGATCTCCCTGGGCTAGGAAAACATGGTTCTAGGGCTTAGAGAGCTCCAGAAATGAAATATTCTTCTGCTTCCTGAGACTTTTCTCTGGCCATTCCCCTGTCTTATCCCTTGTGCTTGCAGATCATAAAGTTGCTATGCCTTTCTTGCCTCTATAGCTTTAGTCTCTCTGCCCAGAATTCATGTCCTCACAGTTTCTCAAGATTTTATCAAGGATCACCTCTTCAATAAAAAAATAATGGCTAAGTCCTATCCCAAGTGTCTTGTACCTATGCTGTACCCTCACGGATTTCCTGATTTCTGCCCATATTTAAATCCATCACAAGGCCCTGATCTTCTGGAAAGCAAAATTGTGCCTTCACATTCTCTAATTGTTAGTGCACCAGAAATTTTTGTGGAATTAAGAAATGAAGAATGCTCAGTCTCTCTAGGCAAACTGAAACTTACTATGTTCCAGCCATGAATAAGGAAAGATAAACAGGGAGATAGACCAGACACAGTGCTACAGGCCTGTACTCCAGCTACTCAAGAGACTGAAGTGGAGAGATCTCAAAATCAAGGCCAATCTGGGCAATTTAGCGAGACCAATCTCAAAATAAAAAGGCTGAGGAGATAGCTCAGAAGCACAGTGCCTACCTAGTAGCATATGTGAGGCCCTGGGTTCAATCCCTAGTAATGCAAAAGACAGAAGAACAAGAAGGAGGCAGGAAGGGTGGGAAGGAAGAGGAAGAGGAGTAAGAGGAAAAGGAGAAGGAGAAAACAGCTGAGACACTGACTCTGAAACAATGTCCCATAAAGAAAGTAGCATTGTTTTCCGTGTGAGTCAGAAGTTAAAGAATTCAGCAATAATCACTGCAGGACAAGTAGCCATGAATATTTGGAGGAAAGACTGTGGGGTTGGGAAGAAAGAAAGAACCCACCAAAATGGCAGTTGAATCTCATTCTTGAGAAAGAGTCCCCTGTCTTTCCCTCTTCTGTGGTCTGACAGTGGTGGTCAGGCCCAGCTGAACTGACCGAAAGGAAAATGGATAGGACTGAGAATGTCCTTTGAGTAAAACTCTCTTCTCTCATTCTGGTCTAATCTAATTCAAGGGGCCCAGATTGGTCAGGGAGGACAAAACCATCCAGGCAAGAAGAGTCAAATATCCTCAGCAAATATTGGCAGTGCTCATTTATTCTTTATTGGCCCAGTACCCCAAAGGTGGGGGAAGACAATTCTAACCCAGAAAATATAATTAGTCAGCCTGCTGGTTGGAGCTCTAATTTAATCTGGGCAGCTGTGCCAGGAGCTTGTATTAGCATGACACTGGGAGGCGGAGAATATAATTATGAAGCAATAGAGAAGGGGAGGAGAAATGGGACAGTGACCAGTGTGTGCTTGTGTCAGAGGATGGAGTGGGGGAGGAGGGTGGTGTCAATGGAGGGAGATGATTCCCTTGGGAGAAGCAAAGAGTAGAGGGACTTCTGATGGTGGGTGGACAGTGACTTTAATTTGGCTTTTGAGAAATTGTGTGCAGTTGTGTGTGTGTGTGTGTGTGTGTGTGTGTGTGTGTGTGTGTTAGGGAAGGGAATTTGCAGCCAGGGGCTAGTCCACTCTGCATGACAAAGATGAGTTTGAGAGTTGATGGATGGGCTGGTGGATTACCCTGGAGGGAGGGAAAAACTAAGGGCTGTTGGAGCAGGTTTGGGCTGAATTTGGGGAAAGTATTCTCAGATACTCTTTTGCCAGATCAGTCTAAATGGGGAAAACAGATTAAGGGTTTGAACTTTGCATACCCATTATCTCCTTTTTGTTTAAGGTAGAATTGTGATTAACAGAACACTCCTGAGGTGGTTCCATTCACACAGAAAAGCCACCAGCTGCTAATTGACTTCCGACACTTACTTTTTCCAGCTCTGGTTAAGCAGCTTACCCTTACTATCTTAAATAGTCTTTACAAATCTAAACAAAGTGTTAAGTATTGTTAAGTCCCCATTTGTTTAACAACTGTGGAAACTGAGATTCAGAGGCATTTTATTAAATGCCTATGCAGTCCTATAGTTAGTAAAGTTCAAGGTATAATTCAAATCCAGGCCAGTCTGATTCTAAACGCCATGCTATTAAGCAGCCTATTATTCCATAATGCCTCTTCATCAGTAATAGATATTACCTTTTCCGCTTATGTGTAGGGAAACTAAGACTCAGAGTGGTAAATTTACCTTCACTCAAAGTATAAGTTAGTATCAGAACTGGAAATAGACTTGAATCTCACAGAATTCTCCTCTTATGGAGGAGAAGGAGAGGATACCATTTGTAATCCTCAGCCTCCCTAGGAGCTGGGATTACAGGTGTGCACCACCATGCCTGGCGCCTTCAAGGCTTTTGCCAGGGAAAGTTGGGTATCTAGAAAGAAACAAAGGGAAGCCAGATCTCCCCGCTCTCATCCCAAGGCTCTCGGCACTATGTGTAAGTGACAAGTATGAATTCTTGGCACATATGCCATAGACCAGGTGGATATGCTAAGTAACTTTACACATCCCCTAGTTTCACTCATACATCACTTTGAGATGGACATTGTCATTGTCCCATGTTATATGGGAAGACTAAGGCTTCATGACTACGCAGCTTGCCCAGACTCAAAAAGCTGCTTAATTTGGGTCCAGCATATGGAGCCAAATCTACCACCCATTCTCTCACCACAACTCCCTGGAAGGCACTCTGCTCCTTTAGGCATCGTCGCAGGCTTCCCATGACATCCAAATGGACCTGCAAGTTCATCTATCCCATGAAATGACAGAAAATCTTGAAGGCGCCAGGCATGGGGGTGCACACCTGTAATCCCAGCTCCTAGAGAGGCTGAGGATTACAAATTTGAGGCCAGCCTAAGCAACTCAGCAAGAGTCTGACTCAAAAAAGTTCACTAAAGTAAAATGGGCTGGGGATGTGGCTCAGTGGTAGAACACCACTGGGCTCAACTCCCGGTAAACAACAACAACAACAAAAAACTCTCTTTATGTTGAGTCTAAACCAATCCCACCCAAATGTCTGCCTATTATTTTGAAGAGTGGGAAAACATGTAGAGATATGTTGGGAGTCATTTTCTTTACCCTTTGCATTCAGAGATAACTTTGCCTGAGACTTTCAACCTTTCCCTCCTCTGAAATGTCCTGCAAAATCATTATCTGCCCTGCCTTAGCTGCCTCTTGGTTTATGAGAAAAAAATAAAATAAATAAAACAGAGAAAGCTGGTCACAGAGGCCTATGCCTGCAATCCCAGGTATTGGGAGGCTGAGACAGGAGGATCAAGAGTTTGAGGCCAGCTTCTGACTTAGCAAGACCCTGTCTCAAAATAAAATTAAATTTAAAAAAGAAAAAGGAAAAAATAGAGAAGTCCAGTTTCTCCTTTTCTTTTGTATTTTGAGGTTCTGTTACTCCTTCAGCTTTTTCCCAGGAGATTTCCTCTGAGGCCTTGAGAGCCATAGGACTCAGAGGGAAGGCCAACCAGCTTTGCTCCCCACAGTGGAGAGAGAGGGAGGAGGTTATACTCTCAGAGTCTCTGAAAATGGAGGGAGTCTGAGGAGCCAACCCCCTCCCCCGCTGCCTGTCCTGCTTGCTCAGCTGCTGGGCATCTGCCTTGCACCCAGGATTGGGTCTTCTCTAGGGTCTCTGCCAATCTCCTGGGCTCTGGCAAGAAGAACCAAAAAGGGCGCAGATGTGTCCCGTATCCTGAAGCCTGTGGACACCGTTGGACAGCTCCACAGCCTACGTCCAAACAGCCAGAAGAGGCATCTTGATTTCACAGGTCCCAACCCTGACGTCCAGCATCTCTGCTCCCTCTCTCCCCGCAGTCTTCTCCCCTCTCCTCAAAAGAGGACACACACTAAACTCAGAGCCTTTGACTGAAAGACAAAAGGCTTGGTTTTCCCACTTGCTCTGTGTGTGGGCACTTACCTTCAAATGGCATCTGCTCTGTATTTCCCTCAGGTTGCTATGAGGATACGAGGAAACTGTATATTAAAAAGCTGGCTATGTTAGTTATGAGATGACGGCAGGGTTGTCCTTAGTATCGTCAATGCCATCGATGGGGTTGTACCACAGCAGAAAAGATACAGGCTTCAGAATCCTGACCTTCCACTCTCACCGTTGGACCTCAGTTTCTTCATCTATACAACTGAAATCCTAATGTCTGCCCTAAAGGATTGCTGCTGAGATTTAAATGAAAGGGCTTACTGCGAAACAGCTAGAAGAGAGGTAGGGAGACCATTATGGTTTATGTATTAGGTGTTTCCCAAAAGCTCATATGTGAGACAATGCAAGAAAGTTCAGAGGCAAAGTGATTGGGCTAATGAGACCCTTAACCTAATCAGTGCATTAATCCACTGATAGGGACTTACTGGGCAGTAACTATAGGCAAGTAGGGTATGGCTGGAGGAGGAAGGTCCCTAGGGGGGTGCCTTTGGGGTATGTATTTTGTCCTCCTTTTTGCCATGTCCTGAACTGCTTTCCTCTGCCACATTCTTCTATCCTGATGGTCTGTCTCACATCAGGCCCAGAGCAATGGAGTTGGCCATCTATGGACCAAGACCTCTGAAACAGTGAGCCCTAAATAAACTTTTATCTTCTACATTGCTCTTGTCAAATCTTTTGGTCACAAAAGCAAAAAAGGTGACTAAAACAGAGGCAGTCGAGCTCAGTAAATGTTCTCTCTCAGATTCTAAAGTTCCCCAAATTCAACTGAGAGGGGCTGTGTTCAGGCCTATGGTTGGGCTGGTTGGACCTGGCACAAGGTACCTGACCAAGGGAGAAATCCAACCAAAAGGTCTGACTGGAGATTGGACTGCATCAGCCTGGGAAAAGACCATCTTTTCCCCCTATAATCTACCAAGATTGTTATGTGTTAAACTCAAGATTAAAAGAAATCCTGCATCAAGTTAGTACTCCAGTACCAGCCTCTGGGGCAGAGGAAGAGTGACATAGGAGTTAGAGATGGTAAAATCACACACACAGAGCCTCTGGAGTGTTTTTTTGGTTTTGTTTTTGTTTATTGGTACTGGAGATTGAACCTAGGGACACTTTACCACTGAGCCACATCCCCATCCCTTTTTATTTTTTATTTTGAGACACAGTCTAAATTGCTTAGGATCTTGCTAACTTACTGAGGCTGACCTCAAACCTGTGATCCTCCTGTCTCAGCTTCCCAAGTTACTGGGATTACAGGTGTGTACCCCGGCACCTAGCCAGAGTGCTTTTTCTAAACATGCTCTGATTTTATTCTGCTCAGTTCAACTTTGTGTTTTGTTTTTGTTTTTTGGTTTGTTTTTGTTTTTGTTTTTGTTTTTTTTGTTTTGTTTTGTTTTGGTACCAGAGATTGAACTCAGGACACTTGGCCATTGAGCCACATTCCCAGTCCCATTGTTGTAATTTATTTAGAGACAGTGTCTCACTGAGTTGCTTAGTGCCTCACTTTTGCTAAGGCTGGCTTTGAACTCGCAATCCTCCTGCCTCAGCCTCCTGAGCCACTGGGATTATAGGAGTGTACCACCACACCCACCCATTTGACATATTTTTGATGACGCCACATTGTTAAGAAAATAAAATATCCCAACTAGGAGGTGCAGGTTTAAGGTTTGATAAGGAATAAGGCATTTACATAGTTTTAAAATGTTTTAAAATACTTAATAATTTTAAAAGGGAAACTATAACTTTACAGTAAAAAGAAACAACACCATGTTATATTTCAGTAGCCATGTGCTTCCTGGTGTGATGCACGGACCATGATACAGCCTCACCTATAGCAATCCCAACACAGTCACCCATCCAGATTTGGTCACCCAAACTGCAGACAAAGTACACTAAGGGCCACTACAGAATAGAATCACTATACTCTTCAAAAATGTCAGTGTCATGAAAGAAAGAAACACTGCGAAATCATTCCAGATGGAAGGAGAGAAAAGAGAAATGAAAACTATGGGAAATGTGTGAAACACTACATGACTCAGAAAATAATAAAATGTAAGTGAAATTGGATAATAGTGTTGTATAAATGTTAAGTTTAACTTGATTTTGAAAATTATAGTGTAGTTATGAAAATCACTCTCCTTGTTTTTAGGTAAATGGTAAAGAGACATAATATCTACAATATATTCTCAAAAGGTACAGGAAAAAAGAATATGATAAAGCAAAATATTAATAATTATCAATTGGAGCAGCAAGTGTGCAGAAATTTTATTTACTTATCTTACAACTTTTCATTAAGTTTAGAATTATTTCAAAATAAATACTTAAAAATTCAACTGAAGTTCAAATCCTGAAATATGGCATTCAAGTATTTCTTAGATCTAAACTTAACTTGCATTAATAATCTTAGGTTCCTCTCCTTTCCTGCCATTATTCATACAACTCGCATTACAGTCACACTGTCTTACTCTATTTAAAAAAAAAAAAAACTCATACTTTCCCATCTTCAATCTCTTAGAAGACAGTCTTCTTTTTGCTCCTTACTCTTTTGAAATCCTACACTGGAAATCTTTAAATTAAAAATGAGTCATTCAAGGAAAAAAAATTATCAATTGTCCATTTAGCCTCTAAATTCATTCAATCTCCTGTGATCTCAATTAGGTAAAGAGGAGTTGTTCATATGCTCCATAACTGGTGAATTCTCAGTTTGGATTAGATCAACTTTCTGATTTACGGAGCAGTCAGATTTTCCACCTGCAAACTGAATTCAAAAGTGGGTACAGGCTGCCACCTGGTGGCGTCCAGGTGCACATCAATCTGGAGTTTTTGAACACAGTTTGCAGGGTGAGAAAAGTCAGAAACTGAGGCCCAAAGGCTCATTTAATTCATCTGTCGACCACAATTCATCTGTATACCCAATTCACAGATTACTTTATGAATTCGAGATAACATGCTAATTATTTTTTCACACAGTACTCATTCTATAAATGATAGATGGTATTACTGAAAACAAAATATACTGAAAAAACCCTGAAGACCATTTATTTTCATATCATCATTTTACAATTGAGGAATCTGAAATCCAGAAGAGAAAGACCTGAAGGGCAGCTGTTTTATGCCTCACCCCTTTACCATAGATACATCAGGAAAAAAAAATTCAATACGAATACAGAAGAACCAGAGTACATAGTTGTAGGATGCTTTAAGAAGCTTAAGTCCCTTTCACACCCACCCTCTCTTCTAAGGGGGGCAGGGCAAGCTCTGCCAGGAGGCAGTTGGTTGGGGCAGGGACAGGTGCCTGAGGAAGATGAGACATCTCTGGGTGACAGAGGAGCTTGACTTTTGCTGTTTGGGTGGGTGTTGCATTTCACTTTCACTTTTTCCTATTTGAGAATCACTTTCTTTCAGATGGGTTCTGTGTGCTCCTCCCAGAGGTGGTCTCTCTCCTCTCCTCCTCCGCCTCTTCCTCCTCCTCTTGCTCAAAGCTTGACAAGAACCCTCCCTGGAGCCCACTCCTGCAGTTCTCCCTCTGATCGGGTCGCAGCTGTCCCCCTTCCTGTGATTAACCGACATCACTCAGGAAGCGCTCCCTGGCTTTGCAGAAGCCCCAGTGTCTTCTTTTCCCTCCCTCACTGGGTTCTGCCCAAGCTCTCTTCTGCCCCTAGCTATGACCCTTTGCCCACCAGAGTCTCCATTCCCCTGTGGTAGGGAGAAGCTAGTCCAGCTCTGGTGCAAGAATCCCAGGGTTTCTGTTTTTGTTATCTTTTTTTTTTAAGTAAAAAATGAGAAGAACCTTGACTTAGAAAAAAGCTGAGGCTTCCTGCAACCTGTGATCTCCTCCCGCTCTCCGTCTCCCAAGTGCTCAGGCTCTGCCCCTCAACTCAACCCTATACTGGCTCTCCTTTTTCTCTGATACCATATCTACAACAGCCCCTAGGTTCTGCATGTTGTTCTGCCTTTTAATGCCTATCATTTTCAAAATTTCAAAGTGCTGGGCCTAAAGATCCCAGTCTTAAAAGTTCCTCAAATCCATGAGGTCACTAAGCCTCCCACTCTAGCTCTGTGGTTTCTCCAAGGCAGCTGCTGTCTGAATGTTTAGGCCTCCAGCCCCATTTACATGTTGAAATCCTAACCCCCAAGGTGATGGGAGTAGGAGGTAGGGACCTTGGGAGACAGGTCATGAGCACAGAGCCCTTGTGATGGAGTTAGCACTCCCGGGAAAGACACCCCAGAAAGTTAGCCCTCACCAGACACTGAATCCACTAGCACCTTGATCTTGGACTCCCAGCTTTCCGAACTCAGAGGAAATATTTTTTCTGCTGTTTATAAACCACCCCATTTATTGTATTTTTGTTATAGCAGCCCAAGTAGACAAAGGTTCAACCAACTTTAAATGCTCTTTCACCCCAAAATTCAGACTACTTTTCAGTCCTCTCTTTTCCTGTCAGCAACTCTATCACTGCTGTGAGTATTTACACCAGGTTCTGGGTTTAGACAGGAACCCTCCTGGAAGCCCCCTTTTCTTCTAGGTAAAAAGATGGAGCTGAGAACCAGTCCACATTTCTTATTCCTCAGGTGCATGGGGTGGACCTAGATAGATCTCTTCCTAGCCCCTGAGGGCCCCTGACTCCCATCCTACTAAGTCCCCAGCTTTGTACTGGCACCCCAGGCTCTGCCTCCCTCGTGGGCTCATGAAACACTGGGTACCCACCATATGAGCACTCGAGACCTCCACAAGTCCTCTGCCTCTGATTTAAACCATCTTGATCAGAAGAAAGATGGAGCTTGTTGCGTGTTCACAACCATCTGTGTATGGTGAAAGACAGGAATATCATTATTTAATCTAGAAAAGACAGAACTGAAGTGGTTATAGAGGAGGACAATTTCCCCAAAAGTTACTTTTTCAGAATGAACCTCAAAAAAAAATCATTTACAGAATATAACACTCCTTCATTCTAGAACGGTCACAATTCATATCAGCTTATGAAAATCCCCCAGAAGTGGTGCTGTAAAAAACCAAGTTTGTCTTTTGTTAATCCTACATTTCCCAAACTTATCTACTTATACTAAAGGGAAATCTGTCTAAGCAATAGTATTTTCTATTGTCTCTCTTTACATCTACCACCATACCACATACACACAAACACACACACACACACACACACACACACACACACACACACACCAGGTACTTAGAGCATACCTCGTAGAACACAGTTTGAGTGGCGTTATGGTTTAGATATGTGGTGTCCCCCAAAAGTTCATGTGTGAGACAGTGAAAGAAGGTTTAGAGGTGAAATGATTGGGTTAGGAGAGTCTTAACCCTATAAGTGTGTTCATCCCTGATAAGATTACCTGGGTTGTACTGCAGGCAGGTAGGGTGTGGCTGGAGGAGGTAGGTCCCAGAGGTGCCCTTGGGTATGTATTTTGTCCTTGTGAGAGGAGCTCTTTCTCTGCTTCCTGAGGTGATGTTCTGGGCGGCTTTTCTCCACCCCACTCTTCCACAGTGATGTTCTGTCTCACCTCGAGCCCCCAGGAATGGAGCGACTTTCTATGGACTGAGACTTCTGAAACCGTGAGCCCCCAAATAAACTTTTTCTCCTTTAAAATTGTTCTTGTTGGGTCTCCTAGTCGGGGCAGTGACAAAGCAGACTAAAACAAGTGAATCATAATCCAGATCTCTGAAAGAACGCCTTCGTGGGGCCTGCAGCAGCTTGCTCCCGAGTTCTGCTGGACTTACCAATGGGGAAAATACAGCCAGAGAGAAGGGGGAACTTCCAGCATTGAGAAGTTGATTAGAGAGAAGAGTGTGTAGGAACTTGAGAGAATCCCCATTCTTAGGGTCCTTCATACGCAGAACCTAGACATAGAGCAAAGGACAAGTTGCCCTCAGGGGACCCTTCTCTGCCTGGAGAACGTCCAGGAAACCTTTCATGAGTTGAACTATTGCTTTCTCCCCTAGGACTCTCACCACTCCCCACTTTTAAGCCTTTGGTACAGGGAGGAAACAGATTCACTAAAAAACCCACATCAGCAGTTTGGAGGAACAGAGTCCTTTATTTAAAATGGGCATTTTCAAACCCCAGAATCCGCAAGCTGAATGGGAGCAGATGACCTGCATCTGGGCCTGCTCACAGGGGCCCAGCTGCTCAGCAGAGCAGAGGCTCCGTGCCGCAGCCTCTCTATCCTGGGACAGCCTTTGTGGGCAGCTGTCCTGGCTCTGCCCCAGGTCTGGGCAACCTGCCAGCTGAGCTCTCAGTTCTGCCGCTTCAAAACAGCACCCAACCCCATCCATCTGTTTGATGGGCACATCAGTGTTCAGAAACTGTTCAGACTTATCAGAGTTCTCAGGTTACATGTCTGAAGGATAATATCATTCAAAAGCGATTTTTACTTGGATTTGCAATGGGCAAGAGTCTGTTAATATAATTTCTATTATTTTCACAATGATTTCTTTTATGGTTTGCATTTGAGGTGTCCCCAGAAAAGCTCATGTGTTAGGCAATGCAGGAATGTTCAGAAATGAAAATGCTTATAAGAGCTGTAACCTTGTCATTCATTGGATTAATTTATTTATTTGATGGATTTATAATTTGAATAGTACTAGGTGGTAACTGTAGGCAGTTGGGGCATGGCTAGAGGCAGTAAGTCACTGGGGGCATGCCCTTGAGAATTTTATCTTGTCCCTGGCTCCTCCAAGGCCTGAACATACTCAATCACTCTTTCTCTGCTTCCTGGATGCCATAAGCTGAGCTTCTCTCTGCTACCCCCTTCCGCCATGGTGTTCTACCTCACCTCAGGCTCAAAGCAAGGGACCTCTGTGAACTGCTGAATCACATAGATAATAGAGAGGTAATTTGTTATCTCAGTTGGTATAGGAGTTTTCATTTTCTAACAAAGGGGAAGAAATAAGCAAAATCAAAAATCTTGTGAAAAAATCTTGTGAAATCCTGAAGTACACCTGATACAAAAAGCACAAGTAGTGGGCTGGGCTGGAGCTCAGCAGTAGAGCGCTCGCCTCCTTTGTGTGAGGCCCTGGGTTCGATCCTCAGCACCACATAAATGAAATAAAGGTATTGTGTCCACCTACAACTAAAAAAATATTTTTTAAAAAAAGGACGAGTGGTTATGTTTTCATGAAGCACGTGGACACTATGATCATAGAAGTTTGTGGTGTGAAAGATACAGAGGAGCTTAATGTTTTCAAAGGATGGAGGAAAAGGAAATGAGAAAGAGAGAGCTTACACAATGGAAGAAGGAAAACAAAACAGAGGAATACCCTAGGCCTTCGTCTCTACCTCAGAACAATATTCTCCATCCTTGTGTTATAGCAACTACTTACAGAAGAAGATGCTTCTTTTAAAAAAAAAATCATAAATAACAATTTTATTTATTTAATTTTTTTTAGTTGTAGATGGACACAATATCTTTATTTATTTACTTTTATGTGGTGCTGAGGATCGAACCCAATACCTCTCAGGTGTGAGGCAAGCACTCTATCACTGAGCTACATCCCCAGCCCTACAATTTTATTTTTTATTAACAAAATATCTCAACATTGCTTGTAAAATATAATATAATATACACAGCATGCTGGAAAAATTGAAAAACATATTTCAGCTGGGATTAATCAATCCCAGCTAGTCAGAGCTGGGGCTGAGGTGGGAGGATAGCAACTTTGAGGCCAGCCTGGGCAATTTGGTAAGACTCTGTCTCAAAATTAAATATATATATATATATATATATATATATATATATATATATATATATGTGTGTGTGTGTGTGTGTGTGTGTGTGTGTGTGTGTGTGTGTGTGTATAATTTATTTATATTCCAGGAGTCTTAAAAAATAGCTGTGATTTGTTGAACATTTTCTTTGAAACAGGACTGAACTAAGAAGTGTATATTCCTTTATTCCTATAGCCTTGCAACTACTCATTTAGGTTAACCTTCCCCATTTCGCAGCCAGGAACACTGAGACTTGGAGATATTATGCTTGGAGATATTATGTGTCCAGGATTAAAGAACCACTCAGAGCCAGTCTGACTCCAAAGCCTGTTCTCCTAACCATAAAATTATCAGTGTTGACAAAATGTTGACATTTTGGTCAGGACAACTATTCCTTGTGCTATATGATCCCATGCTTTAAAAGACAGCATCTTTTGTCTCCAGGCATTAAATACCAGTATCAGCTTTCCATCACTATGAAAATGAAAATTCCTTCACATAGTTCCATCCTCCCACCCATGGAGGTGGTACTCTCCATGTCCAAAACCTATCAAAACAACCATTAAAAGAAAATAACATTGAGCCAGGCACAGTGGCTCATGCCTGTAATCCCAGCAGCTCAAGAGGCTGAAGCAGGAGGAAGGCAAGTTCAAAGCCAGCCGCAGCATATTAGCAAGACCCTAAGCAACTCAACAAGTCCCTGTCTCTAAATAAAATGTAAATAAAAAAGGCCTAGGGTCGGCCCCATGGCACATGCCTATAATCCCAACTGCTCAGGTGGCTGAGACAGGATGGTTGAGTTCAAAGACAACCTCAGCTAAGCACTCAGGGAGACCCTGTTTCTAAATAAAATACAAATTAGGGCTTGAAATGTGGCTCAGTGGTAGAGTGCCCCTGAGTTCAATCCCTGGTACCCTCCCCCACCAAAAAGGGCTGGGATGTGGCTCGGTGGTTCAACCCCAGGTACAAAATACAACAACAATAATATTGAATTCCAGAAACTTACGGTTAAAAAGAATTTTGAAAGTTCCATTAGTCTAGTTTTTAACAGTTAATTTTTACAGAAAAAAAAATAGTAAAAAGAGAACCAGAGAATGTCAGGTTTCTATTTATTTAACATCTACTATATACTAGAAAAGTTTTTAGACATTTTCATCCCTATGTATAAAGGAATGTGGTCAGAGGATAGGTGAGAGTTTGAGAGAGAAAAAAGAAACAGAATATAATTTTCATTTTCCTACATTATACTTCAGAAAATAATAGCTATAATACTTAATCTGCTGAGCAGAAATTTTATTTAGACTTCTTTCCACCATATTATAGCTATTCTGTGGATATTCAACAATGTTGTCCTATTGGTGATTAGAAATGGGATTTGGGGACAAGGTAAAAAGAGATCCAACTATGAAAAAGAAAGATAAGAATGAAAAGAGAAAAGCAGCCCCATTTAGCATATTAAAGGAGTGCCTTGTCTAATACATTTTGTGATAAATATTTGTATACAAATAATGCAAAGAAAGTAATGGAATAAAGGTAGGAAAGAGATAAGAGCTATCAAACCAACAAAGAGGAAAAAGAGGAAGGCACATCCGGAATCACTGGAGAGGTGGAGGAGCCCTGGATGACAACACTGAGCCACCCAAGGGTGAAAGTAAGGATGAGAGAAACCTTTTGGAGATGAATTAGGCTTCCTGGAACTGAAAGTTAAGAACTGAAGACATCTCTAGGGTGCAATTTTCAAAATTCAGCTTCCAACATTCCTTAGGAAAGTAGTCATTTACTTAAAAAAAAAAAAAGCAAAACTTCCAAGTAGTTTAAACATGAAAACAAAGTGTTAACAAATTAGCACAGAAAAAGTATCTTTTAATGGTACACAGAATTCGAAAACAAGCTTCTGGGGAATTTTTTAAAGAGTGGCAAAAACAGATAGGCTTTGGCCCAGCTACAGCAGTAAGCATCCTGTCCCAGACAATTTTTGAGAAAGTTCTCCTTTTAGACACCTCTCCTGATAGGGACAGCCAGGGGTTCAAGCTCACAACTCTCCATGGACTGTGCCTTTTTTTCAACAGGAAAAGACTTTGCATTGCCTTGGGGAGAGCCAGGCAGCTCTCCGAGAGGAAGGGCTCCCTATGAGCCCAAGGACTACAGATGTTTTGCTCTTCAGTCTCTTGAGCCAAAGCAAAGGATGTGGCTGGGGTAGGAGGCGGGGACTGTGCGATGCTATGTAGTTGTGCTCTCTCATTTCCGCTTCCCCTTTTGAGCGGGCAGCAGCAGTTGAATGAGAATAGAGAGAAAGCACAGTCTACAACATGAGACTCTTTAGCGGACCTCACCTATGTCCCCACACCTGGGGAGGGCTCAGCCCAGCTGTGAGAACTGCTTTGCCTCCAAATCAACTCTCTACTAGCAGAGGGGGTAAGTACAGCATTAACCTCAATTTTAAGGTGCACTAATCTAGGATGATAGCAGGAGATTGAAACAGGTCAGAGAAAAATCAAGCTGCCAAGAAAAGGGAAAATCAGGGAGAAAATCTCCCACCTCCCTGGCTTTAAACCTGCAAACTTTATCATCATGCTCTAGGATCAAGGAGATCCTGTCACTTTTATCCCCCTCTTCCCTGTTACCAGAGAGGTTAATCATCTAGGGTCACAACACATGGGTTTCTTTGATGGCCTGAGTTAGTATTTGAGAATTTTTCATCTTTCTCACCTGAGTTCCTCTCTGCATCTTGCTGAATTTACTTTTGTGGTTATTTCAGTCTAATTCCAAATTTGAAAAGTTCCCCAGGAGACATCTCCCAGTCTCACTGAAGGTCCTGTTCTGGTGTCCATAACTCCAGCTATTGGGCACACCCGGCCTGACTGAACTCGACCTTCCACGGGCAAGACCTCTTCAGAAGCTGCAGAAGAAAGGTGCTGCGGGGTAAACTTCAGCAAGATACACCAGCAGGACTTACACAGGTGGACGACGCCAGGCCAAATGAACTGGGCGCTCAAGATAGTTAATGTCCTGTTTGGATTTGTTGACAGACTCCACATCTCAGAAATGGATATGTTGGTCTCTCAATGACCTCCATAATGCTGGGGTGGGGGGTGGGGGTGACCTTCAATACCACCTGTCTCAGTGGAAGCCAGGCTGAGGGCGTCACCACCTACATGACATTTGGGTAGGGTGGAGAAGTGGAAAGATCCTCTACACTGGGGTTTTCCCACACCCTACAGTGCCACCCAGCTCACCAGTGGGTGAAAAAGAAGAGGTGGGTCTCAGGGCAGAGCATGGTCAAGATAAAAGAGTCTCATAGAAGCAGTTTGATAGGATGATGAGGGTTTAGAAGAGATGTCCTGAAAAGCACTCGAGATTGTCTACCACAAATATCCCAGGTAGAGGGGCAACAATTCCTAAACAATTCAGTCCAGGGCCTAGGATTGGCCGCCACAGGTTGGTGGCTTATGAAGTGTGTCCAAGCTTCAGGGTCACCAGTTGTTCAGCCTGGGTGGTTAGAGCCACAGATCTGGTTTCTCCCATAACATGAAGCATTCGTGGGAAGGAGAAAACCGGGCTTATTGTCTGTCTCTACTGAGAACCTTAAGAGAGATCACAAACTGAAGATATAACCAAAGGGAAAGAATGGGGTCTAACACGTGATTTCTTATTCACAGGCACCCCAGGCAGTATAGAGACTATTTATAACCATAATAATAACACATTCTCATGACTCCTTTGATCCTCTGGCAGTTAAGATAGAATCCTGAGATTAGGCATAATCTGTGGCCACAGAGACCCAACAGTCATTTTCAGTTCAAGGTTAATGATTCAGATTCTAATAAACTACGCAGAAGAGGTTTGGTCTCTGCCTATGTCACAACCACAAGCTTCACTCTAGGCTACAGTAAAGGGGAAAAGATCAAATACGCATTTCCACTTGAAAACTGACAGCTGTTCTGTTTTCCACCTGAGACAAGGCCAAAGCAGCTAACCCAGTTCCACAGCGCTCTGCCCCACCCTGCATGGGCCTAATGCAGAATGGCTGGAACACAGATTTGGGTTGAGAATAAAGTTCAAGCAAACAAGCCAAGGGCTGAAAAGAAGAGCATGTATCCTATGAAGGCAGGGAAAGAAATGGGGAAGAATAAAACTGAATACATGAGAGAAAGAGCTTCATCACCAAGAAGATGGGGCCAGATTAATGATATAAATTCACAGAGCTAATTCAACCATCAAGAAATCTGCTTATTCTTCTTCCTATCTTCTCTCCACCAAACCCTCTGAAAACCAGGCCAGATGAACCACTGGGTCTTCTTCTGGGAGTCTTTTTTAGCCCATCCAGATGGAAAAAAAAAAAAAAAAAAAGAATGGTGTCTCTCTCAATGAAAGTACAGGATTACTTTTCACAAATACAGAGCTTTAATATTTCCTGTAGTAGTTTGTAACCCTTCCATAAAACTCACCCACATTCTGAAAGTGGAAATAAGGAAGAACAGGAAGGAGAGAAAAAGAGGTCTTTGATGGTCTTTCTTCGGTATTTATTCAGCTAAAATAATTTGTGGGAAGGAGGGAAATTAGTTGCATTGCTTAGTTGGCATTGTTCTGGTTGCTCTTTACCAAATAACATCCTTCTTTTTCCCTGAATTAGACTAAAGCGCTCCTTTAGACCCCAGAAGTCTCGGAACACTCAAGTGCTCTACTCAGGTAAGTTTTGTTCTGATGATCTTTCAAATTAAAGTGACACGGAAGAGGGTTAGAAGCCAAGAAGATGTTTCTCATCTAGGAAAGGGTGTGAGAGCCTGTTGCAGATTGGGGGCATGGAGACTGGGGACAGCCAACCTGGCTGGAGGCGGAGATCATCCTGACCACAGATGGAACTGTCAGCCGTTCTGGAATTCCCCACAGCCCTTTACAGTAGGGAAGTGCGTCTCTGCTGTGGATGCGGAAGGTCTCTGGCCATTATGGAAACTTCACTTCCTTTTTCTCTCTTCCTACGTGTGTTCTCGCTCTCAGGGCCAATTCGTGGGCTCTGCTTGGGGCATTGGTAGAATGCAGGCAGAGGAGGAGGGAGGCCTACACCATCCAGGTCCCTGGGCAGAGGCCCAAAGCACTGGAGGCCCAGCTAGGCCTGGGCCTTTAGGACCAAGAATGGCACAAGGAAGGTTGTCAAGGGAAAGTGCACACATCTGGGCCACAGAAACTATGAGTTTGAATCCTACTTATAACCATTTACCTTTGTGACTCCAGATAAGTCTTCTGTCTGTCTCTGTCTCTGTCTCTCTCCAGTTTCCTGTACCAGAAAACAAGCAAGCAAAGTTAGATGATCCCTCCCATCCCTTTGGCATTAGATAAGAACAAGGGGTTTTCCCCTGTTCATTGTTCCTCTCTGCCTGCCAGCAACACCCCTCTTTAACCTTCTGGATTAGATACACTTAACTGCTCATCTCTCCCGCTTCCTTCTTTCCTTATCGCTAAAAATGTCCCAACTTTAGTGACTGTCTTAGATGAAGACAGATTAAAAATAATCATAGCTATCATTATTATACATTGCCTGATTTTACCCTCCATTAACCAAAAAGAAAAAAAAAGAAAGAAATTGGCACATTATCGGTTTAATGTATGAAAATCTTAGGTATAGAGGGAACTAATAATTTTATCAAGGAAAATTTGTGTAAGTAGACAGAACTTTTTTTTTTTTTTTTTTTTTTGGCTGCTTACAGGGTTTGTTTTACTTCTATGCAAACACGTCTCCCCATTGCACATTCCCATCAGGGTTTCCCTGCTGGCTTCCTAATCTTCTTCCAGTTTCTGGTAGCTCCAGGGACCGTGGCTTGTGGCAGCCTACAGCGATCTCAGTCACCATCATTTCAAGCCATCTTCCCTCTGTGCCGAGTCTCTTCTTTCTTTATAAGGACAAACTCTACTCCAGCATAACCTCACCCAATGGCTATGACCCTATTTCAGATGCCAGGATTTAAGACTTAAAAATATCATTGCGGGAGCGGGGGAGACAGTTCAATCCATAACCATTGTTACATGGTTAAATCAGCACATTTTAGAATAGATATTTTATTTGTGGGGTAAAAGGTGATCACTATCTTTTTACTGTAGCCCTGGACAGAGCTGCCTCAGAGCTGACCTGTACTCACTTCAACAGAAGCTGATTTAGATGCCTGCTTGCAGAAGTTTCAGGTCTGTTTAGGAGAAAGGGCTGCAGCACAGGGTCTCTGGTGGAGCCCAGGCATTCTGTCTGGATCTGTGATAGTCAGGCGTCGTGAAGGGCATCAGAAGTTTCCAGAAATGGCTGCTTTTCCTATTCTCCCACTCATCATTCAAGCATCATGTTACTTTCACCAGGCTTTTGAAATCCTTCAGTTGCCTTTGGGCCTGTGGTGGGGGAGTATATGATGGCAGGGAACACATGAAGAAGGAAAACTGCTCACCTCATGGCAGTTTAAAACCAAATGTTTTCAAACATCTGACTTCCACTCTAGCCAAAGATGGAGTAGCCTGGACAGGATTAACCACCACGTCTTAAAAGAAAAGCAGAATTAGCTCTAGAATAAATGCAGTTCTAGTCCTTCCCAGAAAACCGTAAGATCCAAAGCCCAAAGAATCGAACCATTTCTAGAGAACTTAATTGTGTATCAGAATAAACCTCATGAATGTTATGGTTTGGATAAGATTTAAGTGTGCACCCCTAAAGTTTATATGTTGGTCCCCCAATAGACAGAACTTTAATCCCTACTTTACTTCGATTCCAAGATCCAAGTTCTTTCTACAGTTTTTCTTCTTATGAGTTTCTAAATAAAACTCTGAACTTTAAAGAAAAAGTAGCATTGACTATTCTTACTGCGCCCCCACAAAAGCCCCATTTTGAAGCACCCATCAGCAGAGCTGATATTTGGCAGATGCAAATAGGTAGGTCCATGCATATTGAAATATTAAATGTGTCCATAGCAAATTATGATAAATACCCATTGCTCCAAGACTTCTGAGTGCTCATCAACTCAGTTATCCCCTTTCTTCTCAAAACATTTCCCAGCCTAGTTCCCAAAATTCAGTGCCACATCAGCCAGTCACTTACTTGGCCCACCTACAGGACTGTGACAGTTATCAACTCTGATTGTTCAGTGCCACCACATGACCATTGTTAAATGATCTGACTGCCACAACAACCAGAAAGCAGCTGGGTACATACCTGCAATCCCAGCAACATGGGAGGCTGAGACAGGAGGATCACAAGTTCAAAAACTTAATGAGGCCCTAAGCGACTCAGCAAAACCCTTTCTCAAATAAAAAATAAAAAGGACTAGGGATATTGCTCAGGAAAAAAAAACTGAAAGCAATAGAGAATTCTAGAATTTCTCCTTGCAAGTGGAACCTAACTAGGTCCTTGCAAAAATAAAAAAAAAACTGCTTTATAAGCCTCAGAAAGGATAAAAACTGCTTCATAATCTCTAGTAGGAGTCAAGAGGGAAAATTATACAAATAACACAAACAAAGCAAGTAATACTTACTTCACTAAAGATTACCACAAAGTCAAGTACAAATTACATTGGGTTTATGTTGCCTCTTCCATACGAGACTATAAGATGGAGAGTTTACACAGCCATGTAAAATACAGAATTTACTAAAACAGTTTCTCCTTTCCTTTATCCCTGATTACATCCACCACTGACACTTGGATGGTGACATTAGGCTATTTTCTTATTCTATAATTAGTGGAAAGACTGTGTACAGCACGGAATCAGGTCAACTTGAGTCTAAACGTCAGCTCTATAAGCTCCTCCTAAATATGTGACCTTGGACAAGATAGGTCTCCTTCTGAGCTGCAGGTAATGATGATTAGCCCTAAAGTGTTTGTCAAGATCAAGTGAAGTAGTTTACAGGACAGATAAATATTAGACATTTCAGCTATTGTTGAGTCCCCATTGCCTTGACTGTTGCATGTCAGTGAATAGAAACTGAAAGTCAGATGGTGTCCTCAGTTCAGCAATAGTGACATACTGCTAAAGGTCTGCTTCTGCTGCTGCTGCGGTTTCTGCTTCTGATGATGATCCTTTGTTGGAAGTTCACAGCTCTTACACAGTTCCCAAATCTCAAACCACTAGAGGCGATTTCTCTTGTCTTGCCTCCATTCTGAGTGCTACAATTTCCACTTTCACTATAGCATGCCCAGAACAGGGACAATTCTCTCTTCCCCTAGTTGGTTGTAGTCAGATTGCAGAACTCTATAAACAGATTGTGGAAAAGTTTTCAGGGAACAAATCTCTAGAGAAATCGAGGGAAGTGTAGAGGACAAATGCAGAACATGATAGCAGAGGGAAAGGATAAGGCTTAGAGTAATTCATGCAAGAGGTAATGAACCCCAGGGTGAGGCTTCTTGGGTTAGTGGGAAAGTGGGAGAAAAGATACCTGCGGGCTTCAGATTTCTACCTTCATGGAGGAGGTTAAATACAAAAATATAATATAATCCAGAACCAAGAAGGTGATAGATTTCACCTTCAAAGGAATTTTTTACTATTCTTAGAATAATCAAAATAAATGGAAACTCGTTTTTGAAGATAGAATAATTTGTTAGCTTAAACTTTATAAATTTCATTAGACTTGAGGGATCTTTATGTTGTACCAACCAAGGACTGGGAAGACCATGCCCAAGCCTCTCTCTTCTTCACTATGAGGGAGGCAGCAGGTATACATAGGATCTGAGACCAGGAGGAAAATCAGGAGCACCTGTCCTATGATACACACCAGCTGAGGGTCATTTTCTAACACCAACCTGATTCTTGCTTCTCTGCCCCTATAGCAATGACTGAGCCACGCCCACTGAAAAGCACTCCTATGTCAAGAGGTAGGGATTGGGGAAAGATGAGAAAGAGTGGGACATAATGACAAGAAAGGTAGCCCCATGCTGTCATGTCGAGTATGACACAGTATGGCATGCATTCCAGTTGCTAGAGGTTGATCAGAGAAAGATGCTTTAAGTTGGCCTTTAAGAGGGAAATAGAAGGTGAATGGCACTGTGTAAGCTGAAACAATGAAGCAGAAAATCCAAGAAGTGCTGGGCGTTGGTGAGCAACCCCTGACTGAAACTCATTCCTGTGGAGTCCAGCTGGGCCTCCCTTGTCGGGCCCATCACTTCCCTGGGTCAGTGAAATCTGCAAGTCTGGGATCCCCACAACTCAGTGTTCATTTAAAAGGAGATTTGTAAAGTGGGAAGTAACTCCAGAGACCACTGGATCATTTTCTATGTTTTAATGGGAAAAGTATATAAATGCATTTTTATAGATACTATTCCCTTAAATACTTCAAACTCAACTGGGATGTGTGAAAATAAATTCATCAATGCTGGCAGCCAGTGCTCTTTTCACTTTACATTGTGTTATAGGAATGTGCTTTTGGTTAGCTTATTTAGAGGAAGTGTGTCTGTGCCCTTCTCCATATTGCAAGGGGCCCCAAGGACTTCAAAACTCCTATTTTGACATCTAAGTGTATCTGTCTTTCAATTCTCTACAACAATAGTGATGTGCTTTTCTGATGACCATTGGTCACTTCCTCCAGATTTCCACAAAGAATGTCCAGTTTCGTATCTCCCAGCAGTATAGCTTCCTCCTGTTACCATAAACAAGACAGTTCTGCTTTCCCCTGCCTCCTAACACTGCTGCTCTTATAGTATTTGTAGTTGTCTACAACCCAAGGGTGCCAAAGATTGGGGGAAATTAATTTAGTTCCCCACACCAAGTCCAGTGCATCACAGTTGTGAAGACCCTGCATCTTTTCTCTCATACCCAAGACCACTGTTTCCCTTTCAAGTGAACAAATTATTACCTTCTCACCAGAATTGCCTGGAATTTGGTGGTCCTTCTCAGTGGGCCATAGAGCATGCAACCTCTCTTGGTCTGTTTGTTGCCATTTATTCCTAAGTCTTTGTCTGGAACTCCCCTTGAGCATTAAGGATTCTGTTTCCATAATCATTTTATCTTAGGTCTTTACATAAATAAAAATACTATATATAGGCCATAAAGACAGATAGCAAATAGGAATAGGCATGCAAATAGGAATAGGCATGCAAATACAACTTCTGTCCTCAATTATAGGAACTCCTAGGGCAAAAACAAGTTATAAAAGAGCCTTTCCTTTTCTCTTCAATTTTCAGCCCCCAATTTTTTTTAATATTCTTGGTAAGCACATAGTGAAATCTTATTATCACAGTTTTGAAGCTGCATGTGTCTGGGATGTCTCTAGAAAGCATTGAGTTCCCATGGAGAATGCTCAACTACTAAACACTCATTTAGTATTTATTAAACAACTACTATCTATAAGATTCTGTGTAGGCATTAGAACACAGCAGTGAGCAATCTAAACAAATATCTCTGTCCTCTTGGAGCTCATATTCTAATCTGAAGGGTAAACAATCAATCAATAAATATATAAAGTATATTAGTGGTGATAACTAAGAAGAAAAGGCTAAGAAGGAAAGGGCCTTGGTGACAGGGTAGGTTGGGGAAAGCCCAGCTTGGCTTCCTGGGGGAAGTCAGTTAAGAGCTGGGATTTGCAGAGAGAGTGTGGCCAAGACTGAGGGAGAGGAAGAAGGAAGGGGACAAGAAAATTGGGGACTTAAAGGAATTGGAGAAGAAATTCACCTGTATGACTGTGAGGCAGTTTCAGACATCTTAGAGGAATATAAAATAGATTCATATCGCAGAGGATGCTGAAACCTTCTATCTATCATCCCAATTAGCGAGATGCCAGCACCACACTAGGCATTATGGGGATTTTGCTCTAACATGAGACATCCAGAAGTTTATAGTAGTAGAAACAGCAAATCTTTTTTTTTGTTCATGTTTTATTAAGTAATTAATGAGAGTGATAAAAACAATTGTAAGAAAGTGTTATGAATGTTGATAACAAAATATAAAATCTGTTCTCATAACATAATTGGTGGAAATATACTTTTAGCTATCAAAGAAATATTTTGTTATAGCTTGAATTCTGAAAAAAAGAGAAAAGTAAAAGCAAAAAAAAAAATTGCTGTTTTTTTTCACCACCGTATTGCTCACCATTTACCTGGCATGTCTTCCTATGGATTATTTCACTCAGCTAACAGTGGCACAGCTGTTAATATCACATTTGGGCTTGATGTGTATGGAAGGTATAAATGGTAATACCAGAATATTTTTTTTATTGATTGTTCAAAACATTACAGAGCTCATGATATATCATCTTTCATATATTAGACTCAATTGGGTTTTGAACTCCCATTTTTACCCCAAATTCAGATTGCAGAATCACATCTGTTACATACTCACATTATTGCATAATGGCATATTCGTGACTGTTGTATTCTGCTACCTTTCCTATCCCCTACTATCCCCCCTCCCCTCCCCTCCCCTCCCATCTTCCCTCTCTACCTCCTCTGCTGTTGTTCAATTCTCTCCCCTTTTTCCCCCTCCCCCTTGCCCCTCATAATCTCTTATAATTTTGTGTATCATTGAAGGTCTCCTACAATTTCCATATGCTTTCCCTTCTCTCTCCCTTTCTCTCCCCCCATTCGTCTTTGTTTACTGTTAGTCTTTTCCTCATGCTCTTCCTTCCTGTTCTGTTCTTAGTTGCTCTCTTTATATCAAAGAAGACATTTGGCATTTGTTTTTTAGGGCTTGGCTAGCTTCACTTAGCATAATCTGCTCTAATGCCATCCATTTCCCTGCAAATTCTATGATTTTGTCATTTCTTAGTGCGAGACAGCAAATCTTAAAGCCATAATATCCTCACTGATAAACTGAGACCAGAGAAAAGGATTGAATTTTCCAAGGTTTTACCATTAGTGATTGGCAGAGTGTGGAAGTCAGCTACCCTGCCCTCCCTCTCTTCCTCTCCTTCTTTCCCTTTTTTCCTTCCTGTCCTCCAGCCTTCCTTTTAAGTTCTTCTAAGCACCAAAAATGTTCTTCTCATGCACTGAAGTGTCCCTATGATCACGTGACATCCACTTCTTGCAGGGACTAAGGACAATAGGCAAGTCAGTCTTTGATATTTTCTTCTCTGGGCTGGCTGGAGCCAACCTATTAAATATTTTGGAGGTCAGGACTAGGAAAATGCATCGTGATCAAGGTTTTTCAGACTCTCTTGTTAAGTTCTTTCTGTTGGCAGCTTCATCCTTTCTTTATCGCCCAAGGACAGCAAGTCCTGTCTGCTACCCACCATGTGGCTTCCCTCTAACACAAGCTTAATTCAATGATTTAATTTTCCCTAAAAGGAACAAAGGACCAGTTGCCCAGAGTAAACACAAAGCCTCATGGTGCTAACTGCTGTCTCCCCTGGGGGAAAAAATGCCTTGGACTGGACCTGACACAAAAGAATCTGGATCAGACAGCCGTCAGTCTGTATTATTTTTCTCTGGATATATTTTGTCTGCAGCAAGCAGAGGCATCTAAAACAATTTTATTGCCCCAGGAATACATTTTATGTTCAGGATGTTCTCTTCAAAAATAGCTATTTTAGTTCCTAAATCATTGACTGTCTCACTAATGATTTTGTTTTTAAGTCTTGAAAGAACAGAAGTCTCTGGAAACTGTCACTCTTATTTCTTTTTTTCTTTTTCTTTTTCCTGACTCCAACAATTAAAAGTGTAGCTCTGAAGATAAAATAGTTCATGGCAGCTCAAGGAAATGGAGCAAGACAGAGAGCCCTGGTCCCACATCTACTTCCTGGCTGAGGAGGGACACTAGTGGGGCTGGCCTGGAAGAGACAGAGGACAGAGCAGCCTCTCTCAGCCTATCTGGACAATTGAATGATTCTGCCTGTCTTTCTTCTTCTTTGAATCTGTGGCTAGAGCCATCATTATGTATTTTTTAGAAGAATACAGAGGTGTTGATTAGGTAATGTTAAATGAAATAAATGCATTTGAATCAATTATTGCACTGATAAACTGAGTAAGTAACCCACAGTTATGCAGAAACACAAGTTGACAAATCAGAAAGTAATTATCTCAAAGGTGTGATCTGCTAATTGCTTTAAAGCAGAATCTCCTTGTTTCTATCACAGCTTTGATTTTCCTGAGAAAAATCCTATGTGGACCCCTAATGTATCAAAAGGAAGCAAAACAGATCAAGAGAAACCAACAAAAAAAATCCATAATTACTGTAGGTGGGGTGACATCCGGGCTGTTGGGACCTTAGAAAAGCTGTTTGACTTCTGAAAACCGAATTTTTTTTATATATCTGGATGAGGATAGAACTAAGAGAATTTCATGAATTGTAAATGTAAAGATATTTTGGTGTCAATGGAAGATTCTGGGAGACAAAATCCTTGAGGATTAAAGAAGACTGTTCTTTAATATCCATTTCAGTTACCATAAAAATACAAATTCTTGAAGTCAGAAGAGCCTTCTCAATGTCCCTTAAATCCTGTGATGTTTGGAGCTTTTGGACTTACTGATTTCAAAGGCTTGCTCTGGTGTTTAGATGTGACAGAGAATTTCTTTTTTGCATGGGGTAGAAGATGAGCAAGGCATCTCCTCCCTCCCCCTTCATGGGCAGAGATCAAGCTCCTCCCTGTGGAGATGGGAAGGAGTGGTTTCTGGACAGATGAGAAACACCGCTATTTCTACCCTCAGGAAAGCAATACCGTGCTGAGAGGCCCTGAAGTGTGAGCCTGGGCCATGGAGGCCTCTGTCCTGAGCCCCACATCCTGGGAGAAACGGCGGGCCTGGCTCCGTCAGAGCCGAAACTGGCAGACCCAGGTCCTGGAAGAGGAAGCAGCAGCTGCCCTGCAGGATGTCCCAGATCCTGAGCCTTCCAGCCTGGATGATGTTTTCCAGGAAGGTAAGAGGCAGTTAGACATCACACAGACTCCCACACAGTCTGGTGGTAGGGAGAAGGTGACACAGGTCCACAGACAGGAGGCATGGCCCCTTTGTTTAGACTAGGACCTCAGAGAGGCTCCTTTGAACAGATCTAAATGAGTTTAAGGGAAAGGGCATAAAGAAATACAAGATATAAATTATGCAAGAAAGAGGCAGTCATAATATTAGAAAGGGGCACATTCTGCATCATCCTGAGAAGCTTCTGTGGGAAGCAGAGGTTAGGGGTAGTCTGTGAATGAAGGCTTTGGGAGGTTTTGACTTTGTCTATGTAACAGACTATGCTCAAGCTGTGCGTGGAATCTTGACTGCAACTCTGTCACTAACAAGCTATGTGACCTTTGAGTCACTTACCTGAGATGTGCTGGTCCAGTTGAAACAGTAGTTTCTTTCCTACATGCCTCTCAGAGCTTCTTGGAGGTTCAGATGAGACCACACAGAGGAAACAAAACTTCTGACATAAATAAACCTATTCTTGCTTATTCGGTAGGAAATAAAAAGCACATCTTTTGAAAAAGAAGCCATCCCTGTTCCCTGACCTCTTGGGCATTTCCCAGGTCCCAGGGGTGAAGGGATAACAGAACCAGAGAGAGAAGACATAATCACTACCTTCCTATAAGGGTATCCTCTCATATCATAAAGGAAAGTTTTATGGGGAAAAAATGAATCGTGATATGGCTTAAATGAGGATAAACCTGTGGAATGGGTTGAGTTGCAGGGAAGAGGTCTGGTTCCCTTCAGGCCTCACAATGATGTGATGTGTGACTTTTCTAGGGAATCCAATCCATAAGATTGAAGACTGGCTGCAGGACTGCGGGTGAGTGCTAGACAAACCGTGGCCGGGGATGTGGTTGGGGGTCAGCTATGTTAATGGGCATGCTCCTTGGGAACTCGGAGAGGCCAAAGGGTTTGAACCAGACCTGAGGTGATGAGGTTGACAGTGATTGACAGGGTGTTGGAAGGATTTGGCATCAGCTGCTAATCCAGGATGGGAAGCAAATGCAACCCTGGAGTGAGGCTGAAGGCTTGGGAATTCAGGTGGATGTGAACTAAAGAATAGGCAGAAATGGGTATCTATGGGACATGGTGGAGCTGAGTTCCAGACTCCCACTCCACTGCTTCCCCTTTCAGACTGGAGTCCCACACTGTGTGACAAAACAGGAGTTAGAAAGAGGATCAGTGCACCATTGTTCTGTCTCAGCTATAGATCAGGAGGAGGGCTCAGGGTAACCACTGTCGTTCAAAGCAGTGAAGAGCTCAGGCCTTTCAAAGCAAAGTATGCCATCTCTTTGCTCAGAAATATTCGAATAGGCAACCCACACTCCTTCAGCCTCTACCGTCTTAGGTTCAATCTACCCAGACACAAAGCCGAAGCTAGTGACCTACTTAAGCCTGATCACTTTTGTGAGAAAGAATTCTCAGAATGTATTAGCTCCTGCACATCCTTATTCTCCCTCCAGGAAGGCAGGAATGTCTCAAGCTTTATATAGACTTTAATCTAAATTCATCTATTAATGACATCAATAACCCACTCTTTATTCAGTAGGAAACAAATAGCTCCAAATAATCCAAGGTTGACTAAAAATAGCCACATGCTTCTTCTCACAATCCGATTCCACACACAACTATTTGTTTATGAATTGGACCTACAGGAAGAACAGTACCTTGACTCCTCTAATTCACAGTTGAAAAGATACTAAGGGACCTTTCAACACAAGAATGAGAAGAGGGGAGCAGCTATGGGTCTAGTCCCTAGTGATTGAGAACTCTGCCCTAGAAGGCAATGTAAGGAGGATTTATTTTGTGCTTGTTTTTATAGTTTATAAAATGTGTTGTCCTTGTTATCCTAATTTTACTCACAGTTCATTGACTTCAAAGCCAACTAGTCATCCTCAACATAATGGAAGATAAAGGATGATGATAATAGGAATGTTTTGCAGGTTACTGGGTTTTAAAGTGCTGTACAGGTGTGAACAGGAGAAATCCTTGGCTCAGCTAATGTCTTTATCTCATTAACTACTCTTGAGTCTTATCAATTTATGTGTGTATTTGGTAAATGTCCAATTGTCTGACAAGGTGCCACATATTTTCAAATATGCTCCTTAATTTCAAATATACTACATTCTAGTTGAAATGAAAAAATTCACAGAAATACAAAATTGTAAGCTCAAGAAATAATATTTACCCATCTATGTTCTACAAAGATAAACTCTCATCCAAAACTTAAAAAAAGATGATCTGGTGAGTGAAAAGCCTCCAAGAGTCGAACCCAATTCTTGTGCTACTACCTGTGTAGCAAAGAGTAAGCAAATAAGTGAAATTCCATGGTAGATTCTTTCCCTATAAAGTATAACACTTGAATAATGAAGTGTCAAATAATAAAGTGTGAGGTTTAAATGAGATGATATATAGGTACATGCTTTGTACTCTAGAATGGTGTACAAATGGTCTGATTTAAAAGGATCTTTACACTTACTTGTAATTTCACAAAATCTGTCTGTTGGCCTACTGATCTATCTATCTTTCTATCTACCTCTATGTATTAGGAAAAAGTATGACCAGAAATGATATACACCAACTATTGGAAAGTGGTTACCACTAGGAAGGGAAAGAGTAGATACAATGATAATCAATGAGACTTTAGTTAAACCTTTAATATTTATTTTATTTATTTAAGATTCTGTTATTGATTACTTAACATTATATTTCTTCCTGAAGCTAATATATGGCATATGGTTCAAATGTGAAAGCCAGGTGGTAGGCACAGGGGTACCTGTCATAGTTCTTTTCTATGTTTTGAAAAACTTTCAATATTTAAACTCAAAAAGGCCATAAATCTATTGATGACATGCTCACATTTGTCTCTGGAAGGGGATTTGTTAGATTTAGAAAACATTTCCAATTTTCTTATTTTCTAATTCTCTTTAGTACATGTGTAATAGAGTCATGCACCTCTTATTGACACTTTAGTCAGTGACAAACTGCATGTACAACAGTAGTCCCCTAAGATTCTATCACCAAGTGACATCATAGCTGATCTGGGTTGTGTAAGTACACTGTATGATGTTTGCACACTGATGATATCATCTAATGGCTTATTTCTCAGAACATATTCTTGTTCTGAGAAATAGGAAATGCATGATTGCACTTTTTAGTTGTAATGGGGAAATTAAAGAAATTGAAGGATAATAATGATGAGAATGATTGATGATGGTGAGAGAACACTTGGCCTTTGGTAAGCAGATAGGAAGAAGACAGGAAAAGCACACTCTAAGCATGACATTCTGAGGTGCCACGGTCTTCAATTCTTAGGCAGCCAGGGCCACAGATGCACCAGGTACCTACATTCACTGTTTATCTGTCCACTAGGTTGCCCGTGAGGCACTTTGCAAATTTGATTCCAAGACCAAAAGTTTCCATTTTCTTTCCATTTTCAATACCAAATATCCTCTGGTAGCAAGAAGGCTTTCTTTTCTCCAAGTTCTCTAAGAAAATCCACCACCTTCTTGGACAATTTAGTGTCAGTCTCTCAGTGCAACTCCTTTGTGCTACAGGATTAGAACATGCACATCTTTACAAATTATGGCTCTCCTGTTTTCTTTCTCCCCTTACACTGTTAAAGAATTTTCTGGGACACAAAAATCTTGCTCATGAATCATCAGGGGTAAGAGTTCAGAGCCCAGAAATCATCATGAGGGCTTTGACTTAAATCTCTGCAGGCAGACATCTATGTAAACTGCTGGAAGGAGCTCAAAATAGCCACATGCTTCTTCTCACAATCGGATTCCACACACAACTATTTGTTTATGAACTGGACCTACAGGAAGAACAGTACCTTGGCTCCTCTAATTCACAGTTGAAATGATGCTAAGGGACCTTTCAACACAAGAATGAGAAGAGGAGAGCAGCTATGGATCTAGTCCCCAGTCATTGATTTTCTCGTCTATACAATGACTTATGAATGTGTGGGACCTGGGTGTAGACATGAAGTTTCAAATCATCATGCTCAGTAAGAAGGCATCAATAGATCCAGCTCATGTTCATACTCTGTGGTAGATTCTCCCTACCACACACACAGGAAAGCCCACTGCCCCAAGCCTGGTCTTGGGCTGGTCCCCAAAAAGAGAATACAAAATGACTGCAACAAGAGAAGGGCACAACTAGAGAAGAGAACTGTAGGATGAGCACCCAATAAAGACTGTGCCTACTGAATAGCAAATTTTATTGAAGTGTACATATCATCAGTTTTTGTTTATTTATGTTTTGTTTTGCTTTGCTTTTGGGCCTACTGAGGATTGAACTCAGGAGTGCTTTACTACTGAGCTACATCCCCAGTCCTGTTTTTTTTTTTTTTTTTAAGACCAAGTCTTGCAATCCTCCTGCCTCCATCTCCAAAGTCACTGGGATTACTGCTGTGCACCACTGCACCCAGCACATGTTTGATTTCAATACAAATTATATTGAAGTATAATATACTTTATGGAAAATCAGTGAGCATTAAGTATAGAGCTCAGTGAATTTTCACAAAAGGAACGCAACCCAGAAACCTGAAGAAGACCATTATCAGCACTCCAAAAACCCCTTTCTGTCTCCCTCTATTTACTACCCCGCCTACCAGGGTAATCAATATCTTGATTTATAATATTATAGACAAGTTTTAGAATTTTTAAACTTTATGTAATAGAACCATGCAGTATATACTATTTTATCTGTTTATTTTGTTTAGCATTATATTTGTGATGTTTATCCATGCATTTACGTGTAGCAGTAGATCATTCTTTTTTATCCTTCAGTAGTATTAAATTACATAATTATCATTATAAGTTTTTCCATTTTACACTAAGTAGAGATTCTGGGGTTTCCTTTTTGGATTATTAATGACTAGAATGCGTGTGTGTGTGTGTGTGTGTGTGTGTGAGAGAGAGAGAGAGAGAGAGAGAGAGAGAGAAAGTGAGAGAGAGAGAATATGCACTGTCATTTCCATTGGGTACATCTTAGAAGTGGGATAGTAGTCTGTTTTAATTGTAGCTCTGATAATAGTATGCCTTAGGAATTTCATCTCTAATCCTAAAATCCAAAATGCTTCAAAATCTGAAATGTTTTGAGGGCTGACATGAAACCATTAGTGGAAAATTCCACATCTGACCTTATGGGATAGGTCACAGTCAAAATGCAGTACACTAAAAATATCAAATAAAATTCCCTTCAGGCTATGTGTGCAGAGTGTATATAAAACATAAATGAGTTTCATGCTTAGAATTAGGCCCCATCCCCCAAGATATCTCATTATGTATATGCAAATATTCTAAAATTTTAAAAACCCAAATTCTGATCTAAAGCATTTTGGATAAAAGATTCTCAACCTATAGCGTATAGCAATAACACAAGCATAAAATGCAATATGAATCTAATATTCTAGTATTAGATGACTATATTAGTTATCATAGCATCTTAGCACTCATAGTAAATATTAATGTTTATGAATTTTTTAAATATTTTAATATATACACACGTTTGTAGTATTACACTACAACACATTTTTGTGTAATTATGTGAAAGGACAAAAGTATATATTTGTACTTCTAGTTGTATTATTAGAGTTACTTGTTCTTAATTAGCTTAAGCTTCAATACCTTTCAGTATTGAAGGTACAAGCAAAAGTTGTCTAGATATGTAATGATTTATCTTGTAAAATG
The DNA here is from genome assembly GCF_964194105.1 of Spermophilus citellus. Taxonomy (NCBI): domain Eukaryota; kingdom Metazoa; phylum Chordata; class Mammalia; order Rodentia; family Sciuridae; genus Spermophilus; species Spermophilus citellus. The sequence continues at coordinate 74,186,149 of NC_138197.1, read as the reverse complement.
TAAGTGCCACTTGATCTACAGATTTGATTAATTAATCCCATTCCTGTTGTTAAACATCCTGTCAAGTAATACTCCAAAAGCCTGAGAGGTATCTGAATTGCTGGAGATGGATAAAAGGGGAGGTTTGTTTAGGGCCAGCTCCAGTCTTTTTCCCTGCTAACTCATCATTCGAACCTTTTTCCTCTCTAGCCGCCACTTGAGATTACATTCAAAGCATCGTGCACAACTGCCATTTTAAAAACTTTCAGGAAAGCAAACTCTAAAAATCTCACTACATATCAGTGCCTGAAGTGGACTTAGCTCATGATAAAATCTAGAGATCCGAGGCCCTTACACAGTATTTGAGAACACACTAGCAACAAGAGGCCAAGTCTGGAACCAGATGTGCTAGTCCCAGTTTAAAGCTTTTTCACAGATTACTTCAATCACCTGTTTTGAAAGAGAGCAAATTCCTTCCTTGTTTATAAAACTGAGTTGTTTCTTACCACCACTTATGCTGATTTCCGTTTGTTCTTCTGGTAGAGATGGTAAATGTTTGATAAGACCATATCTCAAAATCTTAAAAATAAGCAAGGTGCAGTTCTGCTGTTTCCTGAAAGACATGATACTCAGCAAGATAGTGGTTCCAAGAAAAAGGAGGTGTGGGTAGATAAGGTGATTTCCTAAAATCTTTAAGAAAAAAAAATGTTTGTATTTGTGATTTGGAAAATATGGCACCAAAACCCCTCTTCTATAAATGCATGTAGTTTTTCTTCTTTATTCCCTATTTTATATTTTATCTAAAGACTGAAGAATCATTCCAAACCTGGCCTTAAACAATGTCACCAGGACAATGGCAGTACCATCAAAATATAGTGCATTCCAATCTCAGATCCTTATTGATACCTCTATAAATTTGTCCATCAAGTAACCACCGTCTTAGCTTTCTCCAAAAGAAAAGCAAATTAAGTACTGCTGACTCCCGTTGGAAAATAATATGAATATGTGGGAGATAATTCAGGAAAAGTCCAATAAAAACTGTAGTGATTTCAACGTGTAAGATGATTTTTGGATTTTAGAGACTCTGAAGAGGGGCTTTGTGAAGAAGCAGGACAATCCATCTACAATGGTAAGTAAGGACTCTGTTCTGCTCTTCTACCTGAAGAGCAATACAGCTGTTGGGGGGGGGGGGAGGTGGTATACACACATAACAATGCTTGCATATCTCTAAAGTGTCTGCAAAACACCTTTTAGTTGTTACAAGGGAGTCCAGAAGGCCCAAAAGAAAGTGCCAGCTCAGAGCCCACAAGCTCACCAATACTCAAAAATTATCTTCTGTTAGTGGTGCTCAGCCAAGGACCACTGCTATGGGAAAAGCGCTTTAAAAAACGTGTGCATTTATATATGTGTGTGTCTGTGTGTGAGGGTGTACAGCCTCATGTGTTTTCCGTTTGGCAAGGGACTGTGTGATATAAAACACGGGTTAGTATATGTGAGTGTATGTGTGATTCTGAATCAAAACATGAGTGAGATTCCCCAGGGTAGCTCTGGAAACATGTGGATGCCTAATGTCATATGTGGTTGTGCAAATCTAAGGATTTGTGTAGATGTCCAAATATACAATTGTGTCTTTGTGTGTGTGCACGTGTGTGTGTTCCAGACTAATTTTACGTGACCCTCACCTGATTATTTGACAGAGTGCTACAGCCATGGGGCCAGCTTTGAGGATGACTTGACCCTTGGAGCAGAGGGTAAGTGACACAGCTCTCTGAGGTTGAGACAAGGGAAGAAGCTACACATTGGATGAATTAAGGAAAGTATGGAAGGGGAAAACTTCAGAAAGAAGCAGGCTCTCCCTGGGGTCTTTCTGTAGAGAAAGAATGGTCTCATTATGCTCTCATGCAAAAACACAAAGTGTGAATGCTCAGAAACACTTCCTCGCCAGCCTATCATGACTCCTAAAGGTCCATCCCTGGAGCTTGCCTTTGGCTTCTGGGAAGATAACATAAAAATCAATGGAATATTTGTTGCCCACACATCTTTAAGACTATTTTTCTCTGTAGAAAGCCCAGAGAAGACTGAGTCCTGGGTTTAAGAGAGATTGATCTGCAGGAAGAAGGGACTTGAGTACAGCAGGGATGCCCAACCACCTACCATTTCTCCTGGACCTATAGAGACTCTTGTGGTGGGTCAGGAACAGGAGCCTTGAGAGCAGAATGACTGTCTACCTCAGGATGGGGGTTGGGGAGTTCTTACCTAGACATCAGTCATGGGTTAAAAGTTCAGAGGTCAGGTGTCTTCTGCCTTATCTGTCCCCCTTCTAAACTATGCTAAATAATCTTAAGACCCACTAAGAGCAGAGTTCTTGTGGTCCAGCTAGCCTGTAGCAGTGGTGTAGGGGAATAGAAGGGCAGTTTTAAGTTCAGAGGAGCAACTACAGTGATCTTCATTTTCCCTTTTAACATGTTCTTTGTCTTTCTGTTCCTGTCCAGCCACACTGCTGGCCGCCAATGGAAAGCTCTTCCCCAGGTAAGCGTTAGGGTCAGCCAGGGTGAATGATGTCTCCTTTAGGAGACGGAAAACTAGAGTAAGACCAGAATCAAAGAAATTAAAAACCGATTCATAATAGAGACTGAAATTTTCTAAGCAGCAATGAGGACATAGACTGAGTTTCTTCCACAAATAGTTCAAAGGCATCCAGCAGAGGGTGGATATACCCAGTGGGGGATGCTTGGTGCCAGGGTGCAGGCTGGCAATGAGGTTTATATGACATCAGCTTTGATCTCTGCAGGAGTTTTCTCCACACACCCAGGCCTGGACAGCTACTTGATCTTGGCTGTAGTTTGGCATCCAGCAGCATGACTGGGGGGACCAACAAGACTAGTTCAAGGTAAGTACTAAGTTCAGTAGGACTGGGAGGGTGAGGAAGATAAGAGGCAGAGGAGAATGGACCTAAGAGCTATTTCCCTTTTTTCTGGGATGTCTCACTGGAGCTTTTATGCACTCTTGAAAAATATGACCATTTTTTGCTTTTAGAACAGTGGGGGATGCAGGGAACTAGATCCTATATATAAAATACGGGTATCTTCTCCCACCGAACATTCTACTCCAGGAGGTATAGTAATGTTACTGTCACAGTGACGAGACTCACAGTAAGTACTCAATAAACAGTGTATTGATCCATCAACTAATTTGTTGATTGAATGAAGCAATAAAATATCAGTTAATGCTGGTCATTCAATCACTATAGAATTTAAAAAGCCGAAGCAGACAGACTGACTCTGAGGGGCTCAACTAGAGGGTGGACAAAACATATGTACAAACCTTAAACAAGAGAAAAGTGATGAAATATTGAAAATTGGAGTCAAATTTTTAATTCGAGACCTGGTTCTGAGACTAAACTTTGTCACATGACTGTGTTTAGAGATTCATCCTCCCTGAGCTGTATAGCTTGAGCTATACCTAGTTCAACTCAATGAGAATGTCAGGAAAGAGGATTCAGGTATCTGAATTGTTTTTTTTTAAAGGCCCATATGCAGCCATGTCTGTGAATCACTCTCCAGTCATATGTCTGCAATTCACAGATAGGGACACTCAGGACCATGGAGATAAAATGAGCACTTAGCTAGCGAGCACAAGAGTAGATTCAGGATTCTAACTCTTCAGCTATGAATTAAGCAAGACCGTCCCTATTTGGATCAAAAAACCCAGCATCATTTCTGAAAAGAGTGATGATGTTTATCTAAAAACCTCAAATAATCCATAACTACACTGTCCCCATTGTCTGAAATGCATTTATTGACCACTGGTGTTACCAGTAGGACTCAGATTTGAATGTAGGTAGAGACTGGTGCCAGAGAGAAAGAAAGAGAGAGTGAGCACTTGATCTTCTGTGACCCAGGGCTTCTCTCCTGAAAATAGTGCTAGTAAGAGGTATATTTTCCATAATCAGGATTTGAATGCACCTACTGATTTGTTTTTGCCTTCAGAGTGAGAATAAAAGCAGGCCTATGTTTCTTAAGCACTCATCATTTAACTCTTCCACATACAACTACTAGGGCAAGTTGAGTGGCACGTTGCAAAGCAAAAGCCAGATATATCACAATATTATCTAATTAATAATGCATAAGTAGTTCATAATGCAACCACATAATTTCTTTGCATCTACACTGCTTTTCATTTTTCAAAATGTTTTCTTATTTATTTAAATTTTTTCAACTGTAATAAGTTGCTCACAGTACTGTGCTGAGATTTTATTCAGTTTTAGAACCAGATTGCAATTCCCATGTTTCAGACAGAGAATTTAGGTTCTAAGAAGTGAAAGCTTTTCTCAAAGTCACAGAGGAAGGTGGAGAAATCGCCAGAAAGAAATGTCTCCTGATACTTTTATTAGAAATCCTAGATTTTCCTAGGTCTCAAAGTTGTTTCCTGTTTATCCAAACTCCCTCATTTCAGCATCTCAGAGATTCTGGACCAGGTGCAAGAAGATGCAGAAGATGTCCTCTTTAGTCTGGGCTTTGGCCAAGAAGACCACAAAGACACTTCTCGGATCCCTGCAAGATTTTTCACCAACCCCTCTCAGGCCAAGGGCATCGATTTCCAGCTCTTCCTGAAGGCTCAGGTGCGGAGGATTGAAATGGAGGATCCCTGCCTCATGTTAGCCAGTGAGTGTTACCATGGATGCGTGTTCCACTTCTCTGCCAGCCTCGGTTGTTCACAAAGGGGCCTAATGGCCCCAAATCCTATACTCTTTTGGTTAGATTCACTTGACCCTTTGTCTCTTCCATTTCCTCTTATGTTGCTTAGGGAAGATGGATAACTTTGATGTTTGCTTCTTTCTCTTGAAGAAATAGTCTTCAAGAGATCTCAGACCACTATTGCTTCCTTTAGACCTTGTCTCGTTCAGCTGAATTAAATCAGTACAATGTCTGTAAATCTTAACCCATTTTCTATTTCCTATTTGGGATATCCTCTGAGTATGGAGACTCAAGAAAGTCCAGAAAAAGTACCCTGAGTATACAAAACCTAAAGGGGGAAAACACTAATGGGTAAATTGGTAGCTTTCTTTGAAGTTTGAGCTTTAGAAAGCCTTTTGAAGGGAGATATTTCAGAGTGAATTTGCTGATTGTGCTCCTGAATCACCATCTTTAACCCTTTACCCAGGCAGGTTCAGGCAGGTGCAAACGCTGGCCGTCACTGCTGATGCCTTCTTCTGTCTCTACTCCTACGTGTCTAAGACACCTGTCCAAAAATTCACACCATCCCATATGTTCTGGAATTGCAACCCAACGGATGTGCCATCCATCAGGATTCTGGCCCCAGAGTCTGAGCCCCACTCACCCAGAGAACGCCTCCGGAAAGCTATCTCCAAAATGTGCCTGTACACAGGTTCCCGGGATCGGTTGTCTCCACCCCGCAACACCCCCAAAAGAAACAGTTTGGACCAAGTGGTGTGGGAAGTAATGGACAGAGTGAGAGAAGAGAAGCTGGTTCTCCAGAAAGGCCCTGGGTTTGAGGAAGGTCCACAGGAAGAGACTGCCAGCCCTACAAGGGATTCACAGCTCCCTGCTTCCTCTCCATGTGTCTTCTACCCTAATGAGGAAACACAGCAACGGATGTCCACAGTTCTGGCACCATCACAAGATCTGGATTCTAACCCCGAGACACCCTGTTGCAATCATTATCAAACCAGAGCGAATCCACAATGGAGCACAAACTCTGCACAGGTAAGGAGAGAGCTGTGGGGTCTACAGGCTACCAATAAGGAAGCTCCTTCAGCCACGAATGAGATATTCTGGAAAAGAAAGAGCAAAGCAAGAAAGAGCCTATTTCAAAAGAGTTCCTTGGAAAAGAAGGTTAAGTCATTGGACTTGTCAATCATCCAGCAAAAATGGAGGCAGAACCAAAACAGACCAGAACTGCACCGATCTCTAACCCAGCAGCCTCAACACACTTTGGGCTCAAAGAAGGTAAGTGGGTTGGAGGTGAAAGAGAGAATGGCAGAGAAAATCTGTGGATTCTTACCCAGAAGGTGAGGGAGTCCTTCTGGGTAAGAAGGATAGCAGATCCAGGGTTTCTATCCTCCCTAGATGTGTCACTTCTTGAATTAAATTCAGAAACTTTTGAGAATGGATTAATATACAGGGAGAAAGAGAAACAGGCCTTGTTTCTTAAGAGCATTCAGATTTCAAAGCTGCTTTTGTTATTCTTATCTGATCTGATCCCTGTTGAAGGTTCTCATGAAACACACCTGCCCTTATCGTTTGCTGGGATCCTCATGAAAGTGCAAAAGGAAGTTAGGCATGTGCAAAGCTAGAAACTATTAACTAAAATATGTTCTCTCCTACCATAAGAAATGTGTAACCATTAAGACCTAAAAGTCCAGTTTCTAAATCTAGAAGTTTTATACTAAGGACTTCTGTGCTAGGAGAGGATAGTATGGGCAGAATGTCCCCTAGCCTCTGATCTGTCCCCTTCCCTGCCTATATCTGGATATGTCCTACTGTATAAGAAGCTTTGCACACCCATGTGCATGTATATCCAAATGCCACAATCCCTTAACCACTCAGACCTGGGGTTGCACACACTAGCAAATAAGTCTCCTCTGAGAGAATAGACATCAGGCAAAACCAGGGCAGGTCCCTGGGCCAGCTCAGGGCCACATGACTAGCAGGTGGGGACATCATCTAAGTCTACCAACACTTCACCCTGTGGACCCTCTAAAACTGAGCACTCCTCTTACCTGGGTATACAGGTATTACTGCCATTGATTGTTTGTATTCTTTAGAAAAAATCTCTCAAATCCTTGCCACAGAGAGAGGCTGTGTTTATTTGCAATATCATTTGCATATTTGTTGCCTCTCATCGAATGTAGAGCTGTACTCCTCTCCTATCTCCTATCCAAGATTCCTATCCAAATCTCCCAAACACTCAACCTCTTTCCCCCACAGGTAGGTGCCACCCTGCACCTTTTCTTGCCTCTGTGTCCCATTGGCTCTGACCATATTCTGCTGGGATCTTGGTTACAGGTTCAGAGCAACAGTGAGGAAGAGGAGGAGGAGAGCGACTGGCCCAGCAGACCCAGACACTCTGACCTCTACCAGACTTTCCCTGGCAAAAACTCAAGAAGTAAGTGAGCTTGTCTTTCCAGCAATGGTTCTCAAATTTGGCTACACATTGTAATCACCTGGGGAGATTTTTTTTAATATCCATGATGGAAGGGCCCCACGTGCTACAGTTCTCATTTCATTGGTATGGCATGGAAACCATGGCTGACTTGTTTTTAAGCTCCCCAGAGGAGGCTGGAAAATACTTTTCTAGATCAGTAGCGCTCAGACTTTATCAGACATCAGAGTCACCTGGAGGGCTTGTTAAAATTAAAATACAAATGGCTGGTCCCCAACTCGCTGAGTTTCTGATTGAGTAGGATCCAACAGGGCCCAAGAATTCGCCTTTCTAACAAGTTTTCAGGTGATGCTGCTGCTTGTCTGGTGGTCAGTAATGGAGAACAACTATTCCAGAGGAAATTCTGCATAATCTTAACATTTAAAATGCAGTCCATAACCAACAGCATCAGCATCGTCAGAAACACAGAATCTCAGTCTCCATCCCAAACTTACTGAGTCACAATTTTTTGCATTTAAAATGTTTTTATTATAGAAAAGTTCAAACATATGTATAAGTAGAAAAATTAATATAATAATGAATCCCCATATACTCCTTACCCACTCCCAGCTGATATCAATTCATGTTTCTCCTATTACTTCCTTTTCTGATATTATTTTGAAGGAAATTCTGGACTTCACATGATTTCTGCACACATGTCTAAAATATTTGGACTCTTTTTCTTATTTAAAACAAAACTGGGAAGCAACCAAGAAGTTTTTCAGTAAATGAATGGATAAATGACTGTGGTTACGTTCAGACAATGAAATAATTATTCAGCACTAAAAGGAAGTGAACTATAAAGCTGTGAAAAAACATTGAGGAAACTATAAACATGGAGTGAAAAAGCCAATCTGAAAAGGCTTTATACTCTATTATTCCAACTATATGACATTCTTTTTTTTTTTTGCAACGTTCTCATATTTTATTCCATCCTGACTTTTTGTCTACTGTCAGCTTTTTAAAAATTTTGTTTTAATTAGTCATACATGACAGTAGAATGCACTTTGATATATCATATATAATGGAGTATAATTTCTCATTCTTCTGGTTATACATGATGTAGAATCCCACCAGCCAGAGTTATGTTATACAATTATATACATTATCACTACACACACACACACACACACACACACACACACACACACGGTGATAATGTCTGATTCAATCTACTATCAAGATCCTTAGGTTAGGTAATTCATTTATTCACTGAAGTTTAAGAACTATTGCTGTAGAAGTTGTCTAACAGGTAGAGACATCCTTGATGATCTGTATGACACATGCTTGTGGCCATGTTCTAAACCAGCCCACCTCATAGGACTCAGGGCAGATTCCACAATGTATCTCACAGCTGTGTTCATTTAGAGTCTGAGGGCATTTCTGCAGCTAGAGTCTGATAATCACAACTCTCCACCCCCTTCCTAGAGCAGGATAATGAACTTAACACACCTAGTTATTGCAGTTGAAATTTCTTTCCTCCAGAGATGAGTTTTTTTTTTTCCACACTAACTCTTTCAGAGGTATTCCTTTTGCCTTTGAACAGGTTTATTACCATACCCTAGGCAGAGACTGAATGCCCCCTCGCCCACAGAATAAATTAGCAAATGATGTTAAAAGGAAAAAATGAATTTAATCACAGTTTAGCCAGAGATGGGAAGGTAGAGAACCTTCCCCTGCTCATCATATAGGAACATTAGAGTTTACAGGAATAAAAGCCAGGAAATATGTAGATTCAGCCAGGCTGCACTAACCAAAAATATGTTACAATTCCAGTTTTTCAATCCTTCCTGGCACCTGCCTAGACTTTGGGGTCAGTTCTTCAGTTTCCACTCTCAGCATGAGCAAACTCAGTTGCAGAAAAAATGATTTGGGGGAGATTGGGGCTTTTAATTTTAAAGGGACTCTGCTGTAGTCTGAGTAGAAATTTATTATGTGAACTAAGAAAAAATTAATCTCTGATAGTTTTAACCTCCTCTGTACTACAGCCACAAAAAAAAAAAAAAAAATGGCATGAGGGATCATGGAGTTTTTTTCCCTAGGATAGTAGGAATTGAAATTTTTCTTGGATTAAGTAAATGAATTTTGGTCAGAGATCCCTCTATTTTGGACATCTTGGTACTATCTACTGCACTTTCTGTCCCAATAGTTTTTGTTGCTGTTATTGTTAATACTCTAAACTCTCAATGATATATGCCCAAACACACAAAGATCTTTGATTCTCTTTTGATGGTAATTCCCTGTGGGTTTAGGATCTGAATGAATCACTCTCCTTTCTCTTTTACCTATCATCTACAGCTCTGGGTATGTAAGTGGTATGTATACACTTAGTGGCAAAAGAGGCAAATATTAGAAGGCAACAATGTGTTACATGTAGTATAAAAAGTTTAAGAAGGGGGCTGGGGTTGTGGCTCAGTGGTAGAGCACTTGCCTTGCATATGTGAGGCACTGGGTTCGATCCTCAGTACCACATAAAAATAAATAAAGGTATTGTGTCCATCTACAACTAACTTAAAAAAAAAAAAGTTTAAGAGGCTTTCAGGTTCCTGTCTGGAATGTAAGAAGTTAGAAGTTACCCCTACATTCAAACAAGTAAAAAGCCCAACGGACAGAAAAACCTAATCATTCTTCTTAGATTCATGAGAAAAGTGGTGTCAGAGGGCAAATCATTTCCTCTGCTGCTGGAGAGATTGACGGGCTACTGCAGAGATTCACGATTTGCCAGACTAGAAAACTCCCAAGCAGAAACCCCTCCAGGAACCAGTGGCACTTGCTGGAGGTTCGGCATGGACAGGGATGAGAGGTGAAAACTCCAGGGGCACCCCACACTTGGTGAGTTTTGCCTCTAGGAACTCAACCAGGTTCTTACAGTAAATAACAAAGAAAAATCCCCTATGACTTCTGGCAGAAGAAGGAAGAAGGTTTGCCCTCAAGAAAAACTAATTAACCAAAGTATAAACTGCTGGGGTTTTATTAAAAACTAGCTGACCCTGAGGGAAGGAAAGCACCTAACTCCTGTTCCCTGGAGACATCCTGTCCCACCAAAGTGGGGAGAAGAGGCAGAGAAGCATATGTGGAATTCCTAGTCCAGAGGTACAACTAAGACTGTAGGAGACTTCCCCTCCCCCTCATAGCTCACCACTACATTACTAAAGACCTAATTTTAGCACCGAGCCCATGTCTGGTTGTCAAGAAGAAATTATAGGATGTACTCAAAGGCAAAAAGAAAAAAAAAAAGGCACAGATTGAATAGATAATACAAACATCAGAACCAAAGTCAGACATGATTATCAGACTGGAAGTTTCCAACAACTATGATTTTAATGCTAAGGACTCTAAAGATAAAGTAGACAGCAAGGAAGAATAGATGAGCAATGTAAATAGAAGACGAAAATCCTGAAAAAGAATTTTAAAAATAAATGTTAGCGAACAGAAGCACTGTAACAAAAATAAAGAATGCCTTTGAGGGGCTTCTTAATGGACTGCACATGGCTGAAAGAAGAATCCTGAGCTTGAGGGTATAGCAATAGCAACTATTAAAACTAAAAGCAAAGAGAAAAAAAGACTGGGGAAAATAAAACAGAACAGAATATCTAAGAAATGCAGAACAACTACAAAAGACATTACATGTGGCTTAATGAAAATTCTAGAAGAAGAGATAAAAGAACAGAAAAAAATATTTGAAACAATAATGAATATTTCTCCCAAATGAATGTCAGACACCAAATCACAGACCCAGGAGGCTCAGAGAACATTAAGCAGGATAAATGCAAAACAAAAATAAAAACAACTATCCATATTATTTTTTGAAGTACAAAATGTCAAAACTAAAAAAAATAAATACTTCAAGAAGCTAGGGGAGGACCATAGACAATACACCTTACTTATAGAGATTCAAAGATAAGAACCACATCCAACTTCTCAGAAACCATGCAAGCAAGAAGAGTGTGGTGTGAAATATTTAAAATGTTGAGAGAAAAATAAATAAAAACAACAACATAGAATCCCATTCCCTGCAAAATTGTTCTCCAAAAGGGAAAAGGAAATAAAAACATCTCAGACAAATATAAATTTGGTGCTAATAGACCTTCCCTGTAAGAAATGCTAAAGAAATTCTTTAGAGAGAAGGAAAAAGATAAAGGTCAGAAATTCAAATCTACATAGGGGAAGATCATCAGAGAAAGAATAAGTGGAGGTAAAATAAAAAGCTTTCATTTTTTTGTATTCTTGATTCATCTAACAGATAATGGTTTATTCAAAGTAATAATCTAATAGTGTGTATTATATATATTACATGTAAGTGAAATGAATGACAGAAATTGTACAAGGGGCAGCAGAGAAGAATTAGGATTATTTTATTATAATGAGGTACTTACACTACCCTTTAAGTAATAGAGTGTTTCTTGAATGGAGTTGGATTCATTACAAATGTATATCATAAAATCTAGGGAAACTGCTATAAAGTGAAAAAATGAGATATAACTCACGCCAAAAAGAAAAAAAGATGGAATGATATAAAATGCTAAATTAGAAACAAAGGAAGCTGGGAATGGTGGCACACACCCAACATGCACAAAGCCCTAGGTTCAATCCCCCTAGGTTCAATCACCACAAAAGAAGAAGGGGGAGGGGGGAAGGGAGGAGAAGAAAGAAAAGAAGGAGGCAAAGAAGGAGAAGAAGATCAACAACCTTAACAGACACCTCATCAAAGATAAATAGAAAATAAGGATATGACAAAATGCTCCACATCATATGTCACCAGGGAAATGCAAATCAACACAGTGAGATGCCCCATACATTTGTTATAATGACCAAAATCTGGAGCGCTTACCACACTTAATGAGGTGAGGACATGGAACAGTAATAACTCTTCATTTGTTGCTGGTGGAAACAAAAAATGGTATAGCCACCCTGGAAGACAGCTTGGCAGTTTCTTAAAAATCTAAACAGACTTTTACCTGTTCCCCCCAAGAATGAAGACTTAATGTACACACAAAAACCTGCACATGGATGTTGATAGCATCTTCATTCATAATTACCAAAACTTGAAAGCAACCAAGAAGTCCTTCAGTAGATGAATGGATTAAGAAACTGGTACATCAGACAGCTGAATCTTATTTAGTATTAAGGAGAAATAAGTTATTAAGGAGGAGACTTAAGTATATATTACTAAATGAAAGAAGTCATTCTGAAAAGGCCACATGCTGTATGATTCCATTTTTATGACATTCTGGAAAATAAATTATTATGAGACAGTAAAAAGGGGACAGAGGGGAGGGAGTGATGAACAGGCAGAGCACAGAGGATATCTATGGCTGTGAAATTACTCTGAGCTGTACTACAGTGGTGGATACATATCATCATACATTTGTCCACACCCACAGAGGTCAGCTCCCAGAGTGGACCCTAATATAAACTCTGGACTCTGGGGGATGATGTTGATACCTCTGGTTATTGGTGACGAGTTCTGCTCCCTCACATGTTGAAGTATAACATTAGAGAAGCACGCCAAGGCAAGCATATAAAGCAGGGTTTATTTAAAAAGGGGTAACGTAGATTTCTCCCAGGAGAGAGAAGGGGGCCATAGCTGGTATCCTGGTATCTCGAGAAGTGAGGTGTTCTGCCCTTTTATATGTCCTAGGCTTCCTTTGTTCTCCTGCTCTCTTCCCCTTATCTCTCTCCTTCATCCATAGGCCCAAGAATGCTAGGTGGGACAGCCAAAAGGTGGGAAACAGGTGAGCTGAAGGGGGTAGGGGAGGACGGAGCAGCCCAGCACACATTAACGAACAACCTTATAGTTCCCTGTAGGGAGGGGCAATTCCTGGGACAGGTTACCTTGGCAACAGGTTGGAACAGGGGCAGATTTTTGATAAAAGTGGAGGAAGGGCTCTGAAGGAATTAACATTTCAGTCCCTCAGAGAGAAGTCTCTAACATCTAGGACTCACTCAAATTAGCCTCCTGGATCAGACCTGATTCGATTTACCTATCCATACTGACTGCCTGTCTAATTCTGACTTCAATGTGACCATGCAGGTTCATCAGTCAAAAAAATGTACAGCTCCTGTGGGAGTTGTTGACAACGGGGAGAACTGCACCTTTGTGGAGGCAGAGTATACACAGGACATCTCAGTCCCTCTGCTCAACTTTGCAGTGAACGTAAAACTTCTCTAAAAAATAAATGTACTTTATAAAAAGAGTTTATGATGTGCAGTCAAGTTACCTACTCTGTACTAATTCAGTGATCTTGGGAAAATCACTTCAGTTTTGTCCTATGTAATAGGAGAATAATGACAGTTTCTATGTATGCACAAGTACCTGTATATGGACTATACGTTCACTGCACTTTAAACCCCTATAAGGAGTATGTGAAGGAAATGTAACATATTGGAATAAATATAATGATGTTGCTGATTGTACTGAATTTTATAAAAGTAATCATGGGCATAAAATACTTTGGTCAGTAGTTCTCAGTCCTGATGAGCTTTTTAAAAAAAATAAATAAATAACTCTTCCATGAGGTTGACCCAGTAGAATTAAATACAAATCTGTTAGGTCAAGATCTGGGCCTTGCTGTTGGTTCTTTTGAAGCTTTGCTCATGTGCTTCTTACCTATTGTTACTTAACAGCCCCCAGAACTGTAGTGTGTTAAAGGAAACATTGTTTTCTGGATTGACTAATAGGTTGGTTTCTTTCTTCCTTTCTTTCTTTTTCTTTTTTTTCTTCCTCTCACTTGGATTCATTTACACAGTTGCAGCATTTGGCCAGTGTCTGGATTGGAAGGTCAAGTGGGCTCACCCATATGTGTGGGATCCTAAATGTCAGTTAGATGCTCTCTCCATGGGATGTGTTGTCTTTCAGTATCTAGCCTGTGTTTCTTTTTTTATTTTATTTTATTATTTATTTATTTATTCATTCATTCATTCTAATTAGGTATAAATGACAGCAGAATGCATTTTGATTTATTGTACACAAATGCAGCACAACTTGAAATTTACATATAAGAAACACAGATTTTCTAGCCTGTGTTTCTTACATGCAAATTTTACCCCCAAAAAATGAAGCTGCAATGATTCTTTTGAAAGTTGTACTAAATTCCTTATTCTACAAAGTATTAGTCAAGGCAAATAACAAACCCAATCTAGATTCAAAGGGATGGAAAATACGTATGCTACTTGGTTTTTGTTTTATTTTCTTCCTTGGTACTGGAAATCCATCCCAGGGTCTTGCACATGCTAGGCAAGTGCTCTACCATTGAGTTATATCCCCAGGACTTTTCATTTTATTTTGAGACAGAGCCTCCTTAAGTTGCCCAGGCTGGCCTCGAACTCGCTATCCTCCTGCTTCAGCCTCCTGAGTATATGGGATTATAGATTTTTTTTCAACATTTTCATTACCTAACGTCTTTCTAGTATCTTATTTTTTCTTTTTCTTTTCTGCAGTGCTGAGGAGCTTTGCACATGAGACAGGCACTCTATCACTGAGCCACATTTCCAGCCCCAGACACTACTTTTTAATGGAATAACAAAGTCATATTGTACAAGGGCATATGGAATGGATGGGCTGTTGTGACCATCTTGATAAGCAGTCTAGCAATGACAATAAGAACTATCAGTTTAATTAAAGGGCTTTATTCTTCACATATTAAAGACTCTCGGAGAGTAAGCTCTCATTTTAAAGCTCATTCAAACTTAGACATGGCATACAAATTTTGAAAAGGAAATTAACTCCCAGACCCATCAAATTCAAATAAAAATGTGTACTACCTACCCCATGGCTAGGTTACCAAACCATACCAAGAACTGAATTTATTTGCAAATGCAGAGCTTTGCATAAGTGTTGTTTGTCCAGCAGATGTCAGCATCACACAAAAAAATGCCAAGATGGTCATCAAAGCAGGCCCTGAGCAGGACATGTGTGAGTACCTCCCGAGCAATCCATGCAACACCCAGAGCACCAGTTCCCCTCATAAACCTGTCCCCACTCCGACTAAATTTCTAAGAATATTAAAATTGACTTATGAGAGAATTATACATTTCAAGTAAAATACTAGATTTAATTTTCTGCCAAGGTAATGAGATTTCATCTCTGCAGAGATTATTGTTAAAGTTCACTTATTCTCAGGCACACAGTTTTCCACATTTTAACATGCTTGGAATCAGAATTTGTCTTACAATTGATAGTGTCAGACAATTGAGTTATCTTTTTTCCTCCTTACATGGAATATAAAATAAGTATGAGCCTTACAAAAGGCAGTTCACCAGATTCAACGAAATATAGTAACTTTAGAAGTGAAATTCACTGAGTATCTCAAGTAAATGAGCAAACGATTTGGTAGCTTTCCTTCCTAATATTACCTAGGAGAATGAGAAATCTATTTTAACATAGTCTTTGGCTGAGTCTTTGAATCCCAATGGTTCCCAGGCCTCTGCAGTGTTCTGTGTGTGTGTGTCTGCCATCTTCCCACAAAGATGAAAACTGTCTTGCTCAACCCAGTTCCTCTATCATCCCACAATAGGGTGGGATAGTTATGAAAACATCTCAGCAGCTGCCCTAATTAGCACCTCTGTGTTAAATGTACAAGAGGGAAATTCATTCACCAACTCCAAAGGCAGAGCTGCAGAGGCAGAGCTCAATGGGACGGTTTCTCAGATATGGTCACAACATCCCATCCATTCCATATGCCCTTGTACAATATGACTTTGACACTCCATTAAAAAGTAGCATCTGGGGCTGGGAAGAAGCAGCCCTGCATCTGCCTCTTCAGGAGTCTGCAATTATCTGCTAAAAATTAATGATTTCCTGTGATAGTGCCAGTCCCAGTAATTGATGTATGACTTGCAATCAGCTGTAGGAGGGTATGAGCTTGGGTAGGAAATGGTAGCAGCCTTAAACTGGCCACTGTGTTCAATCGGACAAAAGATACCCAGTGACTGCCCAAAGATACCCAGGTTGGGAGGAGAATGGGGGTTAGAATCCAGACCTACTGAGCTTGCCATACAAGAAATCAAGGGACTACATCTTCTAAGAAGGAATTCCTTTTTTCTTATTCATCTACATAAAGTAAATGCCTTTTTTATAATCAGCACAGGGATTGCTTTTCTGTTAAAAGAGGACCTGATCCCCAGCCAGCCTCTCCACCTTCTCATTTAGTCCTTGCCAAGGAAGAGGTCTTAATCTTCCTCCAAGTTCCTGAGACTCCTCATGATTCTCATCATTCCTCCTTTTCTCCACCCTGCCCAATAATTTCACATTCCAGCCCTTTCTATTGATGCCCTATGGCTAAAATGTAAACTATCTGTTCTTTACCACATAAATAAGAAACAGGGCCAAGGAACATGTTATTGTTATTCTGTTTCTTTTACCAGATCTGAGGTATATATATATATATATATATATATATATATATATATATATATATATATATATTTATTTCAGGCCAATATATATATGTACATTCTATTCATGAAGAAGCCATATCTAGAGGTGGGAGGTTTCATTTTACTATAAACTCTGCTAGTAATAGTGGGAAGAGACAAGAGGGATTAGCTGGGAAGGCTGGTGCAGAGCACAGGATAAAGAAGGAAACTAGTCTTTGATAGCCACAAATAGCAGATAACTCAAGCACTATTTTTAGCTAGGCATGGTGGTACACACCTGTATTACCAGCTATTTGGGAGTGAGGCAGGAGGATCACAAGTTCAAGGCCAACCTGAACAATTTAGCAACACCATCTCAAATTAAAAATTTTAAAAATCTTCTGTCCCAGAAAATCTCTCCACAAAGGTATAAGAGAAATAAAGTAGTTTTGTTTTTGAGTAAGCATTAAATTAGAATATGATGTACACCACAGAAAATCTACTGAAGAAATTGGGGGAAGAAAGGAATCTCTTCCTTTTATATAACCAAGTAGATACAACTCATTACATACATATTGTCTAAATAAACAATAGCAGATCCTTGAGTAAGAAGATTTCACAGTATCATTTGTAACACATGATTCACCCCAGATTCACCCGGTCATTGGGGTGGCCATCTGTGTTAGCTAAATGGCTTATTCCAAAATAAATAAATAAATAAATAAACCTCTCTTATCTAAGACAGGAGATGGTTTTGGAAGTAGGAGGAACTTGCATAAGTTAGGCTCCTACGCTCCCACAGAGGCTAAGAGACAGAGCTGCTGTCTTCCCATTTCAAAGAGAGACTTCCGAGACATTTGCCCATTTTAAATCAGGCAATTTGAGACATTTGCCCATTTTAAAATCAGGTAATTTGTTTGTTTGAGGTTTTTAGCTATGAAGTTGAAGAAGTTTTTTATTTATTTTTGAATAGTTGTTTCTCTAAGGTAGACATACAAATGGCCGGCAGGCACACCAAAAAGGGCTCAACTTCACTAATCAACAGGGAAATGCAAATCAAAATCACAATAAAATAGGATGGCTAATATTATTTCTTAAAAAGAGGAGTGTTGACAAGGTTGTGGAGCAATTGGAACTCCTGTATATTGTTGAAGGGAAAATAAAAGGGTGCCATTGCTACAAGAAATAGTATGAAGATCCCTCAAAAATTAAAAGTAAAACTGCTAAAGAATCCAACCATCCCTTTTCTGGGCATTTATCCAAAAAAATTAAAGTCAAGATCTTAAACAGATATTAATACTTGTATGTTCATTTCAGATTGGTCACCATGATCAACTGTGAAAACAAGCTACATATCAATAGAAAGATGAACGAACTTAAAAAGTGTGGCATATATAAAATGAAATATTATTCATTAAAAAGGAGGGGAATATTAAAAAGGAGGGGAATCCCGTGATATGTGATGACATGGATGAACCCTATGGACATCAAGCTGAGTGAAATAAGTCACAGAAAGACAAATACTGTTTGATACCACCTGTATGAGCTGTATAAAATACTCAAATACATAGAAACAGAGTAGCATGGTGCTCCCGAGCAGCTGGGGAGTAGTGATGGTCAGGAGTCGCTATTCAACTGACATTAAATTTCAATTACACAGGATGATGACAGTCTGGTCATTACTATTACTCAACATTGTCTGCAATTAACAACAATATATTATATAGTTAAAATTTCATTAAGATGGTAGATATCATGTTAAGTGTTTTTACCACAGTAAAAACAGAGTTTGATATTCCTGGGTTGTAAAAAAGAGGCACAAGACTGTTTAGCCTTTGAAAAGATTTGCATACATTTCAAAGACACAGAGAAAGAATTTATGAGTATTCAGAAGAAGCTGTTCCAAGAAAATGAGGGGTAGGTATCTTTCCCTTTTTGCATCAGGAAAAAAAATTTTACATTTTTATTTTATTTCTTATTTTTTATTTTTACACCTCTGTGTATTCTCTTATTTCTTCCTCAGCTTTACCTGTATCTCCTGGCTTATTTTTCGGTAGGTCGCAGAAGGCAGAAGGGTAATCTCTATGTGCTTTGCATGATGCCCATTTTTCTGAGCTGTAGTTTGAATGGAACACCAACACGATGCCCAAGGCTGTCAAGCCACACAACTTCAGGTGTCAACATGCAATGCATGCATTGCTCCTGGAGATGTACAGAGCAAGTACCCTGGCTCCATCCTTCCCTCCTTACACAGCCTTTCTGGTAAAAAGAGCCTCTAGTTCTTTCAGAGATACTATCTTTCAGATAGCACTTTCAGAGATATTATCCTGTGTAAATCTTATCATCATACAGAGAGTTACAAGTATTTGTATTTGAAAAGATTCAGAAAAGGAAAATGACTTGGCAAGATCGTGCAACCAGTTAGTAGTCAAGTCAGAACTGAACTCAAAGCTCCTGACTCCCATGTGAGTGCTCTTTCCATCCAAGCACAGGGCCTTGATTGTGCGGGCTACTCCTGGGATCAGAGCAAGCCTCTCTACCTGTACTTGGATCTGAATTTTATTAACTGTGTGCCCTGGCTGTGCCCTAAGAGCTGAGAGCAATGTCCTCACTACCTTTATCACCACTGGATCTTGACTTGTAAATGTCAAGAAGAGTGTCACACAGGTTGAGCAGAAATAGCCACAGGATACTTTGAACTTATAGTGTTGGGAATAATATGACAGGAAAATCAACAGTTACTTTTTTATTAAATCCCATGGGACACAGAGTTCACTTCCAGGAAGATGGCTTTTTTCTAGGCGAGTCTGGGCACCTGAGTAAAGCCTGAGCTGGGGAGAAGTAGAAAAGGAAACAGAAAATTGATGTTTCAGGCAGAGAGGAAGAGAATATCTAAGGCAGAAAGGAAGAGAATTTCTCAGGCTCTTCAGAAGCTATACCCCTTGTGCCTGCTGAGGAAAAATTCAAATTCAAGAATAAGAAAGATAATTAGAAATCAGATTTTTGGAACAAAATCTTGTATTTTAATTGTTTTTATTTAGTCTGAGAAGATATGAAGTCACTGGAAATTTTACAAAGGAAGTCAATGATTAGATTTGTCTTGGAAATATCATTCTGGCAGAGATAGGGGGGTTGAACTGAGTAGGGAGCCATGAAGTAAGGAAAACAACTTCAGAACCTACCACAGATCCTTGAGGAGAATGTGATGATCAGAAGTAAGGTAGGAGAACTGAGGCAGGAGGAAGGAAGAGGGGACTCTGAGATATTTGAAACAGAAAATAGCTGTCTTAATCTGTGCTGCTGTAACAAATGCTTGAGACCAAGTTGTTCATTCATCCATTCATTCATTCTGGTTCTGGGAATTGAACCCAGGACCTCACAAATACTAGGCAAAGACTCTACTCCCAGGCTACATCCCCAGCCCCAAAACTGGATAATTTATAAAAAACTTATAAATAATTTCTCCTGGTTCTAGAAGCTGGGATATCCAAGATCAAGGCACCAGCAGGCTGGGTGTCTGTAAAAATCTCTTGCATAGCTCCTCACAGAGCAGAAGGGACAGAAGAACAAAAGGGTCCTAAACTTGTTTCCTCCAGGCCTGTATAAGACTAATTCATTGATGGGGGTAGAAGCCTCAAGACTTAATCACTTCCCAAAGGGTCCCATCTCTCAATACCATCACAATAGGAGACCAACTTTCAACATGAATTTTGGAAGGGACACATGCACACCATAGCAATGGCCAAACCTAAGGTCAAATAAACTTGTGTTTAGGTAGGAAGAAAGGATGAGGGAAAGAAAAAACAAAACAGGTTGACTTCATCTCAGATGACTAAGTGGATATTAATGTCCTTTTATCAGGAACACAATACAGCAGAAATAACAAGTTGGGAGGCAAATATTTTAAGTATAATTTCCAAAAAGGTATTCAGAGATTTTATTCAATTCATTCATTAATAAGGGTACCAATAAAGTATTTGAGCTGATTCAAAGTGTATTTGATAAGCTACTTTGTATATAAAGACAACCTAATAAAATGCCAGGTTAGATATATAACTGTTTAATATTCAATAACATTGTAAATTACAATCTCTAGCATATTGATGGCTCTGGACAAAAATTATTTGTATTTCTACCCAACATAAATCTGTAATATAAGCTCCAACCCTACAGAGTTGTAAAATAACCCCATAAATAGAAAGTCAAGACTAACACTGTCCTGATACACTTTTTTTTTTTTTGCTTTGGCAAGTTTTAAACAACTTGATACACTCGGATTTAGACACAGTAAACCTTAGACCTGAAGTACTTCTAAAATAATACAACAGAGAAGTCCACTTGGCAACTAGATAAATGCATTTAAGGATAGAGATTTCTTTAATTCAAGGCTTAATTATAATAAGTGATGACCTAAGAAAAAATAGTTCATACAGGAAAAATATGAGAGTCAGACACTGAAGCCAAAAAGAAACCTTAGAATATTTATGGATCAATCAAGAAAAAACAAAAGGAGCATCCAAATTGATCAGAAACATAAAGTTGCAAGTAGAAGTCAAGTGAAATTCGGTCCAAGAAGGAGGGTATAGTCTTCAGTAATGTGTCATAAGACATCCAGTAAGGAAGATAACAATACATTTACAACTTGATAGTGACTTGCAACCTTGATGAAAGTATTTTTATTTGTGTGGCAGGACTTTAAAATATTGATGTGAAAAGCAAATAGGAAATGATGAAAAGAAAGTAGATACAGGGCTCAAGAGATTCCAGGGAATGTTTGCTGCTGCTGTTCTGAGAGAGGAAATGTTTATCTCATACATTTGCTGAAGGGAAAGAATCAATAGAATGGTCTTGACCAAGGATTAGGACGGAAGGGGAGAATGAAGGTGGAGGTCACTGGGAACTGGGATGAGTTGAGATCTGAAGCACTCTTAGGGTTTAATTATGAAATGGTAGTACAGATCTTTGAAATTAGAGAAAAAGAAAAATGATTGGTGTGAGCACCATTATATTGGTCATCCAGAGAGGAAGTCAAAGAACTTTCTACCTATTGGTTTCTCTCTTTTCCCCACGGAAGCATGACTGAAGAGTGTGAGGCAGGAGATTGGAGAAGGGTAGTAAATATTTGAGAATGTCACATGGAGAAATAGCAAGAGAAATATTTATAACAAGGCATGATGGTGCATACCAGCTATGCAGGAGGATGAGCCAGAGGATTGCAAGTTCAAGGCCAGCCTGGGCAACTTAGCAAGACCACATCTCAAAATAAAATACATTTTAAAAAGGCTGAGATCGTAGCACAGTGATAGAGTGCTTGCCAAGCACGTGCAAGGCCTTAAGTTCAATCCCCAGCAAAAGAAAGAAAGAAAGGAGAGAGGGAGGGAGGGAGGGAGGGAAGATGTATAAGTGAATAATGTTAGGTTCAGCTCATGATATAAAATGTAAATTGAAGATAGTTTTGTGATTTTGTCCATCAGTGCTCAGCAATCCAAAATAGATGATAAAATATAAGAATAAAAGTATAAACATACACTTAAATATAATCATTTAAATGCAGCATAAAACAAAAGAATAAACATATGCTTTTATAAGCATAAAATAATATAATTTCAAGTATTACAGAATAAGGGGTTGATTCTTCGAGAAATGTCATTTCATGTGAGAAGAGCAGAAACCCTAAGTCTCATAATCTTTTGCTGCTGCTACTGCTTCTAATAACCTTAAATATTACTTATGATGTTGAGAAATATTTCCCCAGGTGTGGCATGAAAATACTTACCAGCCTCAGTACACTCAGTCGTCTCACAGATGCACCATGTGTTTCTTTTAAATCTCACTGCAGGCTTTCTCCACCACTACAGCAACACATGCTCTGACAGCAATGGCTTCTCAGAAGAACCTAACTCCTACCTCTTCTTGCCCTCTACATCCAGCCACTGCTCCCTGGCACTCCAAACCCCTGAATTCAGCAGGGGAAAGACAAGTTGGAGCACCAGAAAGGAGACCACACTGAGAGATCGGGACTCTGCATCCTGATGCTGTGGCAAACTTCATGCTCAGAGAAGAACCCCAGGCACATAACTTCATTGCTCTGCACGTTGGTTTTTCTACTTGATAGGTTTTAGCTACATGACATGGTCAGTGATAAACTGGACAAAGACATAATTTTCTCCCAAACTCTGACATTGCTGAAGGCAGAAGATTTAAGGATGACTAAGTTCGGGGCATAAGGTTTGCTAGTGGAATGTTCTCAAAGGGTTCAAGCTAAGAGAAGAAGGAGAAATCCCACCTTCTGGTTTTAAAACCTTGGTACAAAGCACAGTGGAATTCCCTGTGGACTTCACTTATCCCTATGTCCTAATTAACTTCCATAAAATTTTCCACAACCCCAGAGTCCTATTTTTCTTCATGAGGACTTATCAGATGAGATCTATTTGGCGCCTCCCCCTTGAATCCAGCTCCTCCCTTTATCTAAAATTTTGTATCTTCCTAGGAAAAAAGAGGAGTTGGATTCTGGGTTCTTACTCTTGGCCATTGCAAAAAAAAAAATGCAAATTTTCTGCTGGCAGAAAACAATCCGAATAAAAATATTTCTTAATTGTGTTTTTTAAAGGTAGACTGTCGTGAGTTGCTTTGGAGGGAATAATATGTTTCAGCCACAAAAAGACTTGAGCACAGACAGGGTTGTGCCAGGTCGTGTGTGGTATAGAGCACTTTGAACACATTCTTCTTCCAAGAATATTCTAGTAGAATGGAGTGGCAAGACACATGTTTTCAGTAACATTTTACTTCATTGCTCAATAAGTTGCAAGAAAGCAAAGTGCAGAAAAGAATTTGAGGGAATTTGAAGGAAATCATAACC
This sequence comes from Spermophilus citellus, assembly GCF_964194105.1. Lineage (NCBI taxonomy): Eukaryota > Metazoa > Chordata > Mammalia > Rodentia > Sciuridae > Spermophilus > Spermophilus citellus. The sequence goes on along the minus strand of NC_138197.1, from coordinate 74,162,790 downwards.
ATGAGAACTAAAGTTAAAAAAATCACAGACATGAATGGGCAGAAGATTTTTATTATTCTAATACCACTGCCATCAATAGTGGGGACAGCACAGACTAAGTCTGAATACCTGGTGATGAGAGAAAAATTCTGAGATGTCCTAAATTTAATTATAAGGGGGAGGATGGAAGAGGGAAGGGGAAAGGGAGCTAATTAGTTAACCTTGGTCCAAACAACAACAACAACAAACAGTCCACATTTCAAAGGATGTTAAAATCTTTACTCAGAACCCCAGGTAACCATCCCCTTGGCAAAATAGCATCCTGCTTTCAGCCATTCTCAACCAATCAATCCAGAAGCAACAACTAATGGACTATCCCCCTACCCCAAAACTCGACCTGTTTCATGTTATCAGGCCTCTTTTCTTTATAGCCAATGAAGGTTCAATGTAAACAACCCATACTTTTCTTCCCCAATTTTTCCTTAAAAAAAAATCCTCTTAAGTAGCCTGTTGCTGATTACAGAACTCATTCTTTTCTGGTCCTTTTCTGGCTAGCATCTGTCACAGTTCAATCAACACTTGTAGTTTAGAGATTCCCTAAATTTTGGTTTAATTCTATGTAGCCAGACACAGCACTTAAAGGGCTGGAGAATTTTTCAGTGCTGAACTAAGGGTAATTTTAGACCATATGTGTTTACTAATTGACCTTACTTATTCAAAGGAAAATAAACTTTCTTCTAGCTTCATGAGAGAAGATAGTTCTACAGCTCAGAGGGATACTTCATCAAGCTCCCACTCAAGGCTCCTACCGAATCTGGGAGATTGGGGCACTATCTTCCTTGATGCTTACCTTTCAAACAGAAGGTTCTAGGGTCCTAGAAAAAGACATTTGGTGTTGTCAAGCTGAAAAGAGGCTAGGATATTTGCAACTCAAAAGGACAGAGAAAGGACTTAGCAATACATTTTCCAAAGTAAATACTCAAAGAGAGGTCAGGAGCCTAGAATCCAGAAAGAAATCTCTTTCCTCAAGTGGCAAGACTAAGTGAAAACTCTAAGGTTAAAAAAATAAAAAAATTTTAAAAATTTTTTTTAAAAACTCTAAGGTTGTCTTGGTCACAAACAAGAATAGAAGGACCTGAGATTATTTCATATAAAGAAGACAGGAGAATAAAGCCTATGTGATCCCATCTTGTTGAACAAAAGGTTTGGGGCAGTGGAGTGAGGTGATCCCTACTTCCAGTTTCCATCCAGAATCTACCCACTAGATACAGGAGTGGATAGCTGAAGGCACCTAGGGAGATGTCTTTCTGGCTATGGGAGGGCCTTCTGGAGGCAAAGTATTGTTACCAGGCTGACTGCCACTCAAAATGACCAAAATTCAAGAAACAGGAATTGTTGGAAATTTTGGCTGACCCTGAAGGAGACAGAGGGGCTCACTTCAAAGCTTTACCCTAGGGAGTCTCAGGGGCATGACAGGATTTTATAGGGAAGAGAAATAAGACAGGCTGCAGGCTGGGCCAGTCCTTCATCAGTTAGGGTGGGTGTCTTCTCCAGAACATTTCAACTTCCTGGGCCCACCAGCTCTAGCATTTTCTTTTCAAACAGACATATTACTGCTCTGCAACTCAATTCATATGGTTGTGTAAATTGATGACACAGTAAATGTTGCTTGCATAGAACCATCCAAGTGAGACTTCTCTTCGGCTAAAGAACAACTTCAAGGGAGCCTCTGGTTATAATATGGCCAGGATAATTTACTCTGTTCCCTAGAAGTTTCCTTAGTCCCCAGGCTACACAACCCATGAGATGTAAATGATGAATCCTTACAGGCAATACAAGGGAGGGGAAAAAAAAACCAATGTGTCTTGCCCACCCCCCCACCCTTCCTACTACCAAGCAGATTCTGGAGAATTGAGGTGATCAGAATCCTTGGCAGAAGGCTCTGTTGTTAGACTGAGAAACAAAGACTTCCCTGCTTCTCTGTTGCCACATCTCTCTGGGATCCTCCTTGCCCCTTTGGTGACCAAGGATGACCAGGCTTCCCTGTCAGCCTCCTCAGCCCTCAGGTAATGGGACATAGGAGTCACAGCGCATGGGGGCTCATGGTCCCCATGCCAATTGCAGTTCCCACCTTTCTCCAATGTCAGAGCTCATGAAAAGAGCTGTGTGGCAAAAAGGAGCTGAGTTGATGGAAGAGCGACTAGATTGGTCAGGTAGGATGGGTTAGTCTCCTGGAGAGTCATCAGCTATGTAGTGGAGTAAAGCCTTGGCAGGCTCCATAATGCCTCCAGTTCCAAACTGTGTGTTTATAAACAAGCCCTCTGCTCCTTCAGTGCAACCATGTTGCCACACTCTTATGAAACTCATAGGGCATGTAACAAGGACTTAGAGGCTACTTTTGCTAAACATATTGACTTTTCTCTTGGGCCTGCAAATGTAAAAAACCTAGTAACTCTGTCTCCATTTTGCATTTGACTCCTTTACTCTGAGTCACCTCAGATGGCAGGAACAACAGGTCTCATTGATAAACACTTTGGGATGAATCAAAACTACCCCCAGGCAACTTTCTTATCACTTCAGATGACCAATCCTGAGACAATGATCAACCAGACACAATTTGACCAAAACTGGTTACTACACATATTTCTGGTTCCCCCCTCTCCCAACCCTTGTCTATACTGTCTGAAAGTTCTTGTCAGTAACCCCAAAGAAAGACTAGAAATGCTGGTCCCCTTTGTCTTCCCAGGATGGCCATACCTATTAAAGTTACTTTTCTGCTTTCCACATTACATTTTTTTTAAAACTGAGTCTCAAGATAAATACCCATAAGTCATTGGAATGAAGAACATATTACTTGTGAGCAACCCAGCCTGTGTCCTTGTGCCCATGTCCCTGCCAGTAGCTTGCCAGTAGCTAGCTGATAGAAAAGCAACAAAACCACAAAATTACAACAAGAAATCCTGAGGAACCACTCCTTTAAAGAACATGCACATTGAAGCCTTTGGAGACCTAGAAATGACCCCAGCCTCATTATAAATAGTAAGACCCACATTCTTGGGTAGAAATTTAAGATGCTAATGAGACATGAAATGTAGAAAGTAGCATGATTAGAATATGCCAGGGCAATGTGCAAGGAAAACTGGCATGAAATTGCATAACCCCACCCTGACTCCATCTGCAAGCTACTCTCCCTCTGTAAATGTTAAAACCACAGGCCAAGATGAGGCGACTCACTCTCTGAGGATATAGATGAATTTATATGTGAATATATAAATAAAAGGTTAATATATATTAATTATACATATATATGTTTTTTTATAAAAATGTTTTTATGGTTAGTGATCCTGTTAAAGACTAATTTTTAGGATAAGAGTTAAGGTATGAACATATATATATACATACATAAGATTTTATATATATATACATATATATATATGAAAATATATATGAAAACCTATTCATATATATTAATTTATATATTCATACCCTAGCTCTAAACCTAACTGTAACCATACACTTAGCACTTAACCTATCTGTGTATAAAACCATATATATTTATATATGTATCTGTTTATATGTATATTCACATGAATATTCATATATATTTTGACACATGTATTTATGTATTCACATATAAATTCATGTATATATTCATATAAATTTATTTACATAATTCATACCCCATCTTTAAACCAAACTGTAATCACATAACTACCACTAAAACTAACCATATATAAAACTGTATTTATTTATATAAGATTCCATATATATTTTCACAGATTTATTCATTTATATATTCATACCCTATTTCTCAACTAAACTGTAACCATACACCTAATATATAACATGTATATGTAAAATCATATATATTTATATAGGTTTCATGTACATTTCCACATACATATTTGTTTAAATATTCTTATATATGAATATAAATGTTCATATCCTAACCCTAATCCTAAACCTACACTAAATTTAGTTCTAACCCTGACACTACTCCTAATTATAAAACTATTTTTATTTAAAAATACATATGCAAAATATATTTATACAAATATAAAAATATCTTATATATACATATGCTTATATGAATATTGAAATGTATTTATATATATTCACATTAAAATTCACATATATTCGTATATATTCATTTATATATCCATACCCTATCTTTAAAACAAACTGTAATCATATAACTAAACTGAAACCTATCTTTATATAAAATCATACATATGTATACAGGTTTTCATATATATTTAAACATATATTCCTATATATATTCTTATGTACAGACATATATGTTCATTCTCTAATCCTAACCCTAACCCTAACCCTACCCCTCAAACCTAGTCCCAACCTAACACTACCAACAATAAAAGTATTTCTATATAAAACCATATATATTCATATGAATATTCATATTTTATATATTCATATATTTAGTACATATTCATATAAATATGTTTATATATATTTATTATATACTCAAACCCTGTCTCTGAACTAAATGGTAAACATACACCTAACATTTAACTTATCTGTATATAAAACCAAATATATTTATATAAGTTTTCATATATATTTTTACATATATTCTTATATATATTCATACATATGTATGTATATGTTCATACCCTAATCCTAACCCTAACACTAGTACTAACATTACCCAACCCTAAAAATATTTTTATATAAAACCATATATATTTATGTGAAAATTTCTATAAAACTTGACATACATATTTATATATTTAAATATAGACTCATATATATTCATTTATATATTCATATCCTATATCTTAACCACACCATAAGCATACATTTAACATATAAACTATCTCTACTTAAAATCATATATATTTATCTAGGTTTTCATATATATATTTTATATATATATGCACACACACACACACATATATTTGTATATATATTATTCTGCATGGATTACATATGTTCATAATTTAACCCTAATCCTATCTGTAAACTTAGTCCTAACCCTGACACAATCTCTAGTCATAAAGCTAATTTTATATAAATCCTTATATGCTTATATAAATATACATATTCATTTTGATGTATACATTTATATATTCACATATAAATCAATGAATATATTTATATACTCATTTATATAAATTTACTTCATTTTAAACCAAACTGTATCATATAACTAAATTTAAACCTATCCATATATATAACCATGTATATCTATATAGGTTTTAATATATTTTTACATATATATTCTTATATAAAATCTTATGTATGAACAGGTATGTTCATACCCTAATCCTAACTGTAACTCTAATTCTTTCCCTAAACTTATTTCTAACCCTGACACTACCCCTAATCATAAAACAATTTTATACAAACCCATTTATATTTATTAGTATTCATATACATTTTGATGTATATATTTTTGTATTCACATGTAAATTCACACATATATTTATATATATTCTTTTATATATCCATACCCTATATTTTAACCAAACCATAATCATATAACTAAACTTAAATTTATCCATACATAAACCCTATATATGTACTAGGTTTTCATATATATTTTCACATATATATTCCTATATATATTCTTTTTTAACTGAAATTATCAGATGATTTTATTTAGCATGCCAATACAATTTATCCTGATAATAAATTAATATGTACAGTTATAAAAAAAAATGTTTGGTGTTATCCAAGAAAAATGCTTGTTAATGTGTAAAATATATGCAGAATCCTTTTAACAGCCAACTTAATTTTCAAACTCAGAAGTGTGGTTACATCAAGGTATTGATAAAAACTGGAGTTTCTATTCCCTGTAATTCATGATTTGGCCAGTTTTGAGTTTATCAAGGTTTCAATCACCCTTTTAATGCCAGCAAGTTCTCACACCTGAAATGAGAACTGACAGCTGAAAACCTCCTGATCCCATATTTAACTGTACAGGTGAGGAATCCACTGTCCTGGCCTCAGATGCCAGAGCTAATCAGACAGAGACTGGGTTAAATCAGTTCTCAGAATGCTTCACAAATGTCATATATATATTCATACATATGGATCTATATGTTGATACCCTAACCCTAACCTTAGTCCTAACCCTAATACAAACCCTATAAAACACCATAAAACTATTTTTATACAAATTATATATATATATATATATTTATAGGAATATTCCTATATATCTTACATATTCAAATATATATTTATATATTCACAAATATCCATTTATATATTCATATTCTATCTCTAAACGAAACTGTAACCATCACCTAGCACTTAAACTATCCATATATAAAACCACATAACCTATCTGTATATTAAACCATATATTTTTATATAGATTATATATACACACTTATATATTCTTTTTTAATATTTTTTAGTTGCAGAAGGACACAATACCTTTTTATTCATTTTTATGTGGCACTGAGGATCTAATCCAGTGCCTCCCATGTGTGAGGTAAGCACTCTACCACTGAGCTACAATCCCAGCCCTTCACTTGCATATTCTACATATATTCTTATACATGGATGTATATGTTCATACCCTAACTCTAACCCTAAACTTAGTCCTAATCCTGACACTACCTCTAACCACAAAATTATTTTTACATAAATCCTTATATATTTATAAGAATATTCATATATATTTTGATTTTTATATTTATATATTCTCATATAAATTCACATATATATTCATTTCCATATTTATACTCTATCTTTAAATCAAACAGTAATCATATAACTAACCTTGAACATCTCCATATATTAAATTATACATAGGTATATTAGTTTTCATATATATTTTCACATATATATGCCTATATGTATTTTTTAATGAATATATATGCTCATACACTGACCCTACCCCTAAACATAGTCCTATCCTAATATTGCCCCAATCATGTAAGTATTTATATGTAAACCATATATAGTCCTAAATCTAACATTACTTTTAACCATAAAACTATATATAAAACCACATATGTTTTATAAATATGTATATATATTTTGCTGTTTATATTATATATTCACATATGTTTACTTATAAATCATATAAATTCATATATATTCATTTATATATTAATACCCTATCTTTAAACCTAATGGTAACCATACCCCTAACCCTAAAACTATTCTAAGGTAAAAAATTATATATATTTATAGGTTTTCATATAAATTTTTACATACATATCCATGTATATGTTCATATACATATGGATATATATGTTGATAACCTCACCTTAACCCTAACACTACCATAAACTTAGCCTAACCCTGTAACTAGCCTTTACCTGTACAACTACTTGTAGGTTAAATCATACATATTTATATGAATATTTATAAATATTTGACATAGATTTATATATTCAAATATATTTATATATATTTACCTATATATTCATATATAACAATATAGATAAAAATATATGTGTGAAAATATGTGAGAAAACCTATATAAACAACATTACCCCTATATATATGTGGTTTTATACACAGATAAGTTAATTGTTAGGCTATGGTTAGAGATGGTTGTGTGATAGGGTATGATATATATAATATGTCTATTAATATATATTTGAATATACAACTATATATGTGAGAATATATGTGAATATTTATTTAATATAAACTTATATTTAATATACATGGTTTTATACAAAAATAATTTTGTAATTAAGGGTAACATTAGAGTTTGAATTAAATTTAGGGGTAAGTTTATAACTTGGGTTAGGATATGAACATGCATATCTATTTACAAGAATATGTATTGGCATATATATTTTAAAAATATACATGAAAACCTAAATAAATATGTTTTCATATATGGATAGGTTTATGGTTAGGTGTATCATTAGGGTTCAGTTTAGAGATAAACTATGAATATATATGAATACATATCCATATGTATTTGAATATATATGTCAAATACATATGACTATTCATACAAATATGTATGGTATTATAAAAAATGCTCTTATGGTTGTAGTGTTAGGATTATACTAAATTTAAGAGTATGTTTAGGATTAGGATTAGGGTTGAATATATATATTCATACATAAGAATATGTATGTAAAATATATATAAAAACCTATATAAATATAAATGATTTTATATATGATTACAGTTGGGTGTGAAGTTATGAATATATAAAAATATATATGAAAATGTGGATGAATTTATATATGAATATATAAATATATATGTCAAAATATGTGTGAATATTCATAAAAATATATATAGATTTATATATAAATATGGATAGGGAAAGTGTCAGGGTTAGAACTAAGTTTATGAGTAATGTTAGGATTTGGGTTAGCGTATGAACATATATATAAATATATAAGAATATACATGTGCAAATATATATGAAAAATTATTTAAGTATATAAGGTTTTATATGTAGATAGATTTAGGGTTGGGGTATGGTTAAAGTTTTGTTTAATGATAAGGGATAAATATATGTAAACTTATATTTGAATATTTAAATCTATAGATTAAATATATATGGATATTCACATAAATATGTTTTATATGAAATAGTTTTATGGTTAACAATAGGGTTTGGAGTAAATCTAGGGGTAATGTTGGTTGAGGATTAGGGTATAAGTATATATATCCATATATAAGAATATACATAAACATATATATGAAAAACAAAATAAATATTTATGGTTTATATATAGATAGATTTAGGGTTAGGTATATGAGTACAGGCTGGATTGTAGGTAGAATATGAACATATAGGAATTATGTATAAATTTATATGTGAATAAATATATACATGTGAAAATAAACTTGAATATTTATATAAATATCTATGGCTTCCAAAGTCTGGAAGATTCATACCTCAAAGAGGCAGTATATCAATTAGCAAGTTTCCTAAAGCCAACGCTCAAAGAAAAAGGAGGTTCAGGACCAAAATCAGGAAAAAGTCTAAAGTTTAGTCAAGTTGGAGGAGGATGTTAAGGTTATCTTGTTCAATAATAATAATATTTACTTCATAATATTTCTGAGCACTAAATGTGTTATTCTGTGTAAAGAGCAAAAAGGAGTTTTTTATATGTATATTAAGCAACGGGGAAGAGCTTTCAATTATTGTCATAAATGATTTCTCAGATTTCTTCTGTTACTGAAAGTCATTGACTAGATAAAAGCATAAGAGTGTCTTATAAACTATAATATATATATAATATATATGTATATATACATATATATGCAATTATATTTCTTTTTACAAGTTTAAGTCATTGATATTCTCTTTTCATATCCTAGCACTCTCCAAATTTACCTGTAAAATCAATTTTTATACTACAATCAAAATCTTTTTTTTATTGGTTGCTCAAAACATTACAATGTTCTTGTCATCATATTTCATACATTTGATTCAAGTGGGTTATGAACTCCCATTTTTACCACGTGTACAGATTGCAGGATCACACTGGTTACACATCCACTTTATACATACTGCCATAATAGTGTCTGTTGTATTCGAAATCTTACCAATGGTTTGTTGGTTCCCTCTTAAAAGGGGGAGACCCCTTGAGCAGAATCTTTTTTCATTTAGCATTGCAAAGTCAAGAAGAAAAGAAGAAGAAAGAAGAAAGAAGAAGAAAGAAGAAGAAGAGAAGAAGAAGAAGGAGGAGGAGGAGGAGGAGGAGGAGGAGGAGGAGGAAGGAAGGAAGAAGAAGGAAGAAGAAGAAGAGAGAAGAAGAAGAAGGGAAAAGAAACCAAAGCTGAACACCAAAAGCACAAGTTTATTCAGTGGCCAAAGAATGGAGAAGCAGGAGTCGAGCTTACAAATCAGCTTCTCACCTTGTTGGAGAGCGGGGAGACATGGATACAGAGTAAAAACAATGAAGGGGAGAAAGAGGCTTATAAAGGGAAGGCACATTCATTCTTTTTTTAGAATAGGCAGAGATTTTTTGAGAACTTGGTGTCTCCTCTTTTTGCTTCTTTTATCACATTGTTTCTGATCCTCGTTGTGGCAATTTCTACCTGTCATGGCACTGGGGGTGGTGTCATCTAGCATGCAGAAGGATTAAAATGGAGTTGGGTTCTACTAGAAGTAGTTTAGATGACCATCTTAGATTCAGTTGGTTCCAAGTGGTCTGGTTGCAGAAGACTCTTCAGCTCCTAAATTTCCTGTCCTTAGAGAAAGACAGTTAGGAGTCAAGCAAGAGCTCAACCAGGCTATGTAGTTTTTATACTGGGTAACAAACGTATCAATATTTTAAGAAAAAAAAAATATGTGTTGTTCAGCTTTTTCCCCTGTTTCCTTTCATCAGGTTGATTGAGGATGCAGTGAGTGTCATAAAGCTGCCTTCTGATCTTGGCACCTGCAGGAGGATTAGAGGAAGGCACGAGGATGGAGAGCCAAGAAACTTTGCTTCTTGTCTTGCCATGGCTCTAACCTGCTCCCTGACCTGGACAAGTCTCTTTCCAGCTCTCAGTCTATGCTTTCACTCACTTCCAACTTCACCGGCAGCAGCCCTACCCTCTTTTCCTGTGCCTCTTTTTTCTCCGTAGAACTTTTCTCGATTCAACATTCTGTGTTACCTATTTGTTTACTGTTTATTTCTCCTTTACAGAATGAAAGCACCACGAGGGAAAGTACTTTTGTCTGTTTTGCCCACTACTGTCTCCTCAGGGTCTAGAAGAGTGGCAGATGCATGAGTCACTCTGTGACTAAATAAATGAAGGAAAGGAATGACAATATCAAATTGGCCAGATTTAATGGTTTGACTCTTGATTTAGTCATGAGGTATTTTATCATTTGATTTCATTCTACCTTGTATTATCCTTCCTCAAATGAATTGTAATAAAATTCTGTCACCATCCCATGAATTCAACAATAGCAACAAGGATTCAGGGTGGATCCAAAGGCTTTTGCATTAACAAAAATAAACTCTGTTAACTCCTGGTAGAAATCATTCTTGATTGGCTCTATTTAAATGAAGATTATTTTCTAATGTATATTAAAATTACTAGAAGGTAAGCACTGGGGCCTTTCATTTTATCTATAAGGTATAAGATTAAAAAATTGGAAGTAGGGTCTCAGTGGTGGCCTGAAGGACCAATATTAGGAAACTCTGAGATGCACTCCCTCTCCTGGAGGATCCTTCAGAAAGAAGAAAGAACATTGTCCTTCCAGGCAGGAAGTGATTCTGCCCAGTTGCAAAAAAAGATGTGTGAGATGATTTTTCCCCCCTAAGTTTTTGTATTGTCAAAAGTGCCTTTAAAATAGATTGGACTGTTTCAATCCAGTGGGAACAGGAATGACTCAGCTGTAGAAAGAGCAGACTGAGTAGGAATTGGTTATGTGTCTAAACCACATTGCTACCTGCTGAGAATGGGGAAGAGCTGTGCTCCCCAGCCAAAGAATGAGAGGAGAGAAATGAGCAAAGAGTTCAGCATATTGATGATCAGACTGGATCCAAGGGGATCAGTATATCATCAGTATTATTACTGTCAGTAATAATCATAGAGCATCATGACAATGACTACTGAGAAAAATGCTAAAATGTTCTTCTTTGAAACTCGTGCAAAAAAAAAACAAATAAAAATTCTACATAGAATTCAAAGGGCTGTGAGCTCAGAAAAACTTCAAAAACTCATGGCAACTGAGAAACGTGACGAAAGATCAAATATGTTTGTAGGAAGGGAGACATATTGAGGGTGAAAATGGTTGATTAATCCCAGATTATCAAGTTTCCAGCTCCTATCCAAGACTCTTAGGACTTTCTTTTTACAAGAAAAAAATTGATTGAAACCCCCTCTCCCTCAATGTAACTGTTCCCCTTTAGGGTGCCTGTAAAGGAGCTGAAATATGAAAGAGAATTCTAACTGGTGAAAGTGAGAACCATGGTGTTATAACTTAGATATGAGGTGTCCCCCAAAAGCTCATGTGTGAAACAAAGCAAGAGAGTTTAGAAGTGAAATGGTTGGGTTACGAGAGTCTTTCAACTAATCAGTGCATTAATTCCCTGATAGGGATTAACTGGGTGGTAACTATAGGAAGGTAGGGTATAGCTGAGGGAGGGAGGTCCCTGGGGGCATGCCTTGGGGTGTATATTTTGTCCCAAGTAAGTGGAACTCTCTCTCTCTGCATCCTGGTACCATGTTCCCCGCTGCTTTCCTCTGCCACACACTTCTGCCAAGACGTCCTGCCTCACCTCAGGTCCCTAGGAACGGAGACAGCTGTTAATGGACTGAGACCTCTGAAACCATGAGCCCCTCTAATTGTTCTTGTCAGGTCTTTTGTTCACAGCAGGAAAAAAATGACTAAAACACACAGGTTGTCTACATTACACAGGGGCAAGATCAAGAGTCAGGGTCTTCTGCTGAGGCAAACTATACCTTAGTAAGTGTTGGTACTTCTGGAAAGGGAAAACTCAACTATGTCCTATCTAAACTCACATTGGGGCTCCTCAATCTACCTGTATTCATCCAGAACCTAGACAGAAATGATCATTATACTTAATGCTAATTTTTACTGTTGTTACATATAATAATTTATTATTACTAATGCAAAAAGAAAATTTAAGACAAATCACCTATCATGTCCTATTCTATATGCTACATAATAATTTTTTATTGCCTTGTGTTAGTACAAGATTGTACTAGTAGGAATTCTTTTAACTTTATATTAAGGAAAAAAGCTGTCTAAAATGATAATAGAAATTTAAATTAATTTCTTTAAATAAATAGAAATTTTTTGTACCTAGAAAGATGAGAGGTAAGAGCCTTAGAGACAATGCTATTTCTATCAAAATTTGCATGTTTCAAGTTATTATAATTTTTCCTCATTTACAATTATTTTTACAAAGTCAAGAATAAAAGTAATAGCTTTTACTTTTTAAGTAAATATTTTGTTATGAGAGAGAGAGACCCAGACTAGGCAGAGAGGCACAACTATCTTCAGGTGAGGCTTGAACTGACAGCTTAAAGGATGGGAACAAATCAACTTTTTCTTGCCTGTTTTTTGCTCCTGCTTCTTTGACAATGTTCTATTTTCAGCAGTTTTCCCTTGTCTGCCACTCAGTCCTGGGCTAAAGCCTTCCTTAATTACATATGACCCCACAAGTCAATTTTCCCTCTTTTTTGTTTGGTACAAAGCCTTGGGCTTCAGTTAAATTAATTCAACCTGGTTGGTGGCCACACCCACTCATTCTTCCCTCCATCCCTGAACAATGGCTGTGACTGGGGATTTGAGATTCACTGATTATATTTCAGCTGCATATTTCTGCCTGAAGCCCTGGGTAGGTTCAGTTTACCCTGAATTGCAAGGAGCTACTTGAGGAAAAGACGGACATTGAAATATAAATCAGAGTGGTCCTAAAAAGAAAAAGGGGACTCCATGCCTAACAGCTGAACTAGCAAATATTTACGAGATATTTCATGGGCTTCAGAGTGTTTTCCTAACACATAATGAGATCTTCCCCAAAACACTACAGGTAGGTCTTCTCAACTTCATTTTTTTCCCTATAAAACAAAAATGAAATATGTGATATGTCTAAAACTCACAAGAAAGATCAGAAAATCCCACATTCAACTAAACATATTTATGAGTGGATCATCCAAAATGACCTTCCCTTAGCAGAAATATCTGATGCCATTTTGTTAGGTGAAGGTAATGGATAAGAAAATCATGTGAATTTTCTTGGAAAGAAAAGAGTAACTTTAGGATTGCTAAATTTTTTAATGGAGCACAATACAATGTTTCTTTTTGTCTGTAATTTAAACTTTTCTTTGCCCATTTTTTTTGTAGTGCTAAGGATTGAATCCAGAGCCTATGCATGCTAGGTAAGCACTGTACACTGAGTTTATACCTCCAGCCTTCAATATTGCTTCTTGCTTTCACAAACTTATGCCTCCAACAATATCATAGCTGATCAGGAGAAGGTTAATATAACTGTGCCGTGTAGTTAGGTTAGTGTTTGCACAGATAAGTTAGTTCACCCAGAGATATTCAGATGCTGAATCTCATTATGAAGTGAGAGGGGTTTGTGGGTGTGTGTGTGTGTGCACACGTGTGCCCGTGTGTATGTGTGTGTGTGTATACATGCACACACACAGGCATGCATTTTAGTGATGATGAAATTTACATAGTTATGAAAAATATTTTAGTTTAATATAGAAGAGATTTTAAATGGTGAAGGAAATAGAAGTCTCAACGTACAAATAATAGGAATTTACAGTTTTTCATCTACTTCAAGGATAAACAATATGACTAAGACCCCATGTATAACAAAGAAGCATTTATGGTAAACATGTCAAGTCATCTTGTAACTACAAAGGAGAACCTTAATTATCATATAATCATATCATAATTGGATATAGCTTTAATGATGAAGAAATAGATCTCATTTATTCAATTTTCAACTATGCCCAAAATATAAGTAGCATAAAGACGAATAAGACAATCTTTAACTTCAAGGAGGCCCAAACTAACAGGAAAAAAACAAAATTTAATAGCATGATAGATATTCAGAGAACTAGATGATGTAGTCTAGATGAGGACTAGGATTGGGATTAGGCAAAGTTTGCATGAGGGCATAATGAAGAATTGACATTTGAGCTTGCTTAAGCAAAGTAACCAGTTATACACTAGATTGGGAGACAAAAATATAAGTCAAAGGAAGAACAAGGACAGACAGAACAGTGAAAACCACAGTGTTGCCAGGGAATTGAAATTAAGTTGTCTAAAGTACAATGCTATCTGGTTAATAAGGATATTAACTACTTGTACCATGTAACAGTCAGTAAAATAGAAGGGAGACCCATAGGGTAGAGGAAGGAGACCAGGGACAGGGTGGAGAAAAAGGAAAAGAAGAGGTACTGGAGAATGAAATTGACCTAATTGTGTTATATGCATGTGTGTTACAATAAATCCCACTATTATAACACATCAATTAAAAAGATTTTAGAAAACAGTCATAGTGCTTGCACTTTGTATGCAAAATTCTATTTTTCTATCACAAACTTCAAGAAACGTTGTCATTTTAATAGTTATTTACTTAAAATTTAAATATTTATATCTGTATGCATTTGTTTTTAACACTTTTTGTGAGCTATGAGACACAGACCCAAGATCATAAAACACAAGTGTGTACTTCAACACGTTACAAAGTGAACACCAGCATCAAGTAGTAAAACATTCCCAGCATCATGGAGGTGCTCTTGGTTGGGCTCCTCCACAGTCACAACGCCCACTCTCCCATCTAAATGCGACCAACTGTCCTGACTTTTATGGTAACTCTTTTCTTTGTTGTGTGGCTATCCAAGAAGTCATCACTAAACTATAAAGTTTAGCTTTGTTTGGTTTTGAATCTTATGCAATTGGAAACTTCCAGCACATACTTTTTTTTTCTATCTTCTTTCATTGAACTGTAATATCCATGTTGTTGTATGAAATGCAGTTTTTCACTGCTGTTTGCTATTTCATCTTATGAGACACCATAATTTACTTATTCACTCTACTACTGCTGATGTTTGGGTTGTTTTTAATGCTCTACAAGTATAAGCCATGCTGTTATGAGCCTTCTGATGCATATTTCATTAGATTAGCTGTTTTGGAATGGGAATTACTGGGTCATAATTTATATATATTTTCAGTTTTAGTAGATGATGATAGCAGAACAGGACACCACCTGCACATCATTACATCCTTGCCAATAGTGTGATGGTCATCTATTTAGCCACTTTAACAGGTTGCAGTAGTACTTATGTAAGTCTGAATTTGCATTTCTCTGATTACTAGTGAGATGAGGCATTTTCTTTTTTTTTTTTGCACACATAATCATTTTTTTATTTCTCATTTTATCACTAATAGTAAAGTGAATTGGTGACAGGCGGGAGTTATGGAATCAAAGAGAATTGGGTCCTGGATTTGCAACCTGCTGTATGGCTTTGAGCAAACCAGTTAAGTTCTCTACATTTGCTTGCAAAATAAGAATCATAATCATAGCACTAATTAAGAGTTAACTAGGGTAACAAAGTTAATAGTGTCCGGTGTTTAGTACTATTTCTTTAGTATGTTTAGCCAAGTGTTTGAATACTATTTCTTTGAGAAAAACCTAAGCCCTTTGCCTATATGATATCCATGGCTGGGATCAAAGGTACTTTTTTAGGCAGAACATCTTGTCACATTCCTCTTGCACTAGATCTGCCCTCAAGAAGAGATGAGGCATTTTCTCATACTTACTAGTCATTTGACTCTCCTCTTTGTAACTGCATGGTCAAAACTTGCCCATTTTTAAAAACTGAATTGGTTTTGATTTTGATTTTAATTTATTTGTTTTCTTAATCAATGAAAGGAAAAGTTTTAACATTTCAGGTTGAAGAGTGATGTTTATTATAGCTCTTCTTTTTTCATATTTTTATTGGTGCATTACAGTTGTACATACCAATAGAGTTTGTTGTTAAATATTTGTACATGCACAGAATACACAATATAAAAAGATAATTTAGCCAATACTACTCCCCCGCATATTATAACTACTCTTTATAGAAATTCTTTATCTGATTAAGAACTTTTTATTCCACTTCCAGTTTGTTAAGAGTGGTTATCATGAATGAATGTTGACATTTACCAAATGCTTTCTCTGCATTCATTGAGATGTCCATGTCCTTTTGTCAGTGAATATCAACTACATTGATCACTTTGCAAATTCCATAATTATTTTTTAGAATAAATCCAACTTGATCATAGGTATATTATTTCTTTTTTCAAATTAATTAATTTTAATTAGGTATATATGACAGCAGAATGCATTTTAATCATTGTACACAATTGCAGCACAATTTTTCATTTCTCTAGTTTTACACGATATAGCACCACACCATATGTGCAGTCATACATGTACCTAGGCTAATAATGTCTATCTCATTCCACCACCTTTCCCACCCCCATGCCCACTCCTTTCCCTGCCCTCCCTTGCCTTTGACCAAAGTTCCTCCGTTCTTCCCATGCCCCACCCCACATTATGGATCAGCATCCACTTATCAGAGAGAAAATTTGGCCTTTGATTTTTTAGGATTGGCTTACTCACTTAGCATGATATTCTACAATCCCATTGACACACCTGCAAATGCCATAATTTTATTCTCTTTTAATGCTGAGTAATATTCCATTGTGTATATATACCCACAGTTTCTTTATTCATTTATCTATTGAAGGGCATCTAGGTTGGTTCCACGGTTTAGCTATTGTGAATTGAGCTGCTATGAACATTGATGTGGCTGCATTACTATGGTATGCTGATTTTAAGTCCTTTGGGTATAGACCGAGGAATGGGATACCTGGGTCAAATGGTGGTTCCATTCCAAGTTTTCTAATCTTCATACTGCTTTCCAGATTGGTTGCACCAATTTGCAGTCCCACCAGCAATGTATGAGTGTGCCTTTTTCCCAAAGTCCTTGCCAACACTTATTGTTGCTATTATCTCTTATTTTTACATATTTATTTTAAGGGAAGGTGACTTACATAGAGGAAAATGTACAAATCATTAGTTTACCTGTCAATAATTTTAATTAAGGTAATACTTGCATGTAACCACCAAGAAGATCAGAAAATAGAATATGACCATCTCCTCACAAATGCTCCAGTCACCCCCTCCTCTCCTCCAGCTCAAAAGTAATCACTGTTGTGATTTAAAAGTCCTCTATGGACTTTTAAAATATTTAAATATAATTAAAGCATGCAGTGTGTATTATTGTATTTGTTTATTGTACTCCATATGTTTTATTGGATTCAGCCACATTAATTTTTAAAGACGCAGTTTGTGCATTTACACTGCTACCTAGATGAATAGGCCAAATTTTATTTACCCAATAATTTGTAATTTTCTAATTTGAGTCTATCACAAATAATGTTGCAATGGACATTGACGTACCTATTCCTTGGTGAAGATATACACACATTTAGGTTGAGTAAATAACCTGTATTGGAATCGCTGCATCATGCAGTCTGAGCGTGTTGGACTGTAGTAGGTATTTCACAACCGTTTCCTGTTTCGGGAGTGTGGTGCCAATTAACAGCTGCATGAGCAGCGTACAAATTTCTGTTGCTTTACATTCTTGTCACCCCCTTTGTTTTCAGTTGTTTTCAATTCTAGTCACTTTGGTTAATATGTAGTGGTATGAAATTGTGGTTATAATTTGCATTTTCAGTGATTCAGAAAAGCTAAGAAAATTTTTATATGTTTATATATTTTACTAGTTTGAGTTGAGACAGCTGTATTTTTCACATTGATTTGGAGGACCAATACACACAAACACACACACACAGGCAAACTGTATACGAGTTCTTTGTCAATTATATATTGCAAATATTTGCTTTCTTCCATAGTTACCTTTCACCCTCTTTATCCTGTCTAGTAAATTTAAGTTCATTCATGTTAATGCATTCTAAATTGCTGATCTTTTCCTTTATAGTTTGATGTCCTTGAAAAATCTTTTTCTACTCCAAGGTTAGGAGTATTTTCTTCTTTTAAGCTTTATTATTTACCAGAACATTACTGTTCTAACTTTCCCAGTTATGTCTACATTCCACCAGAAATTGTCAGTAATGGTATGGGATAGGAAGCAAGATTCTTTTTTCTTTATTGTCAGTATGGATACTTACTAATTCATTATCATTTATTGAAAAGACCATCCTCTTACTATAGCTTTGCATTGCCACCTTTGTCATAAATCAATGGCTTCTAAACGTGGAATACTCAGAGATTTTCTATTATGTTCAAGGTCCATCTGTCTTTCCTTCATTTAACACATTGTTATTTTAATTAAATATAGACAATGGGTAGAGTAGGTCTTCCCACATTTTTCTTCTTATTCACTAATAAGTTTTTCATGTCACACACACACACACACACACACACACACACACACACTGATATTTAAGATATCACACAAATGTTATGTCAACATTTTTCCATATTTTTATTAGTATATTATAATTTTACATAATCGTGGGTTCATTGTTAATATTTGTATGTGGGCATGTTTAATAATACAAACTTTTCCAATTCCTGAACTTGCTGTAATTTTTGTGAACTTTAATTTATATAATCAGTAAAACTTATGTTTGTGTATTAATTCTAATAGTTTAAAAATTCTTTTGAATTGTCTATGTATACAATGCCATGACCTGAAAATAAGTAACAATTTTATTTCTTTTTTTCCATTTAATATAGTTTATTTTTCTTACTTTATTATAAGGTACTTCTAGTATGATGTAGTATTAAATATAGTATTATATTAATAAATGAAGTGATAGTAGGAATCTTTATCTTGTTTGATGTTTGTTTCATAATTTTAGATTTATTGTATCAGATTTTGGATATGCCCTTGTATTTATAGTATGTAGTTTTATTTATCATAAACTTCTGCAACCTGTGCAGCATCAACATTGAGTAGAGGCAACAGGAGATGGAGAAAAACACAGAGACAAAGAAAAGGAGACATTTTGAAGCAAAGTTGGGGCCAAATGGGACACGGCCTTCTAATGAGGAATAGTGACCCAGGACTAGCTCTTGTGTTTATTGTACAGGGTCTTATAATCAGGAAGTTTAATGAAAGAAGCATTGTAAATTGTTCAAGGCTTATGAGTTATTAAGAAGCTACTTTGTCCACTAAAACATAAACAGAGCTAGAAACATTTTTTGCTGCTATCCTACTGCTACAGTGCTAGGAACATCCTGCTATTATCCTGCTGCATCCAGGAAGCCCATCGTACTAGAACATCTGATAACTATTAGCATCAGAGCAGAGTGTTCCTTGCCTTTTGGCAAGGAATGTTTCCCAGGCTTGGCTTTTCTGATACCACAGCATCAGCCAATGACCCCAGGCTCATCCACTCTCCACAATAAACCAGTTATTTCATATGCTTTTTCTGCATGTCTATAGATTGTCATATGATTTTTCAGCTGGTAATATAAACAGAACTACAATTAATTTTTGAATATTAAATCCTGAATAGTTAAATTTTGCTTGATATATATGTCTCACCCTTTTTAAAATTGTATTGTATCTTGCTAGGAGCCACAAGCAAATAATATGATGCATGGCACCTTTGGTTGTAAAGTGACGCCAGCTAGCCACTGAGATGATATGATTATGTTAAGATTTACATTCATATGGAAATTGGACTCCTGCTGTTCACCTTGGCCTGCTACGGGACTCATGTTACGGGACTCCTGGAGAGTTCCCATTGGTTGGGGAAGGATAGTAGGAGGGAATTCCGGGGGAGGTTCCGGGGGCCCCGCCCCCCCCCCCCGCCGCGGGGTCCGGTAAACGCGCGCGTGGGTGGACCGATTCTGCGTTGCCGGCGCCTATGGAGTATTGGCGGCTTTTTCAAAAATAAAGTTTTGTTCCTGCTTGAGTGGTTCGTGATTCTGTGCCCAGCCAAGACTGCGGCAGTATCTCTAATATTTTGTAATGTATGTGTGATATTTAATTCACTTTTTAGCAAAATTTTATTTTTTCTTCATTATAATGTCATGCTAGATTATTATAACAAACTTATACTGATCTTAAAATTGAATTGAGAAACATTTCCCTTTTTCTTGTCTGAAAGAATTTGTGTGATACAGTTGATATTTCTTAAATTTTGGATTAATTTAGAGGTGAAGTCATCTGATCCTGTATTTGTGGGAAAATTTCAAACAATGGATTAATTTTCATTAATATTTTAAAGATGCTTAGTGTATTAGCCCATTTTCATTTGCTATAATAGGATACCTGAGGCTGGATAACATTATGGAAAAAAAAGTATAATTTGGCTCACAGTTTTGAATGTTCAAGTGTGTGGCACTGGTGCAGGCCCAGCTCTGGTGAAGAGCTTCTGGCCACACCAGGGCATGAGGATGGCAACCCTGCAGGAACATGTGAGAGAGGGACTGAGTTCAGGCAAGATGGGAAGCTTGGAGGATACCAACTTGTTCTTTTGTAACAAGCCTCACAGGAGAACTAACCAGAGGTCCCTCAAGAACTACCTTAATCTCTTCCAAGGACAGCACCCATAACGACCTCAGTGTCCCTCTTAAGTGTTTCAGTCTGCCTCTCCACACTGCCACACTGGGAGCCAAACTTCTAACACAAATGAACCTGTGGAAAACACACTTAAACCATATCCAAAACATGGCACTTAGCTTTCCAATTTCTTCTTGTGTTAGTTTTAGTAAATTATGTTTTTCTGAAATCTGTCCATTTCTTCTAATTGTCAAATATGTAGGTAAAAATTATTTATAATAGCTTCTTATTGTCTTTTTAATAATTGGGGGGGAACCTCTAGTGGTATACCCCTTTTCATCCCTGATATTAATTATTTATCTCAGTTTTAAAATCAGTTGGTGGTTAAAAAACTATAACAAGGTGAAATTCAGTAATATATTAAAAAGATAATATATTCTGACCAAGTGAATTTCATCCCAAAGATATAAGGCTGGTTCAACATTCAAAAAGTCAGTTAATCAATGTAATGCACTATATTAAACTAAAGGAAAAACAATCTCATTTCAACAGATACAGAAAAGCATTTCTAAAACTTCTGTATGCATGCAGGATAAAAGCTCTCAGAAATTCAGTCTTGAAGGGACATTTTCATTTTAATAAAGGACAGTTTAAAAGCCTATACCTAACATCATATTTAATGGTAAGAGACTGAGTACTTTCATCTAAGATGAGAAACAAGAAAAAATGTTCTTTTACCTGTTGAGAGCCACAGCCAAAGGGGCCCCAGCAAACTTCCAGCTGCCGGCTGATGATTGGCTCACAGCAGCCCCAGCAACATCTAGCTGATTGGCTCCTCTGCGGTGATGTTCATTGGGCTGTTTCCCCGCCCTTCAGACTGCCAGCTGATGATTGGCTCACAGCAGCCCCAGCAACATCTAGCTGATTGGCTCCTCCACGGAGCTGCTCATTGGGGGACTTCTTTGGCTCCGCCCACATGACCCAGCCAATCGGCCTCAAGAACAGGAGGATTGTGGGAGGTGGTGAGGGTTGTGTGGGGGTGAGAGGCTTGTGGGAAGCCGGTGGTGGCAGTTGGGCTCTGAGGGGTTTTCCCTGAGGAGCTGTTTTGTTTGGCGTTTGTAGTTCTAAAAATAAAGTTAGTTTCTTTTGACAAGTGGCTCCTGAATTGTGCTCAGCCAGATTGCGGCATTTGGTGGCTCGCACGGGGAGCGACTGAGGGTAAGTAAACTGCTCGCCCCTGAGGGCAGGGCGAGAGGATGGATAGCCATTCTAAGTTTCCTTTTTTGTTTTGCTTCATTTTTGTTTTAACTTGCCTGTCCCTGGAGATGAGTGAGACGAAAGAAAAACCGCTCACATCTGAGGAAAAGCTATTTGCGTCTGAGGAACAGATAGGGAGAAAGGACGGATGCACATGTCAGGAAGATAGAAAGGCTGATATAATAATTTTGTGTGGTTCCATTTTTATTGCATTCTGTCTCGGTTTTGTTTGGCATCATCTTGTTGGGTTGTATTATAGTAGAAATACGGGATCAGAAATTAGTAAAAAACAAACCAAAAGACTGTTAAGTTAATTGTTAGAGGAAGGAGGCATCTCAGTAAAATCAAGAACAGTCAGGGCATATGTTGATACAATACAACAATGTAGCCCATGGCTTTTTAAGGAGGAGTTGTTAGATATATCACAATGGAACCATCATGGTGAAGATTTAAAAAGAATAGAAAAGAACAATCCAGGGACTCTGCCAGTTGGCACATTGACATTGTGGGCGTTGGTATCTGGTTTGCTTAGTCCAAAGCCTTCAATTCAGACAAAGGTAGAGGAAGGAGAAGACATATTGATTCAAGTAAAAGAGAAGGTCTCTCAAATTAGTCAGAAAGAGGAAAAGATTCAAGTAAAAGAGAAGGTCTTTCAAGCTAGTGAGACAGAGGAAGGAAGTTTAGAGCAGAAAAAGCCATCAGGGGAAAAGTTACAACAGGAGACTGCTAATAACACCTTTCTATCAGAGAGTGTAAGTGTCCAACCATCAGCACCACCTCTACAGGAGACTGCTACTAACAGCATTCTATCACCAGAGGACATAAGTGTCCAATCAACAGAACCACCTCCATATGCTAGGAGACTCCCACCCCCGCAGTTGATAGTTGGGATCCTGAGACAGGATCTCAAGTATGCCCTGTATTTGAGGTAGGAGGGCAGCGAATTTACCAAGGTTTAAATTTCAAAACAGTGAAGGAGCTAAAAGAGGCTGTAACAACCTATGGTCCTCAAGCACCCTTCACTGTAAGCTTGGTCGAATCCATTACCAACTTAAACATGACGCCAGCAGATTGGGCTAATATTTGTAAAGCTGTGCTAAATGGAGGACAATACCTGTTATGGAAGGTTGCCAATGAGGAATTTTGCAAGGAGACGGCTAGGCGAAATGCAGCAGCTGGTTATTCTCAGAGAAATCTAGATATGTTGTTAGGAAAGGGACCTTATGAGGATCGGCAGCAACAAATTGCATATGATCCTGGCGTATACTCACAAATTGCTGTAGATGCAGTTAAGGCATGGAAGACTTTACAAGGACATGGAGGTTTACAAGGTCAATTATCTAAGATAATACAAGGAGCTAATGAACCTTACGCTGAATTTGTAGATAGGCTTATTCAAACAGCTACCAGAGTTTTTGGGAATACAGAATAAGCAATGCCATTAATAAAACAACTGGCTTATGACCAAGCGAATCGTTGGTGCAGAGATATCATTAGACCATGGAAACAAGAAGATTTAAACACATATATTAAATTATGTAGAGACATTAATGAACAAGAGCAAGTCATGGCAGCTGCAGTAAAACAGGCTTTAGATGCCAGAGACATTAATGAACAAGGGCAAATTGTGGCAGCTGCAGTAAAACAGGCTTTATATACCAGGCCAAGAACATGCTACAATTGTCAACAAACAGGACATTTTAAAAGGAATTGCCCCATAGGAGGAGGGTTTAACAAAACTAGGTATCAAAGGAGTAGAATACCGGGTATTTGCCCACGATGCCGTAGAGGGAGACATTGGGCTAATGAATGCCGTTCTCAAACCACCATAGAGGGTACTCCATTACATTGGGCTAATGAATACCATTCTCAAACCACCATAGAGGGTACTCCATTAAAAAACGAACAAGGACAAGGTGTTTATCGACAATATCGTGGACAAAGGCATCGGGCTCCGTTGCCAAAAAATGGACAGGGGGCCCCAATACTCTGGGACCCCAAACCACAAATATACGGAGCACTGGAGGAACCCAGCAACCCCATCAGGGTAGTGACCAGGACACATTGTCCATCAGATCCCTCATCAGAGAAACCAGAGGGAGCGCAGGGTTGGACATCTGCGCCTCCACCAGATCAGTACTAACTCCAGAGATGGGAGTTCAAATCATTCCCACAGGGGTAAAAGGACCTCTTCCCAAAGGAACAGTAGGCTTATTATTGGGACGCAGCTCTTCTACTCTAAAAGGACTTTTGATAAGTCCTGGGGTAATTGATCCCGATTATGAAGGTGAAATAAAAATTATAGCCAGTTCTCCAAAGGGTATATCAATAATTTCACCAGGAGATAGAATAGCACAGTTACTAATAATACCAAGCCTACATGACAAATTTTCCAGTCATGCTGTAGAAAGAGGTTCCAAGGGATTAGGCTCCACAGGTGTAGATTGGGCTATGCTTTCTTTAAATTTAGATTCTTGCCCCATGCTAAAACTAAATATTCAAGGACATGAATTTAATGGGCTACTGGATACAGGTGCAGACCTTAGCATCATCTCTCGTCAAGAATGGCCAAAACATTGGCCATTACAACAAGCCACTCAAACGCTTCGAGGCCTAGGAGTGGCGACTAATCCTGATAGAAGCGCAATGGTATTAGATTGGAAGGATCCTGAAGGATGTGAAGGAACTATACAGCCATATGTATTGGATCATCTTCCCGTAAATTTATGGGGACGAGATGTCTTAGATCAATTAGGTTTGACATTAACAAATAACACCAATCAAAATGCATCCACTATTATGGCTAGACAAGGTTTTAGGAAAGGAAAAAGATTAGAAAAACAAGAACAAGGTATAGCAGCACCAATACAAATAGATCAAGGAACAGACAGACATGGGTTGGATTTTCACAAAGGGCCACTGAGACAATAAAAATTACATGGAAATCAGAAAGACCAGTATGGGTTCCTCAGTGGCCCTTGACTAAAGAAAAGATACAAGTAGCCCATGATCTGGTCAAACAACAATTAGCGGAAGGACATATACAACCTTCTGTATCTCCCCATAATACTCCCATTTTTGTCATCAAAAAGAAATCTGGTAAATGGAGATTATTGCAAGATTTAAGAGCCATTAATAATGAAATGGTCATTATGGGACCTGCTCAATTGGGGATTCCTCAATTGTCTGCTTTGCCGAAAACTTGGTATGTTTTAGTTATAGATATTAAAGATTTTTTTTTTCAATTCCAATTCATCCTGAGGATAGTCCACGTTTTGCATTTACTATCCCTGCACTAAATCATGAAGGTCCTGATCAGAGATATGAATGGAAAGTACTCCCTCAAGGGATGGCTAACAGCCCAACTATGTGTCAAATTTATGTTAACAAAGTAATCCAGCCACTTAGAAATCAAAATCCTGAACTACAAATATTTCACTATACGGATGATGTATTATTAGCACACAAAGCTAAAAACACATTGCTAGAATGTTATGCCACACTTACAAATTTATTAAAAAATTATAATCTAGAGATAGCAATAGATAAAGTACAATTAAATTTTCCAATTAATTATTTAGGAGTTCTATTATCCTCAACCATGGTCCGTCCACCAAAAATTCAAATACGAGTAGATCAACTCAAATCACTTAATGACTTTCAAAAGTTATTAGGAGACATAAATTGGATAAGGCCTTATCTAGGTATTCCAACAGGAGAATTGGGACCTTTATTTGATATCCTAAAAGGTCCATCAGATCCAAATTCACCCCGAATGTTAACGCCTGAAGCAAGAAAGGCATTAAAAATCATTGAAACATATATGGAAAATATGCATTTGGATAGAATTGATATAAGTTTGCCTTTATTATTTATTGTACTACCAACAAAAAATATTCCTACAGGAGTATTTTGGCAAGAAGGCCCATTATTATGGATACATTTATCTTATTCTCCTAACACTATTCTTACTAGGTATCCTGAGGCTGTAGGACAATTAATACTCAAAGGAATAAAAACAGCAAAGGGAGTATTTGGAATTTCTCCCAATAAAATTATTACTCCATATACTATGAATCAAATTGATGAATTAGCTAATGAGTTAAATACTTGGGCAATAATCATGTGCAAATCTAATGTTTCATTTGATAACCACTTACCATCGAATCCTTTATTGTCTTTTTTGTCATTGCATCCTGTAATTTTTCCAAAAATGACAAGAAAAACACCTATCATGAATGCTCCAAATATATTCACTGATGGGTCAAATAATGGTACAGCAGCAATAGTTACACCTGATCAAACTTTTACATTTTTAGTACCCAAACAATCAGCTCAAAAGGTAGAGCTTAATGCAGTATTACAAGCTTTCATGATGTTTAAAGATTCTGTATTTAATTTATTTTCTGATATTCAGTATGTAGTTAATGCTATAGTATCCTTTGAAGATGCTGGTAGGATTTCCCCTTCTTCTACTGTTTTCTCTTTGTTTTCCACTATACAAAGTTTAATCTGGGACAGAAAAGATCCATTCTTTATAGGACATATCAGGGCACATACAGGATTGCCTGGAGCCCTTAGTTTGGGCAATGATTTAGCAGATAAAACTACACTTGACATACATATTTTCTCTACACTAGAAGAAGCTATAAATTTTCATAAAAGGTTCCATGTCAATGCTAATATTTTACAAAAGCGTTTTAAAATAACTAAGGAACAAGCTAGACAAATAATAAAACAATGTCAAAATTGTGTGACCTTTTTACCACAAGTTAATCTTGGAGTCAATCCTAGAGGATTGATACCTAATCATATTTGGCAGATGGACGTCACACACTTGCCAGAATTTGGAAAATTAAAATATTTGCATGTTACAGTTGATACTTCTTCTGGATTTTTGATGGGCTCCCTTCATGCCGGAAAAAAACTAAAGATGTTATAGCTCATTGCTTACAAAATTTTGCCACTGTGGGCATTCCAAAACAGTTAAAAACAGATAATGCCCCTGGTTATACTTCTACCTCTTTTAAACAATTTTGCTCATCATTTGGCATTACTCATATAACAGGAATCCCATACAATCCACAGGGACAAGGCATAGTTGAAAGAGCTCATCAAACTATTAAAATGTACTTATTAAAGCAAAAAGACGGAATTGGGAAGGGGTATATATTCCCCAAAGATAAACTTAAAATAACCCTTTTTACTCTAAACTTTTTAAATTTGGATTCATCAGGACTTAGTGCTGCAGAAAGGCATATGTGTCCAAAAAATGTACATAAGCCCAAGGTACTTTGGAAAGATATTCTAACAGGACAATGGAAAGGTCCTGACCCAGTAATTGTCTGGAGTCGGGGGTCTGTTTGTGTGTTTCCACAGGAAGAACAGCAGCCGATTTGGGTTCCGGAAAGATTAACTAAAATCCTGACCCAGTGATTGTCTGGAGTCAGGGGCCTGTTTGTGTGTTTCCACAGGGAGAACAGCAGCCGATTTAGATTCCAGAGAGATTAACTAAAGTGATTTCTACAGACCAAAAAGAAGATGATTTGGCTCAAATCCATAACAGCTGATATCCAAAACACCAATTTGGCTATCCTTACATCTGCGACAGAACCAGGATGCTTTTTTCAATATCTATTTTATTATTACCCTTTCCCATATCATGAAGTTCTATTTTGGTTTTTGAGCTCATACAGACCTAAGTTAATGTTTTGCTGATCAGTTCTATTTTTTTTTTTTTTTTGACTATAGAGTTTTTAAACATCGCAATGGAGATTTCACCTGTAAAAAGTTATAAGGCCTTTACTATTATGTTATGTGTTGTATGTATTATATTATGTGTGCACACTTGTGTTTTGTGTTATATGTTTGAATGTACGTATGTCCATATATCATATATGATGAGCGCTCATGAAAAAATGGATCCAAATATTTTTTTTTATTCACGTGATTTAAATGGTTTAATTTAAATTAGGTAAATAACTATTAAGAATTGTTTTAATATGTAAACAAAAAAGAAGGTTAACAGATCTGTTTGTTTACTTTCACCTTTCCTTTTCATTATATTTAATAATTCTCTTCAAGATAATGTAAATTGTTAAGAAAATTGTTTTCTTTTCTCTTGAAGATAATGTAAATTGTTAAGAAAATTGTTTTCTTTTAGTGCCTTCTGGAATGTTACATAATTTTTTCTTTAGCCATTATTGCTAGAATTCCTATCTTCATCCCAGTGCCAGTGAAGACAAAGATAAAACTAATCTACAGTTTCTGCAATAGCCATCACTGAACTGCTTGCAGAACTTGACTAAACTATGTGTCACTTGTATGCATTGTGAACTCACTTGTATGCATTGTGAACTATCTGTTGGTGCAGCGACTTGTGGTAGTGTTGGGGTATTTTTGCTGATGATGTCATCGGTGGTACAATTTTTCCAACAAGAGCCATCAATTGGCTTGGTGTATCTTCCTCCCTTCTGCTTGTCATGACAAAGACCTCTCCACAGGTGTGGCTGTATACTGGACCGGTAGTCAATGACGGGTAAGATCCAATTACAATGGTACCAACCTAAGACAGGAGGCTGACGCCCTGAGGTCAGCTCATCCGAAGACGGGTAAGGACCATATGTAGTATTGGACAACCTAAGGCAGGCACGGTCCCCAAGCCACATGCTTGTTGTTTAAACAGAGATGGGGAGATGTTGAGAGCCACAGCCAAAGGGGCCCCAGCAAACTTCCAGCTGCCGGCTGATGATTGGCTCACAGCAGCCCCAGCAACATCTAGCTGATTGGCTCCTCTGCGGTGATGTTCATTGGGCTGTTTCCCTGCCCTTCAGACTGCCAGCTGATGATTGGCTCACAGCGGCCCCAGCAACATCTAGCTGATTGGCTCCTCCACGGAGCTGCTCATTGGGGGACTTCTTTGGCTCCGCCCACACGACCCAGCCAATCGGCCTCAAGAACAGGAGGATTGTGGGAGGTGGTGAGGGTTGTGTGGGGGTGAGAGGCTTGTGGGAAGCCGGTGGTGGCAGTTGGGCTCTGAGGGGTTTTCCCTGAGGAGCTGTTTTGTTTGGCGTTTGTAGTTCTAAAAATAAAGTTAGTTTCTTTTGACAAGTGGCTCCTGAATTGTGCCCAGCCAGACTGCGGCATTTACCACTTCTTTTCAACATCTTACTGGAAGTTTAAAACAATGCAATAAAATTTTTTAAAAGTTATGAAATGCAAATTGTTTGGAAAGTAAGAATAAAATTGTCCATATTTACAGACAGCATGCCTATCTAGACAGAACATTCCAAAGAATCTATTTTTAAAATTCTTGAATAATAAATGAATTTAGCAAGAAAATAGGATGTGAGGCCAATATACAAAAGTCAACCATATTTTTATTAGCCAACAAGGAAAAATTATAATTTAAAATTTTAAAACATCTATACGAAGGAATTCTTGTTAATAATATACATGCTCCTATGTTTAGAGGTAAATAAACACTTCTCTTGAAATTTATCATGTAAATAAAATGGATTGATCCTCAGGTGAAGGGATGGGTAATTATGTGATAAATCAAATAAAATGATAATCATAGTGTTTAAGTGATAAATTTTCACTTACAAAATATTTTCAGGTTTTCTGTATATTTATAATTTTCATGGATAAACTATAAAAATACTACTTTAGCAATGACATGAGTTTTTATATCATACCAAGATTTTAAAAATTCTCTTTTTGATGTGAGATCATACTTCAGCTATAAACCATATATATTTGATAGAGGTAAAACAAAATAACATAAATTTCACTTTTTTCCTGTGAAACCAATTGACCAGAAACAATGTTTTTTTATATATCAAGAGAATATAGAACAAAATTAAATAAATGTGTATTTTTAACTTAGGCATTATGGGCAGAGATGGTCAATACAAATCAGGAATAAGTATTCTTCTGAGAAATAACTGCTGCCCTATCTGTAATGCAGGATGGGATCCATAATTTTTTGTCACCTGTGAGATGTTACTCTTTTGAAAGAAAAAAAAAAGATGTGATCTTGGGAGCTGAGTTATGTTCCCTTCATTTATAAATATGCATTCAAGTGGAATTGCTACACCTGGGTTGGTCTTTTTATTGAGAGTAAATTTGTCTTGTTAGCCAGTCTTGTTAATTATGTATATGTTCTTTCCTTCACACAAGATATTGTTGATGAGCTTAGTGAAGAATAACCAAAATGGTTAGAGAAAGACAGTCATAGGCCAAGAGGATCATTCTACATACAAGTGATAAACCATCTTCTTTTGATTTTCCCTGTGGAATCTTATATGAAATGTGATCCCAAATATCCATGTTCTGGAGCCATTCTGAGTTTTTATTTACATACTTATTTTTAAACCTCATTGTCATCTTACCTCCAATTTTACTCTGCTTAAATTCTTTATTCCCCAGCAAGAGTATGTTCCTTGCTCGGAAATTGATATTGAAATATGTTCTGAAGGTATTTTAACTTTTACAGGAAAGGGGTAGTAGGAAAAATGTGTTTTCCCTCTTGAGCAGTCTCTGAAAGGAACCATAATAGTCAATCAGTTCACCTTGAGATGGATGCTGCACATTCCTCAGAGCATCTATTTGCCAGACTCAAATCTTTTCTTTCTCTGTCCACATAAATCTTTTATCTCATTCCACGAGACTCCAAGCTAAGCCATGAGTCATTAATCATGTGATAGCCAGAAGCAGGAACTCTGCTCTGTGTGTCTGCTGGAGTCAGAGCAACCTGAACACATGATTTTTTTAGTTCGTATAGGTATACATGATATTGGGATTCATTATGGCATAATTATGAGCATGAAATACAATTTGCTCCAATTCAGTTCCTAGTAATTCCTTTTTCCCTCCCCTTCTTTCCTTTCCTCTGCTCTTTTGATCTTACTTCTATTTATTTATAGTGGTTTAATTAGTGCATTATGAATATGAACATAAAGGTGAAATTCATTGCAGTATATTCATATATGTATATAGGAAAGTTTATTCAGATCCATTCCATCATTCTTCCCTTTTCCCATCCCTTCTGCCTCCTCATCAATCCCCTCCCTTTACTCCACTGATCTCTCTTCTATTTTCATGATATTTATTTACACACACACACACACACACACACACACACACACACACACATTCTTTTCTTTTTTTTTTTTCCTTCTTTTGATCTAGTTTCCACATAGGAGAGAAAATATTCAACCCTTGTACAACTACATTGAAAAGTCATATGGGGATTCCTCAAAAAGTCCAGGAATAAAACCACCATATGATTCAGCTATCCCACTCATTGCTACATATCCAAAAGATCTAAAATCAGTAGCAAATGGGAAAGACAATAGAATGAATCAGACTGAAATTTCCTATGTTCTTATATGAAAACATGACCAGTTAACTCCACATCATCATGTATAACCACAAAAATGGGAAGTTATACTCCACATATTTATGATATGTCAAAATCCATTCTACTCTCATGTATAACTAAAAAGAAAAAATCGAAAAATCAAAACAATAAAATCGGTAGCTTACTATGGAGATGCAGCCGTATCAATGTTTATAGCAGCACAATTCACAATAGCCACGCTATGGAACCAACCTAGGTGCCCATTGAGAGATGAATGGAAAGAAACTGTGGTGTATATACACAATGAAATATTACTAAACCATAAAGATGAATTAAATGATGGCATTTGCTGGTAAATGAATGGAACTCGAGAACATCATACTAAGTGAAATAAGACACGTAACTTAGGCCTTAGCAATCTGTACCTGTGTATGATACACGATACTTCCAACAGATGGAGTAGTCCAACATTATAGTCAGGTGAATCACATGACAATGATTTCTCTTGGCTTGTTTTTGGTTTGGGGATCTTTTGTTTTGTTTTGTTGTTTTTTTGCAGTGCTGGGGATTGAACCCAGGGCCTTCCTCATGCTTGGCAAGTACTCCACACTGAGCAACATCTCCAGTCCTTTTTTAATTTTGAGACAGGGTCTTCTCACTTAGTTGGCCATGCTGATCTTGAACTTGTGATCTTTTTTTCCTCAGGCTCTGGAGTAACTGGGACTTCAGGTGGGCACCATTGCATCCAGCTAGGTGACAACAATTTCTGATGTCCCCAAATCAGAAACACATTTTCCCAAAATTGTTTACTTAAATTACTGTTAACTGATTCATAAGAAAATCCAGAGCCTACCAAGGATTGTATTCACACTAACAATTACTATTTTTGAGCATGTTTCTTTCATTTTAGAAGATATTTTGTGACATAGCCCTGGTCAAGAACTCAAACAGCTTCACTGAAGTCAAAAACTATGTTATTCTTGCCAGAAATGACTTTTGTATTCTTTCTCAAAGAGATTTGGTTGAAGTGTATGCTCTTTACTTCATTTAATGTCATAGCAGTTTGATGTCCATAGACTAGAGGGCACATGAGGCATACCACAGAAAATGGGATAGAGATCAGGATCTTTTGTACTACAGCTGGAGATTTACTTTTTTTTTTTAATGGTGGTGCTGAAGATTGAACCCAGGGCCCTATGCATGAGCTACCAATTGAGCTATGTCCCCAGGCCTGGAGATTTACTTTTAACAATAATTTGGCATTACCTAGTATAAATATTTCACAAGTCTGAATGTTGAAAGTTCTCATAAGACTCCACATTGTACCTATGTAAGTAATCAGTAAGCCGTACTCAAAGAAGGCTTTTATTTAAAGGCAAAAGAATATATCACAGCAAAAGAAAGAAAACTAGGCAAGCATTGGGGTCCAAATGATATCATGGGCAAACTCCCCAGTCTCCCTAGTTATGCTTTATCTCCTAAATGAACCACCCTGCTGTGGAAGAAGTTCCTGGGGGGAGGTAGAAAGCAGGAGTCCTCTGTGCCCCTATGTCATTTGGTCAAACTAGGCTGGCTAATCAATTGTTCCAGGTTAAATAAATAAATAAATAATCTTATTCTTGACGCTTCCAGGGGAGTTTGGATTTTGTACATTTCATTTTGAATCCTTCTGTCCCTTATCTCAGCCAAGAGTCCAAGCTAGACATCTACCTAGACAACCAGGGATAGAGACAGATATTTCTCAAAGAATCTGTAAATTAACTCTAGCCTGCACAACTAGTAATGTTATGGATGTGCCTATCCTATGAGCAAAATCACCTGGTTTTTTTGTATAAGAAGGTTCTCAGCATTATTATTAATGTCAGAAAACCTTATTAAGCTGGGCAAGGCCTTGAATTCCAGCAACGCAGGAGGCTGATATAGGAATATTGCAAATTTGAGGCCAGGCCAGCAATTTAGCAAGACTCTATCGCAAAATTAAAAATTTTAAAAGGTGTCAATGGTAGAGTACTCCTGGGTTCAATCCCCAGTATTGCAAAAAGAAAGAAAGAGAAGAAGGAAAACCTTATTAATTCCCACCAGTAACAGAAGAGACAAATAAATTACGAGGTTTTGACATAGGGAATACAAGAACATGAACATAAATGAACTATAGCTTCTTTCATTAGGATGGACAAATCATAAATTATAACATCAAGTTTAAAATGGAAGTAACAGAGTTTACAGAGTACTTCCTGATAGAAGTCACATTAGATAAACAGGGGAAGGATTTTACCTAGATTTTGTTGCTATTGATAGGTTCTAAGCACGTGAGGCAATCACTGCTTGATTGACTTGATTTACACATAGTTGTAAATAGATTTTCAAGTGGATAATTATTGGCTAAGACTGATGAAAACATATTGTGGACAAAAGAAAAATATACAATTCAAAAGTAAATTTTTAGTGTTAAAAAAGTTAGCTGGTAATTCTATGAACTTCATGAATGGAGAAAGTAGAGAATAGAACTTCAAACACATCAGGTAAGAACAAGAAAACTGATTTAATTAATCACAGAAAATCAAAGAAAGGGTACATGTGGAGGGAATAGTTTTGATTTGAATAATGGAAATATTTTCTGAGACTACACAGAATAAATGGGTGTCAGTGTAGGATACATGTTTCGTATTTGTAAAAGATCAATAATATTTGATACTGAATTGAATGATCTAATTTTTATTATTTAAAAATAAAAAACATTAGAAAGTTTAAAAATTACCTCACTGCTATAATGCATCCAAGGCTTCACCTGTATGTATATTTGAGGACATTTTCCCTTTAACATGCACAAGTCGGTCAGACCCTTTCTCAAGAACCAAGAAATAGAACAGCATCATCACAAAAGTAGCATAAATAATGCTAAATAAAATTAATTATATTGACTAAAGATGAACCATCTGCCAAAGACATTGAACAGTTTGGGAAGTGATCCGAATGGAATAATACAGCTAGAAACCCTTGGCATGCATTACTCAGAACCAGATTTATTACCTTTCTAAATGTCCTGATGCCAAAGTCTCTGGAAAAATTTTTTAGTTGTTGACCCTCTACTGTTTCTTTTGGACACCAGTTGTTATTTGTTCCCACTCAGCTTTTGAATAGACAGGCCCTGATGTGGGTTATTAATCATAGATGTCTGTTTGAATTGGAGCCTGTGAGCTAGCCATGCATTCCAAGCTTGTTCTTTGGAGCTGTGTGGGATGAGACTCATCTGCTTTTTCAAATCTACCTGCCTCACAACTTTTCCAATTGATTTTAATTAAGCTTTCACCAGTTCATTTTTATAGCCAATCCCTTATGATGCTAAGTCGAATCTTTTCTTAGCAGGAATTTGTGGCCATTTAATGGGTTCCCTGGGCAATCCTGGGCATGCTTCTTTACCAGAAATCATTTCCATTGATACTAGGTTAATTTCAACTCCACCAACAATTTCAACTAATATAACCCAGACTCTAATATCTCCAAGACCTCCAGAGAGTGGAGAGGTAAAAATCACATCAAATAACGTAGTCATTTTACTTAAGAGGGTAGGAAAGTGGAAAATAGTGAGGTATCTTCTGGCCCATGGGAAAGACATCGTTCCTCCCATCTGAAGCAGCATAAGAAAGTAACTAGGAAAATTCATTGTGAGTCAAGTATCAGTCCCCACACATTTTGCTGATAGTATATCTGATTGATTATTTCTGAAAAAAAATTAACTTTTCTAATATTAACAAATAATAATTTTCAAAAATAACAAACAACTACAAAGCTATAATGTGACGCAAACTTAAATTCATCTCATTTTAAATAAATCATAAAATTTTACATTGGAGAACAATTGAATGAAATCCTCATTTGCTAATAGAGGAAACAGCACTAATAAGTTTATTCTGAGCAGGCCACTGTTATGCTTTTGAACTGATGCTGCTATTAGATTTCCCACTGAACTCCATGGCCAATACTTTAGAATATATTTGGCAGATTCCTTTTTGCTGCACCTAATCTTAAAAACATGGGTGCTCTCTAGTAGGATTTAGCTTTCAATTCTTTCTCAGGGTACGACTAAACAGATCTTAAGAAAAAAAAGAAAGAAAATATTTCAGGAGCTACTCATGTGTTGCTGGTTTCCAAAATTATTCTCTCTAGTCCAGAGTGACATCTGACTGCAGTCATATTCATTTTCTAGCCAGCCTCTCCCAGAAGCCTTGCTTTTTCTTATAATTATTTCTTAGATAACGGTATCATCGACCCTCCAGTAATTTTCTGATGTTCTTCTCACACTCAAAATTTTCTCTCATTCTGCATTTGTTATCAGAATCAGAAAAAATTTAGTCATGTTTTCTCTACTTTTTTCCTAAGGTGATTTTCAATCTATATAACTGAAGAGGAAAAGAAAAAAAAATATATATATATATATACATGAATATACCAACTTCACAGAAACAATCTTCTGATAGGATTATGTCTTTTTAATTATAGAATGATTAGAGCAAGGTAAATTTGCTTTAAGTCCTCTTATTACCAATATCATTTGTACATTTTTAGGTAAGGCCACACAAATTCCTTTTCAGTATTTATGAAAACTGAAGGGTTAAAATGAACCTTTCTAATAAAAATGCTTTCTGATGACATGTTGTGTCACTCAGTGGTTCTCAAACTTCAGTGTGTATCAGAATCACCCATAGACAAATGTAGGACCAAGAGGCCTGTACTCCTTAAAATAAAATAGGTTGTGGCCATTTTTATTTTTTACTGGGTTCTTCAAATTCTCATAATACTGACCATAGTCACTGTATATTGTTTTGTCCTCACAGATAGTAAGATCCCCAGCTTTGGAAATGTGAATGAGGAACCTATAGGACCATCTGTCAAGGAAGGCACAGAAGGCTTTTATCCTTTAGAGGCTCCAGAATATACAAGAAACCCAATTATGACTTGTGTTTAATCCACGTAATTAATCCTGTGGCTTGACCGTGCATCTGTTTGAATAGATTCCATCACCAATCAGTAATGCAAGGGGAGAGTGCACGAATTACTTTCAGTAGAACTAGTTCTGACTTGTGGAAATTAGCAAACACATATGAGTAGAAAGTCAAGAAGTGTTCTAAGAGAATAAAGAAATTTTCAAGTGAACCAGGCAAAGGTTAAAAAAACAGGGAAGAAGTCAGCCTTACACATCTGTAAATACATGGTCAGGATCTGAGACACAAAGCAGAAACAGTTAGAAGATCTGAGATCAAGGCTGAAAAAAATAGGTTAGCAGTCTGTATGAATAGTTGGCAACAAATGATAAGTAGGTAGATAGAGATAAAGTGATGATGATGATGATAGATAGATAGATAGATGAGATTTTTAAGGCCCTCTGATAACTGAGGTGAGTAAATCAAATAGACAAGTCACAATGATTAAAAAAGGCCAGAGCTGGGATTCAGCCAGGGGTTAGGGTGGGAGACCACTGGCATGGGTTTGGCTATAGCTCCCTAAGGAGCCTAACATGTTTATTTTATGTCCCCCAAGGAAAGAAAAGAAAGTCCCTTGTGTTTTATTTAAATTTACTTAGTGAAAAAGAAAGGCAAGTGAGGGTTAAAATAGCTCAGAGGGATTCTATGGGAAGGGGCCTTTTGGTATGTTGTATTTTTTGAGGTTCTCAAGAATTGGTGTCCAGAACTATCTGGAAGAAAAACAACACCATGACAACAATATGGTCAGCGTGTAGCAAGCAACACTTCTGTATGGGAAAACAGCCGTGGAGATTTTCAAGACAAGGATATTTAAACAAAGATTTCATGTTAATTCTTAAGACCCTTCAAGCCCAGGTCCACACAGCCAAGAATAGTGATGACTTACTGATTCAAAAGGAATTTTTTTTTTTAAGAGAGAGTGAGAGAGGAGAGAGAGTGAGAATTTTTTTTTAATATTTATTTTTTAGTTCTCGGTGGACACAACATCTTTGTTGGTATGTGGTGCTGAGGATCGAACCCGGGCCGCACGCATGCCAGGCGAGCGCGCTACCGCTTGAGCCACATCCCCAGCCCCTCAAAAGGAATTTATCTGAATATTTACTTTAGCTGAGATCCGCCCCTACTTATTTTTGTGTTTTGCAGTACTGGGGCTGCTCTACCCCTAAGCTGCATACCCAGTCGTTTTATTTTTTTTATTTTTTTTTTAGACAGGATCTCACTCAGTTGCCAAGGCTGGCCTGGATTTGCGATCCTCCT
Organism: Spermophilus citellus; assembly: GCF_964194105.1. Taxonomy (NCBI): domain Eukaryota; kingdom Metazoa; phylum Chordata; class Mammalia; order Rodentia; family Sciuridae; genus Spermophilus; species Spermophilus citellus. Next base: position 74,124,972 of record NC_138197.1, on the reverse strand, counting down.
GCCTCAGCCTCTTGTGAAGCTGGGATTACAAACATGAGCAACCACACCCAGCTCAGATCCACTTTTACATACAAATATAAGGTCACAATGATTAGGGATCTCCAACAAAGTACTTTCTGTTGGTGTTTCTTAAAATTCACCATCCTTTCAGGTATACCCAAGGTGAACTCTTACATTAGTCTCAACAAAATAAACTGTTGTGTTTCCTGGACTTTCTTGAAGAATGGCAATGACATATTGAAATTTTTTTTAATCCCCACTGTTTATGAAGATGAAAGTGTCACAAGCTTAAAATTTTTTGTCCGGGAACTAGGTGACTAGAAATGTGTTCTACATACCTTCCACATTTATTTGTCTAATTTCTACCTCAAGAAGATTCATTTGTACTTTTCCAGGTATTACTACATCATCTGGTCATTCTTGAAGATGATATTAAATACACTTCAGTTTTAGGAAACAGTGGAGTGCAGGGAAAAATAGAGCTGTCACTCAGTTTCACTTTATATGGATCTAATTCTGTGTCTTGTGGCTAAATTATATAAGAACAATAATCAAGCATATTATAAGAAAGATCAGAAACCAGGTTCAGTGGTGCAGATCTATAATCCCAGTGACTCAGGAAGTAGGAAGCTAAAGCTTTATAAAGCAATTTAGAAAGACCCTGTCTCAAAAAAAATTAAAAAGGATTGTGGATGTAGCTCAGGGTAGAACATCACTAGGTCAATACCCAATACCCAATCTCTAATATCTAAAATGATTAGAGATTGTATGCTTATGTTTCAGCATGATTGAAAGAGATGGTGCTTGAATCTGTTTGCTTTGATTTGGGGATTAGTTAAGATTCATATTTTAGAATGTTCATAGTATATTATAGGAGATGGCCAGGAAATGCAGGATCTTCTGAATCAGGCAATCTGAAAAGGTTATACAGAAAGAAGAAAAAGATCTCAATTCAGCCATGACAGGTTCTTGACATATGCCACAGAAAGGAATTTCAATATACATCAAAAGAGGCACAAGCAGAGATTTATTTAGGGAAGCAAGAATAGAGGTGGATACACACTCCAAGAGAAAGAGAGTTCACGTGTTCAAGAATGAGATGTGCTTTTGGAGACTCAATATTCTTTCAATCTATTTTTCCCCTGCTACGAGGGATTTAACGCAGGAGTGCTTAACCACTGAGTGTCATTCAGGCCCTTTTTTTTTTTTAATTGGCTCTTTTTAGTTATACACGACAGTAAGATACATTTTGAAGCATGGAATATATCTTATTCTAATCAGAACTCCATTCTTGTGGATGTACACAATGGTAAAATTCATTGTGGCATATTTATATATGTTCATAGGAAAATTATGTCAGATTTATTACACAGTCTTTCCTTTTCTACACCTCCCCTTCCCTTCATTCCCCTTTGTCTAATCTAGTGAATTTCTATTCTTCCCCTCCCCCACTTATTGTGGGTTAGCTTCCACATTATCAATGAAAACATTCAACTTTTATCTTTTGAGGACCGGTGTATTTCACTTAGCATGGTAGTCTCCAGATCCATCCACTTCCTGGCAAGTGTCATAAAATCATTCTTTTTAATGGCTAAGTAATACTACATTGAGTGTGTGTGTGTGTGTGTGTGTGTGTGTGTGTGTGTGAGAGAGAGAGAGAGAGAGAGAGAGAGAGATCTTCTTTAACTATTTATCTTTTGAAAGACACCTAGGTTGGCTCCATAGCTTAGCTATTATGAAGTAGGACAGGGTCTCACTAAATTGCTGAGACTGGCCTCAAATTTATAACCCTCCTGCCTCAGCCTCCCAAATCACTGGGATTATAAGCATGTGCAATCAAACCTGGATCAATCTTTTTTTAAAGAAAACTTTGTAAATGTTGAACATGAGAGGAATGTGTGGGCATCAACTTGATAGACTCAATTCTTTTGATCACAGAGCACAGGACAAGTCATATGATCTGGTTCTTCTCCAGATCTTTAGATTGACTTTATTTAGTTAATAGATGATGTTTGGAATATGCCCATTTCATAGATTCCTAACAATACAATTCCCTGGTTTTATTTAATTGGTCTAAAAATAGATTGTGTAAGCAAGCAATGTATGTAGGCACTTATTAATTTAACTCACAAACCTCTAGATTTAGGGATTTTTCAAGAACTTGGGCCTGAAGGAAAACCAAGCTGGGAAATAAAGGTAAGATGTTCTTAGAGCTTTTATATTTAAACTTACAGTTCATTTTCCCCCATTTGTCTCCTTTCTACCTATTCTTATTTCTTCTTTCCTATCTCAGTATCAGCCTCCTTCACATCCATTTTCCCTTCCAAAATATCTATCCTGTGGACTCCAAGCTTTAATCTGCCTTTTTAGTCAGTCTCTGTAACAAATACATACATTATGTTTCTCTGCTCAAATCTTAACTAATAGACATCTAAAATATCTCTATTTCATGGATTTGGGCTCTGATCTTAACTATTTCCTTCTTTCTACTGGTTTTAGAATGGTTTTTTTCTTATTTTTCAAGGACATTGAGATGCATCATTAGGTTGTTTACTTAGGCTCCTTCTGATTTTCTTATGTAGGCACTGATAGCTATAAACTTTCCTCTTAGAACTTCCTTCTGATGTCTCAGATATTCTGGAATGTTGTATCACCATTCTCATTCAATTCTAAGAATTTTTTAAATTATCTCTCCTGATTTTTTCTATTACCCATTTGTTATTAAAAAATGATTTGTTCAATCTTATGTGTTTATAGTTTCTGTAGTGTTTTTTGGTGTTGATTTCTAATTTCATTCCATTACGATCAGATAAAACTTAAGGAATTATATCTTTTTTTAATTTTCTGAGAGTTGCTTTGTGGCCTAAAATATGGTCTACTTTGGAGAAACTTCCATGAGCAGCTAAGAGAAAAGTGTATTCATCTATTTTTGAATGAAATATTCTACAGTTCTCTGTTAAGTCCATTTGATTTATAATATACTTTGGAAACAAAGAGTCTTTATTGAGTTTATGTCTGGATGACTTAATTATTGGTGACAGAGGTATGTTGAAATCACCAAGTGTCATTATATGGGAGTCTACCTGAGTCTTTAATTTGACTAGCATCCGTTTTGTGTAATCAGATGCATCAAGGTTTGGGGCATAAATATTTACTATTGTTATGTCCTCTTGTTGGATTATTCCCTTTTCCAGTATGAAGTGGCCTTCTTTGTCTCTTCTGATTAATTTTGGATTGAAATTTGCTTTACTGGATATCTAGGGAACTTGGCTATTAGACATGATATATCAATTTCCATCCTTGCACTTTCAGTCTGTGGCTGTCTTTGTAAGTCTCTTGAAAACAACATGTAGTTTTTTTTTTTTTAAGAGAGAGAGAGAGAGAGAAGAAAGAGAATTTTTTAATATTTATTTTTTAGTTATCGGCGGACACAACATCTTTGTATGTGGTACTGAGGATCGATCCCGGGCCGTACGCATGCCAGGCAAGCGCACTACTGCTTGAGCCACATCCCCAGCCCACAACATGTAGTTTTTAATGCATTCTGTCAGCCCATGCCTTTTAATTGGAGATTTGAGGCCATTTCTATTCAATATTATTATAGAGAGATGTTTATTAATTCCTGTCATTTAGATTTATTTCTAATATTAATTAGGTTCTGTTTCTCTTTTGCTTAGCTACTCTTCAAATCAGATTTGTTCATTTGTGAGCTCTGGGTTTTATTTTTGCTATCTTTCTGTGTATTATTTCTTTGAGTATTTTCTGTAGTATCAGCTTACTAGACAAGAATTCTTTTAGTTTCTGCTTATCTTGTAAAGTTTTTATTTCTTATTCAATTTTGAAGGATAGCTTTGCTGGATATAGCTATCTTAGTTGACAGTTATTTTCTTTCAGGACTTAGAACACATCATTCATTCCAAGCCCACCTGGCTTTTAGAGCTTGTGCTGAGAAATCAGAAGTAATTCCGATTTCCTTGCCAATACATGTGACCTGATATTTTTCTCTTGAAGCTTTTAAAATTCTTTGCTTGCAATGTGTTATGGAGAGCTTCTTTTTTTTATGTTGCCTAGTTTAGGGCTCTGAATGTATCATGTATCTGGATGTTCATTTTATTCTTAAGGTTTGAAAAATTTTATGTTATTATTTCAATGAAGAGGTTATCCATTCCATTATTCTGCTCTCACATATCTCTTCAATTCCAGTGATTCTTAAGTTAGTGTCTAAAGTTGTCCCAGAGTTCTTGTATATTCTGAACATGGTTAATATTGTCTGAGTATTCAAGGCTGGCTGGTTTGTCCTCCAGCTTTGAGATTATAGCTTCAGCATGGCCTACTTTGTTAGAGAAACTTTAAACTGAACATTTTATTTGATTTATTTTGTCTTTCATTTCCAAGATTTCAGTTTGGTTCTTTTTTAATATCTCTATCTCCTTACTGAATTTATCATTCATACCATGCACTGACTTCCTTAATTCATTAAGGAATTATTTTTTGTAGTACAAGAAATACTTTCTGTGTTCTCTAGGAATTCATTGCTCATTTTTATAGTCATTTTTTTGAATTCTTTATTTGATGTTTCATCCACTTCAATATATTTGGGGTTGGTTGCTGGTGAATTATTAATTTTAGGATGAGTTGTGTTGCCTTGCTTTTTTTGTGTGAGTGTATGTGTTGCCTTGCTTTTTAATATTTCTTGTATCCTGGGTTGGGTTTTATGTGTCTGTTGGAATATATTTCTCTTCCACTCTGAAGTGTGGGCCTTTTTAGGGCTTGGCCTTGTCTTGCCAAAACGTCCTAGAATCATAGAGATTGAAAAGCACATGTAGATGTGAAATCCACAGACTTTGGGTTACCTCCATTTTTCCTATATGAGTGGATGTCTGGGAGTGGGGCCTAGGACACCCCAGCCATTCCTACTTGAGGCCTGGTCTTTAGTTGAGATTTTTTTCTTCTCTATTCTTTGTATTGAAGTATCATTGAAGTTCAAGTGTTCTTCATTTTTTATGGAGCAGGATTCACTTTCTCTTGACTGGGTTTAGCTCAGCAGGAGAATCTCTACCCTGTGAATGTCTAATATCCCTGAAGATTCCCAGCAATCTCACAGAAAAGGAAGAAATGAACAACAGCAACAACTAAAAGTAATGCCCAAAAGCAAAAACAATAAATAGCCATGATCTAGATCTGGAATTAAAGTGAACAGCAGGTATCAATTATGCCCCCCACAGAATTAATGACTGCAGCCACATAAGTGGTGGGTACAGGAGTTATATGAATTAAATGGTTCTGAAAAATGATAAAAATACAGTTCATTAAGAGAAAATAAAATGTCATAGGAAAGTAAAGGAAAGTTTAGACTATTCAAAATGTGAATAGGGAGAAAGCAGAAGAGATGTAGCAAGTGATAGCTATAAAGAAGGAGGAAATAAATTTTAAAGAAACAAAGGGAGAGAGAAAAATAGAATAAGAGAAGTTCACTATTAGAAAGAGAAGAAAATAAGGAAAAATAAACAAAACCAAAACATTATCTAAGATAAACAATTAAAAAACCCTAACCCTCAAAACATTAAATAGGAAAAATAACAATTGTTTGAAAAAAATGCCAAAAATAAGAAAAAAGAGGAAAAAAAAAATATATATATATATATATCCACAAACAAATCAGAACACCAAAAAAAAAAAAGAGAGAGAGAGTGAGAGAGAAAATATTCTTAATGAAACAAAAAATGAAAGAATTTTCCTCATTGAGATGATCAAAACCGTCAGCAAGGATGGATGGTCACTGCCTTTGCCCCCTGTGCTTTTTTCCATCTGTTCTTAGGCTACGCACCAAGGGGGAGAGAGGAAGGGTTCAGGGTTGTTAAACCTTTCCTCTTTTTGTGTTGCTCAGCCAAGTGTCAGCTGGATTGGCCTAAAATTGAAGCTGGTTGAAATGGTATTCAACTTTCATTTTCACTAGTGTAAAGTAGAATGGAATGAGAAGTACTGTTGTTTTGAGTTTTGTCCAGATATACCAGATTGATGCATGGCCAGGGTGGGGCTGCTACAGAGTTCTAAGAGGGGAATTCCAATGTCAGGTATTTAGCTTTAATCAGGCCTTAGGGACTCTTTTGAGAAGTATCTGCTCTGGAGAGATTAGGTAAACACACCCCCTAGGGTCAGGCAGATGCTAATTTCTGCTGGGAGTCTGGATCTCAGAAGCCTCCCAAGAATTTTACTCATGGATCAGCAGAGCCAGCACTCCAAAGGTATCCACTGCCTAGGAACATGGCCTTTCTAGGCTTAGTCCCTGAGCATATTTGCACCCAACTGTTCAGTTTCCTTACCCTCTTCAGCAGTCACATGAAAAAGGAAAAATGAATTGCACTCCTGCCATATTTCCTACTTGAATTCCCCTAGGTACAATCTTCTCTGTGCCAGTTTCCATAACAATGTAATTAATACCTGTTAATAGAGACCACACGACCCAGAGAAGGGCCCCAGTGGCCCACCTGCGCGATAGTCAGACCACCCCAACTGGAGGAGGGGCCCAGGTGCCCACCCGTGCGGTCACCTGACCAAGCTCTGCACAAACATAAGGTTTCCCCAACACCCCCCACCTCATCAAACACCTTATGAGAAAAACTGATGGAACTCATTTTGGAAAATCCCACTAACCCTTAAAACCCACCAACCAGTGGGCGTTGCTACCAACTTGGTTCTGCAGTGGATCAGGCACCTGGTTTACATCTCAGAGAATAAGAGTAGAGAGACCATAGGTGGAAGCTCAAGTCCTCTCACACTGACTACCACCAACATCTTGCACCCAGAGACTCAAGCTAGGAATAGACAATGCCACCAACTGGAAGAAAAGAAAACAGAGTTCTGAGAGACATTTTTTGTCTTTCTTTTTTTCTCTTCTCTCTTTTCATCCATTCATCCAGTCTCTTCTACCCTTCCCCCTCTGGTCCTCGCAACCTCAACATATGTGAAACCAAGAATTGTGCATCAAAAACGTCTTTAACAACTGAATCACCAGAATAATATAATATAGAGGAATTGCATATGCCCCACCTCCCTCCCCCCCTTTTTATTTCTTTTCTTTTTTCTCTTATTTTCTTTTTCCCGCTCTCTTTTTTCTCTTTCTTTCCTTGTCATTTGTTTTTCTCCTTCTTACTCCCTCTATCCCACTTGAAACCCCCTAAATTTTACTATTTATATGTAGGGTAATCTTATAAATACAGATAGGAATAGGAATTTGAATCTATACATTCTTCCATAAATTACCCATCTATTGCTTAGAGCTATCCAAAGTTACTAAGTAAGATTAACCCCATACACTCACTCCTTTCTGTCTTCTTTGATATAAGGAGAACAACTAAGAACAGAGCAGGGAGGAAGAGCATGAGAAGAAGATTAACATTAAACAGGGATGAGAGGTGGGAGGGAAAGGGAGAGAGAAGGGAAACTGCATGGAAATGGAAGGAGACCCTCATGGTTATACAAAATTACATACAAGAAGATGTGAGGGGAAAGGGAAAAAAATACAAGGGGGAGAAATGAATTACAGTAGAGGGGGTAGAGAGAGAAGAGGGGAGGGGAGGGGAGGGGAGGGGGGATAGTAGAGGATAGGAAAGGCAGCAGAATACAACAGACACTAGTATGGCAATATGTAAATCAATGGATGTGTAACCGATGTGATTCTGCAATCTGTATACGGGGTAAAAATGGGAGTTCATAACCCACTTGAATCAAATGTATGAAATAGGATATGTCAAGAACTATGTAATGTTTTGAACAACTAATAATAAAAATTTTAAAAATTTTTTAAAAATAAAATTTACAAAAAAATATGTTTAATAAAAATACATCTAAAACAAGTTCATTTTCTGTTAATGTGAAGTATCCCTGAATTGAAGCAAACTTGATCATTGTGAACCATATTTTTCCATGTGCTGTTAAACTCAATTTGGTAATATTTTGTTGAGAATTTTTCATCTATATACATCAGGGATACTCTTCTATAATTTTTGTAGTTGTTGTTTCTGTTGTGTCCTTGTCTAATTTTCTTGAAAAGGTAATGCTGGCCTCATTATGAGTTTGGAAGGCTCCTTCTGTTTAAATTGCCTAGAGTAGTTTTAGAAGGATTAACATTAATTCTTCTTTAAAAATATTGCAACATTCAGCAATGAAGTCATCCAGTCCTGGGCTTTGTTTCTTTGGGAGACTTTCTATTACAGATTTAATCTGTTTTTTTTTAATTCAATCTGTTAAGTTTGGATGTGAGTTGTCTCCCAAAAGCTCATGTGTGAAACAATTCAAGTGGTTCAGAGGAGAAATGATTGGGTTGTAAGAGTCTTCACCCAATCAGTGATTTAATCCCCTGATAGGGATTAACTGAGTGGTAACTGAAATGGTAGGGTGTGGCTGAAGGGGGAGGGAACTGGGTCATGGCTTTGGGTATATATTTGGTTTTGGTTTGGGGGTTTTGGGGGCGTTTGGAAGGGGGTACCAGGAATTGAACAAAGGGAGGCTTAAATACTGAGCTCCATCCCCAACACTTTTTTTATATTTTATTTAGAGACAGGGACTCACTGAGTTGCTGAGGGTACCTTTGAACTTGCAATCCTCCTGCCTCAGCCTCCAGAGCTGCTGGCATTACAGGTGTGCACCACTACACCCAGCTGGGTATATATTTGTATCTAGAAAGTCAACTCTCTCTCTCTCTGCTTCCCTCTGCTACACTCTTCTGCCATGATGTTCAGCCTCACCTTGAGCCCAGACCAATGGACTTAGCTTTCTATAGACTAAAACCTCTGCAACTGTGAGCCCTCAAATAAACATTTTCTCCTCTACAGTTGTTCTGCTTGGGTCTTTAAGTCATAGCAACAAAATAGCTGGCTGAAACACAATCTTATTACCTAGTATTGATCTAGTCAAGAGAAGATATAGATTTCTAATTCAGCTTTCGTTTCTCTGGGACTCTAACCCAGCTTCTATAGTACATTCACAATCTTATAATGAAATCAAAATATGTCCCAAATGAGCTTCAGCAAATTGTAAACCAGAGCAATGAATGATTCAGCAGTCTGACTAACCAATGGATTTCTGATCTATAAGACAGAAATGAAGACAAAGCCTTCAAAGGTACACAATTTGGGTCCTGAATCAAAGGTCCATGGATCCAATGATGAATATGATTCTAATAAAAACAGTAAAAAGGGCAATAAATAATGCCATATATATAATGTCTATTCCTATTTGGCATTTGGTATCAAAACTCTCCACTCAAATACTTCACGATTCCTATCTGTAATTGAAAAACTTGGGTTTCTTCTTCTTGCACTCAGGGACAACATATACCCTAAGGAACTATGGAGTACTAAAGCAGCTTAATAAAAGCTGTTGTAACAGACCTCAATATAGGATTTGTACTTGAGTCAGAAGATTCTGGAAATAGGAAAGTACGGCTCTTCTTTGAATTCAGTGTTTTCAGGGAGCATAAATGATGCAAAGACTGGGAATTTTTTTTAGAAGACAGAGAGAGAATGTTTTAATATTTATTTTTCAGTTTTCAGTGGACACAACATCTTTATTTTATTTGTATCTGGTTCTGAGGGTCAAGCCCAGCGCCCTGCGCACACCAGGCAAGTGCGTTACCACTTGAGCAACATCCTCAGCCCCAAGACTGAGAATTTTAATAAATCATCTAGGAAAAAACACAGAGTGAAGTTAAATAAATAATTAGTGATGAAGCAGCAGTCACATATTAACAGGAAGATTTGAAATTTGGCGATTTTGGGATTTGCATACTGATCTTGTTTTGTACTTAAACAAAATCGGGAGTGATCTTGTTTGTTGTTGTTTGTTCTGTTTTGCTTTTTCTCATGTCCTCACAGTCACTGAGTGACCTTGTCTGATGCTGGTGTTTTGTGAGATGTTTTACTGTTCAACACAGGAATTTGTTGGCTAGCTGTGAGCACCAGGTCAGCCCTACAACTCCAAAGCCTGAATGGCTATGTCAGGCCAGTTCCCAGATTTCAGAAATTGCTTTTCTTACTTTCTCTCTCCCCTCTTTCTCTCACTCCCTCCTTCTCTCTCTCTCTCTCTCCCTCCCTCCTTACACCCCCCTTAGTGATTGCAGATAAGACAAACAATTATGGGTCAGTTGGCAGTTGATAGAAGAGTTTGGTGGCACTAAATTGAACATTTGAATCTGAAGTAGGATAGAAGAAATAAGAAATTCAAAGGACACATAAAGGAAGGACAAGAAAATAAGATTTAATTCAGAAATTCTGCATACATTTCCAGGCATGTCACTTCCTAAGCCTGTCTCCCTTCCAGACCTGCTACTCTCAAATTCCCGGGATACCTGTAAACCTACCTGTTCAGTATTAATTAATCTCCTAATACATAAATTAATCAAATAGATATACAATAGCTTGAGGAACCTATAATATAGGAGACTTTCTAGTACTATATATTGATTAGATACTGAAGACTACATCAGCCTAAGGATCCAGAAATTGACCAGACCACCAGAAACTCTCTAGATCACTGGACTGACGTCATTCCTATATGCCTTTGTATACCCACTCCTTACAAAATTTCCTTTAGAAGAAGAGCCGAGAATCCCACAACCATGTCTCTTACTCTCTTAAGACAGCCTGCATTCTCCCTTGAATGTATATTCCTTGCTCTACCCCAAAAGTCATCTCTCTATGGCTATAGCACTCATTCTCCCTTGAATATATGTCTACATTCGTAGGTAAACCTTTGGTGCATGCTGAAATTCTTTTCTGTCATTTATGCCAAGAACCCCATTGTCTCTGAGTTGAGTTCCCCCTTCTCTCTGGGAACTTGGATCCTCATTTGGAGACACCTCCTCTCCTTTGGTAAATTTAGTAAGTGTTGATGAGTGTGTTCATGTTAGAGAAAACTCTGATATCTAGTATCATGCCAAAGGTTGGTTTCTTCTTTAAAGTAAATAAAATATTTCAGGTAAGCATGTAGAAAGTCTACCTGTTAACAAGAACAGAAAGAAGTGCTAGGTAAAATTCAATGTCTTTCCATGAATTTGAAATGTCTAAACTATGAAAAATCACCACCAATTCATAAAGAAAAAAACACATTGATGTTGCTCACACTATTATTTATTTGGGGAAAAAGATAATCAAATTAGAAAGAGAGAAATATAGCAGTATGTACTTGGATGAAATAAAATGAAGGCATGCTCTGGTCTAACCAGAAAAGGACCAATCACAGAGAACTCAAATTCCTTCCATCTCAGCCAAGGTAACTATCATGCAAGTCACTGTAAAGCTGTGTCAGTAAATCTGTAAGACAAAAACAAATAAATAATAATGACAAGGGGTTTCCACAAAAGGAAGAAGAATGTGGCTTTATTTTTTGGAATCTAAATGAAGATTGACAAGAGCCAAATGCCACTAAATTCAGTGGACTCAAAAGGATCATATATTCATCCCTAGAAGATAAACCACCTTTTCCATCCAGAAGATTTGGATATGCAGTCTGGGATGGAGCCAAGGTAGGTTGGAGGTTTACAGTGATCAGGAAGGAGGCCAATATAAATTAAAGTAGCCTACAATATGTCCACGCAGCCTTCTCTGAATAAGGGAAATACAGCCATTTTTTTTACTCACAGTCTGCCCACCACAGATCATCTAGCGAGATGGCAAGCATTGACCCAGACATGAAAGAATATAAAGCAATACTTGAAACAGATTCCTCTTACTCAATTGGGTACAATTTCAATAACTTTCTTACTGACTGTGTACTCAAAGAAAGTTTCTTGATATAACTTTTCAATTTTATTACCGTTAAAATGTTCTTTTCATAGAGTGACTGAGTGTTTGAAATTACATTTCACGTGTGAATTTTATGCCATGGTGCCTGGAATATATTTTAAATCTATAGATTTTATAATCAATGTTGCCTGAAAATTGAAAGGTAAGAAAAAATTAACTTAAAATAGGAAGAAACAGACTATGATCCTGAATGAATTTTGACATTTCCAAAAATATTTTGAATAACACTCAAAACAATCTGTCTCAGGAAACCTTTTTTTTTAAATTGTATCACAACTACATAAGGAAAGTCCATCTGAAGGCCATTTGCTATTTTTTATTTTGAAATATTCTCCAAAGAAACAGAATTTTCAAAAAAAATATGCATTAACAGTTCCCATGCTACATGGAAACCACTTTTTTCTTTCCATTTGGTTTCTACTAAAAATCACTGTTTTTGAATAAATGCCAACATTTCAAGAGATACGGTTAAAATTGATAATGTACAAATCGCAACATCCTGGCTTCTCTGATATTTGGGAAAACACACGGAATTTGCAATGTAAAGAAAACACGACTATATTCATTGGTTCTCTCCCTCTGCCACCCAAAGTACAGTCTGCCATGGCTACAGGGAGCCCAGGGCATCCAGAAGCTCCATACTGGACACACATGGATAAAATGATCTTATCTGATATACCAGTTGTGGCATTTTCAGCTAAGTTGGCAGCATCAGTGGCCTCAGCATCAACGAGGGCAGCAGCAGCAGTAGTGGAGCTCTCTTCTGCAGGACCTGCATCGAGAGGAAAGTTCCAGCTGAGACATTGCCTCTTTGTCAGCGAATGAATTCTTTCCCACCCAGGACTGTAAGTGTATTCCTTATTCTGAATTAATCTTTGCAAATCTGTCATCAATTTTGTCATGACTTTAATCTACCTACACACTTTCTCCTTGCCTCGTCCTTGCTACAACATCAAGAGTTTGGGTTTTCCCTGGGAGGACAATGACAGTAGAGACGTGCAAGAACTCTGTCCCAGACATGAGCCCAAAAGGTCAAATCCACATGTGGACATGACTGCCCCCAAGCAATAAAGGAAGCTCCAGGAGCCTGAAATTCTGATGCCCTCCCATAGAATTACCTGGAAATGAACACTTTGCATCACAGCATGAACAGGGGCAAGTAGAAGGATAAAATTTAGAGGAGAGGAAAAAGAATAAGATTCTCTCAGATTAAGGTCATGCCGACTCTTGTTCTAAACACAGTGAAATTTCTCCCATTGGGTTCTAGCCTGAAAATAAGTCATATTTGTTTCATATTTCTGATCATGTGGACCCCTCTATGAGAGAAGAAGTTACAAGACTGACTTTGGATATAATGAAGAAATATGGCAATAATAATAAAGAGTACTTGATGTTAAAGGGCAACTTGTCAACAGTTATGAGAATTTTCTATCTCTAAACTAGAATGACTGAAGAACAACACAAGATTCCACATCTGTGCATTAAATCTACCTCAGCAGCTGAATAGCACTATCTCCTACCTACACTCTAACATAGCTGTCTCAGTTCTCATTCAGGAAGGACAATATTCTTACACTTAGTCCCATTAGACAGTTGGATATGTGACTCCATGTGTGGGATCTAACTCAGTCAACAGCCTTATGACCAAAGCACACAATCCATAAGTTCTAGAGGCTCAAGACAGGTCCTCGTAACTTCCATATGAGCACAACACACACACACACACACACACACACACACACACACACACACATGTACACACAGCATGAACATAAAGACACATAAAAGAAGCCAAAAAATGACCCAGGACTTCTGTCTGAAACCTTGGTTTTCAATTCAGAGGAGAAAAATAAACACCAGCCAGAGAATAACATACACACCAATACAAGAGCAAAGTTCTTCTCCCTGACACCTGTATTTCTGTTGCACCCTATCCTGCCATGTGGTCCTAATGCCCTCATTCCAACGCCCTTTCATATAGTCTCTTCCTTCAGCCCACCAACAACTGGCCTCTTTTTTATGCAAGAGTCATATATTCATCCCCGAACAATGAAAGGAGTTACATGCATTCACACAAAAAAAAAAAAATACTCTAACAACAATATCAGACTTCATAGTCTTGTGCCTTCTGTGCAGGAACATGAATAATAAATATAACAGATTTTTCTAAGTCCATGCCAGAGACTTCACTTTCTATAAAACATACAAAAATCAGATTATCTACATTCTAAATGAACTTTAGAATCATAAATATAGCTTTCCCAGGCTTTTGCTTAGGATTCCATATAACTTAGAATATTCATATAGAAGATGCCCAGCATGAGACTGGGAATAGAAAACGGTCATGGGAGGAAAGAGATGGGGGCAGGTACAGGCTCACCAACAGCAAGTTCAACTGTAACATCAGCTGTAATCTCTGAAAAAGAAGAAAAAATGTACCATGAACAACAGCTTTGAGAGGGAAGAGAGAACACATAAACGATATTGCAGATGTTCATCATTGGAAAGCCTTAATCCTGAGTGGGCACATTGAGGTCAAGCAGATGCATATATAATAGAAAACACTTGAAAAACCTAATATGTGGTCATTCCTCCTTTCCTGAAATAATCTCTGATTACTTTCTCAAACATATTGCACACACACCCATGCTAGCAATGCAGTTGAGTACCAAGTTTAGAGTAAAGTCTGACTGAACCAGGAAATTTAAGCACAGAGTCAACTTTACTTTTTATGGTCAGTCAAAATGGCAATGGAACCAAGTAGTGGACTAGAGGACAGGAGGTCCCAGCAGGTAGGGCAACCTTAAACACAATCCCCACAGAATACATATCTTCATATACTAGACCCCAAACATATGTTCTGGTAACAATCTTTACTTACGGCCAGAGACCAGGATAGTACAAACTCCCAGCAACACAAAGAGAGTCAAAGACTTCATGGTGGTGAATTAAAGATCAGGAAGCACAGACAACAAATACCAGGAACAGGCAAGGTGCTAACTCCAAGATTCCAGGACACTATATACTCACAGCACACCAATCAGAAGCTGCCAGGACAGAATCTGGATAGTCAATACCTGGAAAGGTTAGGGTACAGAACAAACAGGAGAATCAATGGCACAGCCAAAGGCCATTGGAAAAGTTCATGACATCAAATCCTTGATTCTGATGACAGAGGTTTCAAATCAAGCACTGCCCATATTAAACATTTTCTAGGCAACTTGTTCTATTTCCAGCTTCCTCTTCTTTGTAGGGAACAGTGTCTCCATAGTTATCAATTCTGACAAGTTGGAGAGGCCCATAACCAATCTCCCTGATATCAGAAGTGCTCCTTCAAAAGGCATTGTAAGTTATCAACTTAGAGCATATGAAGCTCTACATCCCCTCCAAAGTAATAATCAGGGTAGAATAGCCAAATCCAAGGACTGTCCTGTGTTTTCAATTCTGAGGACAGAATTCTTCAAACTATGAGCATTCTTCAAACCATGACCATCTTCCTATACAGGTAGTAAGGGTGTTCTGACCGTGTACAGAGTGAGTCCAGTACTGATCTAAAGAACCATATCTGGACTCCGCTGGATTTAAGCAATTCTTGTAAACAAATCAAAATCTCAGAGTAAGAGAACATACAACTGAACTAGCATTTCTTAATTAGCACACACACTGAATCAGTGAATCCATCAGCAAGTATTAATGGAGCATTATTATGTCCAGGCAAATAATAGATATTTTTAAAAAATAGCAGTGAACAAAGCACAGGAAATCCCATGCTACTACCTATCTAGAACAGTTAGTATATTAAAAAGTAAAAAGAAGAAAGAGGAAGGGAAAAAGAAAGGAAACATACAAAGTGTCATTTGTGAATTCAAAAAGTCCCATAAATAATATAGGAAGAAAGAAAGGGAGCAGAGTTGGAGATGGACAGTGGGATGGTAATTTAAGATAAGGTGAATAAAATAGGTATTACCAAAAGGGAGCAGTAGAACAAGACTAGAGGGAGCCGAGAAGTCACCCAGGTAGTATGCTGAAGAGTGCATTCCAAGGAGAGGAAACAGTGAGTTCGTGTGCACTGTGGTCTTTTAGGTGTCTCCACAGCTAGGTCAGACTCAGTGCTGTACCAACATATCACACAGACTTATCCCTTGGTGTTATGAACTCAAGCTACAAGTTTAATGCAACAAGGGGAAAATCCATATTCTGATCATATCCCTGTGTTGGACACAACCAGGGTCCCAAGGAGAGTGCTGAACATTTGGAACCCAGACTGGTGGGGAATTCTCTACATTCTAAAGGCTTCTCTGTAGTTCTCTGTCACTAAATACTTAAAAGCTCTTCTTGTTTGTACAAACTATGCCTCTGGTCTCATACCTTCATTGGAAGGATCTCTCTCTCCTCCACAGCACTAAACATCTATTCCTCTTTTTACAGAAAGTCTGTTGGGCAACACCAGCCGTTCTATTTGCCAGGACATGCTAGCGGGTCCCCACTGGTGACTGGAGAAGAGCAGTAGGGAAATTATGAAAGGGTGGTCCTCATGCTCTGAAAGGAAATTGGGTATACTTGTCATAGGAAACCTCGGTTCTGCCATGATGCAGACTATCAAAGACCTTATAGTTAGCAAAAATCTGGACATACACAGAATTACCACAAAAGAGCATGAAATTCCAAGTGAAGGCCGGAATACTACATGCACAAGGGAAGTCTATACTCAACTGTCCCTAAAATACCTTGTAAATAATTCCTGTAGTGAAAATTGAGAGATCTTCTTTCCAAAGCTTCAGTGTCCCAGTTCATTATTTGACAGGAAAGTTTTCTTCTAAACACAAAATCACTCTACTGTGGGATCTTAGGAGTTGAGGGAGATAACTTCATAATTCTCATTCTTTTCTCAGTCCATGCACAGTCCATCACACTGACAATTTTGTATCCATTTTCTATAATTATCACCTCTTACTCCCACTAATTTTGAAATACTGCTCCAAACAAGAAAATCCAGGAAAAAACACAAATGCTCTCAAAAAGCTAAACGTTCAGAAGAGAAAGATTTTCCTGTGTTATCACTTTTCTTTATTCCTCTCTTTCTGGGAATATCTCACTGGATACCCCTTCTTTATTATTCTTGAGCTCATTTCCCTTTTCAGAATTTGAAGTTCTCTCTGTGTATTTCACTGTCCTCTAGAAGGTCTTTGTTCTACTCTGTTGATCTCTACCTCCCATCAGCCTTTATCCCATCCTAAACATTGCTAACACATTACCTTCGTTTTATTTAGGTAAATTTCACCAACTGCATGACATTCCACGCTTCCAAATTCCCCTCTTAGAATCTGAAAACAATTATATTCTGAGGGTCTCTTCTCTAACCCACTGAGGAAGAGTCCTTCTGAATAGTGTCAGACTCACCCTGGAATACATAAAGGAAACAAACCCCTTCCTCTTCACCTTCTTTTACCCTTACATGAACCTCACCAGTCTCTGATTATCACCTGACCCTGTGGAACATCTGACAAGACTTAGTTACAAAAGTCTTCTTGATGTGTTGGAGCAATATCATTCTGAATTCAATACCAGGCTGACCTTGGAATACTGAAAGGAGCCAACTGGTTCCTGTTCACCTCCCTTTACCCTAACACTTGCCTCATTAGTCCTTGCTCATCACATTTGCGGATGTTTGCTTTGCACGATGGGAAATATTTATTCAGAAACCTGTTCAACTCTTTTGGACATTCTGGTGTTTTATCCCTGGCATTCTTGTTGATATTCAGCACTCTTGTCAATCGTTAATAAAAACAGTGAATTTAATATTTCACTTCTAATAAAAACAATGGGTGGGCTGGGGATGTGGCTCAAGCGGTAGGGCGCTCGCCTGGCATGCGTGCTGCCGGGGTTCGATCCTCAGCACCACATACCAACAAAGATGTTGTGTCCACCGAGAACTAAAAAATAAATATTAAAAAAAATTCTCTCTCTCTCTCTCCTCTCTCACTCTCTCTTTAAAAAAAAAAATGGGTTCTGTAATGGTGAGAATTCATTCCATATCTCAAGAACAGATGTTTCCACAAAAAAGTCTTCACTGAATCAAGTCAAGCATCTGAGAATAATTTCACTGTGAGTTGAGGGAACTTATCAGAAATCTACATGAATTGGTTTCATAAAAGCTTAACATCAGCTCTGCACAGGGCACAGTAACTCTTGTGTAATACTCTGGTTGGAAACACAGAACTTAAATATAATTATGAGGAATCTTCAACTAAACCACAAATAAGGAATATTTTATATTTTTAGAAATGGGAATAAGATGTATTCTTTAATTAGAAAATGTCTTTTTTTTAAATGCAAAAAATAACAAATAAAGGTGATGATACAAAGAAATAAGGACCCTAATACACAGATGGGAAGAATATAAATTAGTACAACCACAATGGAAAACAATCTTAAAATTTCTCAAAAGACCAAATATATAAATGCTGCATGATCCAACTCTGTGCATCTATCCAAAGGAAATGAAATTGGTGTATCACAGAGATACCTGCACTCTCTTGTTAATTGTAGCACTAATAGGCAAGATATGAAATCAGCCTAGATGCTGGTCAGAAGACAAAAGGATAAAGAAAATGTGGTGTGTGTGTGTGTGTGTGTGTGTGTGAGAGAGAGAGAGAGAGAATGTGTGTGTTTGGGTGGGGTGCATGCAATGGAATATTATTCTGCCATAAAAACAAATGAAACTATTATTGCACAAATGTAGATGGAACTGGAGGACAGTATGTTAAGTGAGAGAAGCCAAGGAGAGACAAATACTGCATGATTTCACTCATGTGGAAAACTAAAAATGTTGATCTCATGGAAGTAGAAAATATGACAGAGGTCAACAGAGGCTAGGAAGGGTCAGAGATGGTGGGATAGAGGGAAGTTGCTTATCAGGAACCAAAATACATTTAAATAGGAGGAATAAATGCTAGTGTTTTACAACAGAGTAGTAGAGTAGCATAATTTATAACATTTATTGTATATTTTAGAGTAAACTAAAAAGAGTAATTTGAAGCTTGTCAACACAAAGAAATGATAAATGTTTATGGAGATATTTTTCTTGGGAGGCTTTTAAAACTCTTTGCTTGTTGTGTATGTTAGACATTACGATTGCAATGTGTTATGGAGAGCTTCTTTTTTTTATGTTGCCTAGTTTACGGTTCTGAATGTATCATTATCTGGATGTTCATATTATTCTTGAGGTTTGAAAATTTTTATGTTATTATTTCAATGAAGAGGTTATCCATTCCATTAGTCTCCATCTCACATCCCTCTTCAATTCCAGTGATTCTTGAATTGGTGTCTTTTTTTTTTAAAGGGAGGTATTTTAAGGAACTCACTTTTTTTTTAGAGAGAGAGTGAGAGAGGAGAGAGAGAGAGAGAGAGAGAGAGAGAGAGAGAGTTTTTTTAATATTTATTTTTAGTTCTCGGCGGACACAACATCTTTGTTGGTATGTGGTGCTGAGGATCGAACCCGGGCCGCACGCATGCCAGGCGAGCGTGCTATCGCTTGAGCCACATCCCCAGCCCGAATTGGTGTCTTAAGTTGTCCCAGAGTTCCTGTATATTATGAACAGAGTTAATATTGTCTGAGTATTCAAGGCTGGCTGATTTGTCCTCCAGCTTTGAGATTATAGCTTCAGCATGGCCTACTTTGTTAGAGAACATTTTATATGATTTATTTTGTCTTTCATTTCCAAGTTTTCAGTTTGGTTCTTTTTCAATACCTCTATCTCCTTATTGAATTTCTCATTCATAACATGCACTGACTTCCTTAATTCATTCAGGAATTATTTTCTGTAGTACCAGAAATACTTTCTGTGTTCTCTAGGAATTCCTTGATCATTTTTATAGTCATTCTTTTGAATTCTTTATCTGATGTTTCATCCACTTCAATATATTTGGGGTTCGTTGCTGGTGAATTATTAACTTTAGGATGAGTTGTGTTGCCTTGCTTTTTAATAATTCTTGTATTCCTATGTTGAGTTTTATGTGTCTGTTGGAATATATTTCTTTTCCACTCTGAATTGTAGGCCTTTTTAGGGCTTGGCCTTCTCTTGCCAAAATGACCTAGAATCATGGAGACTGAAAAGCTCTTGTAGATGTGAAATCCACAGACTTTGTGTTACCTCAATTTTTCCTATATGAGTGGATGTCTGGGAGTGGGGCCTAGGACACCCCAGCCATTCCTAATTGAGGACTGGTCATTAGTTGAGATGAGATTTTTTTTTCTTATTTATTCTTTGTATTGAAGTATCATTGAAGTTCTAGTGTGGTTAATTTTTCATGGAGCAAGATGCAATTTCTCTTGACTGGGTTTAGCTCAGCAGGAGAATCTCTACCCTGTGAACTTGTAATATCCCTGAAGATCCCCAGCAATTTCACAGAAAGGGAAGAACTGAACAATAGCAACAACTAAAGCAAACAATATACTGGATTAAAATAAATACCCACTGCCTACTAGGACATCTAGAGCAATAATTGCCGGAAAAACAAAAATAGTGGGATCACCAATCGCCAACACCAAAAACAATAAGTAGTTATGATCTAGATCTGACATTAAAGTAAACAGCAGGTACCAAATATGCTCCTCACAGAATTAATAACTGCAGCCACATAAGTGGTGGGTAGAGGAGTTATATGAGTTAAATGGTTCTAACAAATGCTAAAAATACCATTCATTAAGTGAAAATAAAATGTGATAGGAAATAATTTTAGACTATTCAAAATGTGAATAGGGAGAAAGCAGAAGAGATGTAGCAAGTGATAGCTATAAAGAAGGAGAAAATAAATTTTAAGAAACAAAGTAAAGGGGGAGAGAAAAATACAATAAGAGAACATGGCTATTAGAAGGAGAAGAAAATAAGGAGAAACAAAAAACAAAACCAAATCATAATCCAAGATAAACAATTAAAAAACCCTAACCATCAAAAGATTAAACAAGGAAAAATAACAATTCTTTGAAAAAATGCAAAAAATAAGGAAAATAGAGAAAAATATATATATGTATAATATAATAATATATATAGATATATCTATATATAGATATATATATATATATATAAAACTCTCCACAAACAAATCAGAACACCAAAAAAAAGAGAGAGAGAGAGAGAGAGAGAAATATTCTTAATGAAACAAAAAATGAAAGAATTTTCCTCATTGAGATGGTCAAAACTGTCAGCAAGCATGGATGGTCACTGCCTTTGCCCCCTGTCCTTTTTTCCCTCTCTCTGCTCTTAGGCTACGTACCAAGGGGGAGAGAGGAAGGGCTGAGGGTTGTTAAACCTTTCCTCTTTTGTGTTACTCAGCCAAGTATCAGCTGGAGTGGCCTAAAATTGAAGCTGGTTCAAATGGTTTTCATCTTTCCTTTTCACTAGTGTAAGGTATAATAGGAAGGGAATTACTGTTGTTTTGAGTTTTGTCCAGATATACCAGATTGATGCATGGGCAGGGTGGGGCTGCTACAGAGTTCTAAGAGGGGAATTCCAATGTCAGGGACTTAGCTTTAATCAGGCCTTAGGGAATCTTTTGAGAAGTATTTCCTCTGGAGAGATTAGGTCAACACACCCCCTAGAATCAGGCAGATGCCAATTTCTGCTGGGAGTCTGGATCTCAGAAGCCTCCCAAAAAATTTACTCATGGATCAGGAAAGCCAGCACTCCATAGGTATCCACTGTCTAGGAACATGGCATTTCTGTATATCAGTGACAAAACTTCTGAAACGGAAATGAGGAAAAACACTCCATTCACAATATCCTCAAAAATAAAATAAAATACTTGGGAATCAACCTAACAAAAGAGGTGAAAGATTTATACAATGAAAACTACAGAACCCTAAAGAGAGAAGTAGAAGATCTTAGAAGATGGAAAAATATACCCTGTTCATGGTTAGGCAGAACTAACATCATCAAAATGGTGATATTACCAAAAGTTCTCTATAGGTTTAATGCAATGCCAATCAAAATCCCAACGGCATTTCTTGTAGAAATAGAGAAAGCAATCATGAAATTCATATGGAAAAATAAAAGACCCAGAATAGCAAAAGCAATTCTAAGCAGGAAGTGTGAATCTGGAGGTATAGCGATACCAGATTTCAAACTATATTACAGAGCAATAGTAACAAAAACAACATGGTACTGGTACCAAAACAGGCGGATGCACCAATGGTACAGAATAGAGGACACAGAGACTAATCCACAAAGTTACAACTATCTTATATTTGATAAAGTGGCTAAAAGCATGCAATGGAGGAAGGATAGCATCTTCAACAAATGGTCTTGGGAAAACTGGAAATCCATATGCAACAAAATGAAACTGAATCCCTTTCTCTCACCATCCACAAAAATTAACTCAAAATGGATCAAGGAGCTTGATATCAAATCAGAGACTCTGCGTCTGATAGAAGAAAAAGTTGGCTCCGATCTACATATTGTGGGGTCGGGCTCCAAATTCCTTAATAGGACACCCATAGCTCAAGAGTTAATAACAAGAATCAACAAATGGGACTTACTTAAACTAAAAAGTTTTTTCTCAGCAAGAGAAACAATAAGAGAGGTAAATAGAGAGCCTACATCATGGGAACAAATTTTTACTCCTCACACTTCAGATAGAGCCCTAATATCCAGAGTATATAAATAACTCAAAAAACTAGACAATAAGATAACAAATAACCCAATCAACAAATGGGCCAAGGACCTGAACAGACACTTCTCAGAGGAGGACATGCAATCAATCAACAAGTACATGAAAAAATGCTCACCATCTCTAGCAGTCAGAGAAATGCAAATCAAAACCACCCTATGATACCATCTCACTCCAGTAAGATTGGCAGCCATTATGAAGTCAAACAACAACAAGTGCTGGCGAGGATGTGGGGAAAACGGTACACTTGTACATTGCTGGTGGGACTGCAAATTGGTGCGGCCAATTTGGAAAGCAGTATGGAGATTCCTGGGAAAGCTGGGAATGGAACCACCATTTGACCCAGCTATTGCCCTTCTCGGACTATTCCCTGAAGACCTTAAAAGAGCGTACTACAGGGATACTGCCACATCGATGTTCATAGCAGCACAATTCACAATAGCTAGACTGTGGAACCAACCTAGATGCCCTTCAATAGATGAACGGATTAAAAAAATGTGGCATCTATACACAGTGGAGTATTATGCAGCACTAAAAAATGACAAAATCATGGAATTTGCAGGGAAATGGATGGCACTAGAGCAGATTATGCTTAGTGAAGCTAGCCATTCCCTAAAAAACAAATACCAAATGTCTTCTTTGATATAATGAGAGCAACTAAGAACAGAGCAGGGAGGAAGAGCAGGAAGAAAAGATTAACATTAAACAGAGACATGAGGTGGGAGGGAAATGGAGAGAAAAGGGAAATTGCATGGAAATGGAGGGAGACCCTCATTGTTATACAAAATTACATTAAAGAGGTTGTGAGGGGAATGGGAAAATAAACAAGGAGAGAAATGAATTACAGTAGATGGGGTAGAGAGAGAAGATGGGAGTGGGGGGGAGTGGGGATAGTAGAGGATAGGAAAGGTAGCAGAATACAACAGTTACTAATATGGCATTATGTAAAAATGTGGATGTGTAACCAATGTGATTCTGCAGTCTGTATTTGGGGTAAAAATGGGAGTTCATAACCCACTTGAATCTAATGTATGAAATATGATATGTCAAGAGCTTTGTAATGATTTGAACAACCAATAAAAAAAAGTAAAGGGAGAGAGAAAAATAGAATAAGAGAACTTGGCTATTAGAAAGATAAGAAAATAAGGAGAAACAAACAAACAAAATAAAATCATAATCCAAGATAAACAATTAAAACTCTAACTCTCAAAAGATTAAACAAGGAAAAATAACATTTGTTTGAAAAAAATGCCAAAAATAAGGAAAAAGAGATAAATAAATAAATAAATAAATATCTCCACAAACAAATCAGAACTCCAAAAAAAAGAGACAGAGAGAGAGAAATATTCTTAATGAAACCAAAAATGAAAGAATTTTCCTCATTGAGATTATCAAAACTGTCAGCAAGTCTGGATGGTCACTACCTTTGCCACCTGTTTTTTTTTTCCCTCTATTCTTAGGCTATGTACCAACAGGGAGAGAGGAAGGGCTGAGGGTTGTTAAATCTTTCCTCTTTTTGTGTTTCTCAGCCAAGTGTAAGCTGGAGTGGCCTAAAATTGAAGCTGGTTGAAATGGTTTTCAACTTTCCTTTTCACTAGTGTAATGTAGAATGGGATTGGAAGTACTGTTGTTTTGAGTTTTGTCCAGATATACCAGAGTGATGCATGGCC
Source organism: Spermophilus citellus (assembly GCF_964194105.1). Lineage (NCBI taxonomy): Eukaryota > Metazoa > Chordata > Mammalia > Rodentia > Sciuridae > Spermophilus > Spermophilus citellus. The sequence continues at coordinate 74,100,830 of NC_138197.1, read as the reverse complement.
AGGGTGGGGCTGCTGCAGAGTTCTAAGAGGGGAATTCCAATGTCAGGGACTTAGCTTTAATCAGGCTTCAGGACTCTTTTGAGAGGTATCTGCTCTGGAGAGATTAGGTCAACACACCCCCTAGAATCAGGCAGATGCCAATTTCTGCTGGGAGTCTGGATCTCAGAAGCCTCCCAAGAAATTTACTCATGGATCAGGAAAGCCAGAACTCCATAGGTATCCACTGCCTAGGAACATGGCCTTTCCAGGCTTAGTCCCTGAGCATATTTGCACCCAACTGTTCAGTTTCCTGACCCTCTTCAGCAGTCACATGAGCCATCAAACTCAAAGGGAAAGTGAATTGCACTCCCCACCTTATTTCCTACTTGAATTCCCCTAGGTACAAACTTCTCTGTTCCTGTTTCCATAAACAAGTTCATTTTCTGTAATGTAAAGTATTTTACTCACATTCTTCTAGGTATACCCTAGGCCTCATATTAAACCCTTACCAGCTCAATATGGCAATATTTGCCATGACCTCTAAGGTTCCAGCAGCAGCAAAGTGCAACGTGGCCTCCTCGAGGTGGTTTACACCTCAGCTCTCTACTTGCCATTTGAAAAACATCAAGAATTTTGTAATTACCAGATCCCTGTGTAGCCTCTAGACCAACTAAGTTCAGGCTGCTTTTCCGATCTACATGTTTTTTCATGTCAAGTTTGTCTGCTGTGTTTCTTTCTATGTTTGAACCAGTGTCACTGCTGCTACCACAATCAGTTTGGCTCCAGTGTACTCTTTCTTTTTCTTTTTTCAATGCACCAGAATTTCTGAGTCTCTAAGAAACTTTTACTGTTCAATATTGAAATTTAGCAAAGTCCTCCTTTCACCCACCTTGCTGAGAAAAAGTACTCTCATTGTTGAATCTCGAGTCACAAAGTAACTGTAAATGCAACTTCCTCTAATCTTTCACCCTCTAATATTCTCCCTGAAAATAGCTTTTTGGAAGAATGTTCATATAGCTTTATTCACAATGTAAAGGAAAATTTCTAAGCTGATTCTAAGCTGCAAAGCCTGAGTTAAAGTGTAAAAGACCGGGCATTGTAAAGTTTCTAAACTGCAAGGCCTGGGTTAAAAAGTAAAAGACTAGGTATTGTTAAAATTCCTCTGCTACCTCCAGAACCTGTAATCCCTGTAGCTGTTAGGACAATACTGGAACTGCCCAGTAAATATTTCCACTGATTCCCTGGTTGTTTAATAGCTAAGGGCTCTGAGTAGCTCGGCACATAGGCATCCAGGCCCCAAAACCAATCAGTTTGAATGTGTACCCTGCTTAGGAGTGACCAATCACCCCTTCCCAGACTGTTCCCACCAATGAATGTACTAATCATGTCTCAGAGTTGTTGTTCAATTTTCCCACGCCTCATGATGATTTGTTCTGATGTATGCAAAGCCCCCCCGCTCTCTCCAAAAAGTGTACTTAAGCTCTGCTTGACCTCTGCTCTGGGCTCTGGGCTGTTCTATCTTCCTGAGTGAGCCTGGAACCTCAGCATGCTGAATCAATAAATCCCCTTTGCCAATTGCATGAAGCCAGGCTCTAGTGTGGTCTCTTCCTCCGACGCTTCGCCGGACCCTTACAACAATAGTTCAAAATATAAAACAACCTAAATGTCCCTCTGCAAAAGAGTAGACAAATAAATTAGAGTACATTTATACAATTAAATACTTCACATTAGCAGAAAATGAACTTTTTATATGTATTTTTATTAGCATATATTAATTACATGTTAATGTAATTTACTGATATTTCCATACAGGCATACAGCATACATATTGATTGTGTCATCATCCTTCCTCAACCTTACCCCCACCTCCCCAGTCCCAAACATTCCATTTTCCACTCTCACCCCTGCACCTTTCCCAATTCCTAAAATAATCATTATTCTACTTTCAGAAACACTGTTTTTTTAAGGTTCCACAGATAAAAGAAAACATGCCATACTTGTCTTAATGTTTCTGGCTTATTGATCTATCCAGTTTTACACAAACTGCAGGATTCCATTCACCTTCGTGTCTAAATACTCCTGTGTGTGTGTGTGTGTGTGTGTGTGTGTGTGTGTGTGTCACATTTTCTTTTCTGGTTCATCTGTTGATGGCCATTATTATGTGTTAATGAAGAAATACTGGGAGTGGGGGGTAAAAAGATTAAATTATGAGAGCTGTTATTCTAATTCAAATGGACTCTCTAGTGGTAAAGATAGGTGATTCGGGCATGCCTTGAGGATATGGGCCATAGGGGGAATGCCCTGGAGAGTACATCTTCTCCTTGGCCCCTTTCCCTTCCTCTCTCTGCTTCTTGGCTAGCATGAATGCAGAAACATCCCTCCACTATGGCTTCTGCCGTGCTGTTCCACTTCACAGTGGGCCCAGAGGAATGGGGTCAGCCCACCACGTAGTATATCTCAAAGTTAGGTATTGTGATGCCTCTAGCTTTATTTTTTTACTCCAGATTTCTTTGGCTATTCAGGGTCTTTTGTACTTCCATATAAATTGTGTAATTGTTTTTATTTTTCTGTATTTGTAAAGAATGTCACTGGAATTTTGACAGGAAATGATGAGGGCCACAGACAAGTCAAGATGGTGCCTGGCATTTTGCCAGAAGGAGTGGTTTGAGAAGTAATGCCAGCGAGCCATTAAGATCATGGAGATTCCTTAATGACTGACTGCTGTATCTAATGATGTTAATTAAGTTAAGCTGTGTTTAATTATTAAGATGATGAGGATTCCTTAATAACTGATTGCTGTAACTGGATGATGCTAAATTGAAACAAGCTGTGTATTCAGTTATGTGTATATATACCTCTGCTGTCCAGTAATAAGGTGGCTCCCGCTGTATCAACCTTCACAAATTGCTTGTCACCCCACCCCCGGTTATTTTGCCCAGCCAGACTATGGCAAGGAATTGCATTGAATCTGTAGGTCATTTTGGATAGTGTGGACATTTTAATTATATTAATTCTTCAAATTCATGAACATGGGAGGCTGTAATTGTTAATGTGTCAACTTGATTTGATTAAGAGATGCTGAAGAGGGCTGGGGCTACAGCTTAGTGATGAACACTTGCCTTGCAGGTGTGTGGCCCTAAATTCAACCCTCAGAACCACATAAAAATAAATAAACAAATAAAGATATTGTGTCTCAATAGCTAGACTGTGGAACCAACCCAGATGCCCTTCAATAGATGAATGGATAAAAAAATGTGGCATCTATGCACAATGGAGTACTATGCAGCAATAAAAAATGACAAAATCATAGAATTTGCAGGGAAATGGATGGCACTAGAGCAGATTATGCTTAGTGAAGCTAGCAATCCCTAAAAAACAAATACCAAATGTCTTCTTTGATATAATGAGAGCAACTATGAACAGAGCAGGGAGGAAGAGTAGGAAGAAAAGAGTAACATTAAACAGAGACATGAGATGGGAGGGAAAGGGAGAGAAAAGGGAAATTGCATGGAAATGAAGGGAGACCCTCATTGCTATACAAAATTACATATAAGAGGTTGGGAGGGGAATGGGAAAATAAACAAGGAGAGAAATGAATTACAGTAGATGGGGTAGAGAGAGAAGATGGGAGGGGAGGGGAGGGGGGATAGTAGGGGATAGGAAAGGTAGCAGAATACAACAATTACTAATAGGGCATTATGTAAAATTGTGGATGTGTAACCGACATGATTCTGCAATCTGCATTTGGGGTAAAATTGGGGGTTCATAACCCACTTCAATCTAATGTATGAAATATGATATGTCAAGAGCTTTGTAATGTTGTGAACAACCAATTAAAAAAAAAGATAAATGTGAAAGGCACTACTTAAAAAAAAAGAAATTGTGTGTATGTGTAAAATGAATATGCATTTGCTTTGGAGCTATTAAGATGTCAATTTATTAATTTTTGTGCATGCTTTTCATTAAATTCTGTGCTTGGCAAAGCTGTAAAAAAAAGAGATATTGGCAAAGAATAAATCATGATGGTTCTCTCCTTAAAAAAAAATTAAAAAAAATAAAGATATTGTGTCAATCTACTATTAAAAATAAAAATTAAAAAGAGATGCTGAAGAATACGAGGCTTCTGGTTGTATCAGTGAAAGTGTGTCTATGAATGACTGGCATGTGGGATAGCCAACTGAAGTGGAGACCTTCCCTAAGCATGGGCAGCACCGTCCAATAGAATGGTGCCTTGGACAGAATAAAATTTGGAAGATCAAGGAAGCAGCAGCAGAGATTCTCCTCAATTGAGTTGATTGCTGCTGCGATTACCTGAGGACATCAGACTCTGGATCCTTCACTCTTCCAAGCAGATTCTACCAGTGATTCTTCAGGGAGTTTCCAGAAGCCTTTTCAGATTAGGGTAGCTCCATTGATCCCTCTTATTCTGAAGCTCCAACCTCTTGGACTACACAGATACTGTTTCCTCTAGCTCTCCAGCCTACAGGCAGCCAAGAACCAGCTTCTGGTTTTCTGAGCTCCCATCATAATTGGCCATTAAGCTCAATGTACAACAACCTAAAGCATTTCCAGCTTGCATCCCTAAGCATCTCAAAATTCCTCCTACCAATTCCAAGAAACTCAAAATACTTATGAACCACATGGTCAGATGAGTCACAGAAATGACCCCACTTCTTGGTACACTTCTTGGTACCAATTTCTGTTTTAGTCAACTTTTTTTCACTGCTATGACTAAAGGACCCAACCAGAACAATTATAGAGGAGGAAAAGTTTATTTGAGGGTTCATAATTTCAGAGGTCTTCTTCCATAGAAGACCAGCTTTATTGGTCTGGGCTGGAGGTGAGGCAGAATATCATGGCAGAAGAGTGTGGTGAGGGAAGCAGCTCTTACGGCGATCAGGAAGCAGAGAGAGAGAGGTGCCACTTACCAGATGCAAATATATATTCCCAAACCACTCCCCAATTCCCAATCCCTCCAGCCACACCCTACCACTTCAGTTACCACTCAGTTAATCCCTATCAGGAGATTAAATTACTAATTGGGTTAATGTTCTTATAACCCAGTCATTTCTCCTCTGAATCTTCTTGGATTGACTTACATGTGCACTTTTGGGGGACACCTCTCATCCAAACCATAACAGAGGCTTTTCTACCTTTTAGTGTCTTTTTCATCTTTTTCTGGTGTTTTGGTTTTCATTGTAGAGGTCTTTCACTTCCTCAGGTAAATTTATTCCCAGGTATTTTTGTGTGGAGGAGGAGATTGTGAATAGGATTGTTTTCATGATTTCCTTTTTGGAAAATTCATTATTAGTGTATATAAAGACTGACTTTTAAATGTTGATTTTAGGTCCTACTAGTTTATTAAATTTTTCAGTTCTAACAGTGTTTTGCTGATGCCTTTAGGTTATTCTAAGTAAAATATTGTATAATCCACAAACAGGGATAATTTGATTTCCTCCTTTTCTATTTGCATGTCTTTTATTTATTTCTCTTGCCTAATTGCTATGGCTAACAGGTCTAGCTCTATATTGAACAAGAGCACCTAGAGGGGCAGCTTTTTTGGTTCCTGATCTTAGAGGAAATTCTTTCACCTTTTCCCCATTCAGTATGATATTGGCTTTGGGTTTGTTGTATATTGCAATTACTATGTTGAGCAATAATTCTATACCTAATTTGTTCACAGATTTTATCATGAAGAGATGTTGAATTTTATCAAATGCTTTTTTTACCTTGAGATGATAATATGATTTTTATCCTTCATTCTGTTGCCGTCGTGTGTTACATTTGTGACCTATGTTGAGCCATCCTTGTATCCCTGAAATGAGCAAACTTGATCATTGTGAACCATATTTTTTCATGTGCTGTTGAACTCAATTTGGTAGTATTTTGTTGAGAATTTTTCATCTATGTTCATCAGAGATACTGTTCTATAATTTTTGCAGTTGTTGTTTCTGTTGTGTTCTTGTCTGATTTTCTTTTTTTTTTTTTGAGAGTGAGAGAGAGAGAGAGAATTTTAATATTTATTTTTTAGTTTTTGGCGGACACAACAACTTTGTTTGTATGTGGTGCTGAGGATCGAACCTGGGCCGCACACATGCCAGGCGAGCGCGCTACCGCTTGAGCCACATCTCCAGCCCCTTGTCTGATTTTCTTAAAAAGATAATGCTGAGTTGCTGAGGCTAGCTTTGAACTCTCAATCCTCCTGCCTCAGCCTCCAGAGCTGCTGGGATTACAGGTGTGCACCATACCCAGCTGGGTATATATTTGTATCTAGCAAGTAGACTCTTTCTCTGCTTCCCTCTGCTACACTCTTCTGCCATGATGCTCAGCCTCCTCACCTTGAGCCCAGGCCAATGAAGCCAGCCTTCTATAGACTAAAACCTCTGAAACTGTGAGCCCTCAAATAAACATTTTCTCCTCTACAGTTGTTCTGCTTGGGTCTTTAAGTCATAGCAACAAAATAGCTGGCTGAAACACCATCTTATTACCTAGTATTGACCTAGTCAAGAGAAGATCTAGAATTGTAATGCAGCTTTTGTTTCTCTGGGACTCTAATCTAGCTTTTATAGTACATTCATAATCTTAAGAATCAAAATATGTCCCAAATGAGCATCAGCAAATTGTAATCCAGAGCAATGATTCAGCAGTCTGACTAACCAATGGATTCCTGATCAGTAAGTCAGAAATGAAGACAAAGCCTTCAAAGGTACACACTTTGGGTCCTGAATCAAAAGTCCATGGATCCAATGATGAATATGATTCTACACAATCAGTGAAAAGGGCAAAAATAATGCCATATATATAATGCCCATTTCTATTATGCATTTTAGTATCAAAACTCTCCAGTCAAATACTTCAAGAATCCTATCTGTAATTGAAAAACTTGGGTTACTTACTCCTTGCAGTCAGGGACTACATATACCCTAAGGAACTATGAGGAACTACAGCAGCTTAATAAAAGCTGTTGTAACAGACCTCAATTTAGGATTTGTACTTGAGTCAGGAGATTCCAGAAATAGGAAAGTACAGCTCTTCTATGAATTCTTTGTTTTCAGGAAGCATAAATGATGCAAAGACTGGGAATTTTAATAAATCATCTAGAAAAAAAGACAGAGTGAAGTTAAATAAGTAATTAGTGACGAAGCAGCAGTCACATATTAACAGGAAGAGGTGAAATTTGGCAATTCTGGGATTTGCATACTGATCTTTTGTACTTAAACAAAATTGAGAATTGATCTTGTTTGTTGTTGTTTGTTTTGTCTTGCTTTTTCTCATGTCCTCACAGTCACTTAGTGACCTTGTTTGATGCTGGTGTTTTGTGAGATGTTTTTGTGTTCAACACAGAAGCTTGTTGGCTAGCTGTGAACACCAGACCAGCCCTAGAACTCCAAAGCCTAAATGGTTATGTCAGGTCAGTTCCCAGATTTCAGAAACTGCTTTTCTTTTCTTTCTCTCTCTCCCTCTCTCTCCCCTTCCCTCCCTCCCTCTCTCTCTCCCTCCCTCCTTCCACCCCCCTCATTCATTGCAGATAAGACAAAACACTATGGGTCAGTTGGCAGTTGGTAGAAGAGTCTGGTGGCATTAAATTGAACATTTGAATCTGAAGTAGGATAGAAGAAATAAGAAACTCAAAGGAGACATAAAGGAAGAACAAGGAAATAAGATTTTAATTCAGAAATTCTGCATACTTTTCCAGGCATGTCACTTCCTCAGCCTGTCTCCCTTCCAGACCTGCTACTCTCAAATTCCTGAGATACCTGTAAACCTACCTGTTCAGTATTAATTAATCTCCTAATAAATAGATAATCAAATTGATACATAATATCTTTTTTACCATATGATTTATTTTTATTTTTTTAGTCATACATGACAGCAGAATGTATTTTGACATATAATACATACATGGAATGTACATACATCAATCATAATGCCTATTCTATTCTGCTGCCCTTCCTATTCCCCCTACTCCTCCCCTCCTGTCCCATCCTTTCTCTCTACCCAATCTAATGTGACACACTTTTTTTTCTTTTTCCCATCACAGCATCATATATGTATTTTGTATAACAATGAGGTTCTCCTTCCATCTTCCATGCAACTCCCCTTCTCCCTCTTTTTCCCTCCCACCTCTCTTCCCTATTTAATGGTAGTCTTCTTCGCATTCTCTTCCTCCCTATCCCATTTTGAGTCACCCCCCTTATATCAGAGAAGACATTCGGCATTTGTATTTTAGGGATTGGCTAACTTCACTTAGCATAATCTGCTCTAATGCCATCCATTTCCCTGCAAATGCCATGATCTTGTTATTTTTTAGTGCTGAGTAATAGCCCAATGTGTATAAATGCCACATTTTTTAATCCTTTCATCTATTGAAGGGCATCTAGGTTGGTTCCACATTCTAGCTATTGTGAATTGTGCTGCTATAAACACTGATGTGGCTGTGTCCCTGTAGTATGCTCTTTTAAGGTCTTTTGGGTATAGTCCGAGAAGGGGAATAGCTGGGTCAAATGGTGGTTCCATTCCCAGCTTTCCAAGGCATCTCCATACTGCTTTCCAAATTGGCTGATACATAATATCTTGAGGAACCTATAATTTAGGGGACTTTCTAGTACTATGTATTGATTAGATCATGAAGACCACATCAGCCTAAGGATCCAGAAATTGACTAGACCACCAGAAACTATCTCAAGATCACTGGACTGACATCATTCCTATATGCCTTTGTGTACCCACTCCTTACAAAATTTCCTTTAAAAGAAGAGCCGAGAATCCCACAACCACGTCTCTTACTCTCTTAAGATAGCCTGCATTCTCCCTTAAATGTATATTCCTTGCTCAACCCCAAAAGGCATCTCTCTATTGACATAGCACTCATTCTCCCTTGAATATATGTCTACTTTCCTAGGTAAACCTTTGGTACATGCTGAAATTCTTTTCTGTCATTTATGCCAAGAACCCCATTGTCTCTAAGTTGAGTTCCCCCTTCTCTCTGGGAACATGGATCCTCATTTGGAGACACCTCTTCTCCTTTGGTAAATTTAGTAAGTGTTGATGAGTGTGTTCATGTTAGAGAAACCTCTGATATCTAGTATCGTGCCAAAGGTTGGTTTCTTCTTTAAAGGAAATAAAACATTTCAGGTAAGCGTGTAGAAAGTCTAGCTGTTAACAAGAACACAAGGAAGTACTAGGTAAAATTCAGTCTTTTTCCATGAATTTGAAATGTCTAAACAATGAAAAAACACCACCAATACATAAAGAAAAAAACATTTTTGATGTTGCTCACACTATTATTTATTTGGGGAAAAAAGAATAATCAAATTAGAAATAGAGAAATATAGCAGTATGTACTTGGATGAAATAAAATGAAGGCATGCTCTGGTCTAACCGGAAAAGGACCAATCACAGAGAACTCAAATTCCTTCCATCTCAGCCAAAGAAACTATCTTTAAAGACACTGGAAATCTGTGTCAATAAATCTGTAAGACAAAAACAAATAAATAATAATGACAAGGGGTTTCCACAAAAGGAAGAAGAATGTGGCTTTATTCTTTGGAATCTAAATGAAGACTGAAAAGTGCCAAATGCCACTAAATTCAGTGGAGTCAAAAGGAGCATATTTTCATCCCTGGAAGATAAACCACCTTTTCCCATCCAGAAGTTTGGATGTGCAGTCTGGGGTGGAGCCAAGGTAGGTTGCAGGTTTACAGTGATCATGAAGGAGGCCAATATAAATTAAAGTATCCTATAATATGTCAACCCAGCCTTCTCTGAATAAGGGAAATACAGCCATTTTTTTCACTCATAGTCTGCCCACTACAGATCATCTAGCGAGATGCCAAGCATTGACCCAGACATGAAAGAATAAAGCAATACTTGAAACAGATTCCTCACACTTGATTGGGTACAATTCCAATACTTTTCTTACTGACTGTGTACTCAAAGAAAGTTTCTTGCTATAACTTTTCCATTTCATTATCTTTAAAATGTTCTTTTCATAGAGTGACTGTGAGTTTTAAATTATATTTCACATGTGAATTTTATGCCATGGTGCCTGGCATATATTTTAAATTTATAGATTTTATAATCAATGTTGCCTGAAAATTGAAAGGTAGGGGAAAATCAGCCTAAAATAGGAAGAAACAGACGTTGATAAAATATTTTGAATAATACTCAAAACAATCTGTCTCTGGAAACCCTTTTTTTTTCTTTTTTTAATTGTACCAGTACTGCTTAAGGAAAGTCCATCTGAAGGCCATTTGCTATTTTTTATTTTTGTAATATTCTCCAAAAGAAATAGAATTTTCAGAAAAAAAAATATGAATTAACAGTTCCCAAGCTACATGGCAACCACTATTTTTCTTTCCAATGATTTCTACTAAAAATCAGTGTTTTCTAATAAATGCCAACATTTCAACAGTGATACGGTTAACATTGACAATGTACAAATCGCAACATCCTGGCTTCTCTGATATTTGGGAAACCACAAGGAATTAGCAATGTAAAGAAAACACGACTATATTCATTGGTTCTCTCTGTCACACAGAGTACAGTCTACTATGGCTACAGGGAGCCCAGGGCATCCAGAAGCTCCATACTGGACACACATGGATAAAATGTTCTTACTTGGTTTCTTAGTGGTGACAGCTGCGGCTACGGTGGCAGCATCAGTGGCCTCAGCATTAACGAGGGCAGCAGCAGCAGTAGTGGAGCTCTCTTCTGCAGGACCTGCATCGAGAGGAAAGTTCCAGCTGAGACATTGCCTCTTTGTCAGCGAATGAATTCTTTCCCACCCAGGACTGTAAGTGTATTCCTTATTCTGAATTAATCTTTGCAAATCTGTCATCAATTTTGTCATGACTTTAATCTACTTTAATCACTTTCTCCTTGCCTCGTCCTTGCTACAACACCAAGAGTTTGGGTTTTCCCTGGGAGGACAATGACAGTAGAGACGTGCAAGAACTCTGTCCCAGACATGAGCCCAAAAGGTCAAATCCACATGTGGACATGACTGCCCCAAAGCAATAAAGGAAGCTCCAGGGGCCTGAAATTCTGATGCCCTCCCACAGAATTACCTGGAAATGAACACTTTGCATCGCAGCATGAACAGGGGCAAGTAGAAGGATAAAATTTAGAGGAGAGGAAAAAGAATAAGATTCTCTCAGATTAAAGTCAGGCTGAATCTTGTTCTAAGTGCAGTGAAATTTCTCCCATTGGTTTCTAGCCTGAAAATAAGTCATATTTGTTTCATATTTTGTGATCATGTGGACTCCCTCAATCAGAGAAGAAGTTACAAGACTGACTGGACATAATGAAGAAATATGGCAGTAATAATAAGGAGTACTTGATGTTAAAGGGCAACTTTTCAAGAGTTATGAGAATTTTCTATCTCTAAACCAGAATGACTGACAAAGAACAACACCAGACTCCATATCTATGGATTAAATCTACCTCAGAAACTGAATAGCACTATCTCCTACCTACACTCTAACATAGCTGTCTCAGTTCTCATTCAGGAAGGACAATATTCTTACACTTTGTCCCATTAGACAGTTGAACATGTGACTCCATGTGTGGGATCTAACTCAGTCAACACCCTTATGACCAAAGCACACAATCCACAAATTGTGGAGGAAAAGAAAACGGTCATGGAAGGAAAGAGATGGGGGCAGGTACAGGCTCACCAGTAGCAGGTTCAGTTGCAGCATCAGCTGTAGTCTCTGAAAGTGAAGAAAAAACGTACCATGAGCAACAGCTTTGAGAGAATATAAACGATACTGTAGATATTCATCGTTGGCAACCTTAATCCTGAGTGGGCACATTGAGGTCAAGCAGATGCATATATAATATAAAACACTTGAAAACCTAATATGTGGTCATTCCCCCTTTCCTGAAATAATCTCTGATTACTTTCTCAAACATTATACGGACACACTGACGCTAGCAATGCAGTTGAGTACCAAGTTTGGAGTAATGGTCTGACTGAACCAGGAAATTTAAGCACAGAGTCAACTTTACATTTCATGGTCAGTCAAAATGGCAATGGAACCAAGTAGTGGACTAGAGGACAGGAGGTCCCAGCAGGTAGGGCAACCTTAAACACAATCCCCACAGAATACATATCTTCATATACTAGACCCCAAACATATGTTCTGGTAACAATCTTTACTTACGGCCAGAGACCAGGATAGTACAAACTCCCAGCAACACAAAGAGAGTCAAAGACTTCATGGTGGTGAATTAAAGATCAAGAAGCACAGACAACAAATACCAGGAACAGGCAAGGTGCTAACTCCAAGATTCCAGGACACTATATACTCACAGCACACCAATCAGAAGCTGCCAGGACAGAATCTGCATAGTCAATACCTGGAAAGGTTAGTGCACAGAGCAAACAGGAGAATCAATGGCACAGCGAAAGGCCATTGGAAAAGTTCATGACATCAAATCCTTGATTCTGATGACAGAGGTTTCAATTCAAGCATTTCCCATATTAAACATTTTCTAGACAACAAGTTCTATTTCAGGCTTCCTCTTCTTTGTAGGGAATAGTGTCTCCATAGTTATCAATTCTGACAAGTTGAAGAGGCCCATAACCAATCTCCCTGATATCAGAAGTGCTCCTACAAAAGGCATTGTAAGTTATCAACTTAGAGCATGTGCAGCCCTATGTCTCCTCCAAGGGAATAATCTGGGTAGAGTAGCCAAATCCAAGGACCGTCCTGTGTTTTCAATTCAGAGAGCAGAATTCTTCAAACCATGGGCATTCTTCAAACCATGATCATCCTTCTATACAGGTAGTAAGGGTCATCTGACCATGTACAGAGCAAGTCCAGCACTGATCTAAAGAACCAAATCTGGTCTTCCTGGATTTAAGCAATTCTTGTAAAAATTTCAAAATCTCAGAGAAAGAGAACATACAACTGAACTAGCATTTGTTAATTAGCACACACACACTGAATCAGTGAATCCATCAGCAAGTATTAATGGAACATTATCAAGTCCAGGCACAATAATAGACATTTAAAAAAAATAGCAGTGAACAAAGCACAGAAAATTCCATGCTACAAGTTAGTACATTGAAAAGTAAAAGGAATAAAGTCGAAGGTAAAAAGAAAGGAAGCATACAAAGTGTCATTTGTGAATTCAAAAAGTACCATAAATAATATAGGAAGAAAGAAAGAGAGCAGAGTTTGAGATGGACAGTTGGATGGTAATTTTAGATAAGGTGAATAAAAAAAAAGGTATTACCAAAAGGGAGCAGTTGAGAAGCGACTAGAGGGAGCCGAGAAGTCACCCAGTTGTATGCTGAAGAGTGCATTCCAAGAGAGGAAACAGTGAGTTCGTGTGCACTGTGGTCTTTTAGGTGTCTCCACAGTTAGGTCAGGCTCAGTGTTGTACCAACATATCACACAGACTTATCCCTTGGTGTTATGAACTCAAGCTACAAGTTTAATGCAACAAGGGGAAAATCCATATTCTGATCGTATCCCTGTGTTGGACACAACCAGGGTCCCGAGAAGCAGTGCTGAACATTTGGAACCCAGACTGGTGGGGAATTCTCTATATTCTAAAGGCTTCTCTGTAGTTACCTGTCACTAAATACTTTTTTTAAATGTAATTTTTATTTTACATTTTTTAATGGTTTTAGTTTAATAGTTTTAGTTTTATGCGGTGCTGTAGATGGAACCCAGGTCCTCAAACGTGCTAGGCGAGCACTCTACCGCTGAGCCCCAATCCCAGCCCCTGTCACTAAATACTTAAAAGCTCTTCTTGTTTGTACAAACTAAGCCTTTGGTCTCATACCTTCATTGGAAGGATCTCTGTCTGCTCAACAGCACTGAACATCTATTCCTCTTTTTTTCAGAAAGTCTGTTGGGCAACACTGACTACTCTACTTGCCAGGACATGCTAGTGGGTCCCCACTGGTGAGTGGAGAAGGGCAGGAGGGAAATTATGAAAGGGTGGTCCTCATCCTCTGAAACGAAATTGGGTATACTTGTCATAGGAAACCTCGGTTCTGCCATGAGTCAGAGTCTCAAAGACCTTATAGTTGGCAAAAATCTGGACATACACAGAATTACCCAAAAAGAGCATGAAATTCCAAGTGAAGGCAGGAATTCTACACGCACAAGGGAAGTCTATACTCAGCTGTCCCTAAAATACCTTGTAAATAATTCCTGTAGTGAAAATTGAGAGATCTTCTTTCCAAAGCTTCAGTGTCCCAGTTCATTATTTGACAGGAAAGTTTTCTTCTAAACACAAAATCACTCTACTGTGGGATCTTAGGAGTTGAGGGAGATAACTTTGTAATTCTCATTCTTTTCTCAGTCCATGCACAGTTCATCACACTGACAATTTTGTATCCATTTTCTGCAATTATCACCTCTTACTCCCACTAGTTTTGAAATACTGCTCCAAACAAGAAAATCCAGGAAAAAACACAAATGCTCTCAAAAAGCTAAACGTTCAGAAGAGAAAGATTTTCCTGTGCTATCACTTTTCTTTATTCCTCTCTTTCTGGGAATATCTCACTGGATACCCCTTCTTTATTATTCTTGTGCTCATTTCCCTTTTCAGAATTTGAAGTTCTCTCTGTGTATTTCACTGTCCTCTAGAAGGTCTTTGTTCTACTCTGTTGATCTCTACCTCCCATCAGCCTTTATCCCATCCTAAACATTGCTAACACATTACCTTCGTTTTATTTAGGTAAATTTCACCAACTGCATGACATTCCACGCTTCCAAATTCCCCTCTTAGAATCTGAAAACAATTATATTCTGAGGGTCTCATCTCTAACCCACTGAGGAAGAGTCCTTCTGAATAGTGTCAGACTCACCCTGGAATACACAAAGGAAACAAACCCCTTCCTCTTCACCTTCTTTTACCCTTACATGAACCTCACCAGTCTCTGATCATCACCTGACCCTGTGGAACATCTGACAAGACTTAGTTACAAAAGTCTTCTTGATGTGTTGGAGCAATATCATTCTGAATTCAATACCAGGCTGACCTTGGAATACTGAAAGGAGCCAACTGGTTCCTGTTCACCTCCCTTTACCCTAACACTTGCCTCATTAGTCCTTGCTCATCACATTTGCAGATGTTTGCTTTGCACAATGGGAAATATTTACTCAGAAACCTGTTCAACTCTTTTGGACATTCTGGTGTTTTATCTCTGGCATTCTTGTTGATATTCAGCACTCTTGTCAATCTTTAATACAAACAATGAATTTAACATTTCACCTTTAACAAAAACAATGGGTTCTATAGTGGTGAGAATTCATACCATATCTCAAGAACAGATATTTTCAACAAAAAGTCTTCACTGAATCAAATCTAGCACCTGAGTCACTGTGAGTTGAGGGAACTTATTGGAAATCTACATGAATTGGTTTCATAAGAGCTTAACATCTGCCCTGCACAGGGCACAATATCTCTTGTGTAATACTCCGGTTGAAAACCCATAACTTAAATATAATTATGAGGAATCTTCAACTAAACCACAAATAAGAAATATTTTAATTTTTTAGAAATAAGAATAAGATGTATTCTTTAATTAGAAGATGTCATTTTTTTAACAAAGCAAAAAATAACAAATAAAGATGAGGATTCAGAGAAATAAGGACCCTAATACACAGATGGGAAGAATATAAATTAGTACAGCCACAATGGAAAACAATCTTAAAGTTTCTCAAAAGACCAAATATATAAATGCTTTATGATCCAGCTCTGTGCATCTATACAAAGGAAATGAAATTGGTGTATCACAGAGATACCTGCACTCTCTTGTTAATTGTAGTACTAATAGACAAGATATGAAATCAGCCTAGATGCCGATCAGAAGACAAAAGGATAAAGAAAATGTGGTGTGTGTGTGTGTGTGTGTGTGTGTGTGTGATGAGTACACAATGGAATATTATTCTGCCATAAGAACAAATGAAACTATTATTGCACAAATATAGATGGAACTGGAGGACAGTATGTTAAGTGAGAGAAGCCAAGGAGAGACAAATACTGCATGATCTCACTCATGTGTGAAAACTAAAAAAGTTGATCTCATGGAAGTAGAAAATAGGACAGTGGTCACCAAAGGGTAGGAAGGGTCAGAGATGGGGGGATAGAGGGAAGTTGTTTATCAGGAACCAAAGTACATTTAAATAGGAGGAATAAATTCTAGTGTTTTCCAACACAGTAGTAGAGTAGCATAGTTTATAACATTTATTGTATATTTTATAGTAAACTAGAAAAGAGTAGTTTGAAGCTTCTCAACACAAAGAAATGATAAATGTTTAAGAAGATGGTATGCTGATTACATTGATTGATCATTATATTACATATTGTATACATGTATTGCATTATCACCTTATTCCCCACAAATGGGTATAATTATTATGTGACAACTAGAATTTTTTTAAAAAACACACCAAAAAGAGTTAGAGAAGACTGTGGGGGAAAAAAACTGGACTTTTTTTTCCTTATCTTCCTATAGAGGTTCCTGATAAACAATGAATTCTTTTCTTTTTGAGGGGTGGGGGATGGGTACAGGGGATTGAACTCAGAGGCATTGGATGACTGAGCCATATCCCCAGCCCTATTCATGTATTTTATTTAGAGACAGGGTCTCACTGAGTTGCTTAGCTCCTCAATTTTGGTGAGGCTGGCTATGAACTCACGATCCTCCTGTCTCAACCTCCCCAGCCACTGGGATTACAGGCATGCACCACCAAACCCAGTGAGAGACTGAATTCTTGGTGATCCAAGAGGCACATTTAAAAAAAAAAAAAACTTAGGTGTAAAGATTATTTGTCAATTGAAATTAAAATTTTCTGAAAGTGATTATTTTTAAAAATACCTGGAATGGTGGTGATACTTGATCTGTGATGGTGTCAGCAACAATCATGATGATGTCAACTAGAGTTAGGGCATCCACAGTGGCGGCTGATATTAGGAGGAAGAGTTTAATAAGAGGGAAATGACTGTTTCCAAGGAACAAAGAATTAGTTCCACCTAGAGGCTCAGCTTTTGTCCCAGAGCATTTATTCTCAATCTGCTGTCCCTGCTTTCATGCCTTCAACACATTATTCAAAAGTCTCAGGAGGATAGCAGATTCAAAGCCAGCCTCGAGGGAGATTCCAACATGGCGGCGGGCGCGGAGAGATCAAGTCTCTGCCCTCTTCAGCTGTGCAGGCATAGGGAGTCGTAAACAACCTAAATCTGTTTGCTCAGGATCACTAGGCAATGCTGAGCTGACGTGGATCTGGGGTGAACAGTCTGGGCCTCTCAGAACACACACTGAGCCCAGATCGGCTGAATTCAAGCTCCCGTTCGCCTGCTTCCGGCAGACAAACAGCTGTGACTCAGCACTAATCCATCCGGCTGAAACAACTGGTCAGCCCTTCTGATCCTACGGAGGTAAATGCCAACCGAGCCTTCATAGGTAGTGGCCACAGGTTTGAAACGGGGCTTGGGAGAGACAGTAAGGACCCACCCGTTGCATTGGTCGCCCGGCAAAGGGAAAGGAACTGTCGCCATTTGCAAGAGATACCACCATGGCAGAGAACTGACATCATCAGACTGCGGCGGAGGAGATAACTTCATTGAAACCTGTGGCTACAGGTGTGTAATTCCCTAGCCTTTCCTCTCCACACATCAGGGAAACCTTAAGGGCCCCTCCCAGCTCTCCCGTGAGCGCGATAGCCAGACCGAGGGAATCAGAGGTTGTGCGGGACCCGTGGCACGGAACCACCGCTCCCAGAAGTGCTGACAGCTGAGGTCTCTTGCACCAGCTACCGGGGCGTGGCTATCGGAGGGCAAGTAAAATTCGCTGAGGATTCTCAGCCCCAAGCTCTACAAACTTAGGGTCTGAGGGAATGGCAAACTGAGAGAGTGTGCCCAGTCATTCATGAAAACAGGGCTCCCGGGAGCAGCAGACCTGGCGTGTAGCCAGTATTGTGGTGAGTGGCACCTGTGAGAGGGGCCTGGCTAGAGGAAAAGTGGGAAGTGACTAGACACAAGAGAAGGCCCTAGGCACTCAGGATTGGAGACTCGCCCAGTCTGGGAGGAGATGCTGCACAGTGATTGGTTCCCGCGTATTGACAGGAGAAACTTGGCCTGGTGGGCACAGCTCCACCTACTGGAAGACAAGTTAATCAAACTCTAAGACTGCATTTATTAGTTTTTTTTTCTTTTTTTTCTTTTTTCTTTTCTCTTTTTTTTTGATTTGGGTTTTTCTTTCATTTTCATTTCTCTTTCTTGTTGTTTTTTTAAATTTTTTTTACAATTTTTTTTTAATTTTTTTTTCTTCTAATTTTAATTTTAATTTTTTTTATTATTTTTTTTAATTTTTTTTCTTTTTTTATTTCCTATTTTTTCTTCTTTTGTCTTTTCATTTCTTTTCAATTTTCTTATCCCCCTTCCTTGAATTCTACCTGCTTACTCTCATTCTCTTTAGTGGCTTCTTCCCTTCCCTTCTAATACCTTTCCTCCCAAGCATCAAATAAATTTATAGGAGTAAACAGTAACTCAGCAGTCAAACAGAACAAGAAGTAATATGAGCAGCTTCAAAAAGCAAGGAAGAAAAGGAGTACAAACAATGCAGGACAGCCTAAATATTCAGGAGGACCTAGAGTCATCAGAAAAATGGTCATATAAAGAACTCAAGGAACACCTTAGACAGATGGAATGGAACCTTAAAGAGGATACAAGACAGCAAATTCAAGCAGCGAAAGAACACATTGAGAATGAATTACATAAACAGATAAAAGAAGAAGTTAAGCATCTTTATCAGGAGATAGAGATTATAAAAAATAATCAAACAATAATTCTAGAAATGAAGGAAACGATAAACCAAATTAAAAACTCAATTGAGAGTATCACTAACAGAGTGGAGCAAGTAGAAGCCAGAACGTCAGATAATGAAGAAAAAATATATCATCTTGAAAAGAGTCTAGCCAACTCAGAAAGGCTGGTAAAAAATCACGAGAAAAACATCCAAGAGTTATGGGATAACATAAAAAACCAAACTTACGAGTCATCAGGATAGAAGAAGGTACAGAGATTCAAACCAAGGGAATGAGTAACCTGCTGAATGAAATAATTACAGAAAACTTTCCAGAAATAAAAAAGGAAAACAGATATACAAATTGAAGATGCATACAGGACACCGAGCACACAAAATCACAGTAGACCAACGCCAAGACACATTGTTATGAAGATATCCAATATACAGAACAAAGAGAAAATATTAAAAGCTACAAGAGAAAAGAGACAGATTACATTCAGGGGTAAACCAATAAGGTTAACAACGGATTTTTCATCACAGACACTGAAAGCAAGAAGGTCATGGAACAATGTATTTCAAACACTGAAAGACAATGGATGCCAACCAAGAATTCTGTATCCAGCAAAATTAAGCTTCAGGTATGACACGAAATAAAAATCTTTCATGATAAACAAAAGTTAAAAGAATTTGCAGCCAGAAAACCAGCATTGCAAAGCATTTTGAGCAAAACACTACACAAGGAAGAAATGAAAAACAATAACCAAAACCATCAGTGGGAAGTGCCTCAGTAAAGACAGAGGGTGAGGGGAAAGATAATCATGGAGAAACAAACTAAAATTTTTAAAAAAAGGATAAATAATCAAACATGGATGGAAGTACAAACCATATATCAATAGTAACTCTGAATGTTAATGGCTTAAACTCTCCAATAAAGCGACATAGGCTGGTATCATGGATTAAAAAAACAAATCCAACAATATGCTGCCTCTAGGAGACACATCTGATTGGAAAAGACATACACAGGCTGAAGGTGAAAGGATGGGAAAAAATATACCACGCACACAGTCCTCGTAAGCAAGCAGGGGTGGCCATCCTCATATCGAATAAAATCGACTTCAAGACTAAGTTAATCAAAAGGGATAAGGAAGGACATTATATACTGTTAAAAGGAACCATTCACCAACAAGACATAACAAATATCAATATTTATGCACCAAATAATGGTGCTGCGATGTTCATAAAACAAATTCTCCTCAAGTTCAAGAATCAAATAGACCACAACACAATAATTATGGGTGACTTCAATACACCTCTCTCACCATTGGACAGATCCTCCAAACAAAAGTTGAATAAAGAAACTATAGAACTCAATACCACAATCAATAACCTAGACTTAACTGACATATATAGAATATATCAACCATCATCAAATGGATATACGTTTTTCTCAGCAGCACATGGATCCTTCTCAAAAATAGACCATATATTATGCCATAGGGCAACCCTCAGTAAATATAAAGGGGTGGAGATAATACCATGCATTTTATCTGATCATAATGGAATGAAACTGGAAATCAATGATAAAAGAAGGAAGGAAAAATCCTACATCACATGGAAAATGAACAATATGTTACTGAATGATCAATGGGTTACAGAAGACATAAAGGAGGAAATCAAAAAATTCTTAGAGATAAATGAAAATACAGACACAACATATCGGAATCTATGGGACACAATGAAAGCAGTTTTAAGAGGAAAATTCATGGGGGAGAGGGGAAGATGGCGGCGAAGGGAGTGCATCACCCCAGTGCGCCGCGTCACTGTGCGGGAGAAAGACGAGGTGAAACAGCTGAAGGCTATCTTGTTGGGAATTTCCAGTGAAATTGAGGTGCTCTAGAATCTAGTGGACAGATTTCCATCGCGCGAGGTTCAGCTCTAGGGGCTCGGTCGCAGGCGATTTCTCCGCACGGAGGGCCGCATTGCCTGATCTACGGACCGCCCCGCAGCTGGAGTCTGCGGCGCGCACTGGGAAGCGGCGAGGTGCCGGAGCAGGAGTGCAGCCATGCGGATTCTGGGGGCTCCTGCCAGTGGTGCAATGGCTGTGCTTAGTGCTGAGTTCCGGCTTTGAGACAGAGGAGAGAAGCGGTCCAGTTCGATTCTCAACACCGGTCGGACCACGGAGGAGGACAGCGGCCGCCATCTTGGAGAGCTGATGTAATCATCCCTGTTTTCTACTGATCTCAGCTCATTCAGCTATGGAACAGGTGATTTCAGGCTGGTATTTGCCTGCGTCTCGCAGACAGATCGCTCAGGCTCGGGGCTGGAGAACTTGTGGAGAATACTCCTTGGGCCTCGCTCCTGGCAAGGCATGCGCCGGGCTCTGAGCGGCCGGATTCTCGTTCCCCGGGCTTCTTTGGCCCAGGGCTGGGGAACCTGCGGAGACTGCGTGTTGAGGCCAGCTCCAAGTGGAGCGTGCGCTGAGCTCGGGGCGGCTGGGCTCTGACTCCCGGAACAGTTTTGGCCCGGGGCTGGGGAGCCCGCGGGGACTGCGTCTTTGAGCCTGCTCCCAGCGGGGCGTGCACCGAGCTCGGAGAGCTTGGAGCGGCCGGGCTCTGGCTCCCGGGGCTGCTTTGGCCTGGGGCTGGGGAACCCGCGGGGGTCGCTCCTTGGAGCCTGCTCCTAGCAGAGCGTGGCCAGGATCGGAGAGGCCGGGTTCTGGCTCCCGAAGCTGCTTTGGCCCAGGGCTGGGGAACCTGCGGTGACTGCTTCTCGGTCCGGGTCCTGCTGGGTGCTGTGGGGGCCAGGGGGGCAGAGTGGAGCTGCCGCCTGCGCCCAGAGCAGGCCAAGTGACCCGCCGGCGTAGTATCACATCACCCCACCTGCAGCTGGGGCCGAAGAGAGTAGCCGCCCACGCCTAGAACAGGACCAGCGACCCGACGGCGCGGTAGCCAAGTCACCCCATTTGGAGTAGGGGCTGTGCCGAGCCGCTGTCTGAGCCTGCAAGGTAGGCAGACCTGCGACCCACTGGCACGACAGGCCCGGTAGCCTGCCAACGTGGTGGACACGTAGCCCCAAGGCAGTCACGTCACACTGGTTGGAGTGGGGGTGGAGCAGAGCCGCCGCCCGTGTCCGGAAAAGGCCCAGCGACCCGTTGGCGAGGAAGTCAGGTACCTCCACTGGGAGTGGGGGCTGAGCAGAACTGCCACCCAAGCCCGCAAGGTAGGCAGACCTGTAACCCACCAGCGGAACAGGCCTAGAGGCCTGCCAGCATGGTAGACACGTCACACCAGTTGGAGTAGGGGCCGAGCAGAGCCGCCACCCACATCCGGATCAGGACCAACGACCCGAGGGCGTGGTAGTTACATCACCACAATTGGAGTGGGGGCAGAGCAGAGCCGCCACCCGTGCCCACAGGGTGGGCAGACCTGCGACCGACCAGCGTGGTAGACAGATCACCCTAATTAGAGGAGGAGCACAGCCACTACCCGCCTTGCAAGGGAGATTTCCCAACTATACAAGAGCAATATAAATAAATAGGGGTAAAATTTCAAAAACATAACAGTTTCACCAAGCAGAAAGAAACGCGAGCAGTATGAAAAGACAAGGAAAGAAAGGACCACAAGCAATGCAGGTCAACTCAACTTTAGAAGAGGTAATAGCTGCAACAGATGGAATGTCAGATAAAGAGTTCAGGATATACATGCTTCAGATGATCTGGAGTCTCAAGGAAGACATGAGACAGCAAAATCAGACAATGAAAGATCACTTTGACAAGGAACTACATAAACAAATCCAGGAAGTAAAAGATCAATTTCACAGGGAGATAGAGGTAATAAAAAAACAAACAAATACAAATCCTAGAAATTCAGGAAGCAATAAACCAACTTAAAAACTCAATTGAGAATACTACCAGCAGAGTAGATCACTTAGAAGATAGAACATCAGACAATGAAGACAAAGTACTTCAACTTGAAAAGAACATAGACAGCTCAGCAAGTCTGCTAAGAAACCATGAGCAGAACATCCAAGAAATATGGGATAACATTAAAAGACCAAACGTAAGAGTCATTGGGATACAGGAAGGCACAGAGCTCCAAACCAAAGGAATAAACAATCTATTCAATGAAATAATACGAGAAAACTTCCCAGACTTGAAGAATGAAACAGAATCCCAAATCCTAGAAGCCTACAGGACGCCGAATGTGCAAAATCATAAGAGATCCACACCTAGACACATTATAATGAAGATGCCCAACATACAGAATAAGGAGAGAATTTTAAAAGCTACAAGAGAAAGGAAGCAGATCACATTTAGGGGTAAACCAATCAGGATAACAGCTGATCTCTCAACACAGACTCTGAAAGCTAGAAGATCCTGGAATAACATATTTCAAACACTGAAAGAAAATGGGTTCCAACCAAGAATCGTGTATCCGGCGAAATTAAGCTTCAGGATGGAAGATGAAATTAAAACCTTCCACGATAAACAAAAGTTAAAAGAATTTGCAGTAGAAAACCATCTCTTCAAAAAATCCTTGGCAAAACATTACAGGAAGAGGAAATCGAAAATAACATTGAAAACCAACAGTGGGAGGTAGGACAGTAAAGGGGGGAAAGTAATCAAAGAGGAAAACAAATCAGGTTTAGTAACATTAATAAACAAATAGGGCTGGAAGAACAAACCATATCTCAATAATAACCCTAAATGTTAATGGCTTAAACTCACCAATTAAGAGACACAGGCTAGTTGAATGGATCACAAAACAAGACCCAACAATATACTGCCTACAGGAGACACATTTGATAGGAAAAGATATACATAGACTGAAGGTGAAAGGTTGGGAAAATCATACCACTCATATGGACTGCAGAAACAAGCAGGAGTGTCCATACTCATATCTAATAAAATAGATTTAAAGCCAAAGTTAATCAAAAGGGATAAAGAGGGACATTACATACTGCTCGAGGGAACCATACACCAACAAGACAGAACAATCATAAATATATGTGCCCCAAACAATGGTGCAGCTATGTTCATCAAGCAAACTCTTCTCAAGTTCAAGAGTCTAATAGACCACCATACAATAATCATGGGAGACTTCAACACACCTCTCTCACCACTGGACAGATCTTCCAAACAAAAGTTAAATAAGGAAACTATAGAACTCAATAACACAACTAACAACCTAGATATAATTGACATATATAGAATATACCACCCAACATCAAGTAGTTACACTTTCTTCTTAGCAGCACATGGATCCTTCTCAAAAATAGATCATATATTATGTCACAGGGTGCTAGGAGCCACAAGCAAAAATACGATGTATGGCACCTTTGGTTGTAAAGTGACGCCAGCTAGCCACTGAGATGATTATGTTAAGATTTACATTCATATGCAAATTGGACTCCCGCTGTTCACCTTGGCCTGCTACCGGACTCATGTTACGGACTCATGTTACCAGACTCTTGGAGAGTTCCCATTGGTTGGGGAAGGATAGTAGGAGGAAATTCCGGGGGAGGTCCGGGGGACCCCGGGGTTCCGGTCGGCGCGCGGTTCCGGTCGGACACCCTCGTGGGAGGACCGGTTTTTGACTTGCTGGCGCTGAGAGTGTTAGCGGCTTTTTCAAAATAAAGTTTTGTTCCTGCTTGAGTGGCTCGTGATTTTGTGCCCAGCCAAGACTGCGGCATTTGGCGGCCCGTGCGGGGAACGCCTGAAGCTTAGAGGTGAGTAAATTGCTCGCCCCTGAGGGAAGGCGACAGGATGGATGACCTTCTCAAAAAACAATGTGTTCTTGTTTTGATTTATTTTGTTTTTATTTCGAGCTCCCTAGCCCTAGATTTTTCTCAGGCGAACTGGGAAAAATGGTTGGCTCAAGGTTTGAAGTTATTCGGCCCTGAGAAAGAGAAAATTGATACAACCATTGTCTGTTCCATTTTTGTTTCATTCTGCTTCGGCTTTGTTTTATCCTACCTTATTGGGTTAGGTTATAGTAGATTAGAATCCAATAAAAAACAAACCGAAAAACTGTTAAGTAAATTGTTAGAGGTCCAGACTATGGTAGAAAAAACGCTAGGTCAAGCAAAAGAGAAGGTCTCTCAAGCTAGTCAGACAGAGGAAAATTTAAAAAAAGCAAGCTTAGAGGACAAGCAGCCATCAGGTGGAGAATTACAACAGGAGGTTGCTACCAACTCCGTTCTATCACCAGAGGGCGTAACTCAGCCAACAGCTCCATCTACCGCTGAGCGGCCCTCAATTCCCGTAGTTGATGGACGGAATTCTGAGGCAGGACCCCAAAGATTAGCATGCCCTGTACTTGAGCAGGCAGGAGGGCAACGAATTCACCGTGCTTTAGATTTCAAAACAATAAAGCAATTAAAGGAGGCTGTAACGACCTATGGGCCGCAAGCTCCCTTCACAATAAGCATGGTTGAATCTGTTACCAACTTGGACATGACACCAGCAGATTGGGCTAACATGTGTCGATCTGTGCTAAACGGAGGACAATATTTGTTATGGAAGGTTGCCAATGAGGAATTTTGCATGGAGACAGCTAGGCGAAATGCAGAAGCTGGTTATCCTCAAAGAAATATAGAAATGCTTTTGGGGAAGGGACCTTATGAGGGTCAAAGACAACAAATTGAATATGACCCTGGTGTGTACGCACAAATTGCTGTAGATGCAGTTAGGGCATGGAAAACTTTACAGGGGCATGGAGACTTACAAGGTCAATTATCTAAGGTAATACAAGGAACTAATGAACCTTATGCTGAATTTGTAGATAGACTTATTCAGTCAGCCTCTAGGATATTTGGAAATACAGAACAGGTAATGCCATTTATAAAACAACTGGCTTATGACCAAGCAAATCGTTGCTGCAGAGAGGTCATTAGACCATGGAGACATGAGGATTTAAACACATATATTAAATTATGTAGAGACATTAATGAACAGGGGCAAGTCTTAGCAGCAGTACAACAGGCTTTAGATGCCAGGCCAAAAACATGCTATAATTGTAATCAAACAGGACATTTTAAAAGGAGTTGCCCCATAAGAGGAGGGTTTAACAAAGCTGGATATCAAAGGAATAGAATACCAGGTATTTGCCCACGATGCCATAGAGGGAAACATTGGGCTAATGAATGCCGTTCTCAAACCACCATAGAGGGTATTCCGTTATCAAAAAACGGACAAGGACCAAGTGTTTACCCACGATATCGTGGAGAAAGGTATCAAGCTCCATTGCCAAAAAACGGACTAGAGGGCCCAATGCCCCGGGGCCCCAAACCACAAATATATGGGGCAATGGAGGAACCCAACAGCACCATCAAGGTAGTGCCCAGGACGCATTATCCATTAAATCCCTCATCAGACAAACTAGAGGGAGCGCAGGGCTGGACATCTGCGCCTCGGCCAGAGCAGTACTAACCCCAGAGATGGGAATTCAAATCATTCCCACAGGAGTAAAAGGACCTCTTCCCCAGGGAACAGTAGGCTTATTATTGGGACGCAGTTCTTCTACACTAAAAGGACTTATGATAAGTCCTGGGGTAATTGATCCCGATTATGAAGGTGAAATAAAAATTATAGCTAGTTCTCCAAGAGGTATATCAGTAATTTCACCAGGAGATAGAATAGCACAGTTATTAATAATACCCAGCCTGCATGATAAATTTTCCAGTTGTAATGTAGAAAGAGGTTCCAAGGGATTAGGCTCCACAGGTGTAGATTGGGCTATGCTGTCTTTGAATTTAGATTCTCGCCCAATGCTAAAATTAAATATTCAAGGACATGACTTTAATGGGCTGCTGGACACAGGAGCTGACCTTAGTGTCATCTCTCGTCAAGAATGGCCAAAATATTGGCCATTACAACAAGCCACTCAAACGCTTCGAGGCCTAGGAGTGGCAACAAATCCCCATAGAAGTGCTATGGTATTAGATTGGAGGGATCCTGAAGGATGTGAAGGAACTATACAGCCCTATGTATTGGATCATCTTCCTGTAAATTTATGGGGACGAGATGTCCTAGATCAATTAGGATTGACATTAACAAATAACATCAATCCTAACGCGCCCACTACTAGGGCTAAACAAGGCTTTAGGAAAGAAAAAAGATTAAGAGAACAAGAACAAGGTATGACAGCACCTATTCAAATAGATCAAGAAATAAATAGACATGAATTGGGTTTTCAGAAAGGGCCACTGAGACAATCAAAATTACTTGGAAATCAGAAAGACCAGTGTGGGTTCCTCAGTGGCCCTTGACTAAAGAAAAGATACAAGTAGCCCATGACTTGGTCAGACAACAGTTAGCGGAAGGACATATACAACCTTCCGTATCCCCCTATAATACTCCCATTTTTGTCATTAAAAAGAAATCTGGTAAATGGAGATTATTACAAGATTTAAGAGCCATTAATAATGAGATGGTTATTATGGGACCTGCTCAATCAGGGATTCCTCAATTGTCTGCTTTACCAAAAACCTGGCATGTTTTAGTTATAGATATTAAAGATTGTTTCTTTTCAATTCCAATTCATCCCGAGGATAGTCCACATTTTGCATTTACTATCCCTGCACTGAATCATGAAGGTCCTGATCAGAGATATGAATGGAAAGTACTCCCTCAAGGGATGGCTAACAGCCCAACTATGTGTCAAATTTATGTTAATAAAGCAATCCAGCCACTTAGAAACCAAAATCCTGAACTACAAATATTTCACTATATGGATGATGTGTTATTGGCACATAAAGATAAAAACACATTACTAGAATGTTATGCCACACTTACAAACTTATTGAAAAATTATAATCTAGAGATAGCAATAGATAAAGTACAATTAAATCTTCCAATTAATTATTTAGGAGTTCTATTATCCTCAACCATGGTCCGTCCACCAAAAATTCAAATACGAGTAGATCAACTCAAATCACTTAATGACTTTCAAAAGTTATTGGGAGACATAAATTGGATAAGGCCTTATCTAGGCATACCAACAGGAGAGTTAGGACCTTTATTTGATATTCTAAAAGGTCCATCAGATCCAAATTCACCCCGCATGTTAACGCCTGAAGCAAGAAAAACATTAAAAATCATTGAAACATATATGGAAAATATGCATTTGGATAGAATTGATATAAGTTTGCCTTTATTATTTATTGTACTACCAACAAAAAATATTCCTACAGGAGTATTTTGGCAAGAAGGTCCATTATTGTGGATACATTTATCTTATTCTCCTAACACTATTCTTACTAGATATCCTGAGGCTGTAGGACAATTAATACTCAAAGGAATAAAAGCAGCTAAGGGAGTGTTTGGGATTTC
Organism: Spermophilus citellus; assembly: GCF_964194105.1. Taxonomy (NCBI): domain Eukaryota; kingdom Metazoa; phylum Chordata; class Mammalia; order Rodentia; family Sciuridae; genus Spermophilus; species Spermophilus citellus. The sequence continues at coordinate 74,072,742 of NC_138197.1, read as the reverse complement.
TCCCAATAAAATTATTACTCCATATACTATGGATCAAATTGATGAGTTAGCTAATGAGTTAAATACTTGGGCAATAATCATGTGTAAAACTAGTGTTTCATTTGATAATCACTTACCATCTAATCCCTTGTTGTCTTTTTGGTCTAAGCATCCTGTAGTTTTTCCAAAAATGACAAGAAAAACACCTATCATATATGCTCCAAATATATTCACTGATGGGTCAAACAATGGTACAGCAGCAGTAGTTACTCCTGATCAAACTTTTACATTTTTAGTACCCAAACAATCAGCTCAAAAGGTAGAGCTTAATGCAGTATTACAAGCTTTTATGATGTTTAAAGATTCTGTATTTAATTTATTTTCTGATAGTCAGTATGTAGTTAATGCTATTAATTCCCTTGAAGATGCTGGTAGGATTTCCCCTTCCTCTACTGTTTTCTCTTTGTTTTCCGATATACAAAGTCTAATCTGGGACCGAAAAGATCCATTCTTCATAGGTCATATCAGGGCACATACAGGATTGCCTGGAGCCCTTAGTATGGGCAATGAACTAGCAGATAAATCTACACATGACATACATATTTTCTCCACAATAGAAGAAGCTATAAATTTTCATAAAAGGTTCCATGTCAATGCTAATACTTTACAAAAGCGTTTTAAAATAACTAAAGAACAGGCCAGACATATAATAAAACAATGTCAAAATTGTGTGACATTTTTACCACAAGTTAATCTTGGAGTCAATCCTAGAGGACTAATACCTAACCATATTTGGCAGATGGACGTCACACACTTGCCAGAATTTGGAAAATTAAAATATTTACATGTTACAGTTGATACCTCTTCCGGATTTTTGATGGGCTCCCTTCATGCCGGAGAAAAAACTAAAGATGTTATAGCTCATTGCTTACAAAATTTTGCCACTGTGGGCGTTCCAAAACAGTTAAAAACGGACAACGGTCCTGGTTATACTTCCTCCTCTTTTAAACAATTTTGCTCATCATTTGGTATTACTCACATAACAGGAATTCCATACAATCCACAAGGACAAGGCATAGTTGAAAGAGCTCATCAAACTATTAAAATGTACTTATTAAAACAAAAGGAGGGAATTGGAAAGGGGTATATATCCCCCAAAGATAAACTTAAAATAACCCTTTTTACTCTAAACTTTTTAAATTTAGATTCATCGGGACTTAGTGCTGCGGAAAGACATTTGTACCCCAAAAATGTACATAAGCCTAAGGTACTTTGGAAAGATATTCTAACAGGACAATGGAAAGGCCCGGATCCAGTGATAGTCTGGAATCGGGGCGCTGTCTGTGTTTTCCCACAGGATGAACAGCAACCAATTTGGATTCCAGAGAGATTAACTAAAACAATTTCTACAGAAAAAGAAGATGATTTGACTCAAATCCATAACAGCTGACATCCAGAGCTCCAGCTTGGCTATTCTTACATCTGCGACAGTGATTAACCAAGGTGTTTTTTTTTTTTTTTCAGTATCTATTTTATTATTGCATTTTTCCACATCATAAAGTTCTACTTTATTTTTGAGCTCATACAAACCTAGGTTAATGTTTTTCTGATCAGTTTTATTTTTTGACTGTGTTTTATTTTTTTTATTTATTTATTTATTTATTTATTTATTTTTGACTGTGGAGTTTTTAAACATTGCAATGGAGATTTCACCTAAGTATAGTTACAAGGCCTTTATTTACTATTGTCTTATGTGTTGTATGTTGTGTGCACACTTCTGTTTTGTGTTGTATGTCTGTATGTGTGTATGTCCATATTTCTTATATGAGGAGCGCTCATGAAAAAATGGATCCGAATTTTTTCTTTATTCACGTGATTTATATGGTTTAATTTAAATTAGGTGAACAGCTGTTTATGATTGTTGTTAAAGATGGTTAACAGATCTGTTTGTTTACTTTCACCATTCCTTTTCATTATATTTAATAATTCTGTTCAGGATAATGTCTCTTTAGCATCATTGCCAGAATTTCCATCTCCATCCCAATTCCGGTGAAGACTGAGATAAAACCAAACTACAGCTTCTATGATAGCTATCACAGTAAACTGTATAAACTGATGCATCAATGAATATAACTCAACAAGTAATGCTCAATCAAGGACTTGATTTACTTTGGGAGGAAATGGACATATTGATAGACTCCTCCAATTTGAACTGCTTGCAGAACTTGCCTGGACTATATATCAGTTGCATACATTGTAAAATATCATCTGGTGCACCGAATTGTGGTACTGCTGGCATATCTTTGCTGATGGTGTCACCAGTGATGCAATTTCCTTGCCAGCTCACCCCATGTTTATTGTGGTAATACTGGCATATCTTTGCTGATGGTGTCACCAGTGACGCAATTTTTCCAAGGAGCCATCAATTGGCTTGGTGTCGTGGCATTTCTGTATCCTCCTCCCTTCTACTAGTGATGGTCTAAAATTTGGGGGCCAACAGAGGTGAGGCAAAGAACCTCACCCCCCCACTGGCACCAAGGCAAAATTTGGGGGCCAACAGAGGTGAGGCAAGAACCTCACCCCCCCACTGGTGCATAGGCCTATCCACGAGCATGGCTGAATGCTGGACCGGTAGTCAGCGACGGGTTGCTCTGATTACAGTGGATTCAACCTAAGACAGGAAGCTGACGCCTAAAGGTCAGTTCTCCCATGACGGGTAAGAACCATATGTTAAATTGGACAACCTACCAGGCACGGTCCCTAGCCACATTGCTTGTTGCTTAATTAAACAGAAGGGGGCAGATGCTAGGAGCCACAAGCAAAAATACGATGTATGGCACCTTTGGTTGTAAAGTGACGCCAGCTAGCCACTGAGATGATTATGTTAAGATTTACATTCATATGCAAATTGGACTCCCGCTGTTCACCTTGGCCTGCTACCGGACTCATGTTACGGACTCATGTTACCAGACTCTTGGAGAGTTCCCATTGGTTGGGGAAGGATAGTAGGAGGAAATTCCGGGGGAGGTCCGGGGGACCCCGGGGTTCCGGTCGGCACGCGGTTCCGGTCGGACACCCTCGTGGGAGGACCGGTTTTTGACTTGCTGGCGCTGAGAGTGTTAGCGGCTTTTTCAAAATAAAGTTTTGTTCCTGCTTGAGTGGCTCGTGATTTTGTGCCCAGCCAAGACTGCGGCAACAGGGCAACTCTTAGACAATATAAAGGAGTAGAGATAATACCATGCATCCTATCTGATCATAATGGAATGAAACTGGAAATCAACGATAAAAGAAGGAAGGAAAAATCATGCATCACTTGGAGAATGAACAATAGGTTACTGAATGATCAATGGGATTTAGAAGACATCAAGGAGGAAATTAAAAACTTCTTAGAGTTAAATGAAAACACAGACACAACATATTGGAATCTATGGGACACATTGAAAGCAGTTCTAAGAGGAAAATTCATTGCTTGGAGTTCATTCCTTAAAAAAAGAAAAAACCAACAAATAAATGATCTCATACTTCATCTCAAAATCCTAGAAAAAGAAGAGCAAAACAACAGCAAAAGAAGTAGAAGGCAAGAAATAATTAAAATCAGAGCTGAAATTAATGAAATTGAAACAAAAGAAACAATTGAAAAAATTGACAAAACTAAAAGTTGGTTCTTTGAAAAAATAAATAAAATCGACAGACCCTTAGCCTTGCTAACGAAGAGAAGAAGAGAGAGAAGCCAAATTACTAGCATATGGGATGAAAAAGGCAATATCACAACAGACACTTCAGAAATACAGAAGATAATCAGAAATTATTTTGAATCCTTATACTCCAATAAAATAGAAGATAGTGAAGGCATCGATAAATTTCTTAAGTCATATGATCTGCCCAGATTGAGTCAGGAGGATATAGACAACCTAAACAGCACAGTGGTTTCATTAATGAGGTTCTAGGCATAAAGTTAGTTAGAAGAGACCGAAATAAAACACACGGACAGTTACCTTATTTATATTGCTAGGTCCCAGACGGCTCAACTCCCTGGTTCCCGCCTCTAGCCGCCCAGCAGGGCAGCGAGGATTACTCTGGGCTAGCAGGAGAGAGAGAGAGCGAACACGCCTGGGAGTAGCCTTTTATTTGGGGAACAAGAGATTCAGGGGAGAATTCCATCCAATGAAGGTTGAGGGGGGGCTGCACTCCAAGGTCAGGGTCAGTGATTGGGTCCCCGGGGTCAGTGGTCAGGCACACCCCACACGGATGGGCTCTCTCATCAGGAAAGGGTCGGGAAAGCTTCGACACAGCCAAAGCGCCTCAGGCCCTTAACGGGAGTCACCCAATCACGCGTCAGAATGGCCCCCGACACATCGATAAATTTCTTAAGTCATATGATCTGCCCAGATTGAGTCAGGAGGATATAGACAACCTAAACAGACCAATAACAATAGAGGAAATAGAAGAAACCATCAAAAGACTATCAACTAAGAAAAGCCCAGGACCGGATGGGTATACAGCAGAGTTTTACAAAACCTTTAAAGAGGAACTAACACCAATACTTTTCAAGCTATTTCAGGAAATAGAAAAAGAGGGAGAACTTCCAAATACATTCTACGAGGCCACCATCACCCTGATGCCTAAACCAGATAGAGACACTTCAAAGAAAGAAAACTACAGACCAATATCTCTAATGAACCTAGATGCAAAAATCCTCAATAAAATTCTGGCGAATCGGATTCAAAAACATATCAAAAAAATTATACACCATGATCAAGTAGGATTCATCCCTGGGATGCAAGGCTGGTTCAATATATGGAAATCAATAAATGTTATTCACCACATCAATAGACTTAAAAATAAGAACCATATGATCATCTCGATAGATGCAGAAAAAGCATTCGACAAAGTACAGCATCCCTTTATGTTCAGAACTCTAGAAAAATTAGGGATAACAGGATCATACCTCAACATTGTAAAAGCAATCTATGATAAGCCACAGTCCAGCATCATTCTGAATGGAGAAAAATTGAAGGCTTTCCCTCTAAGATCTGGTACAAGACAGGGATGCCCTCTCTCACCACTTCTGTTCAACATAGTCCTGGAAACACTGGCCAGAGCAATTAGACAGACGAAAGAAATTAAAGGCATAAAAATAGGAAAAGAAGAACTTAAATTATCACTATTTGCAGATGACATGATTCTATACCTAGCAGACCCAAAAGGGTCTACAAAGAAACTATTAGAGCTAATAAATGAATTCAGCAAAGTGGCAGGATATTAAATCAACACGCATAAATCAAATGCATTCCTGTATATCAGCGACAAATCCTCTGAAATGGAAATGAGGACAACTACTCCATTCACAATATCCCCCCAAAAAATAAAATACTTGGGAATCAACCTAACAAAAGAGGTGAAAGACTTATACAATGAAAACTACAGAACCCTAAAGGGAGATATAGAAGAAGACCTCAGAAGATGGAAAAATATACCCTGTTCATGGATAGGCAGAACTAACATCATCAAAATGGCGATATTACCAAAAGTTCTCTATAAGTTCAATGCAATGCCAATCAAAATTCCAACAGCATTTCTTGTAGAAATAGATAAAACAATCATGAAATTCATATGGAATAATAAAAGACCCAGAATAGCAAAAACAATGCTAAGCAGGAAGTGTGAATCAGGCGGTATAGCGATACCAGACTTCAAACTATACTACAGAGCAATAGTAACAAAAACAGCATGGTACTGGTACCAAAACAGGCGGGTGGACCAATGGTACAGAATAGAGGACACAGTAACCAATCCACAAAACTACAACTATCTTATATTTGATAAAGGGGCTAAAAGCATGCAATGGAGGAAGGATAGCATCTTCAACAAATGGTGCTGGGAAAACTAGAAATCCATTTGCATCAAAATGAAACTGAATCCCTTTCTCTCGCCATGCACAAAAGTTAACTCAAAGTGGATCAAGGAGCTTGATATTAAATCAGAGACACGGCGTCTGATAGAAGAAAAAGTTGGCTATGATCTACATACTGTGGGATCGGGTGCCAAATTCCTCAATAGGACACCCATAGAGCAAGAGTTAACAACTAGAATCAACAAATGGGACTTATTTAAACTAAAAAGTTTTTTCTCAGCAAAAGAAACAATAAGAGAGATAAACAGGGAGCTACATCCTGGGAACAAATCTTTACTCCACACACTTCAGATAGAGCCCTAATATCCAGAGTATACAAAGAACTCAAAAAATTAGACAATAAGATAACAAATAACCCAATCAACAATGGGCCAAGGACCTGAACAGACACTTCTCAGAGAAGGACATACAATCAATCAATAAGTACATGAAAAAATGCTCACCATCTCTAGCAGTCAGAGAAATGCAAATCAAAACCACCCTAAGATACCATCTCACTCCAGTAAGATTGGCAGCCATTAGGAAGTCCAACAACAACAAGTGCTGGAGAGGATGCGGGGAAAAGGGTACACTTGTTCATTGTTGGTGGGACTCCAAATTGGTGCAGCCAATTTGGAAAACAGTATGGAGATTTCTTGGAAAGCTGGGAATGGAACCACCATTTGACCCAGCTATTCCCCTTGTCAGTCTATTCCCTAAAGACCTAATAAGAGCATGCTACAGGGACACTGCTACATCGATGTTCATAGCAGCACAATTCACGATAGCAAGATTGTGGAACCAACCTAGAAGCCCTTCAATAGATGAATGGATTAAAAAAATGTGGCATTTATACACAATGGAGTATTACTCTGCATTAAAAAATGACAAAAATTATAGAATTTGGAGGGAAATGGATGGCATTACAGCAGATTATGCTAAGTGAAGCTAGCCAATCCTTAAAAAACAAATGCCAAATGACTTCTTTGATATAAGGGGAGTAACCAAGGACAGGGTAGGGATGAAGAGCTTGAGAAGAAGATTAACATTAAACAGGGATGAGAGGTGGGAGGGAAGGGGAGTGAGAAGGGAAATCGCATGGAAATGGAAGGTGATCCTCAGGGTTTTACAAAATTACATATAAGAGGAAAGGAGGGGTAGGAGAAGAGTAATACAACTGGAAGAAATGATTTACAGTAGAGGGGGTAGAGAGAGAAGAGGGGAGGGGAGGGGAGGGGGGATAGTAGAGGATAGGAAAGGCAGCAGAATACAACAGACACTAGTATGGCAATATGTAAATCAATGGATGTGTAACCGATGTGATTCTGCAATCTGTATACGGGGTAAAAATGGGAGTTCATAACCCACTTGAATCAAACTGTGAAATATGATATATTAAGAACTATGTAATGTTTTGAACAACCAACAATTAAAAAAAAAGAAAAAAAAAGAGGAAAATTCATCGCCTGGTGGTCATTCCTCAAAAAAAGAAAAAACCAACAAATAAATGAGCTCACACTTCATCTCAAAGCCCTAGAAAAGGAAGAGAAAAACAACAGCAAATGTAGCAGAAGGCAAGAAATAATTAAAATCAGAGCAGAAATCAATGAAATTGAAACAAAAGAAACTATTGAAAAAATTAACAAAACTAAAAGTTGGTTCTTCGAAAAAATAAATAAGATCGACAGACCTTTAGCCATGCTAACGAAGAGAAGAAGAGAGAGAACTCAAATTACTAACATACGGGATGAAAAAGGCAATATCACAACAGATGCTACAGAAATACAGAAGACAATTAGAAATTATTTTGAAAACCTATATTCCAATAAAATAGAAGATAGTGAAGACATCGATAAATTTCTTAGGTCATATGATTTGCCCAGACTGAGTCAGGAGGATACACACAATTTGAACAGACCAGTATCAATGGATGAAATTGAAGAAGCCATCAAAAGACTACCAACCAAGAAAAGCCCAGGACCGGATGGGTATACAGCGGACTTTCACAAAACCTTTAAAGAAGAATTAATACCAATACTTTTCAAGTTATTTCAGGAAATAGAAAAAGAGGGAGCTCTTCCAAATTCATTCTATGAAGCCAACATCACCCTGATTCCGAAACCAGACAAAGACACCTCAAAGAAAGAAAACTACAGACCAATATCTCTGATGAACCTAGATGCAAAAATCCTCAATAAAATTCTGGCGAATCGAATACAAAAACACATCAAAAAAATTGTGCACCATGATCAAGTAGGATTCATCCCTGGGATGCAAGGATGGTTCAATATACAGAAATCAATAAATGTTATTCACCACATCAATAGACTTAAAGATAAGAACCATATGATCATCTCGATAGATGCAGAGAAAGCATTCGACAAAGTACAGCATCCCTTTATGTTCAAAATATTAGAAAAACTAGGGATAACAGGAACTTACCTTGACATTGTAAAAGCTATCTATGCTAAGCCTCAGGCTAGCATCATTCTGAATGGACAAAAGTTGAAGGCATTCCCTCTAAAATCTGGAACAAGACAGGGATGCCCTCTATCACCACTTCTATTCAATATAGTTCTCGAAACACTGGCCAGAGCAATTAGACAGACAAAAGAAATTAAAGGCATAAAAATTGGAAAAGAAGAACTTAAATTATTACTATTTGCAGATGACATGATTCTATACCTAGAAGACCCAAAAGGGTCTACAAAGAAACTACTAGAACTAATAAATGAATTCAGCAAAGTGGCAGGATATAAAATCAACACGCATAAATCAAAGTCATTTCTGTATATCAGCGACAAAACTTCTGAAACAGAAATGAGGAAAAACACTCCATTCACAATATCCTCAAAAATAAAATAAAATACTTGGGAATCAATCTAACGAAAGAGGTAAAGATTTATACAATGAAAACTACAGAACCCTAAAGAGAGAAGTAGAAGAAGATCTTAGAAGATGGAAAAATATACCCTGTTCATGTATAGGCAGAACTAACATTATCAAAATGGCGATATTACCAAAAGTTCTCTATAGGTTTAATGCAATGCCAATCAAAATCCCAACGGCATTTCTTGTAGAAATAGACAAAACAATCATGAAATTCATATGGAAAAATAAAAGACCCAGAATAGCAAAAGCAATTCTAAGCAGGAAGTGTGAATCAGGAGGTATAGCGATACCAGATTTCAAACTATATTACAGAGCAATAGTGACAAAAACAGTATGGTACTGGTACCAAAACAGGCAGGTGGACCAATGGTATAGAATAGAGGACACAGAGACTAATCCACAAAGTTACAACTATCTTATATTTGATAAAGGGGCTAAAAGCATGCAATGGAGGAAGGATAGCATCTTCAACAAATGGTGTTGGGAAAACTGGAAATTCGTATGCATCAAAATGAAGCTGAATCCCTTTCTCTCGCCATGCACAAAAGTTAACTCAAAATGGATCAAGGAGCTTGATATCAAATCAGAGACTCTGCGTCTGATAGAAGAAAAAGTTGGCTCCGATCTATATATTGTGGGGTCGGGCTCCAAATTCCTTAATAGGACACCCATAGCACAAGAGTTAATAACAAGAATCAACAAATGGGACTTATTTAAACTAAAAAGTTTTTTTCTCAGCAAGAGAAACAATAAAAGAGGTAAATAGGGAGCCTACATCCTGGGAACAAATCTTTACTCCACACACTTCAGATAGAGCCCTAATATCCAGAGTATACAAAGAACTCAAAAAATTAGACAATAAGATAACAAATAACCCAATCAACAAATGGGCCAAGGACCTGAACAGACACTTCTCAGAGGAGGATATACAATCAATCAACAAGTACATGAAAAAATGCTCACCATCTCTAGCAGTCAGAGAAATGCAAATCAAAACCACCCTAAGATACCATCTCACTCCAGTAAGATTGGCATAGTGATGAAGTCAAACAACAACATGTGCTGGCGAGGATGTGGAGAAAAGGGTACTCTTGTACATTGCTGGTGGGACTGCAAATTGGTGCGGCCAATTTGGAAAGCAGTTTGGAGATTCCTGGGAAAGATGGGAATGGAACCACCATTTGACCCTGCTATTGCCCTTCTCGGACTATTCCCTGAAGACCTTAAAAGAGCATGCTACAGGGATACTACCATATCGATGTTCATAGCAGCACAATTCACAATAGCTAGACTGTGGAACCAACCCAGATACCCTTCAATAGATGAATGGAAAAAAAAAATGTGGCATCTATACACAATGGAGTACTATGCAGCAATAAAAAATGACAAAATCATAGAATTTGCAGGGAAATGGATGGCACTAGAGCAGATTATGCTTAGTGAAGCTAGCCAATCCCTAAAAAACAAATACCAAATGTCTTCTTTGATATAATGAGAGCAACTATGAACAGAGCAGGGAGGAAGAGTAGGAAGAAAAGATTACATTAAACAGAGACATGAGATGGGAGGGAAAGGGAGAGAAAAGGGAAATTGCATGGAAATGAAGGGAGACCCTCATTGCTATACAAAATTACATATAAGAGGTTGGGAGGGGAATGGGAAAATAAACAAGGAGAGAAATGAATTACAGTAGATGGGGTAGAGAGAGAAGATGGGAGGGGAGGGGAGGGGGGATAGTAGGGGATAGGAAAGGTAGCAGAATACAACAATTACTAATAGGGCATTATGTAAAATTGTGGATGTGTAACCGACATGATTCTGCAATCTGCATTTGGGGTAAAATTGGGAGTTCATAACCCACTTCAATCTAATGTATGAAATATGATATGTCAAGAGCTTTGTAATGTTGTGAACAACCAATAAAAAAAATAAAATTAAAAAAAAGCCAGCCTCAACAACTTAACAAGGCCTTAAGCAAGTTAGCAAGACCCTGTCTCAAAATAAAAATTTTAAAAAGGGCTCAGGATGTAGGTCAAGTGCCTGGGTTCAATCAAAGGAAAGGGGAAGAGAAGGGAGAAGAAGGGGAAGGAGGGGAAGAAGAGGGGAGTTTTACTACCCTTTCTATTTGCCTTTCCCTGACTTTACCCTGGCTACAGAAGCTAGGGATCTTGTGAGAAGAAAAGTTGGAGGCCTTCACCCTATAAAATAGAGGAAGATGAAACAGACATGCTTCCATGCTTAGAGAAGTCTGTAGTGCTGACTGCACCAATAAAAGTTGCCATTTATCCTGTCTAGTGACCCTGTGCTACAGAGGGATTTCCACCAGATGAACTCCAATTTCATGTCCATTGATTGCCCTAGGGATAGAACCTTTCTATGAGGAATGAGAGTGGCAAGCAAGATGGGCAACAAGAGGGGACATGGGAGAGATTCTAGTGTGCTTGGAAAAGAAAGATTCACAATTCACAGCTCAATTCAGGATGATGTAATCCCTTGATCTCTACTACACACTATTCTCTCCAATTCCTCCCTGATCCTTTAGAGAAATATTTGTTAGGCTAGATAATCTGACATATATGATTCACAGAATTTGAACTATTATTAGGAGATAGGGAGGTGAGATCAGGCAAGTGAGGCATGCTCTAGATTGGATGCTGCCAGAGAGCTTGAACAAAGTAAAGACTGAGTAACTAGATAAACATTGCCTAGAAGGGCAACTAAGATGAAACTAAACCTGGAATTGGTGATGAAGCACAGACAATCATTGAGGAGAACAGGTTTAGGTTTTTGTGGTTTGAACACTAGCTCTGTTTTTATCTGTGCTGAAAAGAAAATGAATTGGTCTTGTGGTTTTGATCTCATTTCATCATGGTAACTTGTATGATACTGGTGTCTTGTGAGATTGTTTGTGCCCAACACAAGAACTCACAGGCTACCTGTGAGCACCAGGTCAGCCCTAACAACTCCAAAGCCTAGCAGGCTGAGTCAGACCAGTTCCCAGATGGGAAGATCTGCTTTCCTCTCTCTCATTTCTAAGTCATTGCAGAAAAGAAAAAAAAATAATTGTGGGTCGGTTGACAGGAGAGTGTTGGAATCACACTAAACATTCATACCAAGTAAGTGTTGATTAGTGCTTTCATGTAAGAGAAATTCCAAAGGAAATTGTATTCTTAAGAGCATGTTAAGATAGCAAGTTCAGGAAGAGTCTCATATGCACAAACAGGTTGTACTGCTACATGTGGGATGGAAAATAGAGCTCCCTGTTCCAATTCCTGGTTCCTGAGTTGTCCAGTAAAAGACGTATAACTGAGTCATCTTGAGACCCAGTTCTTGAATGAGGACCATGTTGCTGTTAGGAAGACAGATCCAAGCAGGTCTTGTAGGTAGGTAGTTAAATACTGATAAACATTGGCAAGGAAATGATAGCCCAGTGAGCAGAATTGAAAGCAAAGTTGAAATCTAAGCAGTGGACACAGATTTAAGCTTCTGCCTTTAGATATTACAGGTTATTTACAAATTACCTCAACTCTTTGTATTAGAAAGTTCCTGTTTATCTCTTGTGCCCTAAGACTTTTATTGATGAGTAATATTGAATGCTACCAATGCTATTTCTGCATTTAACTGAATAACCATTTGTGGTTTTTCTTTTAATCTCTTAATATGATGAATTATAATAACAAACACGTTAAAATAACTTTGTCTCCAGGAAGAAATCCAGTTTTCCTGATGAAGTATCTTGCCTCTAAAGAGCATTAGATTCTGTTTGTTATTGATTTGATTATGATTTTTACACCTTTTCATAAGCAAGACCAGCCTATAACACATTATCCTTTTATTTTCCCTAAAATGTTTTAATATCCAAGTTATGCTACTTTCATAAAATGAGTAGAATAGTATTCCCTTTTTTATATCTTCAAAAAGAATTCTCTATGTTTGGAATTATTTATTCTTGAAATTATTAGCATGACTTAATTAATTGTAGAAATCTAGTTGAAATTTGTTTGCTGGGTTGCTTACTTGTGTTTTTATGGAAAGTCAAGCACGGCCAAATTAGCAAATTCCAGGGAGGGGTGATGGAGAATTAGAAAAATAAAGACTCACATAAGCAGATTTGGAGATAACAGCTGGGATGAGTGGAGCACTGCTTTCTGATGGAGAAGCAGGTCTAAAGAATTACATCAGCAATCTTTATTTTTATATGTCTAATTAACCAGATTCTTTAAGCAAGCACTATTTTTGTATTCATGAAAGTTACAGAGTTAACAACATTGTGCAGCTTATTCCGCAGTTACATTCTACATTTGCAATGTGCAATGTTAGGAGCTTTGTGTAGCTCTCAAGAAAGTCCATTGTTTAAAGTTACTGTTATGCTGGCAGGTTCAGGAGCAGCAGAGCTGGTGAAACATTGTCTAGCAAGAAAATTCCTTTATTCCCAGGAGCTGTGTGCCTGAGATCAAGGTTGAGGCTGATAAGACTCTAGCAGAGAGCCTCCTCATGGAGGGCATTACCATAGCAACTAGGCATCCTATATTTCTGCACAGAAACTTTCCCAGGCACCAAGCATGCCACAGCCATGAAGTCATCAGAAACCCCTATTCTGCCAGGAGTCCAGCACGAGCTTCATGAAAGAAGGTCTGATTCATAAGTAATTGCTAGTGAGTTTTTTTTTCATTTGTTGTTCACAACATTACAAAGCTCTTGACATATCATATTTCATACATTAGATTGAAGTGGGTTATGAACCCCCAATTTTACCCCAAATGCAGATTGCAGAATCACGTCGGTTACACATGCTAGTGAGTTTTAAATTAAAGAGACAGACTCTCATTACCTTTAACCCCAGCTCGGAGTCGGTTTCTCCTAGCTCCCACCTCCAGCCACCTAATGCGGTGGTGAGGTTTACAGAAGAGACTAGCAAGAGAGGGAGAGCACGCCAGGGAGTGAGCTTTTATTGGGGAACAAAAATTTCAAGTGTAAATCTCATCCAATGAAGGAGGGCAGCATCCCAAGGTCAGGGGCAGTGATTGGGTCTTCAGGTCAGTGGCCAGGCACACCTCTGCATGGACAAGCCCTTAGACCTGGGAAAGGGTGGGGAAGGCTTTTAACACCACTGTGTCTAAGCGCCTCTCACCCAGCCAGGGAGGTAACTCAAATCACGTGCGAGGATGGCCTCCCACACCCTATCTCAGACACTGCTCTCCTATTCTCTGTCACAACTCTCCACAGGAAAGATTTTTAGTGACTAATTCCATTTATTTGTCATACACCACAGAGAGTTCCTGTTCTTGAGGTGGTTTTATTAATTCATATTTTCTAAAAGTTTACACATTTTAATCTGTGTTCTAATTTGTTATCATGAGGTTATTTGTGACAACTTCATTACATTTTTAGTCTCTGCAGCATCAATGGTTATATCTCCTTTTTTCAAACCTAATAGAGTTCATGTTCGAATTAACAATGTCCATTCTTAGAAGGAATTTCACTGATGATTTCATCTAGGTCTCCTTAATCCCCAGAAAAGCAGTAAGGGCCCAAAGTCATGGGACACAGTATGATCTGATTTTATAGCAACCCAAGCGGCTGTAAATATTTATTTATTACTTATTAACATAACTACAATGCTGATGAGTCCCTTGGGTGATCATCTGATTTTAAAATACCCAGTCAAAAACATCAAAAAAATTAACAAACTAAACACCAAACATCTTCAAGGTAAATGTACTCAATCTAAGAATAAACAGGACAAATTCTAGGACATCTCTCACATTCTGAGGCAGGGAGGGACAGCAAATGCTATGGCAGGTATCATGGTAGCAAATGTTCAAAATGTGAACATGGATGAGACCTGCCACAGCCTACCAGGTACCATAGTACAATTCGTACTCCATAAGGCATACATAATTCAACAGGATGAGACAATAACGACAATGCTAAACATACTTCCCATTCAAATTAAAAGTATTTTTATAAGATACCCTCTAAAAAATAATGTATCCAACTATAATTATACAAACATATCCTAATTTGTTATTCCCAGGCTCATTTATTTTATCCCTTAGTTTCACAGTATCATTTTCTGGCCTCTGAGGGCTGTACAAAGTCTCTTTCTGTTTCTACTTACAACTGAGAACCTCCCTTTTTCTCTAGAAAAGAGTGCTGCTTTGATTGGTCAGATCTCAGAACAAATACTGAAGACATGTTTTGGGGGGTACAGACAATGGGGAAAGCCTCACTGTGGTGCTTTCTTCTCTTTACAGGGGTAAACTCTTCATCCCAATTGAGCAGTGACTTCCAAGATTTCATCAGGCCAAGGAAGGAGGGAGCTGCTTACCCCTGGAGTCAAAGGAGACGCCAGGGTCCTGCCCTGTGATTGCTCAACACCTTACTCACACGTATCCTAAAAGGATTTGGAAGAACTACTTATCCTCTCACACATTTCCTAACTGACATTTAAGATTTTCAAAGAGATTGTTTAAGTCTGAATAGTTGCAAGTGATATAACTTCCAGCACATTATAATACTGACATTTTAAGTAAAACTGCTACTTTGCTCTTTTAAATGTATCCCATGGAATCAAAATGCCAGAGCAATTTGACTCCCACCATCAAACATTTTTAAAAGACAAGGTATTTTCAAAGTTAAAAATTTCACAAAATTCTCTTTTCTCCTTGAACTTGTGTTTACATTCTCCCACAGAAATTTATCTTAATATGTTTGTGCTTCAAAGTATTTTATTTGTTATTTTATCATATTCTCCAGCAACAGAATATGCATTTTATTTAAATTTTTCTGTAGTCATAAAGTTCCGAGTCCTAAAAATTTACTTCTGAATTTAATTATTATGATTTTACTTATCTGTTGTTAATCAAAATAACTACCATACATCTTGACAAATATCAAACTTGAGAAATGCACCTCCTACATGTGACTTTTTTCCAATCCATTAACCCAAAAATGAGTATTACTTAATTTCATAGGTTTCAGAATCAATACTATTTCTATTTTCTATTTTTATATGTGAGCACTAACCAAACAGTTTCAAAACAATTAATTAGTAGAAATAAACTTTTGTTTTCACAATGTCCCTTGACTTCATCCTATTTTTATGTTGTGCTTGAAAATGTCACCTATTTGTCTTTTATCAAAAAGTTAAAGAATTGATCAACTGACAAAGATGAGATGCCACTTGGTTTACATAATGATTTGTTATTCAGTCATTAAAGCCATTCATGTTCTTAACTCTTGTACCATATTTCAATTATCCCTGTTTGATGCCCTGAGGGTTTTTATGCCTCAGGATAATGCATCTATTCTGCATGGATGAGAAACAGGTTTTGATTGTTTTGTGGTGCCAGAGATTTAATCCAAGTGCTCTTAAGCACTGAGCCACATCGCCAGGCCTTTTTTTAAATTTTAAGACCTGGTCTCAATAGGCTGCGTACAGCCTCCATAAATTACCAAGGCTAGATTCGAACCTGCGATCCTCCTGTCTCAGCCTCCGGGCATAAATGTGCTTTTCTTTTTAAAGTAGTAGAAGAGCCATTGGGAAAGGGGAGATGGGGAAGGCACATCAGCATGATTCGTTATCACTGGCTGGTTATCAGGCAAACATATTTGACATTCAACATGTAGAAACGGAGTGTCTGGAATTTATTTTCCCTTTAAGCTACCTGTAATTATCTGCCTAGCCCAGATTACTATATATCTGTAATTTAGAAACCACATAAAAAGATAATAAGCAGTTCAGCTAATCTAATCCAATAACTGTTTAATAACTACTTACTAAGTAGCAGTTTGTAAGAATAAGAAGGATATGATTTGGCCCTTCCCAGAGTAAAGTAGTTAAAATACTCTGAAAGGACAAATAGAAGTGGAGACACTGAGTGATGGTGTCATGATGTCAGGGCTTAAAATGGACAGGAGGACTGTGAACAAGTACTGAAGTCTTCAGTGTGCACCAGGGATGTTAGGATGCACACTGGTAGAGGTAAATGAAGGTCCTTGTTTGAACATGGGATGTAGGATCCAGAATATTCTCTCCTTGAGAGGCCACAAGAATACAAGTATGGACAAGACAAAGCTGGATCTCAGTTAAGACGGGAAAGTAGGAAGGAAGCAGGTGTCTCCCTGTTCGGGAAGGAGTGTCTACCACACTCCATATACCTCATTGCTTTGGGTTTTAGACTTTTTTGTAGATTCATCTCCCTACGGGATGTTGCAGAGGAAAGAAATGACTTGGCCAAGGCAGAAACAGGTTTCTCTGGCACTAAAACAAAATGAAATTTAAATAAAATAAAATAAAACTTCTTGGAGGCCTTGTAACATGACAAGCTGAAACACCTTCCATGTCCCTTCATGAAATGGAGAAACAGGTGACTTCTGCTGTAGGTGACAGTACTCTAAAGGTCAAGTAGCTGATGCTTCAAAAAATATACACATATTAAAGATCAGGCAGTTGACCACACATGTTCTTTGATGTTACTAGAGAGGCTTACTGAATGTGTCAATTTGAGTCAGTTGAATTCGATGCCACATTCTTCCCACAGCAGGGACCCTGAGAGGGGACACTAATTGTAGCATCCAGATGCCAGGATTCCTGGAACCAAGGGAAAAGGGAGAGGTCAGAATTTTAAGCTTCATCAGAGGACCCTAAGGAAAAAGAAGGGGTCCTGTAGATCAAAATCACAATATTAATACTTTAAATGCAATTATTTCAAAGGAAACATTTTCTTCCCCTAATAATTGGATGAGTTTCACCAACAAGTGTTTTTTAATTAGCAAATAGTAATTGTATGTATTTATGGGGCACAATGAGATGTTTTGACATGCGTCAGCATGTAAAAGGATCAAATCAAACAAATTAACATATCCATCACCTCATCTAAATAAGCTTCTGATGCAGATGGTAAAAGGGAAAATGCTGTGGAGTCTCTGCCACAGATTCACACAGCTTTAACTGAGGAAAAGAAGAGAAATTCTTTTCTTTTCTTTTCTTTTTTCTTGTGGTGCTGGGGATTGAAAGGAAGAGAAATTCTTTATTTTTTTTAATATTTTTTTATTGGTCGTTCAAAACATTACATAGTACTTAATATATCATATTTCACAGTTTGATTCCACTTGAAGAGAAATTCTTAACAGCTAATTTCTCTGTGGGATCAAGGGACAGAATACTCAATTTAGAGACGTTACTTTAGTGTGGAGACATGAACATCAGAGGAACACAGAATTGTTCAAGGGAGGGTATGTCTTAGCGCTGGTATTGTATTAAGTTGGATTATACTGTCATCTGGTGGTCATTATGAAGCTGTGCAGCAGCCAGCCCTGCACCACAGCACACATGCCTGTTATTGCCACAACTGAGGAGACTGAGGCAGAAGGATCACAAGTTCAAGGTCAGCCTCAGCAACTTAGCAAGATCCTGTCTCAAAATAAAAAATAAAAAGTGGATGGGGATGTGGCTCAGTGGTTAAGCATCCCCAGTGCTGGGGGAAAAAAAAAAAAAAGGCTGTGACATGAGCAAAGTTAGACCCTGTCCAAAAGTGAAATCAGGAAAAAAAAAAAGAATGAGCAGCAGAGTGAATTCTTATTGCACTGCATTGGATTCAACTGAATCAAACTGACACATTCAGTAAGCCTCTCTAGTAACATCAAAGAACATGTGTGGTCAGCTGCCTGATCTCTAATGTGTGTATATTTTTCACAGCATCAATATGCCAGTATTCTAAAGGTCAAGCATACTTGATCTTTAGAATACTGGAATTAAGCAGGCTCAGGCCACGCTGCCTGACTTGGCCACTGGAGGACCTTGAATAAGTTATTTAACTTCTCTTGATCCCAGTTTTTCTCATTTAAAAAATTAGGTTAATAACAGCGCCCACTTCAAAGGGGACATTTGAGAATCAAATTAATGTGTCTGTGTAGATTGTTTAGAACCGTGCCTGGTGCATAGGAAGTGATCAAAATAGTTTGACTGTTACTCCTCCAGGGAGCTGGCTAGAGTTTGTTCAACTCATCAGGACAAGAGAAAAACTGAAGGTGAATAATCCCCACCCTCACACTCCAGAAAAGAGGAATACATTAGGA
Organism: Spermophilus citellus; assembly: GCF_964194105.1. Classification (NCBI taxonomy): domain Eukaryota; kingdom Metazoa; phylum Chordata; class Mammalia; order Rodentia; family Sciuridae; genus Spermophilus; species Spermophilus citellus. The sequence continues at coordinate 74,053,895 of NC_138197.1, read as the reverse complement.
GGTATGACCAGCCAGAATGCAAGTTGGACCCAGTGCTTAGTATACAAAAAAGTGTGATCTAACCTGGACTGCCATGCGTGCGTGGGAAGTGACACTCATTCCTTTCTTCTCCTTGAGTACAGTTTTGCATCACCAAAGCTCATGTTGTAGGGACAAATGAGGCAAGGCACCGAAGATAGCAGGGAACAGTTTTATTTGGCTGCAGCCAGGTTCAGAGGGCACAGCTTTTGCTGTAATTAATCAAACCCCCTGAACCCCGCATTCAGGGAGTTTCAGAGTTTTATACCCAGCGTGTAAGGGGAGGGGCTCAGAAGTTCACAGTCTGCAGAAGTTCACACAAAAGCAGCTTTTTCTTTCACTGTTCTGGGCAAGTTAACTCTTCAAGGACAACACCTGAGAAGGGGAGAGCTTCTTCTCCCCTTTCTTTCCTCCCCCTGCTGGCTGTTACATGGAGCCCATTTGTAACTTATCTTAAAAATGTAGACATCTCTGTGAAGCCCAGCTCAAGGCCAGAAGACTTGTTTGCACATTTCTCCAAAGTACTATACCAGATATGTTTGTGAAAAACTAGTAAGGGGGTGCCCAGCACCTGGAGTGCTGGTATCTTCTTGGCCAGTGGCCAAGTAAACAGGGCGACACGAAAATAGGAAGTTTATCTACACTGAACTCTTTTGCAAAGACTCTTTTGCTAACAGTCCTAAAATCAGTCTGTGTAAAGATTTCTGGAGAGGCCCAGTTAAGACTTTTCAGTTGAGAAAGTGGGTACCACTTCATTCACAATGCATGGCCTTGGGCTTATGGAGAACCAGCAAACCTCCCTTGACTTCCCATTTCTTACAGGTCCTATATTTCCTAGCCTCCAGTCACCTCTCCATGTATCCATTCTCAGTTTTCCACCTTCTCGCCTCTGCCAGCCAGGGCCATCTCCTTTCTACTCCTCACAAAGGACAGACATGTCTGCTTGGGAAGGGGATGTTTGTTTGTTTGGTTGGCTGGTTGTTTTGGTTTTGGTACTGGGAATTGAACCCAGGGTTGCTCTATTACTGGGATACATCCCTATCCCTTTTTATTTTTTAGTTTGATCCCTTTTTACTTTTTATTTTTATTTAGTTTGAGACAGGGTCTCCGTAAGTTGCCTAGGATGACCTGAACTTGTGATCCTCCTACCTCAGCTTCCTCCATAGCTGTGATTACTGATGGACATTTCCTACTTGGTCCTTCTGCCTAGATCAGTCTTCCCCACAGATCCACTAGGCTCATTGCCCCCTTCCTTCTGGTAACTTCTTAAATATCATCTCAGAGACTTTGTTTCTAATCATACCATTATGAAGAAAAGGATCACATTCTGATTTTGCCTTTTTTCAAAGCACTTAGTCATCTGACATATCATATATTTATGTTTACTTGTTGACTTTTCTCTCTTCCTCCACTAGAATCTCTTTATGTGCAGGAGGTTTGTTTAGTTCCAATAAAGCAAACACAGACCTTTCCACTTTGGTCCAAATCTGCTGACAAAGCCAGACTCCAAACCTCTAACTTCCAGTTCTTGCCTCCTAATTGATTAGCTAAGATTAGAACAGACTGTACCCAAAACTTTCTAAACACAGAAGATTGTACCCAATACTTTCTGACCTCAAACTTGTGATCCCTTCTGCCTCAACTTCTTCCTCAACCACCTCCTACTCAGATAACTCACTTGACCCCCTCCCTTACTTTCAAAGCCACTTGAGCTGTACAGCTGTATCTCCTGCCCCCTCTCTGCAACTTGTCTCCTCCTTTCACCTAGGGCAAAACCACTTGCTGAGACTCTAATGTTCAGTTCTGGGGTGCCCTCCTTTTGCAATAAACTGAATAAAATCAAACTCATTTCTTATCTGATTGTTGTTTATGACAACTCCATTTCTCCATTATATAAACAATGCTTGACACACAGTCAACTCACAGTAAAAGTTCATTGAAGGAATAATCTGTGGAGAAAGGATTATGTGGTCCCACACAGCTTGCTGGAATTCTGCACTGGACTTTGCCACAAAGACCCTGGTTAATAACAAACAATTGCTTTGAGTTGAATTTCGCTTTAACTTTGCTTTTGCTTTTCTTCTCGTACTTACGTATAGTCCCTTAGGATCTCTAAGAATTGAAGAAGTAGCTGAGTTAACATAGGATTCTGGGTTTTTCTGTTTCTGCTAGCATAACAGCATCTTGATATTACCCCATAATCTCATCATTCCAGGAAAACCAATGCATCTGAGGAACAGAGAAGAGGATTTTAAATATTCCAACAGAGGTATATGCAAGATATATATGAGGTGCTCAGAAGAGAAATATCTAATTTATGATAAGAGTATATGTATATTAATTACTCCAAAATGTCTTTAGAAAGGACTCAACAACTCCTGATGACTTGGCACAAGGAATGAAGAGCAGGAAGAAGATACAAGCTGTAGAATCTAAAAACTAAGAACTCCTCTGTCTTTGATTCTGCTCTTTGGCTTTGGCTTCAGCCTGTGCCATTATCTAAACACCCATTTCAACATCCATTTCTGGCTTGCTGAAGCTTTGCATGACCAATGATCAGGTCATCACATAGGTACCACCGTAGCTAGCCACCTAACTACCTCAATGATACAAACAAGCTGTGCCATTCATAGGCACTGCTGACCCTCACATAAACATTCTGGTAAAAGAGTAAATTCTGTGAGAGTTCAGGAAAGGGTTAACTCAGCAGATTTTGAATGTTCAAACTGATACCCCTGGTTACGGGTGATAGTGAGAGTCCTGCTCCCTCACATGTTGAAGTTCGAACATTAGAGAAGCATGCTGAGCAAGCATATAAAGCGGGGTTTATTTAAAAAGGGGAAACATAGACTTCTCCCAGGAAGGAGAAGGGGGCATAGCTGGTATCCTGGTATCTCAAGAAGTGAGGCAGTTCTGCCTTTTTTATATGTTCTGGGCTCCCTTTGTTCTCCTGCTCTCTTCCTCTTATCTCTCCTTCCTGCATATATGACAAGGACCAGGAGATGCTCAGTGGGATGGCCAGAAGGTGAGAAGCAGATGATGAAAGGATAGCCCAAGACACATTAATTAACAGCTTTATAACTCCCTGTAGGAAGGGGCAATTTCTGGGACAGGTTACTTTAGTACCAGTTTGGAGCAGGGGCATTTTACCTGGATAGGGTGGAGGAAGGGCTCTCAAGAAATTAACATTTCAATTCCTCCATTCTCTGGATCCAGCCTGTCTAATTCTGGCCTCAAAATTATGAACATCCCCACCCCCCCAAAAAAGGACTGACCTTTAATTGGCCCCTGACAGATAACCTCTGAACCTTTAAAATGTCTTTCCCAATGAGACCCTGGCCTAACCAGAGAGTTTATTCTAATGATGTGATTTGGGGTGAATGCCTGTTTCTTTTCACTTGCTTCTGGGCCATAATGCATCAGTTTGACCCTAGGAGGCCAGTAACTGAGCAGTTAAGGTTAGTCGTGTGTGTGCTCGGTGCTTATGTGACTGACCCCAATAAATCTCTGAACACCAGGCCTCCAACGAGTCCCCTATTTGGCAATACTTTGTACATGTCGTCACACATCATGGCTGAAAGAAGTGGGCACTGTCCATTCACCTCCACCAGAAGAGGTCAACGGGAAGCTCATGCCTGGTTCCTTCTAAGCTCTATCCTATGCACCTTTTCCTCTGCTGATTTTAATCTGCCTTCTTTCTCTCTTATAAACCTTAACTGAGAGTATAACATCCTTTCTGAGTTCTGCGAGTCCTTCTAGAGTCTCATCAAACCTGAGAGTTGTCTTGGAGATCCTTGGCATAGCAAGGAGTAAGAGTGGCTATCAAATCCATTCATTAGTGTTGAAAAATATTCTTAAGAATTTTTAAATATTTCAATAAATTGATTTTTAGTGAATACAAATATAAACAGAGTACTTTGGCTAGATGAATTTAGAAAGAATATTATGTCTTTTTGAGCCAATGAATACTTACAAATATTTTGAAAGGATAATATTAAAAGGAAAACTAGTCAAAATTAATATTTATAGAATTGCTTGGAGTGGTTGCCCACCCCTGTAATCCCAGACACTAGGGAGGCTGAGGCAGAAGGATCACAGGTTCAAGGTCAGCCTCAGCCATTTAGTGAGGTCCTAAGCAACTTAGTAAGACCTTGTCACAAAATAAAGGGCTAAAAGTGTAGCTCAGTAGTAAATGCCCCTGGATTCAATCTCAAGTACCAAAAAAAAAAGTAAAAATAAAAACAAAATAGCCCATAAGAATTATAATGTATGCATTTCTTATGTTAATTGCATCTAGACCATGAGTCTTACATAAAAATAGTTCTAATTTGGAAATTTTTCACAACATATAAAGATGAATTAAAAATAGAATGTCAACGTTTTCAGCTCAAATTTTCATAATAAGAAAAAATACCAAGCCAGGTAAGTTGTGTTTCAAATACGTGTCAGTCACATCTATGCTCTCACACAAATCAGATTGTTTTTTCTCTCCAGGTGTCAATCAAGTGTACAAAGGCTATGAATAAAACAGGAAAGTGATCAGGAGGCACTACGGGAATACTAGAAACCATGTGTTCTCACTCACCAAACCTCAAACCAGCAGACCTCACGAGAATAATGTGAGAGGATACTGCCTCGGGGGGAAAATATTTCAGAATTATTTCTTATGAACTGAAAGTCATTTTCAGATATTGAAAAAAAAAAGATTTTTAGGATTTTTCCCAAACTTACTCATCTTAGGTTCAAAATTCTCTTTTGAATGTGCCACTGGGTTGTATTTACAGGTGCTATTAAGCATTTTGCTTCAGTATCTTCTATATCAGATGCCTATACAGATCCTTCACTTGCTTTCAGAGACATTTCTGGGACTCACGGGTATAATGAAGTTGGGTGTAGAAACTCAGTCAACCTTCCATATCCATGCATTTGGCATCCACAGATGTAACCAATCCAACAAAAACACATTTGGGCCTGTAATCCCAGCGCTCAGGAGGCTGAGGTTGAGCCAGGAAGTTCGCAAGTTCAAAGTCAACCTCAGCAATTTGGCAAGGCCCTAAGCAACTTAGTGAGATCCTGTCTCAAAATAAAAAATTGTAAAAGGCTGGGGATGTCGCTCGGTGGTTAAGTGCTCTTGGGTTCAACCCCTGGTACAAAAAAAAATGGAAAAAAATATATCTGTACTAAACATGTACAGACTTTTTTCTCATAATAATCAACACAGTATAACAACCACTGACATAGTATTTATGCTGCATTAGGTATTATAAGTAACATAGAGATGATCTGAAGTACATGGGAGGATGTGCAGAAAGGTTAAAGGCAAATAACACATCATTTTATCTAAGCAATAATAGCATCCAAGGAATTTGGTATCCATGAAGTTCTGGAGCCAGTCCCCCACAGGTACCGAGGATGACTGTATTCATAAACTGTGAAAAGCAACAAGAAAACTCACGCAACTGTAACCATCATGTTTAGGTCATGCCCTTCAGTTGTTTGTTCAGAAAATAATAAAGCACAGTGTAATTAACAAAATCACTGGCTGGAAACCATAAAATAATGAGCCACTGTCACAGTTTTTCTATCTGTCATAGGAGTTACTTTGAAAGTTCTTTGTCATGTAATTATGTTCAAACAAAATAAAATAACAGCTATTACTTGTTTTTTAAAAGGACAAGGATTCACTCTGAGGAGGTGGGAATGTTAGAGGGCAGAGAAAGAGTGAATGATGACCACAATATTGCACATGTGTATTTTGAAATGCCTTACAAATGAAAATTTTTTAAAAAAGGTAAATATCTGGGTAAGTCCATGTGAAGCTCAAGAACTCCACTTTCTAGCAGGCTGATGGGTGGTTGTCCCTACCTCTCACCCCAGAGTGGGTGGGGAGGCAGAGCTATGGTCCCAGTAAAAGCTGCAGGGAGCCTACAGTTGGTAGAGCTCTGCAGATGTCTCTCCCCACTGTACCCCAAAGCCAGACGTGACTCATGACCGTCATATAAAGCACTGTAAGTTTTAAGGAGAGAAAGGGAGAAAGTAAAGATATTTGGAAAAGAGGAAGAAATACTATACTAAAAAAGTTCTCTAAAACTTGAAAATAAGACAAAAAGATTACTGTGAACCCTTTCAAAATCATACTAGGACACAGTCTAACAAACTCTTAAAGGGATCATCTGATTCTCTGGGGAATATAGTATTATTGGACTTACTATTTATTTCTGAATAGGGCCCATATTCTGTAAAGTAAGTGCCCATTTGAAAAAGACTGGTAAGTTGCAAGTGATTTTCTTTTATATATATATATATATATATATTTTTTTTAGTTGTAGATGAACACATAGTATCTTTATTTATTTATATGTGGTGCTGAGGATCAAACCCAGTGCCTCACATAAGCAAGGGAAGCACTCTACCACTGAGCCACAACCCCAGCCCTGCAAGTGATTTTCTATCCAACAGAGAATATTTTAGTATTTTTGTATCTAATTTTGCAATATTATTCCAGTATTTTTCTTCAATTAAATAAATAAGCCAATCTCTGTCTTGCTGTTTCCCTCATTAATGAGTTAGGTCTTTTACCATATTTTAATAATATATTATATAAAAGTGTTTTGGTTTTTAACTTTTTGAAAAGTATCAATTGATGGAGGTAAAGAAAGAAAGACAGAAGAAAGAAACTTTTTGTGTTAGTCACGGGGTTGTGGGAGGGGGCATGGTGGCTGAGAGTGCAGCTGCACCTCCGCGGGGTCCAACAAGGTGGTACTTGTGATGTGGCCTGTCCAGTGTATGAAATATACACTGGATTTCCAAAGCTTGGTGTGCAAACAAGAATGTAAAGCATCTCATTAATACTTTTTAAATGCTCATTATATGTGGAGAAGATGTTTTAGAGTCAAATTTAAAAAAAAAAAAAAAAGAGTAATGTTGGCACATTCTCCCCCCTCCCACTGTCCTGTTACCTCTCTTCTCCCTTCTCTGCCCCTCCCCTACTTGCAGGTTTTCTCTGGTAAACTCAGGTTAGACTGGAGCCTAACCTGTGGCAGTAACACTACAGAGCTCCTGAGACACGGATCATCCTCAATGCACATAGTATCATCTAAAAAGCAAAACTTCACCTCTTGGCTGTTGTCCCTCTTACATTAAATGAAAGCTTAGTACTAGAGAAGTTTGCCTAACTGCAGTCTGCAGACCCTGGACACTGCCCTGAGGCTGCTGAGGGAGCCCTGGCAGGGACTGGGGGGAAAGCTGTGTGAGCAGGGCTCTGGCACCCTCACCCACTGGGACTTAGCAGAGGAACTCAAATTGAAATTTCTTTAAATACCACACTTCAGAGTAAGATTTTACTTGAAGCAAAGGCTATTACAATTTCTTTATTTCCGTATATATTTCCAATGTTTATGACATTTAAATGCTTCAGATGTTACTCTTTAGCATTAGACTTTTCAAGGTTGTATAACAATTCCACTTAAATAATAAATCACAGAGTATTTTTAATATGCATAGAACATAGACACATCTATCGTTAGAGTAGCCAGCAACATGTACTCTATTGTTATATGGTTATCATAACTGGGCTAATAACTGCATTTCTTAAAGTACTTTACTTTTATGTGGCATTTGTGCAGCGTTTAAATTATTTATGTGTAGCCCTCTAACACAAAATCAACCTATTTTGCCTGTTTATAAATGCAATTTATGCCTGATGTTGTAAAAAATCAAAGCTTGCTTATGAATAATATCACACACTAGAGAAAGCACTCAAGAAACATACATCGCTGGGGAAGGATCTCAACAACGCCAGGGAGGCACACCTGCTGCCTAATTGCCAGTCAAATTGCAAAACATCCCCGCCCCAAATCCTAGCAATGCAGTAGATGCCTTCACTCAACAAGATGGCCCCTGAGAGGAAAGAAAACACAAACTTGCTTATGTCTCTTGATAGTCACATTGAACACTAAATGTAACTTCACATTTCCTTCTTGTCCCCCCTTCCAATTGGTTTTTCCTGCTTTTGTTGTCATTGTCATTTGGTCATTTTTTAAAACACAGCACTGGGTTTCTTTTTTTCCTGATTATCTAAATTGAGTGGGAAATATATATTAGCTAGGACTAGATCCAAAAATATATTTTTATCTCATATAAGCATAGGCAACCCATGGCTATTTGGAGCTCCACAATTATTGGTAACCCAGTTTTGTTCTGTCTTGTTCCACCACTGTCCTCATCATGTATATGTGACATGTCCTCCCAGTTGATGACATCTTTCCTACTTCAGTTAACAGGTGCTTACTCTGGCCAATAAGAAGCAGAAAGGTGATATAGGAAGGCATTTCCGTTCTGTCCTGTAAGGACACTGTTCTATAGATGGGCCAACCACTGCCGTTCATATACTCTTGTTTAGAATTCAGTTTGTAGCCTTACAAGCAGAAGTGGCAGCTGAGAAAAGATCGGTGGGTCCAACAGCCCAGTTTCTAGCTAACACTTGAGAGTGCTTATTGAGGAATAATGGAGAATAAATATTAGGGACTCATTGCAGTCTCTAACCCAGTCTGCCCACGGGGTTACCCAACTATCTACACACACCCTTCCATTTCCTACAGGACACACTCACTTTCCTCAAAATACTACAGCAAAATGCAAACCAGGTACCTCTTCCAGATCAAGGTCCAGAGTCTCAGTGATGAACTCTTTCCCAGCCGAGTCTAGATATGGCTCTTTGTGATCCTATAGACTACAAGATGTTATTTGCTCCCACGATGCAGGAGAAGAGTAAGAAACAGATCAACTGCAATATGATTAGGTAAAGGGGAGCAGGTAAAAGTACATAGTCGTCACTAGTCTACAATTAACCGATTCCATTGTTCTTTGTTACAGAGAAAGTCCTTGTTTGGGCTACTGAATTCCCCAGGTTCTGCCCATGGAGAGTTCCTCCCTGGTTCACTGGGCTCTCCAGTCTGTTCTTCCTTGTCCCTTATCTTGCATGGCCAAAACAGAGGTGGACATTGGAAAGCATCCCCTTCTTGGGAAATGCACAGTGTCCTTTGTGGTTTGGAGGCCTGGACTTCAGAGGTAGAACAATCTCAGGTGTTCACAGCCAGGCTCATGGTAATTATATTTGTCAATATAATTCCTCCAAACACTTAGTAGACAAATGAGCTGTTTGCGTTTGCTCCATTCCAAATACTCCACATGCAAATATCCACCGACCAAACCAACCAGAGTTCTCACATAACTGTTAACTCTGTGGACACTGGAGTCTCTTCAGCCCAGGTCCCTCTCTACCAACTTAATGGCTTCTAGAAACCCTCAGAGGAAAACAAAAATATAGATAGTTTTAGCATACAGGCGCCATCCTTAATCTGGTTTTTGCTATGTGCTGGGCTTCCATTGTCTGGCAGAAAACTTGGGGCCCCAGTTTTGTCTCCTCTTAGGCTGTTTTTTCACAGTCATTGAAACATATCACTGCCTCATTGGGGGTACTATAGTGATTATCTTTTCCACACTGCACAGCTCCAAACTTCAGATTTTCAACCAATTTGAGCTGAAGGCCGGCCTCAGGCAGCGAGCACTTCCCAAAGGACAGTACCTCCTCCTATCTCTGCTTTCAGGTGGACGAGCTCCAGGCTCCACTCATCATTCTCCTCGAACACTGATGAAAGTGGAAAGAAGCAGTGAATCCACCCAGGATTCTAGTTTTCCCATCACCTCAGTAATACCACATCCTCCTTTGGCAAATGATTAGCTCTCTGTGACAGCTTCTTTTTTTCAAATGTGTTGCTACTGCCTAATAGTAGTCACCAGACTGTGTGTTTGTGTGTGTGTGTGTGTGTGTGTGTTTTGTGGGGAGAGAGGCCTGGGGATAGAGCCCATAGGCACTCTACCACTGGGCTATATCCCAACTCTTTTTTCAATTTTTATTTTGAGACAGAGTCTCATAAGTTTCTCTTTCTGGCCTAGAACTTATCCTCCTGCCTCAGCCTCTGAGTCACTGGGATTGCCGTCATGTGTCACCCCACCTGGCTAGTCACTAGACTTTCTACCTACAAACTCTGGGTCCTCGTTCCCCACAAGTCATCACCAACCCATTTCCAGGTACCAAAATATAAATTAGTTAGAATTGGATTCAGCATGAAATGAACAATCCATTTGTGGCTTTAACCATTCTAGACATATCTTCCCCCCACTCCTCCATCTGTTTCTCTCTCCCATCCTTCCCCTCTTTGTCCCCTTCTCTGCAGTTCTAGAGTCTGTATGGCCAGTTCACCATAAGGGACCTTGGATATCATGGGGTTTTGATCCTGTTATTCTAGGATCCTCTCCATGTATCTACCATCTTGTGGTCCAAGATGACTATACTATCCTCAGTTATCACACCATGTTACAAGCAGCAGGAGTAGAAGGTATGTATCTTTCCAGAAGGAATCTGGCAGTCCAGGGTGATACTAGGTATGTATACATCCCAAAATTGATTGATCCCAATCCCACAAAAGAACTCAGCTTAGGATATGCAGCAATATTGTTTGTGGTAGCAAAGAGTTGGAACCAAACCTTGTGTCCACCGCTAAAGAAATGAATCATGGCGAGTAGTCATGAAATTCTCCATAAAGGCAGAACAACATAAGTGCATCTTGTCCAACTGTTTGCTCAACAGAAACTTCCAATTGTGAAATTGTTGGGTTAGACCATAGACATATATTTTAAACGATTTTAATATACACCAGCAAATTTACAATCCTTCAACATGATGTGCTCCCAACATCTCTGAACCCTCTCTAAGTTTTTTTTTTCTTTTCCATCTTCACCTGATAGGCAAAAGGTAATATTTCATTATTTTAGTTTGCATTTCTTTACTCACTAGCAAAGCTGAAGATTTTTCAGTTGTTTGGTCATTAGATTTTTTTGTGAATTTTTTGTCATATCCTTAGCACAATTTTCTGTTAGAGTCTTCAAATTCTTCCGAACACTCTGTGTGGTGAGCACTCTCCACCGCCAACACAGAGCCTGTGTCTTCACCTGCCCGACCCTCTTTCTTGCTGCCATCCCACATTTGCTCTATCAAAGATTCAAAGGCAGATGGCCACTTTCTTACTTCACTTTCAACTTCACTTTCCCATTGGGTGGCCAATGGGAGCTGAAAAATATCTTTAACTGGGACTTTTGGGAAAGGTTTCCTTTCAAGAGGTGGCCAGCACCCTGCCAGGGTAATTTTTCCTGCTTAGAAAAATAAAGTCTGAAATAGTAAAGAATTAAGAGATAGAGCCAAGAATTAGTTTTAAAAGCAGAGCGCCCATACAGGAGCTGCAACAGAACATCTAGAAAATGGCCCTGGTCATTTATTTAAGAGAGTACATCAAAGACAGGGATAAGGTTTCAGTGGGTGGAGTCTTGCTTCATGGTGTCCGGCAGTCAGCAGATTGATTGGCATTTTGGCAAGCCACACCCATCTCTGAGAGGCTGTGTGTCTATGTAGCCGCAGCAGGTCACCCCACCTCCAGCACTGTGTGGGAACTTTTGGCAGAGCTGGGTGGGAGTTCACATGTATTGGACTGTCTCAAAACGTGCAAGGGTGCCGCTGGGAGTTCCCAAATACCAGATCTTCCCACTCAATGGCTACCATGCCCATCTGGTCCATGCACATTTCACTGGCTTCCGACAGTTTCCCACCACCTAATAAAAAGAAATGATCCAAAGATTCTAATTTTCACCATTGACATGTCTTCATGGGATGAACAAGAACTGCTGGAGACATCTTTCTACTGTGAGGAAGGACACTGTTCTTATGTTGAGGATGCAGCATCCCAAAGTTGAAAAGAAACTGGGTTCCTGATTTCACCACTAAGCTTTGGAATTAACCCTGGGACTGGAACTGTCCCATCTCTCAATCTCTCAATTCTTTTTTTTTTTTTAAGAGAGAGAGAGAGAGAGAGAGAGAGAGAGAGAGAGAGAGAATTTTTTTAATATTTCTTTTTTAGTTCTCGGCGGACACAACATCTTTCTTTGTATGTGGTGCTGAGGATCCATCCCCAGCGCACGCATGCCAGGCGAGCGCGCTACCGCTTGAGCCACATCCCCAGCCCCCATCTTATGCAAGATAATAAACACTGTTTTGCTTAAGCTATTATTAATGGGGGTATTTCATAATTTTCAGAAAAAAATGTATATTAACTAATATAATTTATGAGACTTTACAGTTTAAAACTAATAACACATTTTTTAAGAGAGAGAGAGAGAATTTTAATATTTATTTTTCAGTTCTCGGCCGACACAACATCTTTGTTTGTCTGTGGTGCTGAGGATCGAACCCGGGCCGCACGCATGCCAGGCGAGCGCACTACCGCTTGAGCCACATCCCCAGCCCATATAACACATTTTTATTTATGATAAGATACTTTGCTTCCATTATGGCTATTTTAGTTTAAATTTTTATCTTATTTTGTAAAAATTAATTATAGATATACCAAGATGATATGGCATTTCTCTATCTGCTTTGTGATGTGTTAAATCATAACCTTAAGCCTTTCCTTTTTTCTTTGTTTCTGTTTTTGTAGTGCTAGGGATCAAACCCAGGACAAGTAGGCAAATAGACAGGGGCTCTACCACTGAGCTTTACTCCCGGCCTCTAAACTTTTCTCATAGTTCCTCAAAAAAAGCATCTTTGAACCCAATCAACAAATGGGCCAAGGACCTGAACAGATATTTCTCAGAAGATGATGTACAATCAATCATCAAATATATAAAAAAACTTCATCATCTCTAGCAATCAGAGACATACAAATCAAAATTACTCTAAGATATCATCTCACTCCAGTCAGAATGGCAGCTATTCTAAAGACAAACAACAATAAGTGTTGGTGAGGATGTGGGGAAAAAGGTACACTCATACCTTGCTGGTGGGAGTGCAAATTGGTGCAGCCAATATGGAAAGCAGTTTGGAGATTCCTTGGAAATCTGGGAATGGAAACACCATTTGACCCAGCTATCCCTCTCTTTGGACTATACCCAAAGGACTTAAAAACAGCATGCTACAGGGACACAGCCACATCAATGTTTATAGCAGCACAATTCACAATAGCTAAACTGTGGAGCCAACCTAGATGCCCTTCAGTGGATGAATGGATTAAAAAAAAATGTGGTATATATACACAGTGGAATTTTACTCAGCAATAAAAGAGAATAAAATCATGGCATTTGCAGGTAAATGGATGGAGTTGGAGAAGATAATGCTAAGTGAAGTTAGCAAATCCCCCCCAAAAAAATGTCAAATGTTTTCTCTGATATAAGGAGGCTGACTCATAGTGGGGTAGGGAGGGGGAACATAGGAGGAATAGATGAATTCTAGATAGGGAAGAGGGGAGGGAGGGAAAGGGAGGAGGCAGGGGATTAACAAAGATGGTAGAATGTGATAGACATCATTATCCAAAGTACATGTATGAAGACACGAATTGGGTATCAACCTACTTTATATACAGAGATATGAAAAATTGTGGTATATATGTGTAATAAGAATTGTAATGCAAAAAAACAAAGTACATGTATAAAGACATGAATTGGCGTGAACATACTTTATATACAAAAATATGAAAAATTGTGCTCTATATGTGTAATAACAATTGCAATGCATTCTACTGTCATGTCTTTAAAAAAATAAAATCAATTAAAAAATACAAACAACTTTTTTGTAATTCATTTCTCTCCTTGTTTATTTTCCCATTCCCCTCACAACCTCTTATATGTAAAAATATTCAATTTACAGAAATAACAATGAAATAACCTAAGGAATATAGAGCAGCAGCAGAAGAAAAAGCAGAGATTAGTAGACTAGAATATAATAATGAGGAGAGATAATAAATGAATTCAAATATTTTTTAAACACCTATTAATGAAAATTACATAGGATACAAAAATAGATACAAAACTTGAAGTTGTGAGAAGTTTCTTTGTTAATATGTTTTAAAATATCAAAGTAATGAATACTTTCCAAGAAAAGATGAATTATTAACATTTATTCTGAACAATTAAGAATAGAAATAGACAAAAAATTATAGGAAGGGTTTTAAAATTTGTTGCCATAATTCCAAAACTTCTGCATCCTAAGCATCAGACATGCTAGGCAAGCACTTTGAGCTTCAACCCCAGCCCACATTTCCTAGAACTTATTCACCTTATAGAAAGTCTGTACCCACGAACAGTGCCTTGGCAACCACTGTTCTACTCTCTACTTGTGGGTTCAAGTGTTTTAGATTACATATGTGAAATCATAAAGTATTTGCTTCTGTGCCAGGATAATTTTTACTTAACATAATGTCCTCCAGGTTGATTCAAGTATGGAATCATTTATACAAAATTTTAAATCTGCAAAACAACACTTTATAATACAAATGGATGTGCAATTATATAATTTAAAACTAAAAGCATAAAAGGTAGGCACAAACACTAAACTCACAATAGTAGCTGGTTCTGGGTGGAAAGGGGAAGGATTAAAGGATTCAATTGATGCTTTTCCTTTTTTTTAAGAATTAAATACACATACAACTAAAATTTTATCTAGATGACAGTGGATATGTGACATAGATATTAAATATACTATTCTATTCTTGTCTGCTTATTTGAATTATTTCACAAAATAGTTAACTATGATTGGTTTCTGAGTAGCTATCACAGGATTATGAAAAATGAAATCGCTCAGCCATTGTTACCTATGACAATGTCTCTGTCCATCTGCGCCCTCTCCTTTCCACCTAGACTATGGCCAACAATTACAGAAAAAATAACCCTGAAAAAGCCGGAGTGGACCACACATCTCCCTGCCTTCCACTCGAGCAGGAAGCAGCCTCTGCCCCAGAAGAGTCATGTTTTGGGATCTGGAGAATATGGCAAAATCGTATTTTATGATATTTATTCGGTAGGTACAAAGTGTTTCTGTCAAGCAAATGGGGAGCCGAGAGCTTGAGATCTGTCCTTGAGGGAACACACCAAGAACAAAGGCTGTGTGAGTGGGGGTGTGTCAAAGGCAAGAGAATTCAGAGGTGAGTGGGGCGGAGGGGACAAACTCAGTCAGACTGGGTGAAGAGCACAGGCAGGGTCTGCTGCCAGTGGCCTGACAGGGATCTGATCCAGTCCTTTTTTTTACAAATAAGGAGTCTGCAGTCCAAAGAGACCCATTGACTCCAAACCACACGAAGAAATGCACTTAGGGGAAGGGACAAGACACATGGCTGCACTCTGCCCTTGTGCATGAGTCTCACCAAGTCCACAGTTATCTACAGAGATGCTGTGCTCAGGTCTGACTAATACAGTCCCCTTCCCCACCCTCGCCAGCCCCATAAGCACAAGGAAGCTGCAACACAAGTGTCCTTCCATGCTGGCTCAAAACTGAGAATTGCTCAGGGCTTTGCTCTAGGAGAATCTCCCTAGGGGCGAGGCAGCTGAGCAAAGTAGCCTGCCAAAAGGGATCTGCCTCAGCATCTATTTCCTATTGCTGCTGAAACAGATTAGTAGTGAGTGGTGAAACAAATTAGTAGTGAGCATAAATCTTCCAGTTCTGGAAGTCACATGTCTGAAATGGAACCCACAGGGCTAAAATCAAGGCATCTGCAAGAGGGTCTCAGGGAGAAGCCATTTTCATGCCTTTCCCTCTAGAGTTTGTCCACATCCCTCAGCTCATGGCCCCTTTCATCTTCGGAGCCAGCAGGCACATCTCTCCTACCCCTATTACACATTTCTTCTGACTCTAACCCCCTGCCTCTTTCTTCCACTTATAAGGACTCTTGCAATTACCCAGATAGTCTTACATAATCCTCCCATCTCAATGCCAGGTGATAACAAACTTAATTCCACCTTGCCATGTTACACAACCATCTCTCAGGTCCTGGGGATGTGGGCATCTTTAAGTGGAGGGTGCAATTTTCCTGTCTGTCACGCTTCAGTCACAGCCAGTGTTGGCATGAAGACAGCTGCACACTTCAATTCCTGGCCTTCCCCTACAGCTCCAGATCATTCTACTTCTTGCATATTTCTGCAGTCCCTCGGGACATAGAGGAACAAGAATTGTTTTCATTTTGAGAAATACTTATTGAGCACCTATGCTATGCCAGCATGGTGCACAAATTTTCCTGCCTTTGGAAAGCAGTGCCTATAACACAGGTCAAGACACACAGACACACACACAGACACACACACACACACACACACACACAAAAATGTACTTTCAAAGTTCAGCCCTGCACTGGAGAAGGCCAAGAGGGAATAATTAATGCTGATCCAGGGAGACTTAGAGAATGCACAGAGAAGATGGCTTTTGTGTAGGCCGTAAGAACAGGCAATATTTTGACAAGAACAAAAGAAAGGAAGAGTCCTCCAGGCAGAAGGGGTAGAATCAGCAAAGGCAAGGAGATGGGAACATACTCAGAAAGTGCAGAAAAGAGCAATGTGTTTTGAACAAGCTGTGAATGGAAGGCAAATGGGTGGGAAATGAGGCTGAACGAGTTTTGAGTCAGGTTGTAAAAGGCCTTGGATGTCAGTCTGAGATGATGTCCCCACATTAGTGTGTCTCCTTCCTCTCTGTCCCTCCCACCCCAAGGCCTGGCTGACTGACAGGAGTTTCAGGGAGAGCTTCTTCCTCTGTCCCTAGTAAGCAGTCACATACACACACACACACACACACACACACACACACACACACACACACACAACTCCGTAGCATCCCCTGAGCACCCAAGGACAGGAGAGACAACACCAATCTCTTCCTACCTGAGCAGGATATGGATGGGACCACTTTTGTGAGTCTCCTTCCCTCTGATTGTGCTTTACCTCTTACCAAGCTTGTCCTGTTCCCTGCTAACTACTTCTTTAGGATAAAGGGAGTTGAAATGCTGCCTGGGGTAAGGTCAGAGGAGGGGGGGGGTCTTCTGGATTCCAGAGGACTTCTGGATTCATTGCCAGGTGAAGTTCCTGGAATCATGGAAGAGATCAGAAGCTATTCCCTCACCCGTATTCTGTACCAAGCACTTCCATCTTCCATCTGTTCTGATGGGACTGTGGTGACATTATGGCCCCTTCACAGGCTTGCACCAGCCTTTCACTTCTCTGGGCACCCAGAGGCATTCCTACCCCCGCCTGGCATCCCTTTCCCTACGGGCAAGTGCCCCACCAGCCAGAGCTCAGGCCTCTCCCTTCTTGAAGCCTCCCCACATCATCCTCCCACTCCCAAAGCCTGAGGACTCCTCAGGGCTCCCAATGATTCCCTGCGACATAAAAATTTAATTTTGCAGTAAGTCAGCGAGTGACTTGCTGAGATCTCATCCCAAGGAATGATGATAAGTGAGGAGAACATGTTGGTCACTTTTCACAAACAAACCAGAAAGAGCACATTTCATGGATTGAGAATATCGGATCCGAAATCTAATGCAGAAAGGGAAGGTTAGTTATAAAGACCGAAGTGGGGAAACTAAAGCAGCCAAGGAACTGAAGGTGAAAGAAAGGTACAAAGAATATATCCATGTGGGAAAAAGAGGAGGGTGTGGTCAGGGCTGGGAGATATTTGAACTAAGGATTTCATAAGTGGGAAAAGTTGGGAAATGAATTATGCCTGTGTTATGCCAAAGCAGTTGAGATGAAGCCAAAAAACAGGGAGGCTCCAGAGAACAAAATTTATCCAGGATGTTGGCAGGGTGTGGGGTAGGTGATCCAGGAGTCAGAGCCTTACAAGAAGGAAGAGGAGTGCCTGGGAGGTGAGCAGATGAAGCAATCAGTGGGGCTAGCCAGAGGACAGGCACCTGGGGAAGCAGGGGGAGCCATCCTGTCTAGAGGCTGAAGTGCAGACCAAGGTCTCCACATGTGGACGCCACCTCTTGCCCTGAGGAAACTTGTTCTGAGCTCCAGAGACTGTCCTGCTGGGGCCACCCAGGAAAGGGTCTCCTGCCCACTCTGTTCTGTTTGCAGTTTTCTATTGAAATTATTTCTGCTTTTATATCTATTAATTCCCTCCTATTTTTCTCAGTTTAGTTGAGTTTGTATTCTATTTTTGAAAATTAAATGTTTTGTTCATTTACTTTTAACATATCTCATTTTGCAATAAAAAGCACAATACACAAAAAATGCTCTGCAACTCCATGCTAAGATGCCAAGTGCCTGTAATGTCAATTCCCAAATAGCCAGGAACCGAGTACTCGGTTTTCCCTTTCACCAAGAGATACTTAGAAAACCTTTTTAAAAAATATCTCCAACAGGTTTAAAGATTATTTAATTATAATTTTGTTTTGAATTCTACCAATAGTGCATTGGATTGGAAAATGTGGCCTGTACCTTTTTCAACCTTTGGGAACTATTGAGATTTTTCAGTGCCTAGTATTGATCAATGTCCCACTTTTAATGCCCCCTGGGAATTAAAAATAATGTTTATTCTTTGTTTATTGGGTGAAAAACCCTAACAAAACTTCTTCAACATAGCACTCAAATCTTCCCTGTTATTTTTGTTTTATTTTGTATTTTTGAAGAGAAGTGTTTTAAATGTCCCCTACTGTGATTATTTTTTCTTTCTATTTTCAACAGATTTTGTTTTATTTGTCTCAACACAAGGTAGTTTTGATATATAAAAGTTCATGACTTCTAGCTTCTTGGCAATTGAACCACTTTTTATATATATAAAATAGTATTTTTTATTCCATTCAAAGATCTTGGCCTTGATTCTACCTTGTCTGAAAGTTCCCTGGCTAACCCTGTTTTCTTTCAGTTAGTAGATCCCTCATATATATTTACCAATCCATGTATTTTTCAACTTTGCTGTGTCTGCTTATTTTTAGCACATCTCATAAAGAATATACTTCTGCATTTTGCTTTTGGATTCTGCCAATTATTATGTCTTTGTGGCTTTTTCTCCTTCTTTGTATTTTTTCCCCTTACTGACCTTTTCAAGATTGATTGGGAGCCTCAGGGTTATACACAATTACATATAAGAGGAAAGGAGGAGTAGGAGAGAAATTATATAAGTGGAAGAAACGATTTATAGTAGAGGGGATGGAGAGAGAGAAGGGGAGGGGAGGGGAGGGGAGGGGTGAGAGGACAGTGGAGAATGGGATAGACAGCAGAATACATCAGTCACTAGAAAGGCAATTTGTAAATCAATGGAAATGTAACTGATGTGACACAGCAATCTGTATACGGGGTAAAAATGGGAGTTCATAACCCACTTGAATCAATCTGTGAAATATGGTATATTATTAAGAACTATGTAATGTTTTGAACAACCAACAATAAAATAATAAAAAAAAATAGCCAAAAAAAATAAAAAAATAAAAATAAAAAAATGCGATAAAAAAAAAAAAGATTGATTGGGTTTTCTGCTGCTCTTTCTTTCTTTCTTTTTTCAAATGGTTTCAAGAATCTATCAGTTAGTACTTGATTCCACTTAGTAAAGCAGAATCCCCAAAATAAGAATACTAAAGAATATATATTCTTACATGTACAAGTCTGGGGGGTGGCAGTACAGAAATAAGATGACACTGTGTTTGTTGAACCTGGATCCCTTACCCTGCTTGACATTCAGATTGTCCCATCTTGAGCCAGTTGGGACTTCTTCAAGTTAAATCCTGAGTATATATAAAAGTTCATGACTTCTAGCTTCTTGACAATTGAAATATATATATACTATATATATTTTCTGAAAACTTTTGACATGATCCCAATAATCTTTGACAGCTTCCTTACCAACTGGTATGACAAGATGTTTCCAATCCATCTCATACATTTCCTGCCCCAGCCCTTGATCAGTCATTTCTTCAAGAAGCCCTGGTTTATTTGTGTGGAAAAAAAATAGAATTTCAGCCCCTTGATCCAGTGTCATAACTGCTTATTATTACACATATGCACATACACATCAATATTTGTAATGCACGCATATTTTAACCACTCTTTTTCTGCCCCACCATTCTTAGTAATTTCATTTCTCAGAGTCATAGGTGGTGCTAGTGTTCCCATCTTTGGGTCCCAGCACCTCGCATCTAGAAAAAGACTTGGGGGAAGATAAGAAAGGGCGTGTCTCCACTAATGAGCTCCAGTGGAGGACTCCCCCCTGAAGTTCCACACAGACTTCCCCTTACACATAATCAGAACACAGCCACATAGATGTGATTATATGTATTCAGAATATACCTCACCAGAAAAAGAGATAGCTGGAAAAATGGTCTTAGATGAGGCTAGCTCCATCTCATTCTGTTTCTAAGAAAGAAGACGAGAAAGGATGTTAGATAGGCAACTGAAAGCTCAGCCAAAATCAGCATGCTATTACCATTTTAACAGCTATTACATTTAATTTTTAAAAAGTATTTCTCTATAAATGCCAACAATTAATCATTGTGATCGCCCCTCAAAATCAGAAATGTCTTTCCCTATGTTCTATGTTTCCCAAACATAGCTCCCAATATTAGTGAAATTATGCTTCCAAATTATGATCAATTTTTGTACTATATACTCTTTAATTATAGGAACAAGGGCTGGGGATGTGGCTCAAGCGGTAGCGCGCTCCTCTGGCATTCAGGCGGCCCGGGTTCGATCCTCAGCACCACATACCAACAAAGATGTTGTGTCCGCTGAGAACTAAAAAATAAATATTAAAAAAAATTATAGGAACCAGTTCTTAGCAATTGTATGAAATACAATAGTAATATAAGTTATAATAGTTTAAGTTATAATAATTTAAGTCATAATAGTTTAACTATAAGTTATAATAGCTTCCTTGGTTACCAATAGTTATTATAATCTACACTATTTTCTTTCTTTAATTTTATTAGAGTAATTTTTTCAGAAATGGTGTATGAATAGCACATTTTTGAAACCCCTGTGGTTTTGCCTAATTTTTATACATTATCTACAACATTTTTTTCTTTTTTCCTTTTTTTTTTTTTTTTTTTTGTAATGGCTGTTAAACCCAGGGGCACTTTACCACTGAGCCACATTCCCAGACTTTCCAATTTTTTTTCTAACCACATAAATTCAGGTTCTTAGTTATTTTTCCTCAAAACCAAGAAACCCCTGCCCGCTTTGTCACTGGCATTTAATTTTATAGACAAGTCTTATGCCATTACAACTGGTGCAAATTTGAATATATTTTTTCTGAAAACTTGTCAATTATTCTCTTCAGCCCAAAAATTTAGAATGTAGAATTTCCACCTGGTTGGTTGCCCCTCCTACCTTCAACAGGCAGTTTGAATCCAAAGTATTAAATATCTCTTCACTTCTGAAACTTTCCTCTTCTTCCTTATCCAATAGTATCTTTCTAACCTTTATATATATTTATATATATATATATAAAATATATACAATATATTATATATATTTTTGTTTATTTGTATGGAAACAAATAATATATATAATATATAATATATATATTATATATACTATATAATAGTTATATATACTACATAATAGTTATATATACTATATATAATATATATACTAATATATTATTATAAAAATATATATACTAATATATATACCAATATATATAATATATATCTAATATATTAGTATTAGAGCTCAGGACCTGTCCTCCAGGTCTCTTATTGTTATCCTCATGGTCCTTGTCTCTGTTTTGGAGCACCCCTTGATTTCCACCTTACAGTCATGATTACCTTACAGTCATGTCTTCCAGTAGTTTGGAGCTTTCTTCTGATAAACAATTTTTTAACTTGCAAGAACTTTTTATATATGGTTAGCCCTTGACTTATGAATATTACATCCTCTCAACATTTTCTGAATACAGATTTAATTTTTAAAACTATTCTTCATCTTCTAAACCCTTGTCATCCTTTCTATTCTTGGCCCTTCTGTGTTTATGATGCATGTTTTCCTCAAGTATTTGCTTTAAATGAAGAACTAAGCTGAACACTGTGTACACCAGGCTTTGAACCCTTCAGTACTTGTGCAGGAAGCTTGTGTCTCCTGGAGCGGGCACACTGCAGCCTCAGGCTGATGGGATGAGGGTACTGCTGGTGGTGTTCCCTTAGGGAGTGGGAATGAGAGCCAACAGGCACCGCACAGTGATCTTGCTCTCAGGTATAGGCTGTAGTAATCTTATTCCTCTGTAACATAGACTTTTTTTTCTGTGACTATTTTGGAGACTTGGAATTACATCAGATCTTGCTGAGCACAGTGACACATGCTACTAGGGAGGCTGAAGCAGGATTGCAAATTCAAGGTCAGCCTCAGCCACTTAGGGAGACTCTGTCTCAAAATAAAAATAAATAAATAAGGATGGAGATATAGCTCAGTGGTAAAGCACCCTTGGATTTGATTCCTAGTACTAATATGTAAGTAAATAAATAAATAATCTAGGATGTAGTTCAGTGGCAAAGCACTTGCCTCACCTTTACCATCCTCCTCCCTATCTTTTTTGATTCCTGACTTATTCCTCTGGGAAGAGAGCTTTTATTTCTTCAGTAGCCATCTCCTGTCTCTTTGGGGTTGCTCTTATTTCTCCATTTTCTGATCCCATTATTCTCTCTCTCTTTTTTTAAATTAAAGAAATAACAAATGTTATTTATTTAACCTGTTTTATTGAATGGATCCACTATGTCTGAGAGCTAGCAATGAACAAAACAAAAATTTTGTCCTTGGTGAAGCTTATTTTCTTATAATAAATAAATTCCACAGAAACAGGAAAAGGTCACAGTCTCTTATTCTCTCATATTCCCTAGTCCCAGTCCCTGATGTAACATGTTAATAGTTTTGTATTTATTCTTCCACATCTTTATCTAAGATTATATTTTTTTAAAAAATTATCCTATTTTGTTTTCACATATGAAATCTTACCATATGTCCTTATAACTCATTTTTATCACTTAAGGATTTGGTATGAGCATCCTTCCAGATTCACTAGGCTGATCCAATTCACCCTTTTACCAGCTGTATGGTATTCAGTACTGGGATTGTACCATAATCTTCAGGGTATCCTCCTATTGATAGACACCCAGTATTTTGTTGCTGTGGTTTTAGTTGTGTTTTCCTTTTTTTAATTGAATGCATGTATGTATTTTGTGTCTATTTTTGTTGCTACTAGTCTGTGATTAAACATCCTCATCTATTCAAACTTAGATAAGGATACTTTTGTTTCCATAGGATGAAGTCTCATAAATGGGAGTACTAGGACAAAAAGTTTATGTATGCATTTTTAATTTTAATAGATATGATCAGATTATTTTCCAAAAAGGTTTTGTACAGCCATGTTCCCACTGACAGGACATGAATACCCATTTTCCCACATACCTAACCATACTCAGTGCCATCAATCTTCTATTTATCATCAATAGAAAGGGTGACAAATGATTCCTCAATTGTTGTTCTAATCATTATTGCCCTAACAAGAGGAGATTTCTACATTTTTTTTCAACAATACATATTGCTCTTCAGTAGATTTCTTCTGGAAACTTGGACTATTTTATGATTGTAATCATTTCTTCCTTCTTGTCATTTTATAAAAATTCTCTGTATAAGAAAGATAGTAACCTCTGAATATCATATGAGCCAAAAAAAAATGTTCCTGGTCTGTCTTCTATCTTTTAATATTTACAATACCTTCTGACACGAACAACTTATAAACTTGTATGTAATCAAGAATGTCTGTTTCCTTTTTATAGTTTCTCTAAATTGTTTCTTTCTTTTGTTTATCTTTTTAACTCCCAAGTGATTTACATATTCTAAGTGTTCACATTTACCTAACTTTTTGTTTTTGTTTTTATACTTTTAGACCATCTGGAATATACTTCATACATAAAATGAGGAAAGAAACTATTTTCATCTTTTTGAAAAGTCAATTATTATTGTATCTCTTTGTTGTTGTTGTTGTTGTGTGTGTGTGTGTGTGTGTGTGTGTGTGTGTGTGGTGCTGGGGTTCAAACCCAAGGCCTTGTGCATGCAAGGCAAACACTCTACCAACTGAGCTATATTCCCAGCCCTGTATCTCTTATCTGAATTTCAATTAGAGTTTTTCTCTGCAGTATGGATTCTCCACTCAGTCCCACACCAAATGTCTATTTGTCTATTCCCCGATGGAAGCCACAATATAACTTCCATAAGGATGGCAACTTTGCTTTTGATATTCTCTTTCCTGTATCCCCAATACCTAAAAAATGTCAAATACCTCAAAAAGTGTTTTCCCCATTGTAGGCGCTCAAAAAGCAATTCCTGGATAAATGAATGAATTGTAACAGTGGAATGCTAATATTTGGAACACTGGTTCTCTTCTAATTCTTCTTTTTCCAAAAGTAGCTACCTACTCTCACACATTTCCCCAATATTGAGGAAAGAATGTATTTTCCCTTTTCTAATTCTAACTGGATTTATTTTTCCAGATTAGGGAAAAGTTTTTGGCTTTTCTTGTATTTATCTCACATTCAAACATTGCCAAGTTCTTTTATAGCCTTTTCATAGGTTTCTGTTAACAGAATATCTTGGATGTTCTAGAAATGTATCATTTAATCAGCTTCAAATGAAAGTAAATTTCCTCTTTTTTGACATGTTAATTCTGTTTACTTCCTTATCTTGATTTAATATATTAAATCAAAACAATGTTAAATAATAATGGAGATGCCAAGTACCCCATATTTTCCTGATTTTAATGGCAGTCATTTTAGGATTTTGTCATTTGTGCAATGTTTGTTACTGATTTTTAATTCATATCCTCTATAATTCTGTGGTTTCCTGCCTTAACTTTTTCTGAGAGTTTAATTAAGAATGGCTCATGAATATCGTAATGGCCTTTGGAGAATCTATTAAGTTGAAATAATCTATTAATATAATCTTTCTCCTTGCATTTGTTGAACTGATAAAACACATTGAAATATTTCTTAATAAGATTTTATATAAAGAATCATGCTTATGTTTATTAATATGCCCTAATACACTCAATATAAGGCCTATTTAATTTGCTAATGTTTGATTTAGATATCTTTGCCTCTTTGTTAACAAGTTTTTTATAGCTTTAGTTTTTATTATTTTATTATTTTCCATTAGTGTATCCAAGCCTCATAAAACTTGGTATCTTGTTTATGGTCTGGAATAATTCAATTAATACCAAACTAAGTGTTTTTTAAAGCATTGCTACTTAAAGTGTGGTCCCCATACCAGTGTCAATCTGCAAAATGTATACTATATCTTGGCCCACAATAAGATGAATACATTATAATAATATGTGCATTATAATTGCATGTGGCAGTTCCTTTACATATTGGGTTAGCATTCTGGACTCAGAAGCACTACTGTAAAGTTGAATTATAATTCAGCTCTAAAATCAGCTGATCCCTATACCCTCTTAATGCAAGTTTTAGTCACCTTCTGAATTCTTCTACTGTGATTCATCTGTTCATTTTTTTTAATATCCTTGCAACGATGTTGATAATTTCTATGCTGTCAGAAAAATAAACACCAGGCCAGCAGCACCCTGAACTACTCACAGGTTTTTGTCTGTCACAGACTTAGTGGGCAAAGGAGTGGACAGGAAGAAGGGGAGGCCCTATCCTGTCAACACTCCACCATGCACCCTATCACCGTGTTAGGAAAAATTTGTGGTGTCCCAGGTACACCTTCTACATTCTATTCATTACTGTCCTGTGATTTTGTGCCTCGAGCCTGGCAAGGTCCCTCAGGGCTGGTGATTTTCTCCACAGAAGGCAGGATAACTTTCCCTGCTGCGAGAAACTAAAAGTCCAGAAATCCATGTTTTGAGCCTGCCACATCGTATTACTCTAACGATCACTGGTGGTAACATGGGAAGAAGTGCGGGTGGAGGGCAGAGAAGGCAACAGGAGAGCAAGTGCCTCTGGCACTTAGTTGCCATGACAACAGTGGTGTTTTTAGAAAAAAATTATAGAGTTGCCTGGTTTGTTCTCACAGTGCCGAAGTGTAGTTAGGAAAGAGGGAGAGCAATTGTAAATTGTGAGTTTACAACCAGAAGCGCATGTGGGAAACTGGAGGCCTTCGGGTCAGCTTTGAAGGATTCTCCTATTTCCTGTAGTCGCAGAGAAGACAGAGCTGAAGAAAACAGCCAGGGTGTGATTCAGAGGTTTTGGAGCCATGACACCAAACAAAAGTTCACCCATCCTGGTCTCTCATGCTAAAGAGAGGGTGCTGGTGCAGAAGGAGAACATGTTTGAGAGATATGACTACGGCTGCCGATGACCCTGTCTCCTCGCCCATGGGAGCAGCCTACTGCTCATCTCTCTGGTCTTAGCTCATGGTTTATTTGACAATTTTCACCCCTTGGAGAATTCCTTGACTTCTTGCAAGCCCAGTAATGCGATAAAAGATATATTCTATGCATGCTTGATCATGGAAGGAAATTTCAGAATCTATAGTCCACAGTATTTCCCACACTCTTTCTCCAACTCACTCCAGTCGGGTTTTAGCTCCCCACAAGTACACTGAAAAGGCTCTGGTCAAGGCAATCAATCATCTTTCGACTGATCAATGCCCGCTTGGTCTCATTTGGCCTGTGAGCAGCATATGACATAGGCAGCCACAGCCTCCTCACAACTCTATCCTTGAGGCCTCCTGGACATCCATCGCCATTCCCTTTTTTCCTGACTGGACCTTGTGGCCCATTTCTTTTGCTGGTTCCTCCATCATCCTGAATCTCAGGCTCTTCTCTGTCTGCATTTATGCCCTGGGTGATCTCATCTCATTGCTTGATTCCAGGTATCATTCAGCCCAGCAATCTCCCCTAAACTACAGTCTTGTATGTTAAACTGCCTTCCAGAAAGCTCTACCCACATGTCTAATGGGCCCTACAGACGTGACACCATCAAGATAGCACTCCCTCCCAGCAGGCACACAGAGCTCTTGTCTCAATTCCATCCACAGCAAACCCACTCTGGTTCGGGTCCAAAACCTGGCCTCATCCTTGATCCCTCTCTCTCACTCCCTTTCTCTTTCTTTCTCTATGCACCCATTTTTCCCTTCCCCTCCCCCACATACCCAGATAAAATGTTCCAACAAATGCTGCCAAATTCACCTTCAGAATCTAGAATCTGACCACCTACAACTATTTTCCACCATCGCCTGACACAAGCCAATGTTGTCTTTCCCTTAGATTATTATGATGGCCTCCCAGCTGCCTGGTAGAGGGATGCCTCATAGTAATTGCTATCCTATGTCCATCCTCCTTTTCTTCCTTTTGATGAAAACCTACACAGCATGTGTGCTAGATAAGCTTTGGTACCTGGATTCCTTTGCAGCTGGGTGTGGCCATGTGGCTAAGCTGTGGTCCCCATGATAGACTTAGAACTGATGCATGCTGGGAAGGTTTATTCAAAGGAAACAGGCCAGCCCTTCTTCCTTCCTCCTGTGCTGCCTTCAGAGGGCCCAGGGGCAGCAGCTTCAGCCTTCATTATAGAGCCTGGGGCACCCAGGAGGATGGATGCCAGGATGATGAAGTGGAGTTACAGAGCTCTGCATCCTTGGAGACTTCACACAGCTACCTCACCAGCTCTGCAGTGCAGTCCTCTGGGTTTTTAATATGAAAAGAAAGACAGATCTTGAGTTTTCTGTCATATATAGCAAGCCTACATGATAAACTAGTCTATCTGCATCTATAATCTATTCTTCACACAGCAGCCAAAATGATCCTTTCTAATGTAGGTCAGATTATATCATCTCTGAAATTCTTTTTCCTTCTCATTGGAAGCAAAAGCCAAAGTCCCCGCAGTGGTCCACAAGACTCTGTATGGTGTGCCCTCCTCTCCTCCTCTGAATGCACCTCCCTCCACTACCCCTCTTGCTCACCCCACTGTTGCCACAGGGTTTTCTTGCTGGCCCAGTGTGCCAGGACATTCTACCGTGGGGCCTTTGCCCACATCTCTTTTTTCAATGCCCACCACACTCACTCTCTCACTTCCTATAGCTCACATGTCACTTCATCAAAGAGGTCTTCCCTTCCCACCCCAATCCCAGCATGGGATTCTCTATTACCTATTTCCATACATTATGATCACCTCCTGACATGTTATATTTATTTTATTTATGTTCTGTGACCTCCCCCACCCCCAACCAGTACATAAGCTCCAGGACTACAAGGGACTTGTCTGTTCTGATCACTGTTCTATCCTGTTCAGGGCCCAACCTGGGAAACAGAAATAAATATGATTATTTAAAGCACTTAAGAACCAGACTGAGAAACTATCCAAAGAACAATGAAAGGGAGAGAAGAGGGTGAAAATACAAGAAAGGTCATTTGGGTGGTAGCAAGCTCACCCATGGGGCTGCAGCTGTAGCTCCCAGGGAAAGACACAGGGATGGGGCCCTACACAGAAAACCCTGAGAGGAGGCTGGGGTTTCCAAGGGCAAGGTTGGTCTAGTAGTTCAAGTTATTCTCAGCCTCTCACATAAACTTGGAGGAGGCCTTCTGGATGTGCCCTTCTCATCATTTTGTTCCAGAGCAGGCATGCAGGTGGTAGGCACAGCCACAGAGGCAGCAGCACAGATGTCCACTGCAGGTCGCTGGCAGTCTGTCACCAACCCTAAGAGAATCAGATGCCACCTAAGACTCTGTTTGAACCCTCCGCCCCAATAGGGGAGAATGATTTCAAGGCCCGTCACTCACTGGGGCTATCTTCCTTGTCACCCAAGTAGAGAGATGTCTCCCAGAAACCTTGAGCATCCTCCCTTTTGGACATAGAGAAGTGGGGCCATGCCCGTCAGAAGAATGATTCTTGTGGAAAGCAGTGACTCGAACCCTGGTCTCTGATTCCCTTATGGCTGTGTTGCACTGGGAGTTGACTATGCAAAATACAGATCATGATGCCCCAGTTGCTATGGTAATACTGGCCATATGTGAAGGCATGCGGCTTTAAGAGTTTAACAAGGCCTTGAGTTCAGCCCTTCTCCCACAACTAGAGGATTCTGGGCAAAACAAGATGACCTTGATGTCTTGCAAGTTTCGCTGTGTACTTTGGACTACCTGCTTTGCTAAAAGTTTCTCACAAACAACCTTCTGATGATAAAACCTATGTATTAAATGTGCTCAGCTAGTTCTGGTGAGCACAGTCAAGCCTCACCGGGGCTTGGCTCACCCATCCAGCTTTTTTCTCTATGTGTGTCTGTGCATGTTTTTTTTTCAATCCCCCATAGCCCCTCAGGTTCCTGAATTAATGGCCATGCTGATTGCAGCAGATTCCCACCTTCCCAGACCCCAGCTTCTCTCCAGCTGGGTAAAGCACAACATCCTGGGTAGGTACAGGTACCAATTCTATCCCAATTCCCAGGGACCTTTGGACCTTTTCAGAATGCAGCCACCAGAGTAACCACAGTTCTCTATCCCTGAACTCAAACTTGAAGAGAGGTTGTTTCTCAGAATCTTCTTCTTATTGACTCTTTAACTCCCTTCTTGATCTCTCTTACTTTTCTGTCTCCCCCTCCCTTTGGTCTCTTCCTTCCTCTTTTTTGCTTGTCTGTCTATCTCGCTGTCTGTTCATCCACACTTTCAATGCCTCACCCTCAGGCCAGACCTTGCTCATCCCATTTTCCTGATTCCCTCTCTCCTGATTCATTTGAACATTCCTTGGGATGATCCAACACCAAAACCTTCACCCAGAAGTCTGTGAGTTCTACCAGAAAGGCCTTGTCCATAAACACCAGAAGGAATATCCTCAGTAGCCCACACACAGGGCTCAGGCCTCCTTGCCAAAATGATTCACCTTTCAGTTCCTTTCCCCCTTTATCCTTCACCTGTCCCCTAGTCCACTGAGCCACCTTTTGCTGCCCAAGGACATCTTCTTTGCTCTGGTGAGTGTTTTCCCAGGTTCAGAGCCAGCACCAGCTTGGCATTTACTTTGACATCACTATTGCCCTACAGTTCACTCTCCCAAGGTCATGGCAAAAGCAGAATGGTGAGGACACAGATCTTATAGAAAAAGCTTTCTCTGAGTCTCCTTGAGTGCCTATCTCCCCGACAGATGACCCACACAGCCCAAGCCCTAACTCAGAACGTCACTCGGGAGACTTGGGGAGGCAGTGGAGCAATAGGACACCATGCAAAGAGCCTCCTTGACTCAGCCCAGACACTTCAAGAATGTCCTCTTCAATTATGGGCCTCCCTGTGTACATTCTTCCTGCTTGAGACAGTTCTTCTAAAGTTGATCCTGGAAAAGTAAAATTAAAGTAAATCAACATGCAGCCACAGACAAACGGATACACAACATACACACACCACAAATGGAGACCCCATGCCACACATACACTCACACACACCACACATGCAGACATATAGCATGGGCACACGCTCCTCAGGCACAACACGTGCTCACCGCAGCACTGCTCTCAGCACCGTTACCCTGAAATCCTCTGGCTTGTGGCACCTCTCCTTCTCCCTGGGCCTCATGTCCACTCAGATGCCAAGCCTTGTCCTTGCTAACACTGTAATTTGCCTAATGCATCCCCTCTTCTAAGTACCATTGACCTTGAACTGTATCAGACCCTACCCTCTCCCTGCTGGCCTTCTCCCTTCCATTATAGGCTCCACTGACCTCCAGTTCTTGGATTCAACTTTAGTCCGACTGAAAGGTAAAAACCCTGCACACCCATCTTTCCCATACAAAAGTCTAGGATCTTCTAAAAGTGACTTAGGAAATAAGGAACAGAGCTGGGAATCAAACCAGGCACTCTGTCTCTTGAGACTATATTACATTGATACAAATGGGGTCCTGACCTCAGGCTGGAGAACTCACAGCCCCAGCTCAGGGACTGACCCATTCTGCCTACTGCCCCCCCCAAATGCCCCCATGCTTCCCCAAAAGGATGAGCAAGCCAGGCACAGTGGCACATGACTGTAATCCCAGTAGCTCAGAAGGCTGAGGCAGGAGGATCTCAAGTTCAAAGCCAACCTCAGCAATTTAGCAAGACCCTAAGCAATTTAGTGAGACCCTGTCTCAAACTTTAAAAAGGGGGGGAGGGGAGACTGGGGATGTGAGATCCAGTCCCTAAATAAAATACTTTAAAAGACTGGGGATGTGATTCAGTGGGTAAGTGCCCTTGGGTTCAATCCCTGGTACTAAAAAAAAAAAAAAAAAAAAAAAAAAGGCATGGGGGGGGGGGCGAGAATGTGCCTCAGGGGAGCCTCCTAGGCTCAATCCCCTGTTTAAAAAAAAAATTAGCAAGAATCTCCTGAACCTGCTCCACTCTTGCCTGGAAGCTGTTACACCACATCTCCCAGGAGTTGGTCACCAACACAGACTACTCCTCTTTTAAAGTCATAAGACTACCTTGTCTCCCACGTAGGATCAGCTATGCAGCACCAGCCCCTGGGAGGTAGGTGACTAAAGGACCAGGCATACACCAGGAGCATGGGAAAGAGGGAGGACCAGATCCTGAGGTCAAGGTCAGAGCCCTGCTATGAACAAGTACTATCAACTACTGCCCAAGGAATTTCCTCAGCTTTCATAGGACCTGTTCTCCCAGTCTTTACACATACACACACACACACACACACACACACACACACACACACACATACACAACTCCTAGTAGCCTTGTCCTGATTATGGACAGCAGAAATTAAAAAACACCATGATAAAATAATTGACTGCAGACCTTCTGCCATCTAGAAGAGTGACAACTTTTACTCTGAAGCAGATGCTTTTCTCTTTCTTGTTTTGTTTTGTTTTTGTTTTTGTTTTGCTTTAAAAGACCTGCTGCTGGTGAGAGGTGAGGTTCTGCAAGCCAGCAGGGGAACAAATTGGCTGCACAAGGTCCCTGTGTATGGGACTCCAGTTTCATTAGTAAGTAAGAAGCCAAAAAGAAAATGGAAATAATCAGGAGAGAGTTCCAAGGAGAGAGACAGAGGGAGGATGAGAGATGAAGAATGAAGAGGAGGCAGGATAGAGAAAAGCTCTGTCAGGCACAGCCAATGAACATGAGTTGTAGGTGATTGATTGATGGTCAACATAAATTGTCATGCTGTGATATCAACCCAATCCTTCAGCAAGGAGGGCCTGTCACATAGCAGCTTCATGTTGCTGTTGCTCAGGGGGTTCAGAAAAAAGAGACTGGAGCTCACATCTGGGGAACGCAAGGCTGACAGGATGGCTGCAGGGAACTAGGTGCCCCTGAGACAGAAGAGGAAACCACAGGGATAGAGGATCCTGAGAACAGAAGCCCAGGGATCTGCAATATTGAAGCCAGAATTAGGCAGATAGGCAAGGGTCGATCAAGAATGGAGAAATTGAGGGGCTGGGGTTATGGCTCAGCGGTAGAATGATCACTTAGCACGTGCAAGGCCCTGGGTTCAATCCCCAGCAGCACATAAAAATAAATAAGTAAAATAAAGGTATTGTGTTAAAAAATTTTTAAAAAAAAAGAATGGAGGAATTAAAATGTTAATCCTTCAGAGCCCTTCCAAGATAACCTGCCCCTTCTCCGACCTGTTGCTAAGGTAACCTGTCCCAGGGATTTTCCCTCCCTACAAGGAGTTGTTAATTACACCCTTTCCTGCCCAGATCACTCCAACTTGGCCCCTCCAGTCCATCTGCTTCTCACCCCACCAAGCAGCAGGAAGGAGAGATCAGGGAAGGTGAGCAAGAGAACAAAGGAAGCCTAGGACGTGTAAGAAGGTAGAATACCTTCCCTTCTTGGGAACCAGGATACCAGCTATGGCCCCCTTTTCCCTCCAGGGAGAAGTCTATGTTTCCCCTTTTTGAATAAACCCTGCTTTGTATGCTTGCCTCAGCGTGCTTCTCTAATGTTATACTTCAACATGTGGGGAAGCAGGACTCGTCACCGGTAACTGGTAGTATCAATATTGGGGAGTGTGCTGGATTTGCCCCATATATTAAAAGGAGATATTTTAGAAGTCTGGAAGATAAGGAGACTCCCAGCCTTGAGATAGATGAGAAAAATACACAATCCGGCATCTATGCATACAGCAAAGTTACATACCTACAGAAAAGGGTAAAGTCAAAGTGAAGAATTCACCCTGGGACTGGGGTATAGCTTGGTGGTGCAGCACTTGCCTAGCATGTGTGAGGCCCTGGGTTCTATCTCCAGTACCAAAAAAAAAGAGCTCTCTCCTGGCTCAATTATGCACAGTACACTCCACTACACACAGACAGGCTATTTGCTTCCCTCCTCCCTGTCGGTCTCACAGATACGAATGGAATGACGCCCACCTAAGCCCTTTCCCTCCAAGTCTCCCTGAATCATTAACAAAACCAAATTCCTCCACGTATCCAGCTGGCCCCTCCCTTGTTACCACCTCAGAATAGAAGGAGGGAGAGGGAGTGGAATTCTACCAAGAGAGAACCAGAGGTAACTAACCAGGGACTGTGGCCATTTGGAGCATTTCAGGACACACTGGCCTCCTGTGGTTCCCGGAATCTCAGAAGGGAACAGGAACCCTCCTGTCCTTCACACCCCACTGAGCAGCTCATTTCTCCCCACCTCCCTCTCCCTACCCATGAACCAACGGAAACATAAAAATCCTATTTATCCAATTCATTTCCATGATGGAATGTGCAATTTGTGTACCTGGCTTGACTCCCTGGTGCCTTCAGGGATTAAAGGGATAGATCAGGATGACTGGAAGTTGGCAAGGCCCCTGTCAGTACTTTGGCGGTGTCTCCAAATGTGAAAAGTAGAAGAGACAGAGGGTCAAGCAGGAAGCCCCCTTTCTCATGCTTAGAACCCCATCTAATTATAACCTCCCACTAAGGAAACCACCCTCCACCTCACGTTTTTGTCATCCTTTACTTACAGAGATCCCCAAAATCAACTTAGTGAGCTCATTCTGGCTTTGCCTCCCTCCTTCTGTATCCAAGACTCATAGTAACATAACCTCTCCCTTGAGACCCTCACTTCTACCTCCCCTCCTTTTTAATTCTATCACATAGGTTCTTTCCTTCAGGAAGTCCCTTGAAATTCATTGTCTCTCCAGTTTCCCAGGATTAATGGTGCCTCAGATCTTCATCCCTCTGAGACAAAGGAGCTTAGCTTTCACTAAAGACATCAGTGATTTTGCTAATGCCAAGAGTCCAAGTAGGAGATAGTGAGATGAAAAGCACTTCTATGTCTACGTGGCCCCTATCCTCTTCAAACTAGTCACTCTTGGAGGTAAAGCAATTATTCCAAAAAAGCACCCATTGATCCAAAAATATCTGTGGAAATTTCTTTTTTATAATGACTTTAAGAACATTTTTAGCAGGTGATCCAAACCAGAAAGCCTTGTATTAGTGTAGCCAAGCTCTGTTTTCAACTTAAATCTCTCCTAATAATCCCCATCATTAATTCTTAATAGCAATTGACTGCTTCCAAATATTAACCCAGCATCTATAGGTCTGTGATATATTACACTGCAAATATTCAAAGCATGAGAAACTCATTCTAAGGTGTCTTTCTGGTAAGTTCATATACAGTTCAACCTCTTTGCCTTCTAATCATACCTAGTACACTAGACCAAGTTGAATGGCCAACTTGCATCTGCTCAAGAAACACCCCTGCAGTGCCAGTAGATGCTTGACAGAAACCCATGAAAGGTGCTCATGTCATTGGAGTTTCTATCAGGGTCTTGACTATGTAAGGTATCTTCACCTTCAGATGGGAAGCACCTTGAGAGATCTGGATCATTCCCTCCCATGGGATTCTACCTTCACCATTCCCCAGTATAAGAACAAGACTCCACATATAGGTATGAGGACTAGAGAAGGTACATGCAGGACATTCAGACACCTAGGCATTAGGAACTTCCACTAGGCTTCTGCTGAGCATAGCCTCTTGAGCGTATCTCAAAAGAAAAACAAAATAAACCTTTTTGATGTAACCCCTACTTCTCCCACCTTATGACTTCCCCTCTGACATCATCAGGGGCTGACATTGGACCTAGGTGTTTATTTTCCTAATTGCCCTACCTTTCATCCCTGGAGTGCATTCCTCTTTAATTCCTGAGCCTGGGCAGAGGAGAAAGGCAAGGAGGACCGAAACTAGAGAAATTCTTGCTACAAGTTCTAATGTTCATCAGATCCACAGGGTTTCCTGGAAAACAGGCCTTTGACAGGACACATTAGAAGGGAGAGGTCTTCTTTTTAACAGGTTCCAGAAAGTATCCAGCCAATGTGCACATTTAATTCCTTCCTTTCCCTCAATACTTTTAGAATGGTATTGAATCTGGGACCTCATATAAAACAATGAGGGAAATACCCGTACTTCTCATAACCCCATTTTTATGAATTATTTCTCACTAAATCAGGGGCCAGGAGTGAAGCAGCTAGAGGAATGGGTGAATGGTAAGTCGTGGTATTCAGAAAGACCCTGCTCTATGGCAGTCCTGGTGTGGGTGCCAGAGATCTGATTTCCTCTTAGAAAAGACAAGCAAATTTCAAAGTTTTCAAGGGTTGGTTCCAATACTCTGCTCCGTCAAGACCATTTGGGTCCTAGAGTCAGAGCCCTTCCCTTTTTCTACACACCCAAACGCTAAACACACACACACACACACACACACACACACACACACACGTTCCCAAACTCAAGCCCCAAGACATTCTCCTCACTCAACTCATCAACTCCAGAGTTCATGCTGCCTCTGAATATTTATCCAAAATATCCTCTATTCTCTACCCACTGGCCATGAAGTACATTAGAACCTCATTTTCCCTCTTTTGGGAGGTTCCCCATTAGAAACCAGACCCACTTCAAATTCTTTATGTAAATTTTCATGCTATACCTGATTGTGAATCTCTTTAAAACAGGAATCTGCCCCATTTACCTAATAATAACTTACCAAAAGTTTGAGAGATAAATGGAGGGCAATTTTACCTACCCTGTCCCACCTAAGCCCTATGTTCCCCGCAATCTACCCCACACACTGCCAGGAGTCTCCCCCAAACACTCTTGACCAGAGAATCAGCTGACCTCTAGACCTTCTAATTCCTGATCGTTTTGAGTTCAACATGCAGTGCACATAATATCTAGGACAGTCTTATCCCTAAGAGCAGTTGAGAGGCTCAGGAAAATTTTAAGCAAGAAATGATGGGACCATATTTGCATTTTTAAAACTATCCTGGCAGACATCTTAACAGGTAAGATAATATCACATTGTGATTTTGATTTTCACTTCCCTGATTAGTGAGGGTAAGCACCTTTCCATATGCCTATTGGCCATTTGTAGTTCTTCTTAGGAGATGCATATATTCCAGTTCTTTGTCCTTTATAAAAGAGTTATTTGTTTTCTTGCTATTGGGTTACAGGAGTTCCTGTGTATTTTGGATATTAACCTCTTATCAAATATATGGTTTACAAATATTTTCTCTCTTTCCTTATGTTGATTTTCACTTGCAGATTGTTTCCTTTGCTCTGCAAAGGCTTATTAGTTCAATATAATCCCATTTGTCTATTTTTACTTTCATCGCCTCTACTCTTGGTGTCATATCCAAGAAATCATTGCCAAGGCCAATGTGAAGTTTTTCCCCTATGTTTTCTTCTGGGAGTTATGAAAGTGTTAAATCTTACATGTAAATCTTTAATTCATTTTATTTGATTTTTGCATATAATGTAAGATGAGTCCAATTTCATTCTTTGGCATATTTTTATCTAGCTTTCCAACACCATTTGTTAAAGAGGCTATCCTTTAGTACAGTATTTTATTCTTTTCAATGATATGATAAACAGGATGTTGTTTGATTTTCCTTTCTGGATAATGCATTGTTAGCATAGAGAAAGACTATTGATTTGTGTAACTGATTTTGTATTTTGCAACTTTGCTGAATTCATTTATTAGTCCTGATATTGTTTGAATGTGATTTGTCCCCTAAAAGGTTCAGATCTGGAAAATTGGTCAAATTTCAGTGTTTGGGTGGAGGAACCTTCAAGAGGTAGGGCCTAGAAGAGAGTAATAAGGTCCTGGAAGCTCCAACCTCAAGAATGCATCAATATTGTCTCCAGGAAGGGGTTAGATCATGCGTGATTGAGTTGGTTCTCTTAAAAGTGAGTTGTTATAACATGAGGCCACTCCATATGCTGGGCCTGTTCTGTACATGGCCATGTCCCTTTCTACTTCTCCTCCATGTTGTGACACATCTAAAAGGGACTCACCAGAAGCCAAACAAATGATGCTACCATCCTTGGACTTTAACCCTGAAAACTGTGAACTCAATAGACCTCTTTGTAATGTACCTGGACTCCAGTATTTTGTCATAGCAAACTAAGACAAGTTCTAACAGTTTTTTGTGGAGTCTATATGATTTCTCATCCTTCTTATGAGTGGTGAAGCACATTTACTAGAGCTGTGTTGCAGAGCTGTCAGACAATGATAAGTGGCCAGTGTAGGTTTGTAGTAATCAGTTTAAACTAAGACCAGCAAGTATATGATTTTCTCCACCAATGGTCAGCTATAGAAATATAGACACCAAGTACACAAGGTTAGAATTCTCAGTCATTACATATGTGCTTGGGACTCTATGCCAGACTTCTTTTCATTTAAACTAAACTTTGACCAATTTTACATAAACTACATTATTACTTCAAAGGTCCAGGATAAACAATATTGGGTCATATCCCAATCCCCGAGTGTCCATAAATAACATTTTTCATTCTTCCCAGATTATTGTAAACCCATCTCTAGGGACTTTTTCAGCCTTTCTGGGCATCTTCACATGATACTTTTAATATTTGTATGAAAGTCTTATCGCTGTTAAAAATAAAGAAATAAAATGTTTTAAACATTTAAATCCACTGAAAAGAAATTCATATGTGTGTTGTTGGTTTTTTAAAAAAAGATTAGTAGAGAATCACCTGTGTAGATGAATCAAATCATGATCCAAGACTCATAAAGCTCAGGAATGGTTGAAATTGTTGCTTGATATTTTATAAAATAAAACTCTGTGGATATCTTCCTGAGTTCTCCACCCCTTTTGAATTCTATAAAGCATGAGTTCTGGCAATGGAAGTTCCTACAATCTTGCCTTGACTCTTCCCTCTCCGCAGGTCAGATCTGACAATCCAGAGCTACCTTTGTTCCTGGACATTGCACTGATGTTTTTCTCTTGTTCTAAACAGTAAGACTCAGACAACAAAGGCCTGGGGCAACAGGGCAGCTCCAAGAGCTGAACTTTTAGGTGGACTATTCCTGACAGATAAATCATTTCAAGTATTAAGTATTCCGAATATTCATTCTGATGGCCTGATAATTTTCCACAAATCCCCATAAGTTGGCAGGTGATTAAACTACTCCCATCTAGAGTTAAAGGACTATATTGATTTCCAACAGTTCAAGAAAGAAGAACATAGAAAATTACAGAATCATGATCACACAGTAGGTTTTAGGAAGTTAATATAATTCAAGTATTGATGTTTCCAGAATGTAATAGCTATATCGTGCCTCAAATCCATACCTTAGAAAATAACATTGATACAATAATTATTAGCACAGTCATTAATCTGTTTCTCAGCCTATTCACCTCTAATACCATGTCACTGACTTTGTTCTGAAGAGTATTTTTCTACATGTTCTTATTATTTTTTTATTTTTATTAAAATTTTCTGCCAAACACCATGGCGCACACCTATAATCCCAGCGGCAGGGGAAGCTGAGGCAGGAAGATTGTGAGTTCAAGGCCAGCCTCAGCAATGGCAAGGCACTAAAGAACTCAGTGAGACCGTGTCTCTAAATAAAATACAAAATAGGGTTGGGGGATGTGGCTCAGTGGTCGAGTTCAGTCTCCAATGACAAAAAAAAAAAGTCTGCAACCTTTGCCAAAGTTGCATTTTATGATTAATAAACTTAAAATTGTGGACACCTTCAATTACTCTTTTTTACACAGCATAACATTTTAAGTGAGAAAACATTTTGTACACATTTGTTATAGTACCTGATAAACTCAGAAAATTCTACCAAAAGAACGTTTTTCTCAGCTGGGGCTGTAGTTTAGCGCACTTGCCTGGCATGTGTGATGCACTGGGTTGAATCCCCAGCACCACATAAAAATAAATAAACAAAATAAAGTTATTGTGTCCATCTACAACTAACACACACACACACACACATATATGTGTGTGTGTGTATACATATATATATAAAATAAAATAATATTTTTATTGCACTGAAATCAGTGTAAATATTTCAACTCAGATATTTTCATAGCTACTGACTTTCTATCTTATTCAGAGTAATAGTACAAATATTTTTGAAAAGTAAGATAAATTAATGTTATTTTTGTTTATGGTTCTTTGAGTGTTTCAGTAGATTTAGATGCTAAAAATCATAAGCCTTCTAAATTTCATCAAATATCATAAAAGAATATTAATTAATTCATTTAAATGTAAAAACTTTAACAAAAGATTCTTCCTATAAGTTGAGGTGGTCTGAAATCTGAAAGCTTATAAACCATTTAAGTACTCATCACTTAATTTGTTCAGTTTTTCAATTAATTTTTGGCAGATAAATCTCAGTTTCTTCCTCTTTGAAGCTCTTTTTTCAATCCAAAATCTTCTTCAAAAGCTAAAGTTTCTAGCACTTCACTGGTAAATATTTTCATTAATAAAATTTTCAAATGAGGGGCTGGGGTTGTGGCTCAGTGGTAGAGTGCTCGCCTAGCATGTGCAAGGCGCTGGGTTCAAGCCTCAGTACCACATAAAAATAAATAAAATAAAGGTTTAAAAAAATTCAAATGCGCTCAAAATTTACAGTTTAATTTCCATGAACATATA
This sequence comes from Spermophilus citellus, assembly GCF_964194105.1. NCBI lineage: Eukaryota > Metazoa > Chordata > Mammalia > Rodentia > Sciuridae > Spermophilus > Spermophilus citellus. The sequence goes on along the minus strand of NC_138197.1, from coordinate 74,014,205 downwards.
ATAATTGTTATTCCACTTATTTTTAAAACTCTAATGCCACTGTAAACACTTAAGTTGATTAACAGCAACTTCCACACAAATTATATACACATACACAACATATATGTTACAATTATAAATTTTGACTACTATAGCTATTTTGGGATTGATAAATATTGTCATTTATTTGTCCTCAATTAGAAATTATTTGTACAACCGGGCAATTTTTATTCCATAAGTTATTTTATTTTAAAATTTTCTTATCACAATTTTGTGATCCAGCAAACATCTTATTTTCACCACAAAAAGCATGTTAGCTTCAAATTTAAACCTTGTTGCTAAATTTATACTAGTATTCACAATAATATCAAATAAACTTCAAAAGGTTTGCTTTAATTCTAGAAATTAATTGGAGGGGAATGAAAACATTATGAGAATTAACTGATTTTCTACTTGAAATGCCTAAGGACCCTGCTGTAAAAACATCATATTTTTTTCAAATGGTCAAAATTCAAACTTTTAATTTAATTTTACAAGTTCAAAACCATTAAAGACAACATGAAATCATGTGTGTGAGAATAATGACAAACACAAAACATGAATACTTTTTTTTCTAGCCACAGGTGTGTATGTATGAGAAATAGAATTAATGAAAAAAAAATAATTAATATTAAATTCAAAGCCTCAATTTTTTATTAGAAACTGTTATTTATCTCAGAATATTAAAGTTTAAAAGCCAAATTTTCAAGCTACTAATTTTAAAGTCACCTTCTCCCCCAAAAGAATGACACAAGGCTTGAATCCAGAAAAACTAATATTAAAAATATCAATATAAATAATTTGGAGGCTGGGGTTGTGACTCAGCGGTAGAGTGCTCACCTAGCATGCACAAGGCACTGGGTTCGATCCTCAGCACCACATAAATGTAAAATAAAGATATTGTGTCCACCTAAAACTTAAGAACAAATTTTTTTAAAAAAATAATAAGTAAATAATTTTTACCAAATATAGAATGGCTCCAGAAAAATGATACAATTTAGAATAGAATAAAAACAGAAGAGCTTCAAGATACATAAGGTATGACTTTTTCTTTTTGAAGACCCTTCTCTTTCCCTTTCAGTAGAAGCTAAAATTGAATTCTTTTTATTAAAAAAAAAAAAAACTTGAGTCAGTATGAACAAAATTTAAGAAGTCAGAATAGAGCTCACATATATGAAATGCATATGTATATAAGCATTCATTGGTGGGTACAGCTAGGTATATATGCTTATACCTTTCATTTGCTTTTTTAAAGAACGAAGTTAAACCCCATAGAGACCTTAAAGTGGCTCAGTCCTCATTTAGTTCTATCAGATGATTTAAGTGATTCTTCACTCATAACAAAGGATTGACCTCTTCCCGACAGATTTTTCCTGGGAAGAGACTGGGCCTGTCTGATTGCTGCTGAGAAAGCTGGATTCTCCTCCAAATTCTCATAAGAGCCAAGCTCTGGAAAGAGGTGACTGAATGAACTAGGCATGAACCAAAATGGCAGGTAAGTGTGTTTGAGAAGAATAGTCAAGATGACTTAGACTCTGTTTTGTGTGCTCCAATCCAAATTCATGAGGTTCTTATAAAATAAAATCATATGGGACAGATGTAGATGGCCTACAGAGCAGGCCACAAAAAGCCCCATTAGTTTCTTTTTTTTTTTTTTAAAGAGAGAGTGAGAGAGGAGAGAGAGAGAGAGAGAGAGAGAGAGAGAGAGAGAGAGAGAGAGAGAGAGAGAGAGAGAATTTTTAATATTTATTTTTTAGTTCTCGGCGGACACAAAATCTTTGTTGGTTTGTGGTGCTGAGGATCGAACCCGGGCCGCACGCATGCCAGGCAAGCACGCTACCACTTGAGCCACATCCCCAGCCCCACCATTGGTTTCTTTAGGGTTAAAGGACCAACCAGCCAATGGTTTACATTTTAGGAATTTAAAATGTCTAAAAATAGATTATATTAAAAATATATTTTATTAAAAATTTAATAAAGAGAATAAAAAACCATGAAAGGGAAATGTGGGAAAGGAAAGAAGAAAGGAAGGGGAAAAAGAAGCAGATAAGAAACCATCTAGAAGATGTTAGCTAACAAGAATACCTTACTTAGAAAAAAGAGACAAATTCATAAAAAATGCATAAATTTTGTGCAGGTTAATGCAATATTAATCATAGTAGAAAACATAAACCTATAACACTTTTGTAATGTCTCCAAGCATTTTTCAAAAATATGTGAGACAAATTCAAAATCATTCTAGATAAAAATACATACTTCTTTAAAGAGGCAGGGTTGGGGTGAGGGAGGGAGGTATGGTCTTGGGGCAGATCCCCACAGACATACAAAGATGAAACAATGTTTTTTGGTAATTTTAATTGATATGATAGTAAAGTGTGTGGCAGAGATGTAGGTTGGTTTTGAGAGGGTTATTTTCTAATGTAACCTTACTGCCACATTTGCCAAAAAAAAGTGAACGTTTATTAACCCTGTGATAGGTTTATATTGACAGTTTCTAAAATTAAATAGGAGCAGAGTTAAGAATAGAGCAGGGACATGCACTTTAAAGCAAAAGTAGACCCTTTCTGGGTTCCTCTCACACAAAGGGATAGACTCTTAAATAAAATAGCACTTTCTTAAAAGTCTGCCTCCTAACAACTGTTTACATCATAGAAAAAAATAGCAATTTTGTAAAAAGAAATACAGTTACTTTGTTAAAATGGTCTATTTTTAACCATCAAAAAATTCTTATTTTTCATATGAAGAATTTCTAAAAATCTGTACAGAAAATAAAAATAGATAGTCCTGAGTGCAAAGCAGACCACAGCTTGTTTGCAAACGACCAAAGTATTTCACTGCCAGATAAATAATGCTCTTAGTATATTGTAGTACAGAAGTTATCTTTTAGAAACTTAAAAGATAATGCTTTTTATTCTCTAATGGCAAATTACTTACAAAAATAAAGTTATTTCCTGCAGCAGAAGGCCAAATGGATTAGAAATGGATCATATATATTGTATAATTACTTTTATGTGGTACTGAGGATTAAACTCAGTGCCTCACACGTGCAGGGCAAGCACTCTACCACTGAGATACAATCCCAGCCCAAAATGGGTCATATATATTCATTCACATTTACCTTCTACTGGAAGTACCCAAACACTGGCACAGGCCTATGTCCCTACCCACTGAGCATAAGTGTGGACCACAGGCCATGAAGACACAGAAGGGAACTGGTGTCATTCAGGGTCCTTGCAAAATCATTTATCATATCTTCCATGTTTACATTTTCACATAGAACCAGATGAATACCAAACTATTTACCAGCTTGGCCAAGTTCATCAGGAAGAAGATTTTATGTGAAAACTCCTATTTACATATAGGTATTAGATCTTCATGCTAGAAAAACAGATGGTTTCAACAGACTATTGCTTTATCTCCATAAACAATTCTATACAGACGGATGAGGAGTCCCTTACCAACAGTGATGAAGGAGGAATCAGTACACTACAAACAGCAGCTGCCAGCTTCTGCTTGGGCAAGATGGGCAGATGGACTCAATCAGAGAATAAGCAGTTAGCAAACTAAGGTAATCCCAGGCTTCACTAGCATTTCACCCCATCCTCTCTGCTCTGCTAGGCTCATATCAATATCCTGTCCTCCTCTTCTCTAATGGGTCTGGTGGAAACCCATCTGGGACCAAAAGGACCATGCTAAGGTGGGTCAGCTTATAAAACCCCACCTCAGAAGTTCTAGAAGCAGAAGCACTGTGGCATCCCATGCCTCTGAGAGTGCTGAGTGGCTTTCAGAGTCATTCACACGTCCTTTCCGCACGAATGTTTACTGTGTTCAAAGGCCACAGGACCACACTCCTACCCATTCAGCAAGTCATGGGCAGTTCTGGTCCTTGTCCTCATTTACTGGCCCTTTAGGATTATCCTCACATGGTGCTGGGAGTTCTCTTGATGGTTTGTACCATGAGAAATCAAAGCTCTTCCGAGCGGTACATGATGCGGTTGCTTCCTCTAAAATTAACAGCTAGGACCATGTGATGGCCAGACCCCTATGAGCAGCTCCCTCAGGGCTGCCTGCGCCACCACAACCGCAGCTCCAGCTCACCAAGGACCAGGGTCACCCACCTCCAAAACCAATATCTTTTCGCTGCAAGGTTATTGGAGCAATAAATTATCAGTTCAGAATTCTCTTTCTCGCATGCTCAAGAAAGCTTGAAATTCACAATGGCCACACTATCCAGAATAGCTAAGAAACAGAAACCACTTGAGTGAACATCTACTGGCAAATGGATAAAGAAAATATGGTACATGTCCACAGTAGACTACAATTCAGTCAGAAAAATAAGGATGAAACTCTATCTTCTGTGACAACATGGATGGAACTGGAGATCAATACATTAAGTGAGTGAGGCCATCCTCAGAAATGAAAGTATCGCATGATGCTGCTCAAATGGCATCTGAAAAGTTGATCTCTTGGAAGTCAAGAATAGATGGTGGCTACCAGAGGCTGGGGAGTGTAGGGGAAGGCTGGGGTGAGGAAAAGCAGATCGATGGGTGCTAAGTTATAGCTAGATAGGGGTAAGAAGTTCTAGAGTGCTGTATTGCACAGGGAGATGACTATAGAAGACAATAATGTACTATATATTTTTAAAAACTAGGAAAAAGGTGATAAAGTAAATTCAATAAATTATTAGCATTTGGGCAATCTGGGTGAAGAGTGCCGCAGTCTGGCTGGGCACAAAATCATGAGCCACTCAAGCAGGAACAAATTTTATTTCTGAAACTCCCGCCAATGCCATGCACGCTCCCAGGAAATATGCCGAAACACACACACGCAGCGTTCTCCCAGGACACACTACCCCAACAGGAAAATCCCTCCTCCGGAAATCCCTCCTACCACATTTCCCCAACTAATGGGAACTCTCCAGGAGTCCCGCTAGAGCTCCAAAGTAGCAGGCCGAGGTGGACAGCAGGGGTCTAATATCCAATTGAATGCAAATCTTAACATAATCATATCATCTCAATGGCTTGCTGGCATCACCTTTCAACCAAAAATGCCATGCAACATTACTACTTGGCTATGGCTCTCAGCAGAAGAGTTTACATGATTTTTTTAGTATTATAACAAAATATTTTTAGAATTTTATTTGTTATTTTTAGATATACATGACAGAAGAGTATATTTCTGATGTGTTTATACAAACATGGAGTATATCTTATTCTACTTAGGGCCCAGTCTTGTACTTTTCTTAGAGTTTTAAAGCATTTCAAAATAAAAAGTTCACCTTTTTCTTAAAGAGTATTATAAAGGATGATCAAGATGTCATCTTTTCTACTGATAGAATTGGTAATGAAGCATAAAATTTGAGAATCCAGGAGGGGAACCACTTCCCAAGAATCTCTGCACAGAGATCCTTAGAATAAATGTTTTCTAGGGGCGGACCTGCTTACGGCCGAGTGTGGATACGACAGGCGTCTTGGGGAAGAACAACTAAAGTTTGTGAATAATTCTGTAAGCACTTTTTTAGGGCCTCTAGTGTGATGTACAATACATTCCCCATAACCTCAAGGCAGCCACTCCAGTCTCCACACAAGGAGTGTTTTCCTTCACTTTTTAGGAACAAAGAACGAATCTCTACTTTCCAGGAACTTAGTAATTTTGAAGAAGGAAAATGCTAATGAAAGAGAAGAGACACCTTATACACTAGACAAAGTGAAAGCAATCCTGAGACATTGCTCATTCTCTCCAAAAATGGGACACACCTGGTTCTTGGCAAGCATTCTTTCTTTCCTATGTTAATGGGTATAAAAAGTCTCTCTTCAGTGTCCTGATGCACCTACTTCTCTACTTTCATTTTAAGTCTCTTGATTTGTTATGTCTGGAAGAATCTAAATGTGTTTCTCTCAGAGTGCACCTCAGTCAGTCCTTTTCTGTGGAAGATCAGAGATTGTAGGCAGTGAGTCGAAAAGTTTCCGATGATGAGGGAAATAAAAATGGAATTATATAAAAAGATAAGAATAAAATTCATATCTTTTAAAAGAAACTTTCCATCACTGGACCCAGAATCATCCAGTTATCCAAACTCCCCTACAACATTAAGTCACTCTTACTTAGAAGTGAAGAGAGAGCATCATGCATGGAGTTTTCTCAACATAAAAACATTCAGATTGAGGAAAACTGGATCTCTCTCCTCACAATATATGACAAAAACAACGCTAGAAAAATATTTAAGGAGCTACCGTCAGAGGGATGAAAAGTTTAAAAACAAACAGCAAAGAAGCCTAAGAACATAAACAGATGACTCACAGAACAGAAGATACCAAAGACTAATAATCCTACCAAAGGGTATTCAGACTCACTGGTAATTAGGAAAAATGCAAATCCAAGTAACTACAAAATGTTATTTTTTGCCCAAGGAATTAGCAAAAATCTAAAGACGAACAGTAACTAGTGATGATCAAGGTGTGGGAAACAGGTACTTTCATACACTATTAGCAAAGATGTAACTGGACCGCTTTTTGGAAAACAGTATCAATATCAAGACTTTTTTTTTTTTTTTAGGTTTATTTCATTTTTTTTTTTAATTTTTTATTGATTATTTAAAGCATTACATAGCTCATGATATATCATCTTTCATACATTAGACTCAAATTGTGTTTTGAACTCCCATTTTCACCCCAAATATAGATTGCAGAATCACATCTGTTACATATTCACATTTTTACATAATGCCATATTAGTGTCTGTTGTATTCTGCTACCTTTCCTAACTCCTACTATCCCCCCTCCCCTCCCCTCCCCTCCCATCTTCCCTCTCTATCTCCCCTGCTGTTGTTCAATTATCTCCCTTTTTTTTTCCCTCCCCCTTGCCCCTCATAGCCTCTTATAATTTTATGTATCCTTGAAGGTCTCCTACCATTTCCATATGCTTTCCCTTCTCTCTCCGTTTCTCTCCCCCCATTCGTCTTTGTTTACTGTAGTCTTTTCCACATGCTCTTCCTTCCTGTTCTGTTCTTAGTTGTTCTCTTTATATCAAAGCAGACATTTGGCATTTGTTTTTTAGGGCTTGGCTAGCTTCACTTAGCATAATCTGCTCTAATGCCATCCATTTCCCTGCAAATTCTATGATTTTGTCATTTCTTAGTGCTGCATAATATTCCATTGTGTATAGATGCCACATTTTTTTTATCCATTCATCTATTGAAGGGCATCTAGGTTGGTTCCACAGTCTAGCTATTGTGAATTGTGCCGCTATAATCATTGATGCAGCCGTATCCCTATAGTGCGCTCTTTTAAGGTCCTCAGGGAATAGTCCGAGAAGTGCAATAGCTGGGTCAAATGGTGGTTCCATTCCCAGCTTTCCCAGGAATCTCCATACTGCTTTCCAAATTGGCCTCACCATTTTGCAGCCCCACCAGCAGTGTACAAGTGTACCTTACAGCATGGTACTGGTACCAAAACAGGCGGGTGGACCAATGGTACAGAATAGAAGACACAGAGACTAATCCACAAAGTTACAACTATCTTATATTTGATAAAGGGGCTAAAAGCATGCAATGGAGGAAGGATAGCATCTTCAACAAATGGTGCTGGGAAAATTGGAAATCCATATGCAACAAAATGAAATTGAATCCCTTTCTCTCGCCATCCACAAAAATTAACTCAAAATGGATCAGGGAGCTAGATATCAAATCAGAGACACTGCGTCTGATAGAAGAAAAAGTTGGCTACGATCTACAAATTGTGGGGTCGGGCTCCAAATTCCTTAATAGGACACCCATAGCCCAAGAGTTAACAACCAGAATAAACAAATGGGACTTACTTAAACTAAAAAGTTTTTTCTCAGCAAGAGAAACAATAAAAGAGGTAAATAGAGAGCCTACATCCTGGGAACAAATCTTTACCCCCCACACCTCCGATAGAGCCCTAATATCCAGAATGTACAAAGAACTCAAAAAATTAAACAATAAGATAACAAATAACCCAATTAACAAATGGGCCAAGGACCTCAACAGACACTTCTCAGAGGAGGACATACAATCAATCAACAAGTTCATGAAAAAATGCTCACCATCTCTAGCAATCAGAGAAATGCAAATCAAAACCACCCTAAGATACCATCTCACTCCAGTAAGATTGGCAGCCATTATGAAGTCAAACAACAACAAGTGTTGGCGGGGATGTGGGGAAAAAGGTACACTTATACACTGCTGGTGGGGCTGCAAAATGGTGAGGCCAATATCAAGACTTTAAATAAGCATATTCTTTGAACCAGCAATTCAACTTCTGAGTCTATCCTTATACATAAAGAATTCCAATTCAGCATTACTTAAACAAAGGGGGAAATGGAAACAACCAAAAAAATCCATCAATAGGGAAATACCTAAATAAAAAAAAAAGTATACTTGGAAATACAGGGCTGTAGTTATATAAGAATGAGATATGGTTACAAGTACAAAAAAATTAAATTATACGAGAAGATAAGTCAAACCATTAAGACATTTAGTTGTAGATAGAAAGTAATCCTATTCTTAATTTTCAAATTTATTCATATATTTGTGAATTGGTAGGAAAAGATTTGGATAGTTACATAGAAAATCACAATGGCTTCTTATAGAGAAGAGGCAGGATTCAAATCTACACGCTACCCAGTCTCCAGCCACTTAGCCCTAATCTCTGAGGCACTACTGTAATCATGAGTTTTCTTATCTATTCCCACCACTATCTTATGACTCTGGAAGTCAAGAAATGAGTCTCTTTTTTTAGCTAGATTTCCAGGAAAAACATGTCAGGTACATAGTAGGAGCTCAACAATCTTATACTGTGGAAAAAAGGAAGGAGTCTCCCAACACGTGCCTCTTGATCTCAAGTGGATATCAAATCTCTGCTACCTTGACCATGTGAATTATGCTCTTCTCAGTGAATCCTCTGATATGTATTGGTATGTATGCACATGCACATGTGTGCACGTTCATACACACACACACACACACACACACACACACACATGCACACACACATACACGGTGTTTCTCTCTATTCTAGAAGCCTGACCTAAATTCTGAAGAACCCAAGCATCATCTTTACTTCTGGATAAACTGTTCTTGGAGTCACTTTAAATAATCTAATGTATGTAGGCTGGGGTTGTAGCTCAGTGGTAGAGTGCTTGCTTAGAACGTTTGAGGCACTGGATTCAATCCTAAGCACCACATGAAAATAAATAAATAAAATAAAGGTATTGCATCCATCTACAACTAAAAAAATTTTTTTAAAAATTTAAATAATCTAATGTATGTGAAAATATATTGACTTTAAATTTTTAATTGTTTTGATACATTAGTTATTATTTCCCCCCATGAATGCTCTGCAACACAAACATATGAATATAATAAAGGGTGGAGATACTGACTCCTTCCCTTCTGGAATTACATAGTAGTACATGCCCCTCCCATTGAGTGACTGGAATGTATACTCCAAACACACACACTGCCCAGCAGAGCCCTGTGATAGACATGGACAAGCATGTCAGCAGGATATGTATCTTTATAGGCACAAAGCAGCATCTCCTTTTAGCAAAGGTTGAGATGGAATATATTGTTTGTCTATGTCACATAAAACATCTCCCTTCCTGGACTACCCACAAAACTTTGTGGTCCATGAAAGTGGTAATGGGAGTCCTCTAACCACTTGTCCTCTTTCAACAACTCTAATGGTAATCACACATGTAACTAATAAGGATGCATAGAAAACAAAATATGAAATTCTCCTTTTATTTTGAATTATATAAACTTAATGTGCCAACCCCAATTAGCTATGGCAAACAAGTTATAAGTGTCTTCGTAAACAACACATGTTGAAATTACTATTTGTTCAGTATTTATGTATGCATAGTAATGCAGAACTTAAGATTTCACCAGTCTCTTAAACATCTACAGAGAAGAAGTCACTTTGAGCAGTTTAGTAGTATTATTATTAGAAATCATTGAATAATGCTTTTAATTATGCACTTGCAAAGCCTATAAGTATTTGTGGGGAGCCATTCTGACACATGATTGGGTGACTCCCGTTAAGGGCCTGAGGCACTCTGGCTGTGTCGGAGTTATCCCGACCCTTTCCTGATGAGAGAGCCCATCCGTGTGGGGGTGTGCGTAACCACTGACCCTGGAGACCCAATCACTGACCCTGACCTTGGAGTGCAGCCCCCCCTCAACCTTCATTGGATGGAATTCTCCCCTGAATCTCTTGTTTCCCCCAAATAAAAGGCTGATCCCCGGCGTGTTCGCTCTCTCTCTCTCCTGCTAGCCCAGAGTAATCCTCGCTGCCCTGCTGGGCGGCTGGAGGCGGGGAAACAGGGAGGCGAGCCGTCTCGGACCTAGCAATATAAAATAAGGTACTGTCTGTGTGTTTTATTTTGATCTCTTCTAACTAACTTAATGCCAGAACCTCATTAATGAAACCACTGTGCAGGTCGCGTGGTAGAAGTATTCACTCTCTTGGGGCTGTTGTGGGACAGGTCACTCAAGAAACACACCAAGTCCCAGTTTTATCCAAATTGAACAGTCTATTTAGCTGGCCAACCAGCAACTGCTCCTCACAGGACCCATAACCATCTCTGCAAGGAAGAGCCCTGAGTCTGAGCCTTTTTGGATATTTAAAGGCAAAAAAAACACATCTGGGTTGATGTAGCTGCAAGCAAGCAGGTACAGAAGCTGGACTGGGCAGTTAGTGAGACAATGCAATGGGTACATTGGTATTTCCCATGGGACTTTCCAGGTTGGCTTAGCAGCAAGCAAGCAGAAGAGAAGTGAATCAAAATGACCCTAGTTCAGTACATGTTAGAGAATGCTTACTAACCAACTAGACAATCAATCTCTGACAAGGTACATTGCCCAAGAAAAAACAGAAACCAAAGAGAACGATTTTACCTTGTATAAGAATTGGTATTTTGTGTTGCCAAGTATGTTATGCTAGGTAACTATTAATGGGTACAGAGGCGGGGCTTTCCCAAGGGAGAAGCATTTCTTACATGATATGGAGTCTCAGTAAAATGGAGTCTGTGTGGTCATTGCCCATATAGCCTGGCCCATAACAGGGGCAAATGGTGTCATTAAAACTTTGATATGTGCCTAAATAAGACTTGTTTATTTACAACCCTCAATAGCTAGAGCAGATTTCCAGAGTAAAAGTGGGTTAATATCAAAAATGCTTCCAGGGAGAAAGGTATGGAGACCCTGGCTCCTTGACTTCTGGAATTAAACAGTAGTACACACCCCTCTCATTGACTCAGGCTATCCCAAAGGGATCTGTTCATAGAAAAGGACTCCAGAGGCCTTCAAGGAATTTACTAAACAAGGCCTAGGGTGGGGTATGGTGGGGAGCTGGTTCCAACCCAACATGTGCCTATGATTGATCAAAAGCCCCTCAATAGAAACTCTTGCCTGGTGTTGAGTTCAGGGAACAAGGGCAGGACATGAGGTCAATGAAAAGAACCATACTTTATCCTAAAAATTCTAAGGGGGTAGACATATTCTCACCACAAAAGTAATAACCATGTGAGCTAATGTGTGTTAATTACATAAAGTTAGCCATTCCGCAATGTATATAAGCTTCAAAACATCATGTTGTATGTGACAAATGCCTACAATTTTATCTGTCACTTTTAAAAGAAAAACAAAAGAACAATGACCTTGAGCCTTGGAACGACTATGCTGCTGGCCCTTGGTCATTCTCTGTACTGGCCACCTCTCTGGTGCAAGAACTTAAGGTCAGGCACTCACCTGCTTTGGATTCATCAGCCTTCCCAACTGCTAAATGAGTGACCTGAAGACTAAAAAGGAAGCCAAGATACATACAGTGCGTTCTTGCCTAAAGTTAAGACCAAGAAGATTAAAACTTCTCTGGTTGCCAAGAGGAAAATGAGCAGTGCCAAAGACCATAAACCCAAAAGGAAATGAATAGAAGGAAGAATCTGGAGTTCCAAAGCCACAGGCCCTTAAAGAATATGGGCATCTCCAAGAACAAAAGCAGGTAAAGAAAGATACCCCCACCCCTTTCCCTATCTCACTCTTCATAGAGCAAGATGGGGAGATTGTCACCTACGAAATGGCAACAGCTGCATGATGGCAAATTTCTGAATCAATTTGAATTATTAATGAGGAAGAGTGTGCACTACCAAAATGGGCCAGGTCTAGGAATCAGTCAACCAGGGGCACCATGCCAACTTTGCACCTGGAAGGGTTATTGCAAAAGGAACAGATGTACAAAGTCCTAAAGTGGAGAAAGAGCACTGGTCTTTCAGAGGGTCATTAGTGCGCAGAAATGAAGAAATCAAAGGGGTGCATGGGGACTGGCATACAGAGAGGAGAACTTGATAGAAAAGGGTTAGGTTTATTTTCACCCTTTTATGATAAAAAATCATACAGAAAACCACACAAAATAATTATATAGCTTAATGAGTTACTTTAAGGCAAACACCCATGTACCTCAGGTGTCCTAGAGTTTTGCTGACCATCAAGTGCCCCATCTCAATCACACTCCCTTCCTCCCACCAAAAGTGGCCAGCGTCCTGATGTTTGTAATCTTTTCCTTGTGCTTACTTCTGCTTATTTGGTGTTCACCCAAGTGTACATAGTTTACAATTCCTTTTTCTTAACTTGTAATTTTTCAAATCTCTTTTCATCTAGCAATGTGTCTATTGAATATGTCTATTTAATGTGTCTATTGAAGATAGGTGTTTGGCCTATGGATAGACATTTGACCTACCCAATTCCTGATAGTCTTTTTTTTTTTTTTGATACCAGGGATTGAACCCAGGGGCACTCAACCACTGAGCCACATCCTCAGCCTTATTTTGTATTTTATTTAAAGATTTATAATTCATAATTCAAATTGATTAGGGTCTCACTGAGTTGCTTGCCATTGCTGAGGCTGACTTTGAACTCATGGGTCCTCCTGTCTCAGCCTCCTGAGCCACTGGAATTACAGGCATGGGCCTCCATGCCCAGATAGTCTCGATTTTTGTCAAATCCACATTTATGATTCAGTTCATGCCATTTCTCTCTTCTCTGTATTTTATTAAAAACTGACGACTGGATCCAGAGGCTGGCTGGATCAGACTGATGCTCAACCATTTCAGTAAGACTCTATAGGAGGTAGTGTGTCCATTCACCAAGAGGCAGATAATACCTGCTTTATTGTTTTTTGGGGGTTTTTTTGCAAGTGACATTATCAGTTATTGATGTCTAATATCTAAATTTTAATTAACTGGGGTTTTGGGCTGGAGTTGTGGCTCAGTGATACCGTGCTCGCCTAGCAAGCACAAGGCCCTGGGTTCTATCCTCAGCACCACATACAAACAAATAAAGGTATTATGTCCAACTACAACTAAAAAATAAATATTAAAAAAATTAACTCAGGTTTCAAAGTGGTGATATTCTAACATTTTTTTTTCATTTATCAGTTGGAATGTATTCATAGAAAGACATTTTCCTCCCTTACTATTTGGTTTCTCAATGGTAGTTCAAATAGGAAAAGCAGAATAAATACTCAATTCTTCTCTTTTACTTAATAGTTTTTAAAGTTATTTTTATGGGTGCATTATAATTATACATAATAGTAAGATTCATTATGCCATATTTGTATAAGCACATAGCTTAATTTGATCAATCTCATTCTCCATTACCTCCCCTTTTTATTCTCTTCCCCCTCTCTTAATCTGATTTTACTTAATAGTTTTAAAGAATATGAACTAGTTTCCTATCATCCTCTAAAAATGACCAGTTAGCATTTTTAACATCAGTAGAAACTCAAGAATTTAAACAATTGCTGGGTTTTCATGACAGTTATTACCCTGCCCAAGACTGTCCTCACTTGGGCCAGTAGGGCCTCTTCAGGTTGAATCCTGTGTTCTTTTTGATGTGATCCCAGTACTCTTTGACAGCGTCCTCACCAACTGGTATGACAAGTTCATGTTGTATGTTTCCTGCCCCAGACCTTGAATCAGTCATTTCTTCAATAAGCCCTGGTTTATTTTTGTAAAAAAAAGATAGAATTTCAGCCCCTTGATCCAATTGTCATAGCTGCTCATTGTTACACAAATGCACCACAGATCAATATATACATATATGTATACATATTTTAATATTAAAATGCCTCATAAATTTATATTGATTCTTTACATTCATTTTAAGAGTACAGAATTTTCTCACCCATTCTTCTCTGTTACATCTATATCAGCTTTCTTCCACATCAAGAATCCTGGTTCACACCGTTCGACCCTGCTATTGCCCTTCTTGGACTATTCCCTGAAGACCTTAAAAGAGCATGCTACAGGGATACTGCCACATCGATGTTCATAGCAGCACAATACACAATTGCTAGACTGTGGAACCAACCCAGATGCCCCTCAGTAGATGAATGGATAAAAAAATGTGGCATCTATACACAATGGAGTACTATGCAGCAATAAAAAATGACAAAATCATAGAATTTGCAGGGAAATGGACGGCACTAGAGCAGATCATGCTTAGTGAGGCTAGCCAATCCCTAAAAAACAAGTGCCAAATGTCTTCTTTGATATAATGAGAGCAAATATGAACAGAGCAGGGAGGAAGAGTAGGAAGAAAAGAGTAACATTAATCAGTGACATGAGATGGGAGGGAAAGGGAGAGATGAGGAAAATTGCATGGAAATGAAGGGAGACCCTCATTGCTATACAAAATTACATATAAGAGGTTGGGAGGGGAATGGGAAAATAAACAAGGAGAGAAATGAATTACAGTAGATGGGGTAGAGAGAGAAGAAGGGAGGGGAGGGGAGGGGGGATAGTAGGGGATAGGAAAGGTAGCAGAATACAACAATTACTAATAGGGCATTATGTAAAATTGTGGATGTGTAACCGACATTATTCTGCAATCTGCATTTGGGGTAAAATTGGGGGTTCATAACCCACTTCAATCTAATGTATGATGTAAGATATGTCAAGAGCTTTGTAAAGTTGTGAACAACCAATAAAAAAAAAGACATTTAAAAAAAAAAAAAGAATCCTGGTTCAGAGGCTGGGGCTATAGTTCAGTGGCAAAGCGCTTGCCTAGCACGTGTGAGGCACTAGGTTCAATCCTTAGCACCACATATAAATAAATAAAATAAAGGTCCATCAACAATTAAAAATATATTTTTTGAAAAATCCTGGTTCATAGGCCACAAGAAGATGATAGAGCAGCCCATAATTACTCATTCACTCTGTTCACATTATACACACAATAGTTTGAGCATAGCAATGTCAATACAACCATCTTCAATACTCAGAAGAGTTGTCTTTAATTGCCAATGCCCTCTCCTTATTCTTACCCCATCTCTAAACTGATTGAAAAAAACAACCATCTCAGAGTTTTCTCTTTTTTTATCTAACTCTCATCTCATTTTAATTCAATGTGTAACTATTTTTAAAATTTAAGCCAGGTGTGGTGGTGCATGCCTGTAATCCCAGTATCTCAAGAGGCTGAGGCAGGAGGACCAAGAGTTCAAAACCAGCCTCAGCAACTCAGCGAAGTGCTAAGCAACTCAGTGAGATCCTGTCTCTAAATAAAATACAAAATAGGGCTGGGGATGTAGCTCAGTGATTGAGTGCCCCTGGGTTTAATCCCTGGTACAAAGAAGAAGAAGGAGGAGGAAAAGGAGAAGGAGAAGGAGAAGGAGAAGGAGAAGGAGAAGGAGAAGGAGAAGGAGAAGGAGAAGGAGAAGGAGAAGGAGAAGGAGAAGGAGAAGGAGAAGAAGAAGAAGAAGAAGAAGAAGAAGAAGAAGAAGAAGAAGAAGAAGAAGAAGAAGAAGAAGAAGAAGGAGAAGGAGAAGAAGAATTTAAGATTACTACCATTCCTTATGGTAAGCTTCCTCTCATTTTTATTGTCTATATCTCCTTCTCTTGTAGATTCTTCAGAATAGCACATTAATTGCAATCTGTCTGTACCCTTTATATTTTAAATTCTGTTTTGTTGGATAAATAAATCTTGGCTCACATTTTCCTAGCAGCCTTAAATATGTTACTGTATTTTCTTCATGCAGAAATGGCATTATTTCAAAAGCCTAGTGTTGAACTAATTATCTTTCCCAAGCCACCATTTTTGCTTACTAGCCCAAAGTCTAACAATTTTATTTTAAAGTCTAACAATTTTATTACATACATTATATCTTGGTTTCGGTCATTCTGGGTTGATTTTCTCAGGTAGATGCTATACTCTCTCAATTAGTGTTTCAATTATTGTTTTATTTCAGGAAAGTACTCTTCATGAATAATTTATCCTATTTGTCCTATTTCCTCTCTGGTTCTCTTCTTCAAGGATTTCTGTTATATATGAAGATCTTCTTTGCCTGTTTTCAATATTTGCCACTTACTCTTGATTCCTTTTTATCTTTTCCTTAATTTCTTTTTTATTTTTAAATTTTTCCTACTTTTCTATTTACTTTAGGCATTATCTTCTTTCTTACATTCCTTCTAGTTAAGTTCCTTTATAAAATGATTTTTCTTTTATTTCTCCCCCCTGAGTGTTGTCCCCTTATTTCTGAGGTCATGATTCTAATTTATATTTTTCCTTTATGTCTTACATTTTCTCAATGCTTCTTAGCTCATTTGGAAATAAAAGATTGCAAGCTTTGACCTTGCTCTGTGGGCATGTTTTCTTGGCATGCTTTCCTCATCTACTAGGATGGTATTCTGATTCTTTTTCTTTTTTATAAAAAGAAATTTTTAGAAAATTTGACCCCAATACTTTCTTGTTGCTCATTTTTCACATGAAATTAGTATTCCTGGCTCTTTAGGTGGAAAAGTGGTTCAGAGTAGTTTTTCTGACTTCGCAGAACTCCCTCTTCTGTTCTTTTCATGTAGAATTAAAGGAAACCCTTGGCAGCTTGCTCTCTGAGATTTACTGGCTCTGCCCCAACTCAACGTTTACCTTCTCTTCCCTACCTGTTGTCACTCTTGTCCCCAGCCTGCTCAGTTTTCATCCACTCCCGGCATTTCTCCTATTTGGAAGAGAGCACAAAGCACTCAGCTTCTGAAATGCTCAGGGCTGGATCACAGCGGCCAGCCCCTTTGGACCTGACCCTGCATCCTCCGCACCCATGCACTAATGGACAGAGAAAAATCTCCCCCCTTGCTGCTTTCCTTCAGGGGATGTGCCTTGCTTCCCTGCAAGTACCTGCTGGATATTTGCCAGGATTCCCTAAATTTGCTGGGATTCCCACGTCTTATCTCAGCTTTCTCCTCTGTGGACATCAAAACAGAGGTTTGCATCAGTTGGTGCTTTGTCCTCTCCCCCTTTTATTTAGGGTTTTTCAGGATATTTGTTAACTAGTTTTGTTGTAAATATTGTCCACATGTCTGGGATTTTCCTATCTAGTTCTCCCATTCTTAACTGGGGATTTGGAAAAATTCAAAATCTATGCCATAGTTGCCCCATTTTCTCAGAAGCCTCTAAATGGGCACTAGTTTTTCTTTTTTAAGACTTAAGGCCATGGTGTATGAAGTTTACAATTCATTACTTGCACTGACAAAGATTCTGAAAGTGAAAGCTAGTGTGATTTGATGTACCTTTTTAAAAGCTCATTCTGAGGCCAGGTACATTGGCGCATGCCTGTAATACCTGCAGCCGGGGAGGCTGAGGCAGGAATATCTCAAGTTTGGGACCAACCTCAGCAACTTAGGCTTTGAGCAACTTAATGATACCCTGTCTCAAAGTAAAAAATAATAATAAAATAAAATAAAAAGAACTGGGACTGGGGATGTGGCAAAGAATCCCTGGGTTCAATCCCCAGTACAAAAAAAAAAAATCCTCATTCCATGAGAACAATGGAAAGAAGAAATATTGAGGCAAGGAAACCAGTTAGGAGGTAGTGCTCACTACAAATAGCAGCGTGGGCTTAGGAGGGAGTGATGTGAGGCGGACTTGGAATTTATCAAATCAGTGAGTTGGTGCTCTAAACAGTAAGACATGCATGTTGCTAGCATGCTTTCTTCATTAGGGGATATATACCCTTGTGTTTTCAGACAGTCCTACCAATAAACAAAAACAGTAATTTTAAAAATTGAAGAAAATTTTGCCCCTTTATACATAATCTAGCCACAATGACCCACTCAGGCTCTACTCTCGCTATAATCCAGAGCATCCTTTCTGAAGATGGAGGCAGCATGTCCCCATTACCACCACTACCAGGTCCCCCTTTCACCTGTCTCAGCTCCCTATTCCCTGCCTTCTCCTGCCTGAATTAGCTACATTCTCTGGTGCATGAGTTCTCCTCACTCCTACTGAGCTCTTTTTCTTGCACCTGTGTTCTAGAAGCACTAGATCACAGATCACCTCTGAAGAATTCTTCCTTCGATCTCTCCACACTTCTAAACTGTGCACTCCTGGAAAGCCTAACCCATCCATTGGTGTATCACCTGGCACGCTGCAGGTGTTTAAAGAAAATACCCAACCCCAAACCTCCAGAGCTTGGGTACTTCCCCAAGGGACCAGACTGCAGCAGTAAGGCCATAACCCCACTCTCCCTTATATCAGGCCTCACCCAAGACTGAGCACCAGAACCAGCTGCAGAGCAGGAAGAGGACATGCTTTCCCTGTCCTGTCACGAGCCACCTGTGGGCTCTGTGTGGACTATGTTGCATATAGTAGCCTCCTGAGAGGACAAGCCTGGCACTGGGAACTCCCTGGGGCACCCCCACAGGGATTGACCACCTGATGCAGGTGAACTTCCCCCTCAAGCTCTGCCTAAAATCCCATGCAGCACCTGAGGTGGGTGTGACCTGTCAAGATGTCAATCAAACTGCTGACTGCAAGACATCACAAAGCAAGACTCTGCCCTTGGATCCTTACCCCTGCCTTTGATGTACCCCCTTAAATAAACCAACAGAGCCATTTTGTCTTTGTCTAGTTCAAGAACCCATGTGGACTAGATCTATCAGGACCTTCACTTTTGTAAATACATTTCTGGGTGTTTGTGTTTTATTATTTGTTAATGATTTGAGATATTAAGACTTAGAGTGGCTATTTAGGGTGGCTTGGATTCCTTTGGGCAGGGCAAAAGAACCCTCCAATGCTGGCTGTCTTCCCCTTGAAGCTATCCCATGTCTTCTAGAACTTTAATTCGTTGGTTGGTGTTCAATCATGAGATGGCAGGAAAGCAGTTCTCACCTTTCTGCCAGTAAGGACCCAGAACTGGTCTGAAATTCACTGACTCCATGACTCTCTGTTAATCAGTCTCTCTTCTCCCTCCTCCTCCTCCTCCTCCTCCTCCTCCTCCTCCTCCTCCTCCTCCTCCTCCTCCTCCTCCTCTTCTTCTTCTTCTTCTTCTTCTTCTTCTTCTCTCTCTCTCTCTCTCTCTTTCTCTCTCACTCTCTCCCTCCCTCCCTCAGAAATATTCTTAAAGTTGGATGAAGCTCTCCAGAATTTAGTCAAATAAAGAGTAGAACCCAAACACAACCAGGGCATTGACCCCACACTGCTGCTCAGGTCTGGACCTTCCTGTGCCCATGGTCTCCAGTGACTTTGAAGCAATAGGCAGGCCTCGGTGTAAAACATGGATGAGAGAAGGGTGTCTCTCCTTATCCATACAAGGTAGAAACTAATAAGTGATTTCTGTTTCTTGCATCTATTCATTCATTTGACAATCATGCACCAAGTACACACCTTCTGTATACACCATGGAAATCACAGAAATGGAAAGGTCAGGGGCTAAACTGGGCCGTGGGAAGGAGAGTAGCTTAAAGGCAATGGTTGTCTGAGAGACCTCTGGTGGCAACAGGGCCTCTGGGGCCATCAGGTTGTTCCTATAGGGTATCTGCTGGCCCAGATTTCCTAGGCCTGCTAAGACAGAGCTCTTGATTCTGGGGGAGCCTGGGGAAGAGGCTGGGCATTGCCTTCCACATGCACTTTTGTCCTCATTCACCCAAGGAACAGCCTCCACATCTTGAGAATGAATCTTCAAACCTGGAGAGGCAGAAGACACACAAAACTGGGCGGGGGGAGTAAATTTTTCTAAAGCAGAAGTGTGCTGGAGCTGGGGCGTGAGGTGGGTGAAGACGGCCAGTCCAGGACATGACTCAGAATGCTCTCTGGAGGAGTGGACCATCTATCCAGGCAGGGCTCAGGCCTTAAGCCTCAGGAAGTCCTGCATCAGCCAGGGAGCACTGGGAGACCTGGGAGGGTCCAACCCACCCACTGGGACTGTTGGAACTGGCAGAGGCCTCAGAAGGATCTGATGGAGCCACTTGTTTATCACAGGAGAGGACAGAGGCCAAAGTGGCTTTCCAGGAAGACCCAGTGAGTCAGTGGGAAGGCAGTTTCTCTCAGACACTTAGCAAATATATTCCCTAGAAATGGTATTTGTAAACAAAAGTGAACCATACACATGGCAGGATATTTCCCATGGAAATACCTGTAGTCAGAAATGCACAACTTGTAAACACTAGCTACAGAAGACTTGGAAAACATTCTAAGATAATGGCAGAGCAGTAGTAAGGGGTGGCTTTGCTTAATGACTTAGCCCAGACGGCTGCACATCCCTAGGACAGTTCCAACCCACACTGAGAATTTTCCACAGTCTGACTAACACTATCTTATCATGTGATCCTGTGTTTCACCCAGATGCTGTGCCCAGACAAGGAGAATTTTCATGTCATTCCCCATGTCCCTGATCCCCTGTGAAAACTAAGAAATGAGTCCTGGATGTAGGAACTGTGCTCTTTCCTTAGTTCTAAACTCAGAGATGCTAAGAGTTTGGGGATGGAAAATAGAAGGGAGAGAGCCAGACCAGGCAGCTAGAATCTGTCCCCATGAGTCATTCTGGAGAATATTGCTACCATGCCAGCACATAATGCCTCCCAGCTCATGCTTTCTTTAACTCATCTGGCCCAGCATGAGTGCTCTGGAATGTTTAGCACTCCTTTATTTATGAAGAATATACAGGGAATTAAGAAACAAAAACCTGAAAGATGGTGGAATGAGATGGACATCATTACCCTCAGTACATGTATGAAGAAATGAATGCTGTGGTTCTACTTTGTGTACAACCAGAGCATGAAATATGAATTGAAATGCATTCTGCTGTCATATATAACAAATTAGAATTAATTAATTAAAATAAACCCAAAAAAAGCCTGGAGTCACACAGGCCAATCAATAGAATCCTACCCTTACCAAGGAGTGCTACCTGCCAGGGCTCATAGGCTGCCTTATAACTCACAAGGATGCTTCCTGGTTTCCTGACAACTAACAGAATCCTACAGATACTCTGCCTGGGTTCTGATCCTCTCTGACCCCTGGTTCTTGTTCCTGCCAAAGATGTCTCTGCCTCCTCCTACTCAGAAACTTAATGATGATAATGGCCTCCCATAAGCTCATGAGTTCTCCTAGGACTGGCTAGCCAGTTCTAGTTTCCTGTGGCATCATCCAGAAATCTAGGGAGTGCACACCAAGTTGCTGATGGTGGTGAAGGGGGCTGGGGGCACAGAGGAGAGGTGAGACTGTGCCAGAGACTTAGTACATCAGACCAGCAGGGACTTAAGGGATAACCATGGCCCAGGGAGTTACCTCATCCTTCAGGTGGTGCCTTTTCTCCTTCTCCCAAGGCCTGCCTCATACATACAAACCAAACTGTATCATTCTTATTATCATATTTATAAGGGAAATGACTGGCTGTAGACCTCCTACCCACCCCCCAAATAATGGCATAATTTATCCAGACATACATGGTTTTGTGCTAACAAAAATATTTCAGTGAGCTTTGAGTAATATCAAAAGAAAAGATCTTTGAATAAGATTAAAAGAAAAAAACTCAGAGGTAAATTTGAATATTTAAAATAAAGGATTTTTATTTGCAGGGTTTATAAGGAATTCATTTAGAAGAACTGTGTCTTTTGAATAAGATACACAGCAGGTAAAGAGAAACAGCAAAATAACGACTGATCTGTTTCTTATTTCACTAGCAGAAAAATAGCAGTTCCTCACATGATTGCTGTACCCACAAGGTCATGGCCTCATCTACAGACATTGGTATTGTAATAGAAGTAAGTTCTTTCTACCAGGCAGCCAACAACTCACAGAATGGAGGTCAAGTCTCTGTTTGGAGTTCTGGTTTGTTGTGGTTTATCACAGAATATAAAGTTCTTTTTTTCTGAGTTGTGTAATACACATGCTTAATTAATATGTCAGCATATACAACTGTCAGTTTTGAGTTCTCAGTGGAGAAAGGTAAAGTTCCCCTGGGTGGTGGGAGACAAAAAGAACTAAACAATTTAAACTAATTAGTGACTAGAACAGTGCTTGACACGTGGCAGGCACTGAATAAACATGCATGGATGAACAAATAAAGAATAAAGTTAGGTAACTGGGTGGGTCGGGCTAGAAGGACAATAGCCAGGGTAGACAGAGGGTCTAAAGGGGAGGTGGACTGTATGAAAGTCCCTACTGCAAGGAATTGCAAGGGTCAAACTTCCCCAGGAGCACTGAAATTTGGGTGTGTATGATTAATATTCACTGACAAAGTGCCGTGCATCTGGAATTTAAACCCCAATTTTTAGCAAAGACAAAAATCTTGTCTCGGTGTGCTCAGTGAAATCAGAGGAAGGGGCTGTGCGCCATGTCTGTAGGGATTCAGAACACAGAGAACAGCTGAAAGAATCAAGATGCAAAAGAAACGGATGCTTCATCAGGAAGAAGAAGTCATGGAAACAGTGACCACCAGAGCTCCTGGGAACCCAAACAGATGTTGATGAGTGTGTTGGATTTCTCCCAGTGGGAAGAAGGGTCAGGTCTATTTATTGCATTTTAAAAACAAGTGTAGGCGTTCATCTGCAGCCTCAGGATTCAATCAAACAGGGATTGAAAATATTTTTAAGTTGCATCTGTACTGAACATATACAGATTTTTTTTCTTGTCATTATTTCCTAAACAGTATGGATTTGCAACTATTTATATAGTATTTACATTGCATTATGTATTATAAGTAATGTAGAGATATCTTTAAGTATATGGGAGAATGTGCGCAGGTTATATGTGAATACTATACCATTTTATGTAGAGGTCTTGAGCACCTGCAGAGTTTGGTATCCTCTGGATAAAAGGAATGACTCACTCTCTCTCTTTTAAACCCTCCACCTGGCCAGTTTGCTTCCCCACTCTCTGCCAGTCTCATGGAGATGGATGGAACAACTTCTCTCCATAATCTGCCCCTCTAAGTGTTCTTAGATCTCTGAAGGGGTTATATGTTCCCACTTATATAGCTGGTCCCTTCCTTGTCATTAGCTCAGAATAAGAAGCAGGGAAGAGAGAGAGCCTGGCTCTATCCAGGAGAGAGCCAGAGGACTAGAGGAAGCCAGAGTTCGTGGCCAATTGGGAGCATTTTAGGAGAGCAACCTTCTAGAGTTCCTAGAATCCCAACAGAGAACAAGACCAGTTCCCTCCTACAAACCTCAGTGGCAACTCGGTTCCATTGTGAGCCTCAGGCTCACACATGAATGAAAAAGAACATAAGAATCCTATTTGTTCAGATTATTTCCATGAAGAAATTGGCTTTCTATGCATCTGCACCTGATCCCCTGGTACTCTTGGGAATTATTGAGATACATCACAAAGCCTAGAAGTCGGGGAAGAATTAGATCCCATTAGTCCTCAGGCCCTATTAATCCTTTAAAAATGGGTCCAGTTATCCAGAAACAGAGGATGGCAGGTGACCAAGATGGCATCCCCTTCCTCCTGTTCAAAACTCCATTGTAATCATTTATCTTTATTTTTTTAACAGCTGTTGCCTTCAGCTCTGTTATGCCCTCACTTTAAGGGTCTTCAAAGTCAATTCCACATAGTTGATGTGCCCTGATTCTGCATCCAAGATTCACACTAACAAGTCCCCAGCACTGAAGGCTCACTCTCCCATCTCCTTGCCACAGGCCTCTACCTATGGAGTCTCCCCAGACTGATTCTCTCCAGTAATATCTCAAGGTCTGATGATTCCTCAACTCTCTACTCCCTCAGCATAGAAGAAACCAGAATATACTAAATGAGCTAAAGAACTCCAGAAGCAAAGTATGAACTTGGTGGTAATAAGGAGAGAGGAGCTATATCATAAATAACTTGAACTTCCACAACTCCATGAGACTAGTTCTTTAAACTAGTCTTGGGAAGTCACACAAATCCTATATGGGCTTCTAAAATTATCTTCCCTTTTGGAATGACTTTCAGAACCAATTTAGGAGCCAGACAAGAAAGAGAACCTCATGTTGAAGTAACCAAGTCGAATTTTTAACCCACTCCTATCTCCACCTTATTCCTCACTCTTAGATCTTACTGATATTGATCAGATTCAAATAGTAACTCAATTTTTAGAGGTACATTATGTGTCACCTTGAGATTATTTAAATCTGGGACAATGATTCTGAGGATACTTTTCTGTCAGTATAAAATTCAGCCTGTTTACCTGGTCATACCTAGAGCACTCAACTAAGATGATTGGTGAGCTTCTACCAGTTTGGAGAAGCAGCTCATCACCGCAGGCTGATGGGTGCTGAACAGAAAGAACAGCGAGTTCAGGAGGCATGTTCAGTGTGAGATGGACAGGTACGGGAACATTATGTCTTAGATGCAGGAAGTATCACTCCCATCCTTTTAAAAGTAGGGTCACCTTCTCCTCTGGTATTCCACATTTCCTACCCTAATGTCTGGGATAGGACTCTCTCCAGGTAGTAATGAACAGGAAAAGAACTCACAGAAGAGAGGAGGAGAGTCAAATCCACACCCCAACAATAACCAGGATCTTCAACCAGGCATCCAGGGACAGCTCCCTTCTAAGGGAATACGGAGAACTTGGGTATGTTTTTCTTTAACCACATCCAGGGAAAAAGGTATTACTCTCCCAGGCATCATCTGCCCCTATTCCCATCTGGTGCCTTCATCTCCATATTGGACAGCAGGTTCAACTTGGCAATGGATCATTACAGACCTATTCTAAATTCACAAAAAGTATCTGGTAAATGGTCTTTTTTATACAAACCTCTGCCCCCTCCCTGCCACTCCTCTGGAACCTTCTGGGGAACCCCACCACGAGCCACACAGAAAGTCAAGGGCCAGTGTTAGCCCTGTTCACCATGGAACCCCAAAGAGGCTCTCCAAGCTTTGAGGACATGCAAAACTCTCTTCTGACTCAAGGAAACCTATGGCCTGAATTGCCAGATTTCTATAAACACAAGCCCACCCAGCAAGACAGAGAAGGAGGCTGTCAGATTAGGTTCCTAAAGCAAAGCCTACAAATATTCCAGTGAACAGTGCATTTAAAAAGCAGCTGCACTTATCTTTAGGGGCCATTAGGGAACTTTCTGAGTTGCTGGTAATGTTTATAACTTGTTTAGAGTCAGTAGATGGGTTTGTCAAAACTCCAACATATTGTTAATATGTGCTTTCATTGTATATTAATTCTATCTCATTTTTTAAAATTATGAACCAATACTGAATCCTATTTTAAAAAAAAAGGATCTGGGCATGTAAGTGAAATTCCAAGTTTCCAACAGAGTAATGTTATTGGTTTTACCTAAGATCGATCCAGCAGCTTCACATCCCTTTGGCCCCAATTCTAAGGGTTTCTTGCACCACTCATTTGATTTCACTTCACCAAAAGCTACTGCATGACAGTCATCTTGATGCGGCCAGCATAACACAAACAAACCAAGCATGTACACTGCACAGCTTGTCTGGTGTGGGAGACCACCCATGAATAGGTCATCCAGGACAAGCTGGCTGAAGCACAGAAAGAGATAGAAGAGCAGAGATCCTACAGGAGCATCTCACCCAGAATCCTCACCCAATCTAGGAAGAGGAAGGAGGATAAGAAGGGCAGCCAGGAGCCAGCTCACCAGGGGCAATGTGTGCTCCACCACAATTTACCAGGAATCACTCAGATGGCAGGTAGATGGAAGGTAAAGTGATCAGTGGTTGGGCTATTTGTTTAGAGAAGATAAGAAATGGCAAGAGCCAGAGACAGTGGTTTCTAAGCCAGAGGCCCTGGGGTTGATAACGAGGCAGCATGTGAAGAGGAAGACTAGGTAGAACCCACATCCCTGCCATGTGCAAGTAAGGAAGATTGTAAATTTGCTCTCTGATCTCTATCTAGATTACTGGGTAAATGCTGGTACTGTTAATCAGAAACAAAAACAGTGGAAAGGGGTGAGCAGGTGGTGGGAAATATGATGGGAGAAATAGATGAGACTAGTACAACCCACAGGGTCTGTACGGGCTTGGTACATCCTGTCATTGCCCACAAGCTGGTGGATATTAATGTTCATAAGAGGGGTCTAGGCTGGAAAGAAGGTTCGAGAGTCACAAATGTGACTCCAAGAATAAATTATACACCAGAGTGTGTAAGAGGAGAGAGAAGAAAAGGGCTAAGAATAGAACACTGGGGAATACTGAAGGAGCAGGAAAGGTGAATCAGGGGTGGAAAGAGGAAGAAATCCCACAATTTCAAAGGATGAGTGGTTAACAGTGTCACAAGCCCACAGAAATCAAATAACATAAAGATGAAAAGTGGCAATTATATTTGTGTACCTTGGCAAGGACTTTTCTCTGTTCCAGGGAGGGTGGTAGAAATACTCCAGATGAGAACATGAAGGAAAACAAGGAGGTTGAGGCAAAAATATAATTGTTTTCAAAAGCAATGTTGTTAAAGGATTGGGAAGAAGATAGAAAGGGATATTGTAAAGGGAACATTTTGTTTGTTTCTACCTACAATATCCACATGTTGAAGTGTAAAAAAAAAAAAAAAATCCAAGAGAGGCTCACAATTTGTCACACAGGAGAGAGAAGAAGAGTGCTCTGCAGAGGTGAGGGGACAGACACCCAGAGCACAGGGAGAGCCTGAGAAGGCTTTCCACTTGAGCTTCTCCCATTTGAATTTCACAAATACCCTGCACATTGCAAAGACAGAGAGTCAGAGAGATTACAGGACACGCTCCTAATCACCCGGCTACCAAATGGTGGGGCAGATGCCAACCTTTTGGATGAGGAAGGGCATGTGCTTCTTCCAGGACATCAGTCTCCTGCTACCACCACTCATCCCAGTTGTCTCTTCACCTCTCTGGGGCCGTGGTCCAGGCAAGACACAACCTATTATTCTCTGCCTGCCTGGGCCCAGCACAGTGCCTGGCTGTTGCAATGGGCAAAAGTCGTAACTTATGCAGTCGAGGGGGAGAAATAAAGAATGGCCACACGTTTCTGCCCTTTTCAATACTTTATTCACTCAAATCACTCAATACAATTTCACTCTATAGGTTCTCTTTTTATTTTTTATTTATTTAGTTAGTTGTAGTTGGACACAATATCTTTATTTTATTATTTATTTATTTTATGTGATGCTGAGTATCGAACGCAGTGCCTCGCATATGCTAGGTGGGCACTCTACCGCTGAGCCACAACCCCAGCCCCTATAGGTTCTTAAACAAGAAAATGACAATTCTTAATGCTAGGAACTGCAATAGACATAATCAATTCACAGCAAACAATTCTAGATTAATTCTAAGCACTGCAAACACATTAAACTGTGACAGGCTCATGACAGACATTCCCTCTGCATGCTAAGCTCAAGTGTCAGATCAGAAGTCTCAAGCCTTAGGCTTTAAGTCCAGCAGATGCACACTCATTGAGACCACAGTGATCAGGTCAGGAACCAAGGCAGGCTTCTCCTGGGGTGGAGCTGATGGCCAGTTGATGTGAGGGTCATAGGAAGGAGTCCATTTCTTACCAGAGTGAACAGGCTGCTGTAGAGTTTGAGAGTAGTGAGAACAATGCAGAGGATCAGACAGATGAGAAGAGTTGGGATGTCAGTTTAGGTCCTCATCAGGTTCTCAGGCTTATGTACATCAGTGTCAGCTGACTGAATGTCTGTTCATTTGTTCCATTATTGATACTAAATTTTGGGTCTTCTGACAACCCTTTCAATCCCTATCAGCTGCCACCGGATTTCTCAGGGATGTCATTTGCCCTGGGGTTAAAGCATCTGGTCTGGTGGCCCCCACCCTGATTTTCTTGCCTTTCCCCCTCATCTGGGGAGGACAACATGAAAGAGCCTACACTCTGAGCTTGTCAGGGTGGGGAGAAGTGACTTGTTTGTGCCTGAGAGCCATACTGGAGGGCTCCATAGGAGTGCCTGGTGAGACTGCAGGTTTCAAACTGGAGTGTTAAAATGGAGTTACTTAAGCTAAGGCGTAAGACCCTCCTTACACTGGCACAGGGAACGTATCTTGTAAAACAAATCTTAGTCCATTTCACCACAGCCCCAGGAAATGGACAAAGACTCACCCCCAGGACCTACTCCATAAAAACAAGACATCTCAGGAAGTAACTGGTTTTGTTGGGATCATGTTGTCTTCAGCTGCTGAGAATAGATGGAAGAGGGAGATGACCAGTCTTTACATATATATACCCCTCACAGTAAACCTGTAGCTTAAGAACTATAAATAAAACAAAAGAGGGCATAGGAGTTGCCTCTCAAGACCACACAGCTGGTAAACACAAAATCAAGTCATAAACCTGTATCTCCAGGGCTGTTTCCACCATCCCAGAGCAAACACAAGTAAAATAAGAAGGAATTCTGAGGCAGAGAAAAGCACCTTTATACCCCCACCACCACCAATGTGGATGATCCACACTGCCTGCTGCCCTCCCCTATCTGAAGGATAAGCTGGGAACGGAATTCATACTCTTATTACTTTACCAGGAGAATTTTCCAGAGTTGAAGATTGTTACCCTGGATTGCCGACACCTTACTGGAGTCTACAGTGACTGGGAAACTCTGGTTACAGTACGGAGACTTCAAGAGAGAACCCCAACATCCCTGGACCTTGGCAGCTGTAGCCTTCCGGGAAGTGGTTGGCCCACTCTGGAGAAGCCCCAGCCACTGGGACTCTACCCTAAGAAGGCTGAGCCTGAGGTCCGGAGCCACTCTCCTGTTTCCAAATGGAGGAAGAGATTTCTGGCCACAGTCTTCCTACCACAGATCTCTCCAGAAACCCCTTACAGTCTCGCTCAAGACCCCAGATGTCCTCAAAGATGGAAGCCCAGGTGATAGGTGAGATAAGAAGGGGGAGAAAGAGGCAAAGAATGCCATTCAAGATGGTGGCAGCTCCACAACTCCTGTCCAGAACCTACCTGCAGGGAAGATGGGCACTAGCCAGCCCCAGCGAGTCCTTGCTGACTTAGCAGGTCACTGAGGTGGGAAAAGAAGCAAAACGGGAAACAAACCGCTGGGAAACTGACTCCCTTTGGCCCCTATCATGATTAAAAGAAGCCCAGACAGAGAGCACTGACATCCTAGTTCCAATGGTCTCCAAGGATTCTGTAGCATATGGGCTCCAGCACACAGAGGCACAAGATTCACGACTCTCCTCTTTCTAGCAGCTTTGTCAGGGGCCCTGGTGTGTGCCAGTGATATGGCCCTTCCCCTGCACCCGCCCTTGTAACTTTCATTCCCTTCTTCCCCTCGGCAGCAGAGGCAGTTCTCCCCTATCTGTCTCTGCAGCCCACTCCTGCTTCCCACTGGGTCCTCCTCACAAAGACCCTGTGCCCACCGTCAGAGGGATTGAAGAGTCCTCTGGCCCCTGCCTGGCTCTGCAGCTGCATCTCCTTCCTGTCTCAGGTTTGCCCACTCAACTCCAGACATTCTGGCCTCTTTTTTTTTTTCCTTCAATGAGCCAATTTTGCCTCTTCCCTGCCCCATTCTTTCATCCCTCCTACCCAATTTTTAAATTTTTCTTCACTATGTCAATGTATTTGCTCCAAGCAGCCTTACTTCAGCCTTCCTGAAGCCCCAGAACAGTTGAGATTCCTGGTTTTTTATTTTATCGCTTCCTATATTTTCCACTTCCTTGCATTATCACAAATATAATTAATAATTACTAATGTAATTATGTTAATGCCTCCAGATCCCAAGTTGACTATACCAGCTTCCCCAAGCAAAGACCCGTCTTCCTCATAGCTATATCCCTGGCTTCTAGAACACTATCAGGTGCGTATCATGGCCTCATTCATACTGCTGCAGAACAAAGACAGAGAGTCCTCATATCAGGTGACAAGCCAAACTAATCCAGCCCCATCACCACAACCAGATCATGCTCCTTCAATTTTAATTATGACGCTTGGACATCTAACAAGCTATGGAAGAGAGGGGATGCTTTCGTTTTTGTGGGGCTGTTACACATAGCCTAGGTCCCTGGGGAGGGCAACAGAAAGCAGGGTTTGGTTTAGGTATCAAATAGCATTTCTGGTGGATCCTTGTGCAGCAGAGATTGCTCTCTGCCTTCCCATGGTCGCATCCTGAGGTTAGGTCTGGGAACTCTGGGCAGCCCGTTGGGTATTGGCTCATCTGCTGCACCATACTTGACATGGTCTCTGTTCTCTGCTTTGCAGGTGACCCTGAGGTTGTCTGTGCCCCAGGATCCATGAGCTGTGAGTCCTTCTTCTCCCTCCTGCCCCAGTGCTGGGTGGGAGGGTTAAGGATTGGGAAAGTGAGTGACAGAAGGCTGAGAGGGGTAGTGAGGGATGCAGGGAAAGAATCCCTGGGGTGCTGGCAGAAGGGATGAAAAGGGGGTGGGGAGGTTGGAGCATCAGGAAACTTGAGGGAATGAAAGGAGTGGAGCTGACTCCTGGAGCCCTTGAAGCCTCATCCTCATTCCTCCTCCTCTCCTTCCCCAACTCCCTCTCTGACTTCTTCTCTTTCTTCTTCTTTTCCAATCTCGTCTCCTCTTTCTTCTATGACGGTCCATGACAGGAAGGATAACTGGGCATGGCAGTGCATGCCTATAATCTCAGCAACTGGGGAGACTAAGGCAGGAGGATCACAAATTCAAGGCCAGCCTCAGCAACTTAGCAAGATCCTGCCTCAAAACAAAAAAATTAAAAGGGCTGGCAATGTAGCTCAGTGGTTAAGTGCCCAGGGTTCAATCCCAGTACCAAAAAAAAAAAGAAGAAGAAGAAGAGAGAAAGAAAAAGAGAATGATAAAGCAAGCATAATTAAATGTTAACATCTGGAAACTCTAGTCTCCAGTGGGCCTGGGAAGAGTATGTAGAAATTCTTTGTAAATATTTTTGCAAATTCTCTGCAGTAATTTCAAAGTGAAAAGTAGGTAATACACATTATAATTTCTTTAGTTAGCTATTCCACAATGCATACATATTTCAAAACATTGTGTTATGTGTGATAAACACGATTTATGTCAATTTAAAAAGTTAATTTTAAAAAAATAATAAAAAGGAAAATTTTACATTAAATGTATTTAAAATAACAAGAAATCAGGAGATTTCACATGAAAATCTGGATTTCCAACTTTTCTTGAAGAAACAGAATGCCTTGAAGAAACAGCTGGCCACTCCAGCTGCGGCGGGCACACTCCAGGTTGCTCCAGCTCTACCTGACCTGAAATTGGAAGGCCCTTTGTCACTCCTCATTGCACCTATGCTCTTGCCTGACTCACACCTGGGCTGCCTGGCTCATTTATGTTACCTGTTGACTCCAAAAGGCATTGAAAGTTGCAATTCTAATGTTGACCTTTGACCCCAAGTCCCCTTCTGGACTCTGCCAAGTGAAGTAACTGGGCCACAGGAGCCATGAGAATTCTTTCTGCTTAGACCACAGGAAGAAGGAGAGCCAGCTCCTTGGTTCTCTTCATAAACTTTTCTGTGGCTCCCTGGAACTCACCCTTCACCTATGAAACTAGGAATATAAAAAAAGAGTCCTTCACCTGTGATCTAGAAAACACTTTCTAAAGCTGCACATAACATCTCTTTTTCCTCTCTGGGCCCCACTTGGTGTCCATTAAATCTTCCAGAATCAAAATCTCAAAGGGTGCTGTGGTGGTTAATTTTATGCGCCCAGCTGGCCGGGCCACAATGCCCAAATAAGTGATCACACATTATCCTGAATGTTTCTGTGAGGGTGTTTTTGGATGAGATTAACATTTAAATTGGTGGACTCTGAGTAAAGCCCATTGCCCTCAAGCTTTAGGTGGACCTCACTTAATCAGCTGAAGGCCTGACTAGACCAAAAGATCAACCCTCCCCAGGCAAGTAGGAATTCTGTCAGCAAATGGCCTTCGGACTGCAGCTGAGATTTTCAACTTGCAAACCTCCATTATATCATGTGAGCCAATTTCTTAACAACTCTCTATATCTCTCTGTATGTCTTCTCTCTCTCTCTCTCTCTCTCTCTCTCTCTCTCTCTCTCTCTCTCTCTCACACACACACACACACACACACACACACGGTTGGTGGTTTCCCTGAAGAAGCATGACTAAAACAGATACCAATTAGTTAAGACTAGAGAAACA
This sequence comes from Spermophilus citellus, assembly GCF_964194105.1. Taxonomy (NCBI): domain Eukaryota; kingdom Metazoa; phylum Chordata; class Mammalia; order Rodentia; family Sciuridae; genus Spermophilus; species Spermophilus citellus. The sequence continues at coordinate 73,981,841 of NC_138197.1, read as the reverse complement.
ATGTTACAGAGGCCAACATATATTATAAAAATGGAATTTACCATTCCAACAGGGAGTCGTGGTTGAATGTATACATTCTGGAGCCAGAAGGCTTGAGTTTGAAATTCAACTCTGCCACTTACCAGCTGTCATCACAGGCTGGTTCCTTAACCTGCCTTTGCCTTTGTTTCCTCATCTGCAAAGTGAGGGTATTAATAGTACCTATCTCACTAGGTTGTTGAGAGAATTAAATGAGATTAAAATTTGTAAAACTCTGAGAACAGTGCCGGGCATGTACAGCTGTTGTGTGTTTGTTAAGGAAACAGAATTATAGTTCCACAAAAACTCCCCTCCATTGCTGTGAATTTGTATCTCCCCGGTTGGCCAAGGTGGAAGAGCAAGTTCATTAGGGGAGGGAGGCAGTCCTTGGGCAAGCCCATGAGAGATTGGCAGAGAAGACAAACCATGTCAGCCACAGGAATACAGTACAATGGCTCTCAGAGACAACTCATGTCTGTGTCCAGAATGTATGAGCTGTTTGCCCAAAGAGTCTAGCTCATGCCCAACTGTTGGAGTCTCTGCTACCCCTCTGACTCCCCAAAATAGGGTGCAAACACACAAAGAGAGGAACAAGGAAAAGACTTTCTGCACAGATAATATGGGGAGGGGTATATCATAAGGGGAGAAGGGTCCTAGAAGAAAACAGCACACTAAAAAGGGTCCTTTTCTGTTGTTGCAGTGCCAGGAACTAGACCCAGGGTCTCCCACATGCTAGGTGAGCATTCTACCACTGAACTACATCCCCAGTCCCTTTTTTGATTTTTATTTTTGAGACAAGGTCTTGCAAAGTTGTCCAGGCTGGCCTCCAACTTATGATCTTCCTGCTTCAGCCTCATGCGTAGCGGGAATTCGAGGCATGTGCCACTGCATCTGACTCAGAAGGGTTTTTTTAAGAGACTCTTTAATTTTTAAAAAAAAAAATTTTACAAAGATGCAAATAAGGACTAGCAATAGCACAAAGGCATTACCATCTTTGAAACTGAAACAACAAGGGAAAGAAAATGATGTTACTTAAAACCAGTTGAGAGATCAAGTTGTGGGGGTCACCAGTCACAAGCTATAGTCATAGAGAAATATGGTCATTGCCACACCATGCTTCATACTCACCTGTTCTGCAAAACAATTTATTGCAAAATTGGTGGCTTTGAACACTATTATTTCTTACCTCACCATGGTTGTGAGTCGGGAACAGGCACACCTTTACTGTGCCCTCTGATTCAGAGTCTCTGACAAGATTGCTATCAAGGTCCATTCTTTTTGCTCTTGTTTGTTTTGTTTTGTTTTGAGGCAAAACATCATGGAAGAAGCGTGTGGCACAGGAAAGCTACTAAGTTCATGGTGGTCAGGAAGCAGAAAGAGCAAAGGAGGTTCCAGGGACAAAATATATAACCCCTAAAGCACGTGGCCTACTCCAGTGACTTACTTCCTCGAGCCTCGATCCACCTACCTACAGTTACCACCCAGTTAGTTCATAAAATTATTAATCCACCAACTGGATTAACCCACTGATTAGGTTACAGCTCTTGTAATCTAATTTACCTTCTGTATTATCACAGACTGTTGCACCAAGGTCCTTCATTCCTCACTGGCTATGGTCTAGAGGCCCTTAGTTTCCTGCCTCCTGGCCCTCTCTATAGGGCAGCTCACACCATAGCGGCTGACTGTACAGAACACGCAAGCTGAGAAAATCCAGAGGGAATGTGAGCAAGATCAAAGTCATAGTATCTGATAACAATAACGCCAAAAGTAATTATCCCATCACTTCTGCTATCTTCTATATGTTAGAAACGAACACTGGGTCCAGCCCATGCTTAAGCATACAGAATCACATAAGGGCATGAATACCAGGAAGGGGGTATCACTGGAAACTATATTAGAAGCGCACGCGCGCGCGCGCGCGCGCACACACACACACACACACACACACACACACACACATGCCACAGCAGGGGACCAGAGGAACAGACACCTGGATCTCTTCCTCTTTCCCATCCTCTCATCTCCCATCAGTGTTTCCCATTAGCCAAACTCACCTAGAAGCCAAAAGATTTAAAAAGCCCAAGTTATGCAGCCCACAGAGGTCATCCTTGCAGACTGAGGCAGAGATGGGCAGATGTGGAGTGAAGCTTACAACAGAGAACAAGCAGCACATGATGAAGGAAATGTATCAGCAAACTAATATCTTGAAAGTCAGATACCCTTGAAGACAAGACAGCAAACAGGAGAGTCCCCCAACCCAAAACATGTGGTATATCTCTTTTCTTCTCTGTTTAAGGCCTTTCCCAGGCCATAAAATTTGGGATAACATGCAACTTGGCATTGTTATAAAGTAATAAAATTTTTATATAAAATGAATATCACTACCTTCCGCCTTATCCCTATTTATGTGAATTTCTGCCTCTTTAATTCCTAAGGCCAGGAGGAGGATTAAAGGGGGGCAGGGGGAGGCCAAGCACTGACATTTGGAAAGACCCTGATCTGTGACAGTTTTAGTGTTGATGCCAAAGTTCTGATTTCCTCTTAGAAAAAGCTTGTGCAAATAGCATAGTTTGCTTCTGTTGACTCTTGAGATGGGCTGTGGAGATTGCTTGGGACCTGGAGTCAGGGTTTCTCCCCTGCAGCGGAGACACATGTATACTCACACATGCTCACACATTCAGGGCACTCTCTCCTGTCCCTTAGTCTTCCCCTTCTACGTGAGACAGCCTTTGAGGTTCCCAGGCCCAGACCCTCAGGCAGTGAGTGATTGCCAAGCCCTTTATTCTTTGCTCAACTCTTCACCCACTGCCCACCATTAAATGTCAAATAAATATCAAATATCAAACCTATAGCCCAACTTTAATCTCAAGGTAAACTTTGAGTTCCTTAAGGATAAGGATGTGCTATGAACAATCCTCTGTTCCCAGTGTCTGCCAAAAAAAAAAAAAAATATATATATATATATATATATATATATATATATATATATATATATCCAAAAAAAAAAATGAGGCCCAGCTTCCTCTGAAAGGAAAGCTGCCAATCAGCCTTAGAGAACTGAGGAGGCACATTCATGCATGTTTGCTTCTTCCATTTTCATAATAGCTCTGAATTACCATTCACATGTTTCAGATGCAAGAACTGAGAGATAAGTGATTGATGTTTCCCAAAATCACTCCACCTACCCCAAACGGTGACACAAAAGTTCATCTCCAGGTCCTTGGACTTGAAAGTGCCTGTTCCCTCCATTCTCTAAATATTACCCTGCTGTACAGGCCCACAGTTTATAAACAGTTCGGAGATCCAAAAAGCTCTGACAACCAAAAGCCTTTTCACAAATCATTTGGTGGAAAAATCTGACCGATGTTTTGTTCATTTAGTTAAAAAAAAAAAAAAGATTGACTCAAACTGACATGTTATTTATAGTCCTTCTCTAGTCACTTTATATGAATAGTCATAGGTTCTGTCACTGAAATAGTGATGAGTTTGGCAATGAGGTGACCTTAGAATATACAATATGTGCTCCCTAATACTTTCTAAAATTAGAAAAATGAAGCATTCTAAAATACATCTGACCCCAAAACTTCCAAAAAGGGATTATAAACCTGTCTCTTGATATTTTTTTTCTTTGCTTGTCCAAGCTTTTGTCACAGGGGAAACAAGGACCAAGACAATATTTCTTTGAGTTTCCTGAGCCAAGCCGTAAAGAACAGAATAAGAACTCAAGAAATGCCTGTTGAGGCCAGGCACAGTGGTGCATGCCTCTATTCCCAGCAGCTAGGGAGGCTGAGGCAGAAGGATCATGAGTTCAAAGCCAGTCTCAGCAACTCAGCGAGGTGCTAAGCAACTCAGTGAGACCCTGTCTCTAACTAAAATACAAAATAGGGCTGGGGATGTGGCTGAGTGGTTGAGTGCCCCTGAGTTCAATCCCCAGTACCCCCACCCAAAAAAGAAAGAAAGAAATGCCTGTTGAGAGCATCTCAGTCCGTTTCACAGGTGCCCTGAGAGATTGGGGTGGCAGGAAGAAAATTCCTATTCTTCAGAGAGAGAGAATTTAAGGCTGAAAAGAAAAAAAAAAAAACTTCCAAGAGGTCAGAGAGCAAGTGTAGATTAATGTCAAAACGAGAACCCTGGTTCCAAGATATCCTGAGGTTCACCCATGCACAGTTGTGTAAGAATGGAAGGGGGAAGTGCATGTTTTTGAACTCTAGACTGGAAACCCCTTGTCCCAGCCAAGGCCCCTTTGCCAGGAAGCAGCTTTCTGTCCCCGAAAATGCCTCCTGGTAGATTATCTCACTTCAAATCTCAACGACCTTGTAAGTAGGAGCCATAAATCATAGGTGATAAATGGAAATCCCAACATATTTTAAGATATGGCAGTATATCGTCATATGTATGTGACAAAGCCAGAATTCAGAATTTAATCCTCATGGATCCCAGATCAGGGAAAGAAGAAATCCTAAGTCAGAGAAAACTTCTTTGAGAATCATCTGCCTTTCTGGATCATTCACACCATGGGCCAGTTTGGCTTTTGAAGGGAGAAACAAGCTCCAGTTTCAGTGACTACCCATCATCCTCTGACAAGGAGACACTCCCAGAAATGTAGCTTCCCAGGGGCCCATATGGGGCTGAAGATTCCCTCATGGGGATCAAGCAACTTCCAGAACAAAGGAGAAAGCAGCCACATACTCAAAAGTCCTGGATGCAGCCTCCTGGGGAAAGAGGCTCACTTAGTCTGGGGAACCTTCATGCCCACATTGAGTCCTGTGGAGAATGAGGCAGGACATACACAATGTGATCTCCTGAGCCCTTGACCTCCTCCTAGAAAGATAACTGAAACTGAGTCCTACACCAGCGCCCCCAAGAGGCAAGTTCAGGAATATCCCCAAATGAAGTGATCTTCCTCCAGCCCTAGAGATTCCAGGACTGTGAGCCCACACAGGTAGAGTGAAGAAGGAAGGAGGGAGAAGGAAAGGGATGGCTGGAAGCTAGTAGGGAAGGGCTCTTATCCAGAATCTGCCCGCAGGACACCTGCTAGCCTTTATTGACTTAGCAGGTGACATTCTAGAAAAGACAGGAGGATGCAGAAGTCACACCCCTCCAAGCTCGATTCCCATTGGCCCTTGATATCCTTAAAAGGGCCCAATAGTTTAGTACTCACTCCCTAGATCTTCAGGAGATTCTGGGATTACACTCACTCCTTATCTCAAAGCATGAAATTCACCACTCTGCTCTTGGTGACAGCTCTGGCAGGGGCCCTGGACTGTATCCGTAAGTATGGCCCTTCCCTTGCTCCTCACTGGAGACCTCATAACCCAGGGAAGCCTTAGCTCCTGCCTTCCTCCCCTCCCATGCTATCCTGGATCCCCTGCTTCTTCAAGTGACCCCTGCTCCCAGTTTTCCACACATGGCCTCTCTACCACCCTGGGCAGGGAACCAGGAGCTCTCTGACCCCAGCCTGCTCCCACAGATCTCCCCACACACCATCCTTTGCCTGTGATGCTCTAACCACACCAACCTTCTTCCACTGCCTCTGGGGCACTGCAAATAGTTAGGCAGGTGGCCCCTGCACAGGGGTGTCAAGGTGAGGGGTGACTGGAGTTAAATCTAGCCCACATTCCATTTGCCAAGTGGTGTGCCCTGCCAGGGCTCTCTCTCAAGAAGAAGGGACATCTATTCTAACCACACAAAAGCACCATTGGAGCCAGCACTACCTTGTTGTTCCTTAAACATTGGGACCTTCCTTCTTGCTATTCCCTCTGCTTGGAATGTTTCTCCTCTCCCTGTCCAACAAACCAAACAATTCTTTTGTGGGTTTTTTTTTTAAACCCAATGCGTGATCAATTTTTTATTAATTTTTAAAAATGTATATATGACAGTGGAATACATATCTCTGGTTGTATACAAAGTATATTCACACCAATTCATGTCTTCATACATGTACTTTGGATAGTGATATGTTGTATGCATGTATGAATATGCCACAAGAATACCAACTATTTAGTATAATTAATATATACCAATTAAGAAAGAAATGGCAAATGTTTTAGGAGATAGGTGTATATTCTAAAACACTGAGATAGGTGTATATTCTAAAACACTGTATATTTTGGAATATATACCTATCTCCTAAAACATTTGCCATTTCTTTCTTACAAACATCTCTTGGTATCCTATCTTTTGGACAATTTTTGGTTTTCATTTATCAATTAAAGATCCTTTGGTCCTTAAAATTTTTTTCTTTTTTTTCTTACATACATGACAATAGTGGAATACATTACAATCATAATTATCCATTCACAGCACAATTTTTCGAAACTCTGTGTATAAAGTATGTTCACACCAAAATATGCCATTATACATAAGCTCTCTTATTTTTCTTTTGCATTACAATTCTTAATACACCTTTATACCACAATTTATCATATCTCTGTTTGTATATAAGGTATATTGACACCAAATTCACATCTTCATACATGTATTTTGTATAATGATGAGGGTGTCCTTCCACCATCCATGCTATTCCCATTCTCCCTCCCTTTCCCTCCCACTCGTATTCCCTATCTAGAGTTAATCTTCCTCCCTTACTCTCCCTCCCAACCCCATTTTGAGACACCCCCACTTTTATCAGAGAAGACATTAGGTATTTGATTTGGGGGGAATTGGCTAATTTCACTTAGCATAATCTTCTCTAATGCCATCCATTTCCCTGCAAATACCATGATCTTATTCTTTTTTCATGCTGAGTAATATTCCATTGTGTATAAATGCCACATTTTTTTATCCATTCATCCACTGAAGGACATCTAGGTTGGCTCCACAGTTTAGCTATTGTGAATTGTGCTGCTATAAACATTGATGTGGCTGTGTCTCTGTAGTATGCTGTTTTAAGGTCCTTTGGGTATAGTCCGAGAAGAGGAATAGCTGGGTCAAATGGTGGTTCCATTCCCAGCTTTCCAAGGAATCTCCATACTGTTTTCCAAACTGGCTGCACCAATTTGCAGGCCCACCATCAATGTACGAGTGTACCTTTTTCCCCACATCCTCACCAACACTTGTTGTTTGTCTTCATAAAGGCTGCCATTCTTACTGGAGTGAGATGGTATCTTAGAGTAGTTTTAATTTGCATTTATCTGATTGCTAGAGATGATGGGCATTTTTTCATATATTTGTTGATTGATTGTATATCCTCTTCTAAGAAGTGTCTGTTCAGGTCCTTGGCCCATTTATTGATTGGATTATTTGGTTTTTTGGTGCTTATCTTGTTGAGCTCTTTATATGCCCTAGAGATTAGAGAGCTCTATCTGATGTGTGAGGGGTAAAAAATTTGTTCCCAGGATATAGGCTCCCTGTTCACCTGACAGATTATTTCTTTTGCTGAGAAAAAAAAAAAAAAACTTTTTAGTTTGAATCCATCCCATTTGTTGATTCTTGCAAACCAACCAATTCTTAATGTCACCTAGCCAATAATTTTTCATCTATCCAATCTCAGTTTAGATATGATTGCTAGGAAAATCCCTCCATTAACATGCGGAACAAATCGGATTCAGTTTGCCCTCATCACACCATGCTGTTTATTTCCCCTGGTGCCATCGCAACTATAATTAAATAATTTTGTAATAGAACAAGAAGTTCATCAGGGTAGGGATCTTGTTTGTCTTCTACAGCACTGTATCTCCAACTATTGGCAGAGAGCTTTGTTAAATGTTGAGGCTGTAGCTCAGCGGCAAAGTGCTCATGTGTGAGGCCCTGGGTTCGATCCTCAGCACCACATAAAAATAAATAAGTAAATAAAGATATTGTGTACAATTACAACTAAAGAATAAATATTTTCTTAAAAAAGAAAGAAAACACTTTGATTTTGTTAAAATCAATAAATTTGTGTGTTTGTAGCTACTGAGGATGAGAACACAACTCAAAAAAACTCTGCTGACCATGAGTACTCTGAGGAATTCCCAGATCTACCAGATGAACTCAACTTCCTCAGTAAGTCTCTGTCCCTATGCCAGATCAACAAGCTAGAGAAGTCTCTCACAGCAGGCCCATGTGACATCTCCATCCACAGAGGCAAGCCTGGGAGAGTCAGACAGACTCATACACCTGCACACAAAGGCACACGAGGGGGCACAGGCTGCACCCACACATAGGGTTTCTGCCATGGTGGATTTTTGCTGCCTGCACCATACATGGCCCCTCAGCAAAACATCTTCATGTTAGGAATTTGTAGAGTGATGATGTCTGGGAGGAGCTGTCTTTAAATGATGTGGCCTTTCCGCTGATGTGATTCTTCTTCTGCCCCCAAATTAGAACTCTTCCTAGTGAAAAGTGTCGCTGCAGCCAAAAATGGCGCTAGTAAAGCAAAAACAGGAATGCAAACTGGGGCCAAAGGTGGAAAAAAAGTCTTTGAAGGTGAGTGCATCCCAAGGCAAGGCTTTATGGGAACGATAATACTCACCACCCACCATCCAGAGGTGGGAGTTGGGAGAGGATGTACCCCCCAAACTCTCTCTGACGTGTGAAACCTGGGATAGCCACAGCCCCTGCCACCGATACCTCCTTCCCTTTGGGTTTTCAAATGTCCCCAACTTCTCATCCACTGTCCTCTGCTACTGATTCTCCCTGAGATCTAATCCCAGCCTTTTCCTATTCCTCTGGCCCCTCCCAAGGTTCTTCAACCCCTGGTGTATTGAACCTCCATCCCCCCAGCTTTTGTGTGGCCCCTCCAGGGGCTCAGTGAATTTGGGGGACAAAGATGGAGATGAGGAGGAATGGGGGGGTGGAGGTAGTGCCGGGGGCCCTTGAAGCCTCATTCTCATCTCCACTTTCCTTTCAGATGCAAATGAATTTATAAAGGGACTGAAAGAACGGTTCCCTTTTCTATCTAAACAATGAAAAGAATGGGGTCACTGGATTCAAAGCCTATTCAAATCTATCTTATGCCCTAAAGCCATTAAACTGAGAGCATCCAACTCACTGTGTGCCTGTGCTCTGTGGAGTGGGCTGTGAGGAGAAGTACAGAGAAGAGCTCTGACCAAAGCACACAAGACCTAAGGTGTCCCCGTCCAAACCCAACAAACCCAAACCCACAGCCAGTCCCAGGCTGCCCACAGGGCAGAAAATGGGCCCTTTTATTCACACCCAGCCACGTGTCCGCACACTGAGTCTCCTAGTCCAAATGCCACTCGAGTTCTCATCCGCCTCCTATTCCTCACACGTGGCTCTAGGTGACATTTGAGCACTTCTAAAAATTAAATCAACCTCCAAAGAACCAGAATTCATCCTCCTGAAAATAGTCAAAGTCAGGGCCATTTCTATGAAAGCTGCTGTCTAGTATTTTTATTAGAAACTCTTCCATCCTGCCTTCTTTCCCTACAGTCTACACTGGGCCAAAGTGAATGGCAATGGCTAATGAGGTCAGGCAGGAGGTAGAGGTGATTGGCACTTGATAAAAAAAGACCAACTGAATCCATTAAAATCATCCTTGTCAGGTAGTGTGTAGAATCTGTTTATGACTGTATTTTAGACATGTGAATTATTTTCTCCTAAAATCTCTCAAAGGGGCTTTGGTCACCTCTTCCCCCTGAATTCTTTTTTTTTTTTTTTCTCTCCACCATAGTTCAGGACTTCACCCCTTGCACACTGATGAACCAGGGAAGAACAATCGGCTCTCCTGCCAACCCCCTCCCCAGGGCAGGTGTGTGGCCTCCTGGCCCTTTAACATCCCTAGGGAGTCCTTGATTCTACAGCTCCCCCTCCTACCCCATCTATTCCCTCCCCTTCTGTGCTGGGTATGGAGAGCTTCCAGCCTAGACACTGTTTTAAATAAATGAAGAAATACATCCCCCTTTTCACCTCCACACATATCCTCCATTTCTGAAAGCAATGCCAAAGACACAAGGCAGGGGTGGGGGTATGCTGGGGAAAGAACCCCTCTGCTCATAGATCATAGTCATCACTGAGCACACACAGCATTCACGTTGAGTAGACTCTGCCCTGTTACAAGCTGAATTTTATCTCCCCAAGAGACATGTTGAAGTCCTAGCACTCAGTCCTCAGAATGTGACCTTATTTGGAAATGAGGTCATTACAGATGTGATTAATTGAGATCATACTGAAGTAGGGTGGAAACCTCATTCAACAGACTTATATTGTTATGAGAAGAGGGAGAGGGCTGAGGATATAGCTCGGTTGGTAGAGTGCTTGCCTCGCATGCACAAGGCCCTGGGTTCAATCCCCAGCACCCCAAAAAAAAGAAGAGGGAAATTTGGACACAGAGAGAAGCCAATGTGAAGATACACAAACAAAAGTAGATGGTCATGTGACAATGGAGGCAGGCTAGAATGACACATCTACAGGACAAGAGATGCCTGGGCTTTCTAGAAAACCCCAGAAGCTACAAGAAGCAAGGAAGGATTCTCCTCTGCAGAATTCAGAGAGAGCATGGCCCTACTGACACCTGGATTTTGGACATTTAGTTTCCAAAACTATGAGACAATAAATTTATGTTGTTTTAAGCCACTCAGTAGTCAGCACTTTGCTATGGTAGCCCTGGAAAATCAGTAAATGTTCTCACTCCCAAACTCATCCTTTGGCAAACTTGTAGTTCCTCCTAATCCCCAATTCACATAAGCTCAAGAATTTGAACTCCCTTTATCCCTAACCTGGACCAGACATTTCTAAGAGAGTAACTCCACTGCAAAGAATAAGAACACTTCGTGTCTCGTGAGAGGTTTCCTGGGGTGGGCTCAGGTCACTCTGGGAAAGTGCCCTCAAATCTATCCAGCTGACATAGGACCTGTTCCAAGTAAGAGGGATGGACAAGTTAACCTCAGGACCTGAGATCCATGCAGATCAAGAAAGCCATCTAAAGACTACAGTGCTCTCACTCTGCCTCACGTCAGGACCATCTCGAAGTTAGACAGAATGGACAATCCTTGGACCAGGGAGGGATGTGAAGGAGTGAATGCCTGGAGGCCAGTTGGGGGACCACTGCCACCTGCGGCTCTGGTTGGCTCATCCTGAGCTGAGGTCTTGAATTGGGACATGTTCTGAGGAGTCCTGGATGAACCCGGTTCATCTCTGCTCCCACCTGATGACTCATAGTCGGTTTTCTCCTTTGCAGAAAATAGTTTCCATGATCCCACAGAGGTTGCTCCTGCCCAGGAGGCTACGGACCAGGCATCCCCTCACGCAGTCCTGTCTGAACACACAGGGGACAATTTTGTTGCTGAGGTTGGAATAGGGGAAGGGCGTAAAAATACAACTTATATAGGAAAAGAGGTATTCAGGGCTTCCAAATGGGAAGTAAGGAGTGGGCAGGGCAGCACCAGAGGAAGAAATGAAGAGTGTTCCCATGGCTAAATGCCAGGACTGCAAGGAAAAAAGCAATAAGAATGGTGATGAAAAGGTTCTATCCTGAGTACGACGAACAGAGAAGTCAGTCAGGAAGTTCTCATCATATCTCATGCACATCGAGACCTCATGGGCTGATTCAGGCGACCCATGAGCAAAGCGGCCCATGACCCGGCTCCCATCATCTTTCTGAACTTGTTTCTTCTATTCCTCTTCATGCACCCTCTTCGTGAGCCACAGGGAAATTCTTCCAATCTACCAATGTTCCTTCTCCTGGTTAGTGCCCACATCTTTCCTGCCCCAGAATAACCCTTCCACCTCTTTTCCTTTCTTCCTCTCTGAAGTCCACCCTCCCTCTTATTCTTTTTACTGTTACCAACACATCCAAGCTGCCATCCTCTTTGGCCTGAATTGCTGTAATTTTCTCTTCACCAGTCTCCCTGACTCCATGCTTGGCCATCCCCTAGGCTATTCTCAACACAGCAGCCATTCTCAATGGCAGTTTGTGTTACTTCATGCCACCTTACATGTGATGCTCCAAAACTTTCCATGTCATTCAAAGTAAAAGTCTTTCTAATGCCCCAAGACCTAGCCGCCATTTCTTCTCTGGCCCCATCTCCAGTACTGACTCCCTTTCATTCTGTTCCATCTGTACCTGACTTCCTTGTTGTTCCTCAAACACCAATCATGTTCCTGCCTCAAAGACTTTGTTTTTTCTTCTTCCTAGAACACTCTTCCTTCAGGTAACTGTGTGCCTCACTCCTCCGTTTCCTTCAGCTCCCCCCTCAATGAGTCCTTTCCTGGTCAGCCTTTATAAAAATTGCAGTGCTCCCCCATGAATTCCCTGCTTTATTTTTGCCCTTAGCATTCCTCGCTATCTATATTCCACATAATTTATTTATCCATTGTCTGTTTTCTTCTCTCAAATGTAAGCACAGATAGGTAAGGATACCTGTCTGTCTTTTTTACTTCTGTGACCTCAGCACCTGGAACACAGCAGGTACTCAAGAAGCAGAAACTGAATGCTGAGTGAATTCCCCTTTCCACCCACCTCCCCGTTCCTTTCTATGAAATTAATGTCTCTGTTCTGTTCTCAGAATAGGTTTTTGCATGTCTGCTAACTCTTCACCATAGGCAACTCTTGAGAAGCAAGTCTGTGCAGAATGCAGTCAGGAGGGCGAATGCTCATCAGATGACAGGTGGTGAGCAAGTTGTCTGGGCCGAAAGACAGTCATGAGGGCACAGTCCATTCAGGCCACAGCTGCACATGACACTTCTGTCCTCCCCACCCAGGCTCTGGGATTATCTGCCTACAGCACCCCAACATACTCCAGATATACTCCCCTCAAAGAGAGAAAACTTCAACCATCTCACACCCACAGATCAGTGACTTTGTATACACAGCGATGACAATGAAACCAGATGGAGGGAAAAATAGCTTCTCTCAGCCCTGATGAAATCTCATTCAACCTACGGTGGCAAGAGCAGAACCTGTGATAAACAAGAGGCAGTCAGCTCCCTGCTGCAGGGTGGGTCTGCAGACTCTAACATGTGCCTTTATTGGGAGGGACGGTGGACTGTGTGGAAGGAACTCCTCAAGGCAGGAGCAAACTGTCCTACCAGATAGCCTTCTCCTCCGCTTCTACTCCAAATCTCACAAAATGAGCAAAAACACTTCATTATAGAAAAACAGGCTTATTTCTGGCTTTGCAGTTGTTTCCCTGTTTCTTGGGGTTAAAAGTTCAGATGCAAATGCAAATGATACAGATATGGGGAAAGCACTCAACAACAAAATTCCAAGTGTAAGGAAGAGGAGTAAAGACAGATCAACCAAGTTCTTAACTCTAAAACCAATTGAAAGGATTACAATAAGAAAAATAAAGACATATATATAAATGTCATCTTAGAAAAATCAAAAGCATTTATAATCCCAAGTAACACTTTCTATGAAAAGTTCTGCCAGGTCCAGTGGAAATGGCAGAGTGCTGAGGCAGTGTCCCATATGGACGGGTCATGGATGGAGCTGACAGGCACAGACTTCTCTAAAGCACAGAAGATATCCAGAGGGCAAGAACAAGGACGACTTGTTTGTAACCAGACAGATCATGTGTATAATAATACTCCTGGAAAAGAATATGTGAAAGAGGAAGACATAACTGAAGGAAATGTTCCTTAAAAATAAAAGAAAACTTGAATCTGGATAGAGGAGGGAGTCAGGGAATTGTTTAATGGGTGTAAAGTTTCAGCTTTTCGAGATGAAAAAGTTCTGGAGTTTGGTTCCACAACACTGAATATACTTAACACACTGTTGACCTGCGTATTCAAAAGCAATTATGATGGTCGATTTTAGGCATATTTTACCAAAAGTAAGATTTTTAACTTAAAAAAAAACTTGAATCTACAGATTGAGAACAAAAACTGATTCCAAAAGACCAAATTTGAGAACTGGACTAACAAAATTTCTTATTTTCAAAGACAAAGAAAAAATCCTTCGTAGGGTGATGGGTCAGAGAAAGGATGGAGAGAGGATGGCAATGGGCACAGGGGTAGAGTCAGACAAGAGGAATCACTTCTGATGTTCTAATCACAGAGGGGCACTGTGATTGACTACAGTTAATTGTGTATTTCAAAATAGCTTATTAGAGAGGATTTGACTATTCTCAACACAAATGATAAATTTGTTTGAAGTAATAAATACACCAATTACCCTGATCTAATCATTACACATTGTATACACGTACTTAAACATCACATTATACCCAGTAAATAATTACAACTACTATGTCAATTAAAAACAAATTATTTTAAAAACAAACAAGAAAAAAATAAACTTTGGAGTATTTAGGCAAAATACCAACACAGGTACTGAGGGGGTAGGGATCAGACGGGCTCCAGATTTTGACACCAAAAGACAGTGGAGAAATTCCTTCAACTCCTCTGAGGGAAGAAAAGTGATAGACAAGTATTTTGTTTTTAAACTATTTTACTAGATATAAGAAACAGACAAATATTCTCAAGCACACCAGAATTCAAGGAATTCGTTCCTATGAACATCTTTCTCAAAAAGAAAAGAGTAAGAAGATAAACTTCAGCCAGTTAAGAGATAAACGGGGGAAATGAAGTAAAAGGATTAGTTGTGGGTGATAAATCCACTTGAGCACAAGACAAAGCTCAAACTGCTATTGAAATTATGATTACAGAGCAGAGAGCTAATGTTATAAACCAGGAGAATTTAACAAAAGATCAGAACGGGGATGGAAGAGAAAGGGAGTCGGTGTAAGTAGGCAGACTTATGCAACTTTTAGAGTTGGAGGATCAAAAAATATTTTTTAACCTGCTAAATCAAGTAATAAAAGTATAAAGTAAATCAGTAGAAGAAGTAACAATAATAATATAATCCATGAAAATGAGCTGGCGAAGAGGAAAAAAGGAAAGTACACTATTTTAATCATTATTAGTAGAGGGAATCCAACTCTAAATAAATAAGGAATTGAGAACATCATTTGAAGTTGTGGACATCAATAGGACTTTAAAGAAAAATAATTCTTTTAATTATCATAATTACACACAAAAAAGAAAAAAGAAACACAGATCACATAGCAACATATAAATAATTTAAAACTGAAAAAAACAGGAGAGTAGTAAGAAGATAAAGCTCATTCCAAACACACCTTTCAAATGACAAATAAAAATAGCACAAACTCATGTCTTAAAAGCAAATGATCCTCATATTGGATAATACCACAAAACCTAACCATAAAAAATGGATTAAAAGCCTCATCAAGAACAAAGTCAATGCTCTCTGCTGTCTCCCCTCCTGCCTGCTTGTGTTCCCGCCTGCCTCCCTGCATAATTCAGTGTGGAAGACAACAGGTAGAGCCAAGGAAGCTGGGCCTCTGCTTGGGAAGGTCGTGGGGGGGTTCTTGAAAGCTGGAGAGAGTGATGGAACTGAAGATGAGTAGAGTGTCTGCTAGGGGTGACAGGGCATGGGGTGTGAGCCCAAGGAGAATGAGGAGAACACCCATGAGCCTGATGTGGAGTGCTGAAGCTCAAATAGGGTAAGGGGGTCTACATGGTGCAAGGTGCATTACCTTGTTATGTTGGACTGGAACTGGAGATAACAGGGAGAACTTACAGTCTTCAATATACATCCATAAGTGTCTACCTCTCCAGAATATGTATACACTAGATATAGGCATTTTGGTATAAATACGTATTATTTATTTGTAGGAATGCATATATATACATAAGTACACACACACAGGTATATAAATATGTATATCTTTTTCCTAGCTTGACCCCTGGGAGGTCCTGGAAGCACTGACATCTGAGAACAAAAAGAACTCATACAGCCTATATTCTCAATTTCAAATAACTATTAAGATGGGCTGGGGATGTGGCTCAAGCGGTAGCGCGCTCGCCTGGCATGTGTGCGGCCCGGGTTGGATCCTCAGCACCACATACCAACAAAGATGTTGTGTCCGCCAATAACTAAAAAATAAATATTAAAATTCTCTCTCTCTCTCTCTCTCTCTCTCTCTCTCTCTCTCTCTCTCTCTCTCTCTCTTCTCTCACTCTCTCTTTAAAAAAAGAATATAGAAGGAGTGATTGGACTAGAAATCACTATTTGGCAACCACAGTAATAATCAATTAAGCCAAGAAGCATCTGCTAAAACTAATTGATTTAATTATGATGAGAAATGAATATCTACATAATCTTGAAGTAACTTCCCACAAATAATTTTATTAATTACAAGGGGAAAAGAGTAACTTCACAGTGGAGAAACCTGGAAGACATCACCTTAATCAGTGATCAAAGCTAACATTACAATACTGGGATAAATTGAAATCATGTATCACCTGATAGAACTTAATGTGAGGAACGTAGTGTGGCCTCTTGATATATCTTCCAAAAGTGTACAACCTGAGCCTAATCGTGAGGAACCTCAGATAAACCCAAATTGGGAGACGTCCTAAAGAATAAATGGCCTCTCATCTTCAAAAGTGGCAATGTCATGAAAGTCAAAGAAACACTGAGGAAGTGTGGCAGCTAAATGCTATACATAAGGGTGAACTGGATGTTTTTGTCACAGAGATATTATTGGGAGAACTGACAAGTTTTATTTTTTTTTTAATGGTAACAAAGCAAATTTATTTTTGTGGCACTGGATACCGTCATCTATCCAAGCTGGCGACCTACGCTGGGTTCACAAAATCTGACTTATTCTAATAACTTAAGAAAACAGTGAAGAAAGCATGCAAACACACAGAAGTACCTTTTGAAAATCCGGGAACAGCTCTGTGAACTTAGGGGTTCGTTGAAAGACAGAGAGCCACTGGAATTCTTTATTTCTATATAGGGGACACACAAGGGGAGTTTCCATGGAACACTCTATCCCAAAAAGGGCAAAGTAGCAGGATGACAAAGGAACAGGTGGGTGTAATTCAACCCCAAAGTGTGACGCCCACTGATGGAGCCATACCTTCCTTATCTAAGCAGAGGTAAAGCCCAATGTTTTGAGGGGTGCAATAACTATTCAGCACCCCTTTACTCAGGGCTTACAGTTGTGTACATAGCTTCTGTTCAGAGCGGCTCCCAACAACTGGGGATCAAACCCAGGGCATTGCTCATGCTGGGCAAGTGCTCTACCACTGAGCTACACTGCCAGCCCACAGAGCAAAATTTTTAACTATAGAAGAAGAAAAAGAAAGGGTATGGGAATGTGGGGAGTGAAGAGAGAACTTAGAAATATAAAAATTATCTTAATTAATGAAAATTAATGACACCCCATAAAATACATTTCCTTTTTTTAAAAAAATTTTTTGAATTGTCAATAGGTCTTTATTTTATTTATTTATGTACAGTGCTGAGAATTGAACCCAGTGCCTCACACGTGCTAGGCAAGCACTCTGCCACTGAGCCACAACCCCAGCCCCAAAAAATACATTTCTTACAACCATTTGGGGCCCTAACAACATCCCTGAAATTCTCATCAAATGCCATATCCACCTGGATGAACCATCAAAGACCCACAAATATCTGCCCCCAAATCTCTTAAGCAGCACTCTTTTTTCTCTTTGAGCCCAAGCAGGTCTAAAAATCCTGAGATCAAGTGATCCTCCTGCCCCAGCTTCCAGGTATCTGGGGCCACAGGTGCCCCCACCTCACCTGGCATCTGGCATCACCCTTGAACTTGTTGTCCCCATTAGCGGTGTCACTTCTTGACTGCAGCATTCGTCTCTGAGTCCCACTTTTAAATCATGGGCTGAAGCATTCACACTCAGCAATTCTTTTCCTGAACACCCCTAGTCTATACACACCCACTTTTTCATTCTATCACCAGGCCTCCCTCCTTGGTTCCTTCCTTGATACACTTGGATTTAATGACCCCACATTTCATCACTCCCTTGCAAAGAATTGGAACTTCCTTGTCTTTCTCCTGGTCAATCCCAATACTGGTTACAACAAATCATGGGGATACGCTACGCCCACTTGCACCAAAGCAGCTGAAGATGTTTGGGAAAAGCAATAGAGCTGTCTCCTGATATTAATGGTTGCATTGAGATGACAATAAGAATGTCCTTGTTTATAGAAATTAAACACAAAATTCAATAGAAATAGAAATTCATGTAACTCGAAAGTTTTTAACTTTTGATTGAAAGATGAAAGGTCAGCAGAAGCCCTTTACACCAATTTTGAAAAAGAGAACATTGATCTTAATGTCAGCCAATATTTCTTTCAGGGTTATTAGTATACCTAAGCAGTCTAGATCTAAGTCTACACTGTTGACCAATACTTTAATAAACTCTAAAAGGTAGAAATAATGCAAATGGACTTTCTCTGATCATAAGGTCATAAAACTAGAAATTAAAAACAGAACTAAAATAATCCAAAAAAAATCTTATTTATATGAGGATTTATAACCCTCTTAAACAACTCTTGGTTAAAATAGGAAAACAAAACCAAAATTAATGAAGAGCTAGAACATGATAACAATAAAAATACTGAATATCAAAATCTATGAGATACAGCTAAAACAGCATAGAAAATTTCAAAATCTTAAATATTTTTATTAAAGAGGAGGTTTTTAAAAATTAAATAAGCACCCTGTATAATACATCAAAATACATTCTACTGTCATGTATAACTAAAAAGAACAAATAAAAATTTTTTTAAAAATTAACTAAACACCCCAAAAAAAGCCTAAAGAACAAATTAAATTTAATATAAACAGAAATTAGTTAAATAGAAAATTATAGGACCTAAACTTAAAATATCCAAGAGCTAGAGCTGGGGGATGTGGCTCAGTGGTGGAGCAATTGCCTTGCACGTGTGAGACCTGGGTTTGATCCTCAGCACCACATAAAAATAAATAAGTGAAATTAAAAGTATTGTGTCCAAAAAACACATTCAGGAGATTTGCCACCAAAAAATCCACTTGGAAAACCATCACAGAAGACACATTCCAACAAACTGATCTAGAAAGATGCTTTGAGAGATATGGAAAATGAGAATAATTAAATAATTATCTAAAGGACTACAGCAAGTAAAAAAGAAATACCATAGAACTAAATCTACAATATAAAACTAAACTTCTGGAAAATACCAACCATGGTAGGATATGGAGGAATAGATTAAAGGGACAAAGAAGCATAAAGTACCTGTCCCATTAGAGAAGAAATATAGATACCCATAGCTCCAGTTCTTCCCACCAACATTTTCTCTCCACTCTCTTTCTCTGCCAGAGTTAAAGGGAAAGGTCTAGGCTGGAGGGTTTTTTATTTTTTATTTTTTTAGTACCAGGAATGGAACTCATGGACACTCAACCACTGAGCCACGTCCCCAGCCCTATTTTGAATTTTATTTAGAGACAGGGTCTCACTGAGTTGCTTAGTGCTGGATCTTGCTGAGGCTGGCTTTGAACTCTCAATCTTCTTGCCTCAGCCTCCTGAGCCACTGGGATTACAGGCGTGTGCCACTGAGCAGAGCTGAAAATACATTTTTAAGAGTAATAAGTACGTAGATGGGCTATAGATGGGATTTAAAGCCACCAAAGGAGAAAACTATAAATAGAAAGCACAAATAGAAGGAAAAATATCTCCACCAATATTTAGAGGTTGGAGAAAGCTAGGAGAAAAAGGCAAAGAAAACAGAGACAGTGAGGTAAGAAAAGATCAGGAAAACGTGGTGTCCTAGAAGCCAAAAGAAAAATAAAATGTATTTCCAAGAGGATGAGGTGATCAAATGTGTTAAATATTCCTGAAAGATAAAGCAATCCAGGGAGACTAGTAGAATCAACAACAGGACTCTCTCTCTTTTTTTTTTTTTTTTTTTAGTTCTTGATAGACATTTATTTTATTTATTTATTTTTATGTGGTGCTGAGGTTTGAACCCAGTGCCTCACATGTGCTGGGCAAGCACTGTACCACTGAGCCACCACCCCAGCCCCAACAGGACTCTCTTTTTTTTTAATTTTTATTGTTGGTTGTTCAAAACATTACATAGTTCTTGATATATCATATTTCACACTTTGATTCAAGTGGGTTATGAACTCCCATTTTTACCCCATATACAGATTGCAGAATCACATCGGTTACACATCCATTGATTTACATATTGCCATACTAGTGTCTGTTGTATTCTGCTGCCTTTCCTATCCTCTACTATCCCCCCTCCCCTCCCCTCCCCTCTTCTCTCTCTACCCCCTCTACTGTAATTCATTTCTCCCCCTTGTATTTTTTTCCCTTTCCCCTCACTTCTTCTTGTATGTAATTTTGTATAACCATGAGGGTCTCCTTCCATTTCCATGCAGTTTCCCTTCTCTCTCCCTTTCCCTCCCACCTCTCATCCCTGTTTAATGTTAATCTTCTTCTCATGCTCTTCGTCCCTACTCTGTTCTTAGTTGTTCTCCTTATATCAAAGAAGACATTTGGCATTTGTTTTTTAGGGATTGGCTATCTTCACTTAGCATAATCTGCTCTAATGCCATCCATTTCCCTGCAAATTCTATGATTTTGTCATTTTTTAATGCAGAGTAATACTCCATTGTGTATAAATGCCACATTTTTTTTTACCCATTCATCTATTGAAGGGCATCTAGGTTGGTTCCACAGTCTTGCTATTGTGAATTGTGCTGCTATGAACATCGATGTAGCAGTGTCCCTGTAGTATGCTCTTTTTAGGTCTTTAGGGAATAGACCGAGAAGGGGAATAGCTGGGTCAAATGGTGGTTCCATTCCCAGCTTTCCAAGAAATCTCCATACTGCTTTCCAAATTGGCCGCACCAATTTGCAGTCCCACCAGCAATGTACAAGTGTACCCTTTTCCCCGCATCCTCTCCAGCACTTGTTGTTGTTTGACTTCCTAATGGCTGCCAATCTTACTGGAGTGAGATGGTATCTTAGGGTGGTTTTGATTTGCATTTCTCTGACTGATAGAGATGGTGAGCATTTTTTCATGTACTTGTTGATTGATTGTATGTCCTCCTCTGAGAAGTGTCTGTTCAGGTCCTTGGCCCATTTGTTGATTGGGTTATTTGTTATCTTATTGCCAACAGGACTCTCTTGACAAGATCAATTTGGGGTGTGGCGTGGGTAGAAGCCTGTTTTAGAGTGGGTTTTGTAGAAATTGGTGAAAATGAGTACAGAGAATTATTTAAATGGATTTGGCTGTTAGTAAAGTTGAGCAAAGAACCAAGCTATTCCCCAAAAGGGACGTTGTTTTAGTTAACTTTCTGTTACTGTAACAAATACCTGAGATAATCTAACTCATAAAGAGAAAAGGTTTACTTTTCCTCACCCTTCTGGAGGTTGCAGAACATGGTCAGTTGGCTCAGTTGCTTTCAGTCTGTGTGGACATCATGGAGGAAGTAAGTGTGTGACATAACAAAACCATCCACCAGATGCAAAAAGAGAGACAGAGAGAGAGAGAGAGAGAGAGAGAGAGAGAGAAAGCAAGAGATCGGGGTCCCACAATCCTCTTTGAAGACATGCCCCCAGTGACCTAAAACCTCCTAAAAGTCCCTACCTCCTAGAATTTCCACCACTTCCCAATAGACCAAACAGGGGACCAAGGCTTGGGGGACATTCCAAATCTAAACTATAGCAGGCATTCACTCTGTTCAATGTCCACCCTAGATAAGGCCCTAAAAGACAACAGACAAGGAAGATCCTCCCGGAGAGCAGATCTGGAGGATGCCAGATTGGCTTACCAAGGGTTCCATTCCAATGCTAGCTAGGGTACCATTGCTCTTGCTAACAGCACTGTGAATCATTGGCCGATGGCAGTGGGATTTTCTTTATTCTCTTCCTCCTCTGCTATTGTATATTGGAATTTTTACCATAGCCATAAGACATCAGGAGTGACAACTAGACTTGAGATCTAGATCTACAACAAGGTTCAATAAATAAATGAGCACCTCTGGAGTGTCTTCTTTCAGAGAAGGTAATGTGTTTCACATAGGGCAAAAATTATTCAAGTGTGTACCTGAAATAAGATGCTGAATAAGAAATCCCCATTATTTGATCATTAAGACTAGAGCTACAAGGTGAAAAGAGGGAGCACTCCATACCATAACCTAAAGACAGCCAGCAAGGAACCACCAGACGCATCCCAGAGGATTGATTCCGAAGTCACCGAATTGGTTGTATCACCATCTCCCTACTTCCCAGCATGAGTAAAGAACATAAGTGAGAGAAAAAAAATGTAGTTTTATTGGGATCGTGAATTGTCACGTTTTTTCCCCTCCAGCCAAGAAGCAAGGGCTTGGTGCCTTCTGGAAAAAAGACTGCAGTCTCATTCCAAACTCAACACCTGCTTGCCCGGCAGACTTGCTGATCTGCCCTCTGTGCCACTTGAACACAGAATACCATGTAGTTGGAGAGGTGCAGCAGGGCAGGAGGGACAGAGAGTGCAATGGGCAAGCCAGCTGCCGTCCACTGACTGGTGAGGAAAGGAAGCGAGCATTCCCTGCAGGTCAGTAGATCTGTGACTTGAGCCCCCTTGTTGGCAATCCCACCCAAAGAGGGTGGTTAATTGACAAAGGGACTCCAATGAGAAAAGATCCAGGAAATACTGCCAGAAACAGTTGTTATGAGGGGTTGGAAGGTAAAACTGTACGATGGGGAGATCCCATAGAACCCCCAAGATCTCCAAGTAACACCCCTTCCTTGAGGCAGCTCTTCCCAGGCAGAGGATGTGGTCATCTGGTCTGGGCCAGTGAAGATTACAAGAGAAGTCAGATAGGGACTTTTATTTCTTTTTATTGATTCAGCCCCTCCTCCTGACCTAAAGACACTGGGAGAAGGAGGGGACCAGCAAGAGGAAGGAGGAAATGGAGAACGTGAGTGCTGAACTAGACGGGAGATCAAAATTTTAAACGGGTCCACCATATCCCTGGGGGACCAGCCAGCCCCGTGTTGGTAGGCTGATCACATTGGACCCCATCTATCACAGAGGATACAACCATTTGCCCTTGCTAGAAAAGACATGAATTCTGAATAGGATCTGCCTTCCTCATGTATCGTTCCAGCCAATGTCACCGAATGCACTTTCATGGAAATCCATACAACAATGCTTCTGATGAAAGGAATAATTTCCCAGCAAACAAATAGCAGCAGCAAGTATGTGCGCATATAATTTTACTAATATTGCATGTACCTGTGACCGAGAAGCAGCTGGCTTAAATGAATGGTGGAACAGCCCACTGGAGATTCTGTTCTCATGCCAAATTGAAGGGAAAAAATGCTTAATAAAAGTATGGGATCTGTCTTATACAATTTGGTCTATGCTATAAATATCATATGTAGCCAATGATGAAGGACCAGGATGTAGCTCAGTGGCAGAGTGATTGCCCAGGCACATGTGAGGGCTTTAATTTGATCCCCAGCCCCTCCCCCTGGGGAGATTATATATGAAGGTCTAAAAATAAGAGAAAATTCCTCTTGCTATTACTCCTAATATTAATTTCTGTTCCAACGGCTTCAATCTCCCATGAAAGGTCTTAGTTCCCAAGGGAGAAATAGTATTAGGGGACATAATTATGGCACCATTGAACTGAAATCTGGACACGTTGCACTTGTTAGTTGGTGAAGAAAAAGGTTACTGTCTGTGATGACTCACTCCAGTTATCAACTTCAATTGCTGTTATAGAGGCAGAAAAATGATATCTGGAACCCAGAGGATTCTATATGGTACTTCTTAGTACTCCCATGTTCACTAGTAAACATTAATGGCAGAAAACAAAATGTTAACAGGAATTTAAGCAACTCCAACCAAATAGGACCACTGAGAATTCAGATCCTTTGGAAATGAAATTTTGAGTCAGTCTACCAGATAAAGAACACTAACCTGCTAAAGTCCCAGAAGAAGGCAAAATAAACATGGAGAGGATAGCAGAAAGAATTTATAATATTAACCACAACCTTGTGTAAAGGAGTAGCCTTAGACTTGATGCAGTAGATTATAGCTCCTCTGTGGCTTTTTTTTTTTTTTTTTGGTACTGGGATTTGAACCTAGGGGTGCTTAACCTCTGGAGACACATCCCAATCTTTTTCATTTTGAAACAGAGTCTAGCTAAGTTGCTTAGGACCTTGCCAAGATGCTGAGACTAGCTTTGAACTTGCAGTCCTCCTGCCTCCTTCCTATTTGCTGGGATTATAGATATGTGCCAATATACCAGGCTCTACTGTGACTTTCAAAGATAATTCTAACATTCTGTCAGGATAGCCAGCTTCAAGGTGGTAATGATTTACAGTAGGATCACTGTGTCAAGCTGATTATTTCTTTGTTTTTGTGTTGGGAATTGAACCCAGGATCTTCTGTAAACCTGGCAAGTGTTGTACCACTGAGCTATATCCCCAGCCATGATCAAGGTTTTTAAGGACTATATTGTGATTATTTGTTGCTTTTCTTTTTCTTCTTTTTCTCCTTTGAGATGAGATCTCACTTTGTTGCCCAGGCTGGTCTCAAACTCTTGGGTTCAAGCAATCCTCCTGCCTCAGCCTCCCAAGTAGCTGGAACTGCAGGTATGTGCCATCGTTCCTGGCTTTAGGACTACATCGGGATAGAAAGCAGGAGAATTATCCCTGAGGTAGGACTATAAACATCATCTGCTGTCCATCATGGATAAACACTGTCTGCTTGGAGCCTTTTCCCTGGTAGCCACTAAAAAGACGGCATTTGCAAGATCAAAAGCATCATACCAAGTGTTCTATCATAGTAAAGATGTTCCATCTGGCACAGCAGCTGCAATTAAGGCTACCACTTGGTTAAATTAGGACAGTCTACTGTCATCTGCTGTGACATAATCAGCTTTTGCAAGGGTTATACCAGAGAACTGAACAGAGTACTGTTCTCTACCATTCCATCTGGTGCATGATTACTTCTGATGGACTGTGTTAGCCAAACAATGGGCTCAAACAGTTTGAGAGACTTCTACTTCCATTTGGCCTTTCTAACCATAACAGTTCTCAATAAGCCAGAGAATAAATGTGTGGATTCTGCTGACAAAAAAAAAAATACATAATTACAACAGAAGAGTCTTTTTCTGCCTCTGAATATTGCAAAGAGTGGCAACAGCCAGCTTGCTACTGAAGATAAATGGCCGAAAGACAGGCTCCCGGACAGAGAAGAGCAATGGAAAGAAAAGGAATCTGACGTCCTTGATGATTTCATTGAGCTGCTGAATTAACCAAGCCGAGTTCAGTATTCCTGTTAGGTGAATTTTTTATTGTTTGAGCTAGCCAAATTAGAATGTCCATCATTCACAGGCAAGAGGATCCTAGCTGAGGTTATCTGGGAAACGGAGTGTTCTGAATGACATTCAGGGGAGCTCAGAGACAGGAAGACCCCACTTTCACAGCACAATGGAGCAGCTGGGGAGAGAGCAGCTTTTGCCTTATTTCTAGTCATGTTCGAATGGTTCCTCCTGAGTGAGCCTCCTTCCTCCTTCAGCGTCCATGGCTGATGTGTTATATCATATGTCACAGCCATAGCCACTGTCTCTGCAGGAAGGTCTGAGCCAGACGTGGCTCCGCCTGAGCAGTCTGTGAAAATACTCTCCATATGAAAGAGAATGGGTTCTGAAAAACGTTGTCCATGTGGGATGGCCACTCAATGTCCCCATGGAGCTCAGTGAGCTGGGTCGGGTGTGTTTGAGTGACCCTGGGTGTGAGAACTGGACAGGCTAGCTACACTGGAAGCTGCAGTTATGGACACGTCTCTCGGCCATTCCCCAACCTATGAAGGTCTGGACAGTCATCTTTCTATCCTCTTGTAGCCCTTAGGAGTGACTCCTCAAGCTACATAAGCAATTCCCAAATTGAAGGCTCTGTGTCCAGAACTCTGGTCTGTGGGATTGTCTCCTGGTGTGAGGACTGTGGGCTGTGAGAAGGGCTATAACACATCAGTGTGGTTGGATGTTAAGCAACCTGGGGGCAGGATGTCTGTCCTCCATGATAAAAAATGGCTGAGTGCACAGTGGGAGGGATGGAGGTTGCTGTTGGGGAGAACTGAGGAAAAACCTAAAACACATATGGTTGTGACCCATTATGGTCACATCAATGTGTCAGGGATGCTCATATTTCTATTAATTTATTCAGGGAATATGTGTGTGGGTTATTACAGGGGCCCTTGTTTAAGGATGTACTGGCTTTAAAACATAGGTATTTATTTATTTGTTTTGCAGTGCTGGGGATTAACCAGGGCCTTCAGTATGCTAATAACATAGGTGTTGAATCTCTCTCTCTCTCTCTCTCTCTCTCTCTCTCATACACACACACACACACACACACACACACACACACACACACAATAACACTCTCTGACTCCCCAAATCTTTGTCACAGAAGAAGTTTGAGCTTTTGCTTAGAAGCCATGCTGTCAACCTAAGATAGGGTTGTCCCCAACACCTCCATTTCAGAACTTCCCTGGACTCTGGTTTTAGGAGAATATTCCTGGGCTGCATCCCAGACCTATTAAATGAAGAGGAAAGTAATTCAAAGAAACTCCCTCAGCTGTTTCTGATATGCACTGAAGTTTGAGTATAACCTGCCTGACGCTCTTCTCCTTCTAAAATGAAAACCTCCCAAGAAGTTTACCCTGGACCCAAGGGACTGTCAGATATTGGAACAAGAATCCTAGATGGCCCTGGAAAGCCATCTGGACCTTCCCTCTCCTTGCTGAGGAGGAGACTGAGGCCCAGAGAAAGGGCAAGGCTGGATAGAGGCCATACAGTGGAAGGGGTAGCAGAGCTGAACCTTAGATGCATGTGTTCTGAGTTAATATCGTCAAATGAAATTGACTTTCTTCCCATTTATAAGATGCACTCAGGTGACAACCAGTGACAGAAGGAAGGAAGAACAGGAACCATTTCAGGAGGCCTCCTGGAGTACAGGGTACAAGTGTAACTGAGCCATAAGCCCCTCCAGCTGCTCTGGCAAATCTGACACCAGGTCCAGAGCTCCTCTAGGCATGGGTTTTCTCCTCTGTCTCCATTTTTTTTTCATGATACTGTGCATTGTATCTAGGGTCACTCTGCCATTCACTTCCATCCTCAACCCTTTTTTATTTTGAGACAGGATGCCACTAAATTGCCCTGGCTGGCCTTGAACTTGAGATCCTCCTGCCTCAGCCTCCCAAGTCACTGGAATTACAGGCGTGCACCATCATGCCCAACTCTATCTCCATTTCTCTGCTTCCTCCTTTCTTCCTTTACTGTGTTTATGTCTCTTTATTTTTGTATCTCTGTCTCAAAATTCACTGAGGAGGACCTTGTTGACTTAGAAACTATCCAATATGGAGCACCAGAAAAGACAGCTCTCTCACCCTGACCTCCTCAGAAGCCACTGGTCTTCCTTATACCCACCCTATTGAGAGTTGCCTCTGAATAAAGCCCAGATTCCTCACAAAACAGGAATAGGCAGGAAAATAAGGTCACTCTGACATTTATATGCAAGAACCCCTGTGACCTCTTTTCTCAGGAGGAAGTTACGATATGGCAGGCAACTTTCCCTACACCTGAACCAAGCACATAGGATGAGGCCGGGACCTTAGAGTGACAGGTCAGAAAGAGTATGTATGGGAAATCTTCCCTGCTTCTCCTGCTAGTCTGAGGCTGGCCTGGAGTCTTGAAGGCCAAATTTAGCAAATAAATACAGAACACATTAAATAGGTTTTCAGACATGTTTATTATGGCTTGTGCAATATTTGAGACATACTTATTCTGAATTTTTTTTCATTCCTTATATTAAATCGACATTTGGCTGAGTGACTTCTATTTTAACCGGTACCTTGAGCTGGAAGAACAGGGACAAGATCTGTTTTGTTAGAGCTCTAAAAGCCTCATCATGCCTGGTAGACAGCAGGCACTCATTGAATTCTTTTTGAAATATTTATTTGTTGATGAAAGCCTCTGAAAGATCTCAAACACACTCAGGAGACACTTCATTGGGCAAACATGTCCCCAGGGGCCATCTTTGAATAAACAAATTGACTCATTCAATAAAGCCAGACTGGAGCATGCTGAAAATGTTAAGATCTATGCTAAATAAATTGAGATCAGAGATAAACAAACTATGGCTCTTGTCCTTGACATGGCAATTGACCAGTAAAACCAACAGATTTCAAATCACAATAGAATGTGATAAGTGCTAGACAATCAACCTCATAAGGCCAGGGACCAGATGGTTTTGTTTGCCATTACATCTTCAAAACTTGCACATGTCATTCCTCAACAAATAGTACTGGAATGTGACAATAAAAAGATGACAATATGAACAATGCATTGTGGAGCCACCGAGGTGAGATGACTGACCAAGCTGCCTGTCTTCCCTCCAGTGGGGAGGTCTGGTCTCGATCATGATGCAGGAACATACCAAGAAGAAGGAGAGGCTACAGCAATTCTGAAAGCATGAACCTAGATCTAACAGGTCACTGACTGGGGAATAACTCACAGAAGTAAGAGGTGAGGTTGGAAGGGCTGAGAAGTCTGGGCTTGATCCCCTGGGTAATGGCTAGTCATTAAAGACTGTCAAGTAGGAAGCGGCATGAAATTCAGGAGATCGCCCCAGCATTAGTGTGGTCAATGGATTTTGGTGGAGACAGAATGGAGGCCAGAAAAGCGGTGATGGGGGGTTTTTAGGTGTATCAGGAAAGAAGCCTACAGACCTGAAATCCTGTCCTCATGGACTCACTGTGACTGCCCTTATTTGTCCATGTCCTGCTCCTAAATCCCCTGAGGTACGGGAGGGAAGATTGCTGGTAAGAGAGGGAATCAGGAAGGAAGGAGAGGGGAGAGGTAGCCCAAGACAAACTTCCTTCGCCTCACCATCTTGCCTAAGGAGAGGACTGTCCTGCAGCAATTGGAGGACAACTGCCAGCTCCTGGGGCTCTCCTCTCCAGGAAAGGAAGGACTCCAATGAACTGGCACAGCCCAGCACTCACTGTGGTCTAGAGGCCTATGCTGCGTTCCGTGGGACCCCACATGCCCAGCGGGCATGCTCCCTGCTGAGGGCAGGACGCTCCGTCTCAGGGTTGGCAGCCCTCTCCTGCCAGGAGATGATCCAGAAACAGAGGTTTCAGAGATCATGAAAACTTCCAGCTACCTGAGGACAGAGGAGATCTACTAACTCAGTCCCTAGGCCCAGGACCAGAACCCAAGTCCTAGGCCCACCTTCCACCTCCTCTCCAGATCCCTCCTCAGGAAAACCCCCTGCTTCATCTTGCCCACTAGACTCTGGATGTGGAACTAGTCTGACCTGGTCCAAATGCACCCAAATATGTGACTTTATACAAATCACCTCACCTCTGTGAATATGAATTTCTATGCCAATAAATAACCTCCTGTCACGAATTAAATATCCCACGGGAACAAACTCTGGACAGTTGCTTGGAATTCCTGTAACAGCCTCTCTCCTGAACTATTGGGGAGATTTATCTACACCCTAGAGGGCAATTTGACCCCTTCTTGATTCAGTCACCCAATTAATATTTTCCAGGCTCCTACTTTGTACCAGCTACTTGAAAAGTACTGGGAAAACAATGCCAGCAAAATGGGTAGAATTCCAGTCGTCATGGAAGATCCATTCTTCTGTGGGAGATGGATATTAATTGAATGATTGCATGAATAAAAGTAAAACAATACCAGTCATGAGTACCATGAAGGAGGGGAACTCGGACCCAGGAAATTATTCCATAGGCATACACGATGGAGCCTGGGGCTGGCACACCTGTGGCATGGCCCTGGCCAGGGGGAAGGCTGGGGGCCTTACTTTCCTGTTAACTGGTTTCCCAGAATCTCCAGTTCCCAAAAATAAACATATTCAGAACAGGGAACTTAGAAGGGGAAACCTGGTTTGTCCAATCCCAAACTAGTTTCCCCACAGTCCATTCTTACCCCCAAAATAAATAAGGCCCCTTCCAGACTGCCTCCTCACTAGAGCCTCCCCCAGGACAAACACCATGCTCTTCTGCTCCAGCTCCACCATGAAGCTCTTCTCTGTCCTGCTGCTGGCCAGCCTGGCCTCCACCTCTCTGGCCATCCTTCATGGTGAGTATAGCCTCCTTCTCATTCCCTCTGTCCCCTAGAGGTCATCAAGTTGTCATCTGGGAGAATCAGCACAGGGGAGGCCCTTTCTCAATCCTTGTAATGTGCTAAGCAGAGAGATGGGGAGATGCAGAAGAGAAAGTCCACACTTGGGATGACCAAGGGATGGAGGTTGGGAACCAAGGCATATGGCCCTCGGGATCCTGCAACCCAGAAAGCTTGAGACTGGGGCCAAGGGAGATAAGCTGGGCCCAAATCAGGGTGGAATGTGGGTCAACAGAGTTTCAGATTGGATCTCAGCTCTGGCAATGGTGAACTACCCAAGCAGAGTCAGTACCATCCTCTGGACTTCCTTCTCTCTCTGTATGATCACACACACACACACACACACACACACACACACACACACACACATTCAATAGCTATTTAGTAAGCACTTACTCTGTGTCAGACGCAGCTCTAAGGACTTGGGATCCACTAACAGACTAGACAGTCCTCAATCTTCACTAAGGTTATATTCAAGGAGAAAGAAAATATAATAAACATTAAATAAATTACCTGGTGGGTTAGAAATGAGAAGAAAAACATTAGAAAAGCAAGGGAGATTGGGAATGTTGGGGTATGGGGTTGATTATAGAGGAATGACTCACATGTTAGCTGTCTTGAGACCCCTGGAGGCTTTAATCTCTTCTTTTTCAGAGTCAGAAGATGAAATACCCGTGAAGACTCAAGTCACCAATGACTGTAAGTCTCACACTAGTGTCCTTTAGAGTAAGATGGTGGGGGTAAAAAGTTGTTCAATAAATGACGAATTCCTCACCTGAAGAAGTGGAGTAAAGACAGTCCCTCTTGGTGTTGGTCTTAATCCTTCCTGCTGCAATAACTGGCCAAGATCTGGGGACCAGGAACCATTTGAACAGCGTTCATGCTAACTAGTCATCAGAGCCTGGAATGGGGACCACACCTCACATCCAAACGCTAGCCAGCAAAGGGCCTCGGTTCACCTAAGGCGAGGATGCCACAGGGTCACCAGTTCCAGCCTCCTCACCCCCATAATCCCAAAACCATGCACATGGGGAGGTCTGACTTTGTAGATTATCTGTAGACAAGAGTTAATCTCAAGTGATAATATCCAGAATTCACAGGAAAAGAACCAATATTTATGAATTCCTCCTATGAACCAGACAAGTGTTAGCCGAGTTAATTTCTTTTAACTGGTTAGGTGGATTTGGTGAGAAGAGTGTAATTCCTAATCAATGTCATTCAAACTCAAGTATGTACCTCGGTGGTGCTCGTAGAATTGGCTTGGCACAGGACATCTATCCCACTTGTATGTTGGTTCAGCAACATACAAGTGAGATAGACCCTGATGCCCTCACCACGTTAAGGGACAGATATGGCAATGGCTGACTGCTTCTCACCAGGAGCTCTTTCTCTGCCCCATACTCCCTCCATCTCCTTAGTCCCAGCTTCCCAGTTTGCTTCTATCAACCATCCCAGGAAAGCCTCTATCTCCAGTGAGGACCTCACCGTGGAGCCTTTCATCTTCAGTGAAGAGCTGATTTCCAAAGAGAATATGGTGATAAAATCCACCAGACCAATGAGTCAAACACCTGAAATCCTTCACCCCGTACTCCAAGGGGACAGTTCCAAAAGTTCCATAGAAGAGACAACAGAATTCACTCCTACTGCTGGTATGAGCCAGGGAAGAGAGGAAATGACTGGGGAGGTGCTGAGAAGAAAAGGGCAGGGGTGGGGGAGCGACTTGGATGGGAATAAGGCGGGGTTAGAAAGAGGGGGAACGAGAATGAAATATAAGTGAGATCAAAAGACCCCACTGATTCCTAGTTCTGTGGAAGGTTGTTGCCAGAATGCTGGGAAGGGTTGGGAGAGAACCAGCCTGAACTTGACATTTTTCTCCCCATATTTCCCAGCAACCACCTCGGAGGGAAAACTGACCAAGTTTGGCAATAAAATGGGGAAGGATCTGAAGAAAGCAATCAAAGGAATCTTGGACTATCTGAAAAGCCTGATACCTGATGCCAATGATGTCATGAGGCCCTGAGGACAAGGACTCTACATCCCAGGCTGGGCCATGAGAGGTGCCTACATCACCCACACTGCACTCTTCCCAACCACCATCTCGCAACCCCTCAAATCCAGGCATTAAAGCATTCAACCCAAACACAGCTCTGTGGTGACTTTGTGGGAAAGGAGGCAGGAGGCCCCCACTATTCTTCCTCAACTCCCCAATCCCCACAGACCTGTTCAAGTCTCTGCATCCCACAACATCCTTGGCGAAGCCTTGACACTGCTCACCCTGCCCCTCCACGTCATCAGAGTGGCACCTCCCTGCAGTCTGCCCTTTCCCACCCATAGCCCACCACTATTCCCCCCCAAATCACTGACAACAACAAGTCTCACAGCTCCCTCTCAGTCCTGACTCTGCATTGTCTGTCAATGGAAGACTGGATCCCTTCTAGAAAATTCCCCTCGGAAGTTTCCAGGAAACTGCACTCTCCAAACTCCCTGTTTATTTTCTAGTACATTTCCTAGTGGACTCCAGAGTCCAGTGCTGTACCTTCCTGCCTTCTCTCCACCCTCCTTCCTCTCCACCTTCATCTCCCAGGACTTCTCAAGGTGGATCACTGATTTACTCACTCCGCTAACATCCACCAGTGTCCACCGTGTGCCAGACCCATCTACCTAGAATGTGCCCATCTCCCTGTGGCCCTGGGCATGTGGGACTCATTGGGTAAAAAAGAACATGAGAGAATGAAAGTCTCTTTGTGTCTTCCAAAGGAAGAGAAGGCTGTCCACTCAAGGGCAGGTAGGATGGCAGGAAGGAAGACACCTCTGGTCTCTGGCACCCTATTCCAAGGACACAGGAAAGGCACTCAGGATACCAATAGAGCAGCTGACCTACCACAGTGCAGGACTGGCAGTATCCTAGCCCAGGAATATCTGGAAGAAGTGTGTTCAGAGCCCAAGACAGATACAAAAATCTCCTTCCTTCCTTTGCTTTCTCCTGGTGTAGAAAGTAGCCACCTGTCCACTTTCCCTTGCTTAGTATCCACTCCCACAATGCCACCAAACCAGACAAAAATTTCTACTAAGAATTTTTCTCAAGCAGTTGCTTGAGACACTGCAAAAAATTCTTGCCAAAATATCAAAGATTATGGAGTTCAGGAAGAAATTGGAAGGAAGGTTTCCTAAGATTTAATTAGAAAAATTGAAGTGTCTTGGAGGATAAGACACTCTCCAGTTCAGACCACTACAGAAAATGACATGAGGCCCATTGCCCAGTGGCAATCAAAGTGTCCACCTAATTAATGACTGGACAGCTGTGCCAATAAGGCCCCAATGCAGGGCTTCCTATTAAAACTAGATAAGAGGCCAAAGAGTAAAGGGGCCTTCTCCTCTCTCCCGTACTCTCCCCACCCCAGCCCACTCTCTAAGTGAGCAGAGGCAGAGTTGGAGGAGCCACTGCCAGGCTTTCATTCCCAAGGCCATCTCCTGTCCCCCAGGAGGGAATGAGGAAGGAATGGAAAGGTGGGCTCCCTCCAACCTGCTCCTCTGTCTGAAGGGAACATATAAAGGAGAAAGCCCCCAACATAAGCACCTGCTCTTTTCTCAATGCGGAAGGCTTAACTGATGGGTGTGTGATCAATCACAGGCAGGAATGGGAGTGGGAGGGAGAAGACCAGCAATGCACCAGGATGACCACCCATTTTGCAGACATTTGGCCATTTGTGACCAAACACGTGACCATGTGGCCCACTGATTTATAAAGCTCTCCCTATGTGGCAGGCCCTATTTCCAAGGGCTTTACACTTATTTTCTCACCCAACCCTTGCAAAAGACTTTAATATTTGTTAACCACACTTCCGGGGGGGGGGGGGGAATAGTGAGGTACAGGTTCTCACCGCTCTTCTTTGTATCCTCCTAGAATCAGTGAGGTGGCCAAGCTGCTGTTGGCTCCAGAGACCTCTGGATCGGGTCCTAATAGGACAGGAATTAACTCCAAAACTGTACCGTGCCCTAGTCTCTACTTCCTCTCTGCAGTCAGCTCAGTCCCATGGCTCAATACAGCTCCCTTGAGGCTTACCAAATAAGCACTGCACGGCAGCATCAAATATCAAACAATTATGGGAAAATAAACAAGGAGAGAAATGAATTACAGTAGGTGGGGTAGAGAGAGAAGATGGGAGGGGAGGGGAGGGGGGATAGTAGAGGATAGGAAAGGTAGCAGAATACAACAGTTACTAATGTAACGATGTGGATGTGTAACTGATGTGATTCTGAAATCTGCATTTGGGGTAAAAATTGGGAGTTCATAATCCACTTGAATCTAATATATGAAATATGATATGTCAAGAGCTTTGTAATGTTGTGAACAACCAATAAAAAAAGAAATTAAATTAAACAAAAAAAATAAAAGTGAAAAAAAATATCAAACAATTCAACCCCAGCAAACAATAAAATGCCCTTAATTTGAACATAAACTCCCTCCTAATTTCAAGAAGAGCAAAGAATAAAACTGAAATTAAACTCTCTTTTAAACTAAAATGAAAGAAAATTAAAGTCTGACGCACACCCTCCCCGGGTACCCATTTCTTATTTTGCTCCTTATTAGCCAGAGGGACTCACTGCAAAGGAAGCTAGATCTGGCCATTGGCTGCGTCCTGGTCTTTTTCCCCCTGAAATGGTAGTACTTCCTCTAGCTTCTTCAAAGTTCACTTACTCTGTCCCCAAGCAGTTCAGGGATCCATCTTTTTCAAAATCAGTATAACTAGGACACATGGGAGTCCATGGCACCAGCTCCACACCTACAAAATTTAGGAACTCAGGCATATTCTCAGGTCCCAGGGAAATTCTGTGTCCATTACCTAGTGCATGGTTTTTGGTGGTGCTGGGGTGGGAGGGGGTCGGGGAGAAGCCTTTAACACAGGTTCAAGGGGCATGAGGAAGAGATGGAAGGCCAGAGTCAGCCACAGCACTTCCTGTGTGTGTGGCTGTAAGGTCTCCAGCCGTGTATATCTCACTGGGTTCCTCCTAAGGGTCATCAGCAGGCAGCTCATGGTGGCATGGGGGACAGAATGCAGCTGGAAGGGAAATGGTGACGCCAAAGCATCTCAATGACAGTCTCTCCCTCCTCCTCAAATTCCAAAAGGCAGGCAGAAGCTTTGATCTCAGCAGGAATTGGCTTGTAATGCCAGCAACACACGTGGAAGAAACCTTGAGACTTCTGAGAAAGACCAGCGAGGATGCTCTCAGTCTGCACCACTTAAACTTGAACCTCAAACAGAGAACTCTCCTAAGGAGGGTTAATTTTGGCATGAAGTTTACCACTAGAGGGTGGTACGTGCGCACTGTCTATTGGGTTATCGTGTTATAGTTAGGGATTTAAAGTATTGTTCCCAGAAGTCCCAATTTAACTAAACTAGACCTATTTCTGTCGTGCACGAGTTTCATCCTCTCAGTAACTGTGAGGCAAGGCTCCTGGGCATGTTTCTTCAAGGCCTGGGCAATATCCCCACAAAAAAATAAATAAATAAATGAAAAAGAAAAAGAAAGAAAGAAATGAACAACTGTGCCCCTCTGAAACTTACCTAGTAGCGTTTGCAATCTCTACACTAAACCTCTAGGTCTGAGCCACTGTCCACAATATTTCCTGGGTCCATGCTCCCTCTAGTGGCCTCCTTCTCTTTTGCATCCTTGTTAAATGTCTCTGGGCCTCCTTCACCCTCCTGGTCTAGTAAGGAATGAATCTTCTACTCTTCTCTAGTTTTATCCTTAAAAGTACTTAAGCATGTAAACACTTCATTTTTCCTTTTAACCCATCTTCAGCATGGATGCTAAGAGCTCAACGTTTCTCCCAAAAAATCTCATCCTTTCTCCCAGCTCAATCAACAGAAACACCTTCTCTCTTTTCCTTTCTCTCCGACTTTTCTCACTATAGGACCAAGAGTTGAGCCAGGCACTGTGGTGCGGGCCTGTAATCCTTAGCGGCCTGGGAGGCTGAAGCCAGAAGATGGGAAGGTCAAAGCCAGCTTCAGCAACAGTGAGGTGCTTAGCAACTCAGACCCTGTCTCTAAATTAAATACAAATTAGGGCGGGGGATGTGGTTCAGTGGTTAAACACCCCTGAGTTCACTCCCCAGGCATCAAAAGAAAAAGATCAAGACTTGTTTCTGACATGAACCCCAGGCTCCCTGAATAAGTCTGTTCTGTAAGGACAGAGCGTCCCAGGTACAGGACTTATTCATTGTTCTTTCAGGTTGGTAATCGTTCCACTGAGGTTTTTTCCACTTTTGCCCACAATGACATTTCCTCTCTACAGGAGTCCTATTCCTTTATAACTGTGGTTAGTCCCACAGCGAGCCTCTGAAATCCCCAGCCCCAGTCAGAGCTTAATAAATGTCCAACTCCAAGCCAACTGGAGATTATGTGGCAGGAAATAATTCCAGAAGCCTGTGATCAGATCATAAATTAAATCTCTCCATGATTCCTGCTGTGGCCCTGAGTGCAATCCCAAGGTGACAGGAAACTGGGACAGTCAACCTAGCCTCACCTACTGAAGACTGCCACACATAATCTGAAGCCAAAATTTCACAGTCTGGTTGTCTATACTCCCATGGAATTGGGGAAATTTCATTCCAGCCTCAGCTGCATTTACAAAGCAGCTGGTCAGAGTTACTTTCAGAGCTTTTGCCCTATTAAAATCCACTCTACAGAGCCCCCTTTAAGCTTACCCTCCAGGCCCCAGGGAGCTCCACCTGCATGCCATCCCTCTGAGCCCAGTCGATGGCGAAGGGGATGAGAACAGGAACAGAAAAGGAGACCAAAGTGTCCATTTTATTAACAGCTAGACAAGTGCCACACCATCCAGAGCACTCTGACCTCACTGGCAAAGCTGGACTGGAGACTGTCATGGAGACACAAGCCCAAAAGGGCCCACTTTGCCTGCCTTCTGCCTGAGCCACCAAACAGAGAAGGAATTAGCAGAGGAGAAAGAGGGGGGAAGGGAAGCTGTGTCCAAGCCTGTGCCCTTGTGAGAGAGGGCAGGAGAGAAAGGCAAGTTATTCAGGAACATTCCTGTTAATGCATTAGCTCCACCCTTCTGTGAAACGTGGTCTAAAATTCTGTCTCACCAGCTGTCATAGCATCCAACCCTACAGGAGGGAGCGGTCACTAGGAGAGGAGAACCTTTCATCTGGTATCGGTTTTCTAATTACAAATTACCACGATCCATCTTGCTGGTTTAAAACAACACAGGTTTATTATCTTGCAGTTGTGTAGTTCAGAAGTCCCCGATGGGTCTCACTAGGCTAAAATCAAGGAGTGTCAACAGAGCCACATTCCTTCCCTGGAGGCTGTCGGGGATAATCTGCTTCCTTGCTCTTTCCAACATTCTTTGGCCCATGGCCCCTTCCCTCTGTTCCAGCAACATCTGGTCAAGGCTTCTCACCCGCCATCAATCAGGTTCTCTCTTCTGCCTCCCTTGTCCATATTTAAGGATCCTTCCTAATACCTTGGGCCCATCTAGATAATCTAGATAATCTCCCTATTTTAAGGCCAGTGGATTAGCCACCTCGATTCTATCTGCAAACTTCCCCACTCACGACAGAACTGAACTTACTCACAGGTTCTGGGGATTAGGATGTAGACATCATTTGGGAAATTTATTATGTTTGCACATATCTCCTGCTCCTATGGGATTGGCCATCACCTTAGGTCACAGGAATCAGTCTCTGAAGATACCCTAAACCATCTAGGCAGATACTGAGATCTACACTTTAACCCGGTTGCTCTTAGAGGAAAGAGGGCTAGTTACCACATTCCTAATGTCACACTTCTTAATGTTGACCTCAAGGACCCAAGTCAAAGCCTCTAGGGATCTTGTTATCCAGACCCCCAATTCCACTTGGCTCTGCCAGCCCTGATCCAACCCAATCTCTACCCAGTCTCTCCCTCCCAAACTTTTTCATTGTGGCTTATAGAACTCCTGACCTGTAATCAGCAATTCTTTGATATTCCCAATGTCTTATTTTGTATATTTTACCACCTAATCTTTTTTTTTTCTTCCCAGTATTGGGGATTGAACCCAGTAGTACTCTGCCACTGAATTATAACCTCAGCCCTTTTTATTTTTTATTTTGACACAGGGTCTCTCTAAATTGCCGAAGTTGGCCTCAAATTTGCAATCCTTCTTCCTCAGCCTCCTAAATTGCTGGGATTACATTTGTGCACCACTGCTCCTGACTTCTGTCAACTAAACTTAGATAACATTTTAAGATCCTGAGAATCCCACAGCCTCTACAGTCCTCTCAAGTGGAAACTGCCTACTCCCTTAGCTGCTAATCACCTCAAAGGGGTATCCTACTTATATTGTATCACTGCTTCTGAACCATATCATATCTCCTTTCCTTCCTGAAAAAGCTCCCTCCTTGGAAGCTCAGGACCAGGCTGCCCTGCCCCTCAGCCCCTCTCACTCTTCACCGATGACCTTAGCACCTGTTCTTCCCTCTCACTTGCTCTTGACCTCATTCTTGAGGACACTGAGCATTCGTGAAAATAACTTCACCAACACTCTGGCTTCTCCATCCTTGACCTTTGCACCTCAGCCCACACAGTGCCACAGGAACCTCCAAAATCCTGATTTCAAGGACCCACCCTCTCGCCACAACCTCCTGTCCTTCCTCCTCCATTACCCCAAGAGTCCCCTTGTTACGGATCCTTGACCTGTTCCTGACCTCCAGTTCAGTGACCCCGCCATTTTTTCCGTGTACCTGATGACTACCCCCAGCTTCCCTACAGCTGGATGCCGCCACCTGACCAGATATTGGTCAGTAGAATGTGAGCAAATATTAGGGCAAATTATGACTGGTGTCCTTGACAGAAGAGGAGTCTGTCCTCCCTGTCTCCTTTCTAAACCCTTCTCACTGATTGGAATGAGATGCCAAGGTGCGAGCTGGGGCAGCCACCATCGAGAAGCCACATAGTGAAACAAAGCAGCAGGATAGGAAGTCCCAAGTGTTGTGCAGCCACCACGTCACCCCGTTTAACTTCCATTCTTTTCATACCATGGCATTATGACCTAAGAACTGCACCTAAACAAATGCTTGAATACTTTTGCCCACCCCGTCTTCCTAACTGATTAAATATCACCACCTATGTTCCATTTCCCAAGCCAAAATTTAGAAGTCAATTTTGGGGGGGGGGTAGCACAGGGATTGAACTCAGGGACACCCAACCACTAAGCCACATTCCCAGCCCTATTTTGTGTTTTATTTAGAGACAGGGTCTCACTGAGTTGCTTAGTGCCTCACTTTTGCTGAGGCTGGCTTTGAACACTCAACCCTGAGTGTTCCTGCCTCAGCCTCCGGAGCCACTGAGATTACAAGCGTGTACCACAGCACCCAGCCTAGGAGTCAATCTTGATTCCCGTCTTTCCCTCAGTGTCCCCAATCAATACATGAACAAGTCTGCAGACTCCATCTCCAAAATATATCTCGACTTCCTCCCTGTCTCCCCATCTCCTAGTTCCACCACCATTATTTACCACCTGGACTTTTGCAGTTATTTTCTGATTGATTTCTTCTACTCTTCCTCTTCTGATCCATCCTCCATTCAGCATTTAGACAAGTGATCTTTTGTTTGTTTGTTTCAGACAAGTGAAATTTTAAAGAATGTACCAGATCATGTCAATTGGTGGTCTACTCAAAAACCCTTAGGAGGTGTCCAATTTCACTTTGAATAAAATCCAACTCCACCAGGCCCTACAAGGCCCTGCATAATCTGGTTCCCAAATACCCCCCAGCTCACACCATCCAGCTCTCCTGTCCGATACATCATGGCCACGCTGCCATCCTCCCTGGTCCTGGACGCACGGGCATCCTTCCCCAGCTCGAGGCTCTTACCCTGGGTTCCCCTTGCTGTTTGCGCAGGTGCCCCCTCTCCTTGGCTCACACACTGCCTCCATAGAGACCTGCCCCGGCCACACCGTTTAGCACCTTCTCCCCGGTTCCTTCTGTCACCTCCCCGTGATATCCCCTCTTTGCATTTCCTATGCTCTGAAGTGATCTCATGTATACATTTGTTAACTTGTTCTTAGGCTTTTCGCCTCACAAAACCTATGCTCCATGAAACCTGGGAACTTACCAGTTGCTATTATTCATTCTTTTTTCTCCTAGACCTTGAACCATATTACCGGGAAAAGAGTTAGAGTTCAATGAATGAATCTGAATTGAACTCATGAGTGAGTTCAACAAATGAATGGTGAAATCAGCGGCTTCCTTGTTAGAAAGACATAAGTAAGGAAGAGAAGGTTCTGTCCAGCACTCGCCAGTTCCTCTCTTCTGATGGAAGTGGGCACAGGGACTGGGAGCAGATAAGGGCCTTCCTCGCTCAGAGTGTCTGGGAAGAGAAGACCCCTGCGAAAGGCTGAGAAGGCGTCCTGCTCAGCTCTCCGGTCCCAGCCTCTGCATTCCTGGAGAGATGAGAAGCTGGCTGCCCCGGGAATTTGACACAGAATCAGAAATCCAGACACCAGAGTGAGGAGGCCAAGGTTGCACTTCAGGAAGGCTTCTCGACACACACAGGGGCAGGGGAACCTCGATTACTTTCTCTTAGTGAGGGTGGAGTCTTAGGAAAACAGAGCATCCCTCACCACACCCAGATTCCCTTCACAGAACCTACAGAAGGGACAGGACAACCTCTACTGAGCCTCCTGCAGACCTTTCCCCGACCCGCGGAGACAGGACAGCTGAGGCCTCAGATGACCTGGCCCTAGACTAGCAGAGCCCTGATTCATTCCTCTGCTGGCTCTTTTTTCTGGATCCCAGGGCCCTTTTTCAGAGTCTTTCATCCATGTACTCCAATAGCTAGTTTCAGAACGACCCAGGATTCCAAAGCATTTTGTTGGGAAAAGCCCCTGGACAGACTCCACTTGGGCACTTCCGGCAGACAGAGATCTCCTCCAGGTTCTGGGCCTCGGATGGAGCACTCTCCCTCCCAGCCAACCCCAGTCTCTCTCCACCACATTTCCATAGTTCAGCCTGCTGAGTGGCACAGTTAAGTGCCATCCATGTGACAACTTTAAAAATATCTGAAAACAATTATCATTTCATTAATAAACGCTACCATTTAACAAACTCTTACTAGGTACCGTGTGGAAAATTTTATGTACATCACCTTATTCAATATCTGCAACATCCCTAGAATGTAGAGATAGTTCTTCCCATTCCATAGATAAGGCAGTAAGCTCAGAGAAGCAAAGCGGCCAGCCCGCCCCAGGTCACCTGGATACTGGAAGAAGCAGGATTGTTCCAGGGCCAGTCTGAAG
Organism: Spermophilus citellus; assembly: GCF_964194105.1. Classification (NCBI taxonomy): domain Eukaryota; kingdom Metazoa; phylum Chordata; class Mammalia; order Rodentia; family Sciuridae; genus Spermophilus; species Spermophilus citellus. The sequence goes on along the minus strand of NC_138197.1, from coordinate 73,940,580 downwards.
CTCACACCCTCACCCCTCTGTTAAGCTGCACTCACTCCCTGCACCCCAGCAAACTTCTCTGCCCACTGAACAGCAACAAGTCCTTCAAGTGTTTCTTCTCTGAAAATCTAAAGCTCCCATCCTCTCCCATTTTCCCCCCATAAGCTTCAAGTTCGATGAAATCTTTGTGCCAGGGCCTCATACCCTCCTCCATGAAACGGGGAGCGGGAGGGAAAATTCTATTGCTACAGAGAGGGGAAATGGAGTGTTTCCAAAGGGCCCAATCTCCTCTCAGTCCTCAAACACAGCCCCAGCAAACTGACACTTTCTGCTGTCCCCTCAGTCCCCCCTTGGACATTTCACCTCCCATGTCCCCAGGAACTTGTCAATCTGCCTTCCCCTTATTCTCACATTCTTCTTCCTCAAAGTCCCACTCATCCAGAGGAAGGAGGGAAGGAAGAGGAAGAGAGGGGGGGAAGCAAGGAAGGAAGAAGGAAGGGAGGGAGGGGTAGGGGAGAGGAAGGGAGGGAAGGAAGGGAGCAGGGAAGGATGGGAGAGAGGGAGGGAAGAAAGACCCGCAGGCTAACTCCAATGTGCCCTCCTCTAAAAATTCTTCTCCAATTTCTTTCCGTTGCTCCTTCCTAAATGCTTACAAAGCCCTTATTTCCTATTTCATGTTTTGCAGTTCTGGGTGTCTGCTCTCAGGTCTCTCTCCCAGTTGGGCTTCTCCTGGGCAGAAACTATGGCTTTAATCTCTTCACCCATGACAACATAGGTACTCGGTAAATGACCATCAGTTTCAAATGCAAACGGATTTCTTTTTGATACTTCACCTGGAAGAACAATGGTTAGACTGTAGAAATCCAGGAAGCAGGCCAATGTCAGGAATCCAGATGTGATACTGAAGCCAAAATGAGACAGGCAGTCAGTCTAGAGAGGTAAATCGAGTCAGATCAGGTCAAGGAGGCCAATTCTGAGTGAGTCCGGGAAGTTGGAGACTGTCCCCAGAGGGATTGAAATGTTAATTCCTTCAGAGCCCTTCCTCCACCCTTATCAAGAACTTGTCCCTGCTCCAACCTGTTGCCAAGGTAACCCAGGAATTGCCCTCCCTACAGGGAGCTATGAGGTGGTTAATGTGTCCTTGGCTGCTCCATCCTGCCTTTCCCCCTTCAGCCCACCTGTTTCCCACCTTTGAGCCATGCCATGAGCATTCCTGGGCCTAGTCAAGTATGCAGGATGGAGAAAGAGAAAGGGAAGAGGGCAAGAGAACAAAGGAAGCCTAGGACACATAAAAAGGGCAGAACACCTCGATTCTTGGAATAGCAGGATACCAGCTATGGCCCCCTTCTCCCTCCCAGGAGAAATCTATGGAAGTCTGTTACCCCTTTTTTAAATAAACTCTGCTTTATATGCTTGCATCGTCATGCTTCTCTAATCTTCAAACTTCAGCATGTGAGGAAGCAGAACTCGTCACTGGTAACCCGGGTAACAATACCAAGAGAGCTGAGACCTCAGCACCTGCGGGGACCTAACCTTAAGAGATTGAATAAAGCCATCTCTTTCCAAGGAGTCCTGGGAAACAGGATTTGAAGTAGGATCTGCTGCCCTCTGGTGGCCATTTCACTTCATCGCAGTTTGTTGAAAAGCTTAGCTCCTCTGGTCAAAGAGAAGTTTCTGGTACAGACTTGGAGGCTGATCTCCCTCTCCCTGGGCACAATGGTAACTACCCCCCCCCATTATTTTTGTAAAAAGAAATTAAAATTATAATTTCAACTAGACACCAAAATACAATAGGTGAAACTTCAAAGTGAGATATCTCATACAAAGAATTTCAAAGGAAATTTTTAAGAACCAGTTTCTAACCCCTTCAGCCAGAATAAAGACAGAAAAGGGAATTATGGTATGAAGGGGAAGCAGGGAGGAGGGATTTTGTGAGGAAAAAAAATGGTGCCGTCATCCCCATCTCCTCCCTCCCATCTCCTCATGACCCACCCTGACAGGAGCCTTAGTGGGGACACTGGCAGAGGCAACCCCCAGAGCTGTGATTGTGTCACCTGGGGTAGGCAGCAGAATGTTCTGGAGTCTGAGTGCTAACAGAAGTTCAGGAGAGAGAGGATTGAGGAATCTCCCTGTGGGCACCTTGGGATTGCTGCTGAGACACCCTGCTCCCAGAGTTCCCCTGGAAGGGGGAGAACAAGCTATGGGCCCTGGAGAGGGAGGGGGTGCACCGTCATGGGTCCAGCTTTGGACCTGACTGACTAGAGGGCCACCTCAAGGGACAAAAGGACCTTGTAGCTGAAGAAAGAATCTCAAGCTCCTAGAACAAAAGATGGCAGGTGAAGAAGGGGCCAAGAGATCCCCCCACCAGAGAATGGTCCCCAAAGAGTACAGAGTTCTGAGGACCAGACCGGGTGGTGGAGAAGAAGGTTGAGCACCAACTGGCAAACCCCCAGTCACCTGATCCACGGCTGTCTGTCTGCTCCGCACCCCTCCCACCCCCCATACCACCATCACCACGGCCACCTCGGCCACCTTGCACTACTGCACACTCTGGTACAGCACCTGTGAGAGGAGGAGAAGGGTTGGGTGGGGCTGAGGGCAGAGAGAACAAGACAGATAAGGGAGGCCAGTCGTTAGCCTTTTCCCACTGCAGGCTGCCACCAAAGCGGGGACCCCTGCAGGCCGGAGAAGGGGAGTGGGATGGATTTGCATCATACATGAGCCCAGTTGTCCTAATGTCTGAACTGAGACTACGCCTGACCTGAGGCTCAGGGAGGAGGCTTCCCTAGGTTTTCACCCAAGAGCAAGGAAAAAATTACCCTTGCCCCCCACCCAGAACTGTACAAAGGATGGCGGGAAACAAGACCATGAAAACAGAATGCGCCTCGCGTCCTGTGATCAAGAGTGACTTTTTAATTATGACAAGTTCTGATGGTGCATCACAAGGACACAAGAGTTTCCCTTCCAAGCCCCTCAGCCTTCTTTTCTGCCATCTAGAACTCCCTGGTCTCATCTCTCCCCTCTTCACCCCTAGTGGCCTCCCCTTCAAGATCTCCTGAGACCCAGCCCAACCCTAACCAGGGCCCTCAGCTCTTCCTCCACTTCTTAGGGACAAGCGAGAGCTCCAGTGCCACTGACCTCCTGTGCCAGTCCCAGCACAGACCCTGAGCATCCCAGGGTCCTCCCTCTCCCTACCCTGTCGGGTATTTGCACCATCCATCCTGGGTGAATAGTGTCTCAGGAAAATGCATGTCCACCCCGAACTTCAGAAGACAAAATGAGGTCTTTGCTGATGTATTTAGTTAAGAATCTCAAGAAGAATTATCCTGGATTATGAGTGGGCCCTAAATCTAATGATGTGTCCCTATAAGAGGAGAGGACACAGAGCCTGACAGAGGAGAGACGCCATGAGAAGACAGATGTGAAGCCCGGTGTGGTGGCACCTGTAATCCCAGCAGCTGGGGAGGCTGAGGCAGGAGGATCCTGAGTTCAGGCCAGCCTCAATTTAGCAAGGCCCTAAGCAACTCAGCGAGACCCTGTCTCTAAATAAAATATTTAAAAAAGGGCTGGGGATGTGGTTCAGTAGTTAAGCACCCTTGGGTTCAATCCCTGGTACCAAAAAAAAAAAAAAAAAAGGATAAAAGTAAAAACTGAAGTCCTGCTGGGATGAGTCAAGGAATGCCTGGGGTTATTAGAGCTGAAGAGGCAAAGAAGGGTCCCTCCCAGAGCCTATGGCTGCTGGCACCTTGATTCTGGACCTCCCACCCCAGAACTGTGAGAGGATAACCCCCTGTTGTTTTAAACCACCCAGTTTTGTGGCACTTTGTCACAGTCCTAGGAAGTCATCTCGCCAAGGCTCACCTGGCAAGAGGAGCGTAAGGCTGGGGCCAGGCCCTGCGCCCTCCGGAGGCAGCCTGGGAGGAGTGCTGGGCTGTAACTTTCAAATGACCCCCCTCCCACCACACTCCCCTTCTGAGCAGCCCCAGAACACCTGGCATCTGCTCCCCAGCCACCTACAACAACATGCCCAGCCCAGGGGGCCCTTCCCTCCCCTCATTCCTACCACCTACCACCTCCCCATGTCCTGTCTTGTGGCAGGGGAATTTTCCATCCTCCCACCCCCAAGTCAAAGTCATTAGATTTAATCATTAACAGGGCGGGTGTTAATTAGCAGGACTGGGTGATCGTCCACAGTCCACGTCCATGCTGATGAGGTCACAGCTGGACATCAAGAACAGCTGATCCGACAAAGGTGAGGAAGAACAGGACCGGGCTGAGAGGTGGAAGAGGTGTTCTCCTTCCAGACACCACCCTCCCCTCCCTCCGGAGTACTAACTACATTGAAACCCCCTCCTTCGTTCCTGTTTCTGCAGGAGCCAGAGGAGAAAGCACCAGCAAATGCTTAATAGGTGCCAGACACTTCGGGACATGACCTCATCCCATCTCTCAGCATTTATGATAGGGATGCCTGCTGTTTAAGCCAGTTCTAAGGCTGAGGAAATTGAGGCTCAGAGAGGGTAAGCAAATTGTCTAAGGTCACAGAGCTACTAAATGGCAGAGTTGGGACATGAACCCAGGCAGACCACCACAATGAAGGGAACTGAGCGTGGAGGAGGAGGAACAGTGGATCTAAGCAGCCAGAGGTCATGTTGACCTCCTTCCTCCTTCCTGCTTCCCCTTAGTCCATAACATCTTGTGCTTCCACTTTTGTAATACTCATGGCTGAAAATTACTTGGCAACCCCACTAGCCCCCTGACTCTGACTAGGCTGAACACTGTTGCTGGATAGAAATAGTATCTATTTTGTGTTCCACTGTATTCACAGTATCCCTAGCACTTAGCATAATGACTGGCATATATGAATACCTGATCAGTATTTGTTAGGGAAAAAAATTGAACCTGTTACAGAGTTGGGAAGGGAAGGGGCTAGCTAGAGGGACTGGGTCTTCCAGAGTCTTGATCATATGATTAAAATGTATGTCAAGAGGCCCTCTAGGGGGGGCTGGGGTTGTGGCTCAGTGGCACAGTGCTTGCCTTGCAGGTGTGAGGCCCTGAGTTTGATCCTCAGCACCACATAAAAATAAAAAATAAAGATATTTTTTAAAAAGAGGTTCTCTGGGGGCTGGGGTTGTGGCTCAGGGGTGGAGCGCTTGCCTAGCTAGCACATGTGAGGCGTTGGGTTCCATCCTCAGCACGACATAAAAATAAATAAATAAGATAAAGATATTGTGTCCATCTACCACTAAAAAAAATAAAAATAAAAATTTTAAAAAGAGATCACCTGGCCCATGCCCTGCTCCAGGTCTAGCCATTGCCCCGCCAGAGCCACCAAATCTGTGTCACTGGGAAAAGTGCTGGCCCGGCCCTGGTCCTTGGGAGAACTGCTGCTTGTCTGTAGCTCTAGGGGGTGGCGTAGGCTGAGGTCTCTTCCACCTCTACCAGTGGTATCTGTGGTGGTGAAGAGACAAAGCCCTGTGGAAATGAGCAGCCCGTCTGAATCAGCAGCTCTGGCCCCGTTCCCAAGAGCGCCAGCTGCAGGGGTGGTGAGCTCCCACGCCCAGCAGAGCTGGAGCCGTGGGCTTCTACACGGGCCAATGGGGCCTTCCACAGTCAGAGGGCACCGGGCCTTCTAACCCATCCCGGGAGAGGCCACACATCCACCTCTGGTGCACCTGGAGCCCACAAGAAGCTCTGGAAACTTCTCCTGTGAGGCCCTGTAGGGTACAGGGCACCCACACTTCTTCCAGGCCAGGCCTGCCCCCCACCTGGCCTCCTTCCTTCTTCCCAAGACTTGGCCCTTAAAGACCCTCGGTCATCTTCAAAAGAGGAAAGCCACCCTAAAGGACAGAGATGCATTCCCCAGTGAGGCTTTTCAGAGCATATGCCACAAGCTCTGAGATGACTCCAAGAGTTTCCAGAAATGTTGGAGAAACAGCAGCACCCTGGTACGAGCATATGGCTTCCCCAGGGGGGGGACCACTTGGATGGGGTCATTGCTCCTTTGGGGGTTTCAAAGCAGGCTGGAGTCTCACCTCCTCCGCAGAACAGTGTGTGAACACAGGCCTGCGCACCTGTGTTCAGCACGCCGGAGTCTGCCTGGCCACACCGGCCTCCGGGGGTTCTAACGCTGGTTTTGAAGCTTCCTGGCTAAGGGACCATTACATCCCTAACTCAGGGCAGACATAAAAATACAAAGAAATCTGCAGGACACCTGGTCCCCTCCTTTTGTAGATGAGGAAACTGAGCCCAGCGAGAGGAGGGAGGTGTTGGGGGATCCCAGAGGCACCCAAGGACCTGGTAGCAGAGGCCGATGTTGAACCTGGCCTCCCAAATCCCTGCCCAGGTGGCCCATCTCAGCAAGGCCCCACGCTCCCACTCGGCCCTCAAAAAGTAAAATAAAGATACGAATAACGCCTGCCCACCCTCCCGGCTGGTTGTGAGAATTGGAGAACTCAGGCGTGGGGAGGTTAGCAGGGTGAGGAGGGGTAGATGAGCAGAAGCAAAAAACCCAGAGCAACCCAAAGTGGCCCCATTAGCCCAGAGCTGGGGCACGAGGGCAGGGAGAGTGGGAGCCGTTAAGTGACTGCATCAGCCAGTCGCATCCCTGTAACCTTAAATATTCATGGCCCCAGAGTGCGCCATAGAACAGCTGCTGCTCTGCAGCCACCAGGCTGTGGCTGCATCGGGGACTTGCACACTCAGACACGCAAAGGCTGGCCTCGAACTCTTACTCACGCTAAGATGGGTTCCAAGTGCAGTGACAGGCCCTCTGCCACTCCCAGCCCGTGTGAGCAGCTCCCGCTTGCCGACACCCACACACCCAGCAGGCACGCTCAGTTACTCACCCGGCTCTGGGCATGAGTAAAGGTCAAAGCGACACACACACCTTCACAGACAGACACACTCCGCCACCACGCCACCCACAGATGCTGCTCCCCCCCCCCCGCCCCATCTCCCCCTCCCAGGACCTCTCTCCCACTCTCTACCCTCTCCTCCTCTGCTCCACCCCCCACCAGCTGCTCCCAAAGCCCCTCTTCCCAGGAAACCCCTCGCCGGCCATCTCTCCAACGCCTGAGCTCTCAGGGCCCCTCTCCCAACCTGTGGCTTTCAGGACAAGGGGCTCTGAGGGTCTGGGCTTGACAAGGGAACTAAGATGAGTTGAGACTTTGGGAGGCCTCTCCATGACCAACCAAAGTTCGAGGGAAGGAAGGGATCATGGAAGAGAGTGGGCACACTGGGTGACCTGGTGCTGTAGGCTGCGGGGTGTCTTCTGGAAAGCCTGGGACGGTGACATCCTGCCAGGAGAGAACCAGAGGGCAGAACCTGCAGCTATCAGTGAGCGTGGACCTTCCAGGGGCCAGGTAGCCACCTCACATGATCTGTCCCTGCTCCATGAGGCAGACACCATTCTGCCATTTTTTTTTTTTTTTTTACTAAAGAGATCCAGGCTCAGTGAGAGGATCCTGAGTCCACAAAGATAGGTGTGTGGGGATCCTGGCTTCGGGTCCTGCTCTGTATGTGGCAGGAGGGGATGTGACGGCCCTTGGGTGGGCAGACCGCCACCCTCTGCTTCCCAAGCCCTCCTCCATGTCCTTGGGGGGGTGCACAGACAGGGGACCTGGAGGACTGGGAAGCCCAACCAGCTGCTTGGGGGCAGACCCAGCTACCTTGACAGAGCAAAGGGACCCTGCAGGTGCCCACCAGGTAGAGGGAGGCACTTCTCTACCTATCAACAGCAGAAAGGGGTCACTTAACATGCAAGTGCTGGCCACAGCCTTCAGGGCCCACTGGGTCCCCACACCCCCAGCCTGGCAGTGAGAAAACTGAGCCGGGCCTGTGTAAAGAGATCTGGCCAAGGGAGGAGGCAGGAGAGGTTATTTTGGGAGGTAAGAGGGGAAGGGGCCCTGTGAAATCCCCACCAGGAGAGGAGGCCACTGAGAGCTGAAGCTGACCCCTTGGAGGACCCGTGATGGTCCAGCCAGCCCCAGGAGAACCAGCTGTAAATCTGTAAAGAACTTGCCAGTTGCTTGGCTTAAGTTTAAAAAGAAACAGATCTCCTGGAAAGCACTCCCTCTCCCTCCTCCTCCCCCCAATTCTCCCACTTCATTCTCCCTCCCTCCCCAAACCCCAGCACCTCCCCTCCAGCTGTCCAATGATCCCCAGTCCCTAGCACAGGGCACATCAGCTCCTATGAATATACTGTCTCCCTCACTGGCTAGTATTGATTGGCATCTTGGTCCTACACCAAACCAGTAAGTTCTTCACATAGTCTAACTTCCATGCCTTCAGTTACAGCAGATCATTTTCATTATTCTGCCAATAATAATGAAACTGGAAACCAACCCGGCCTGTAAACAAGCCACCCCACCAAAGGAGTCTTCCTTTCCATCCCTCAGCATTCTCCCTTTGCAAGCCTTTCACCCATTTAAGATCCCCATAATTCAGCAAGCCGAAAGTGAAATCTATTTCACAAGCATTAGCGGCTCCCCACCCCCATTACTCCTTCTGCCGAGCCCCAGATGGTCCTCTCTCCCCAAGCCCTCCACCCACTCCCTTTGGCACTTGAAGAGAGGCTCCCTCTGAAGACCTTCTGGGGCCTTCCGCTCCTTCTCCCTGTTGCTGAGTGAGCACAGGACAGGGGTCTAGAACCCTCCCCCACTTCCCCTCCAAGTGTTCACCTCCACTCGAGGGTTTTCCTCTCAGAGGAAAGTTCCTCTCCAAGTCTAACCTTAATTCCTCCTGCTGCAAGCCTAAATTCCCTTTCCATCTTTTCTCCATGGGATCATTCCCTTTGGATTAGAAATGAAATCTTCCTCTCGAGTTTGCAGCCTTCCCTCCCCGCCGCGCCCCTCCACTTTCCCAGACCCTCAAACCTGCCCCAGCTTGAAAAAGTTCTTGGTAACGGCTCCCTACACCCACTGCCTGCTCTGAACTCCGAAGATACCTGGGTATCCGCCCCGGCTGTCTGTCGCCCAGGTGGCTGTCTGTCGCCCAGGACAGTGACCGGGCCACGGAGTGGCTCGCTCGCCCGGAGGCGGTGACCCCCGCAGCCGCTGGCGCAGCCACGACGGGGTTAAGGCTCCGGGCTGGGGGAGGGGAGGGGGCCGGGAGGGGCGGGTGCGGAGCCAATCGGCGGCCACCGAGTCCCCGGGGCGGCGAGCGGGGAGCGCTGAGCCGGGAGCCGGAGCCGAGCGCGCCGGGCTGGGGCCGGGGCCGGAGCGCAGCAGAGAGGGAGCTGCCCGCCCCAGCCCGAGTCCCGCCGCCGTCCCCCCTCCCGCGGCGCGGGCCAGCGGCCGCCGCCCCAGCCATGGAGCAGGACCACAGCCCCCGGAAGATCCAGTTCACGGTCCCGCTGCTGGAGCCGCACCTGGACCCCGAGGCGGCGGAGCAGGTGCGGAGCAGGGCGGGGCTGCAGGGGACTCGCGGCCAAGGACAGGGACCCCGTGCCCTGGGGGGACCCGGGGCCCCGCCTCGCCCTCGCCGGCCGTGCGCCCTTAGGAGGGTGAACGCGCTCAGTTTGGGGGTCTCCTGCCCCCTCCCCCACCGTCGGAGCCACGTCGCCCATCAGGGCTTCTCTGAGCAGGAGCAAAGGACGAGTGCGTCCAGGCGCTGTCTGTCCCCCAGAGTGTGGCTCCGTTCCTCCCCAGCCCTGGGGGAGGGGGCCTGCCCGAGGACTCGACCCCTCCCCCCTTCGGCAAGCTCGCGTCCCCCACCCAGGCAGCCCCCTCCGGAGTTCCTGAGCTGGGTGGCGGCGCCCAGGGTGCCCACAGCAACGGGGAGGGAGGGCAGGGCGGGGGTCGGTAATGGAGGGATCCTGGTACTGTGGGAGTTGGGGAAGGAGGAGCCGCTCTCCCTGCCTCCTCCTAACTGGAGCTCCGGGAGTGCTAACGGGAAGGGGCTGAGGTCACCCAGAGGGCCGGGGGCTTAGGGGACAGGGCTGGGAGGTCCGCAGACTTGAGGCTCCCTTCTGCGAGGTTTGACACGTGGGTCCTGATTCCCAACTCCTGCCCTTGGCAGCGGGCGCCAGTGTAGAAGGAGTGACACTGTGGGCCAAAGGTGGTGCCGCCTAGGGACCGGGGTCCAAGCTCAGCCATCCGCGAGGCACTGTGCGGGCCTTGGCTCAAGGGTGGGAGTCCAGGGCCCTGGCCCAGCCTCCTGGCCTGGGCTATTTTTAGCTCACGCAGCCAGGCAGAGGCGGCAGTGTGTGAGTGGTGTCTCGGGGGAGAGCGGGCGGGTGTGTGTGGAGAGGGCTACTACCTGCCGTGGGTGGCCAAATATTTGCGTATTTGCCCATGGCTCCATCTCCTTTTGTGATCTCGGTGCATTCACACAGACCTCCCCATTCCTAAGACTATCCAGTTCCCACAAGGTCAATGCTCTGCCCCAGCCAGCTGCCAGGTTCTGGCTAGGCCCCCTACTGAAAAACTTGGGGACCCCTTGGGACCCGCAGGAGAGAATAGTTTTGTTGCTGCCCCAGCTGTTTGGTAGAATAAGGTCCAGATGTGAAGGGAAAGGCGGGTACCTCTCTATAACTAGCTTCCCAAAGGTGGGGTGCAGTAGGTGCCCTCCTCCCTGGCCAGGGTGAGCCCCTCTGCAGACCTCTAAAGTGTGACTGCAGGAGGGACTGTGGTGAGACCTTACAGACTGAGGATGTGGGGAATGAGGAACCACTAGCATGGGGAGCATTCCCCTGTGGTCAGGAAATAGGCTTTTCTGCCCAGAGACAGGGGACTACTAAGATACCTCCTCCTAATCCAGGAAAGAGTCCCAGGAGTGTGGGCAGGTGGGGGGGGGGGCAGTCCACACAGCACCACCTCCCACTAGACAGACAGGCCGGACACCTGCTCCTGTTTGGTGTTGGAGGAGGCAGGTGTAGTAGTGGGGGGGGGGGGGGGCAGGCCCACTGGTTTGGGGACTTAGGGGGCAAGGGAGGAACACCAGGCAGTCCAAAGAAGCCAGAGGGGAAAGAAGAGCTGAGACTTAAGTCTCCTTTTCTCTAATCTTCAGAACTCTGTGTTTCCCCAGCCCTGAAATTCGACCTGCAGACCCGGCTCAGCCCCTCCTATGTTACCAAGTGTGGAGGCAAAAAGATCCAGAAGGGGCAGGAGAGCCTAATCCAGACCCACAGGGAGGGTGAAAGGAGTTGGGAGTTCTGAGTTAAGGAGGATGAAGTACCTGGAGGAGGGGGTGGAAAAGTGCCCCAAACGACCAGAACTTTGGCATGATGGGTTTGAAAATAAATAAGGGGAAGTCACACATACTGTTGGTAGCTAGGATTTGAGATGGGTACCAAAAAACAAAAGTGGCCATCTACTCGTTTCCTAATAGTTCAGGTGCCTGGGAGGTGCCTTCAGAAGTCTGCCTTTCCTCCCTCCTGCCGTTCAAAGTTCTCAAAGATATCAAAGTTCTCAAGGGCTCTGAGTGCCTCAAAATCTTGTCCAAGGCAAGGAAATAGGTTAAGTAAAGGGACCCATCCAAGATCACAAAGCCCTGCTGCCCTTTCAAAGACCATTTTTTTACTTGAAGTCACCTTGAGCTCCCTGTCTGTTCCACCACTCCCCAACCCCAGGACAGGAAAGAAACTGAGGAGTCCTCTCCTAGTAAAGGTATGGTCTCCACCCAGCTCGTCCATGAAGCACCTGTCAGACATGAATGTCAGGCAGCCTGTCTTCCACCCACCGTACCAGAAACAGCCAGAGACAACTCACAGTTAATGTTTGTGCATGTGTATACACACACACACACACACACACACACACACACACACACAGGACTCAGGCTGCCAGGGACCTTGAAATGTCACTAAAAACAGATGCTACTATGTTCTTGTGGAATGATGCCTTTCCCCCACAGACCGTCATTCTGTGCTGCTACCTTTTCTTTGGGGAGAGTCCCCTTCTCAGGCTAAACAGCCCCTCTTGCTGTAGCTGGTACCCACTTTCTAGACACAGAGAAGGGCACTGGTCTACCACCCCAGCCTTCACTGCCAGAGGTAATGATACTGAATAATGGACACACAAAGATAGGGGCTTGGTCATTCATCCTCACCCTGCTCCTCTGAGCCCTGAGTAATTTTAGCCCTTTCCCCAATCCCATTAGCCTTTTCTGCCCTCTGCTACCCCATTGTTTCACTCTCTTCCAACCCTCTAAAGCATCCCAAGAAGGAGAAAAACTACACATCCCAGGAGTCCTCGGACTGACTTCAACAACAATCAACTTTATTGACAGCAGGACAAAAGTACAGCAGCGGGTGGTGTGTTTGGGGGTTGAGGGGAACTCAGAGACTCAACAGTCAATCAGCTTTATATGTTTATATCTTAGAATGGGACCTTGAACCCGGGACAAGATTTTTTAGCTAACCTCTAGGCCTTGACAAGGGTCCTATATAGGATTCCACGGCCAGGGGACCTGTACATTCACACCATCCCTCCTGGAACTAATCTCCCCGACTGCGCTGGCTTGAGGCATGTTCCCTGCAGGTGCTGGCCCCCAAACCGTTAATCTGCTTGAGGGATAGGATGGGAGGCTGAGGGAAAGCCCTGTGCCCTCTCAGGTTATTTCTGACCATTGATCCAGGACGGTCGGAAGGACAGCAGGCCAAGATCGATGCTTTAGAGAGATAAAGCTGCTGAGCTGGGGCAGGACCAGGGGGAGAGAGACAGACAGAACAGGGGGTTGGGGGTCTTGTAGGGAGCAGAGGTAGTCTTTTGGGTTTTCAGGAGTAGTTCTCCCCAGAGAAGGGGGATTGGTCCAAGGATGTCTGCCCTACAATAGTGGGTCAGTATAACATGGCACTTTTTGAGGTAGGTTAAGTGAACTGGCCTGCACTATGTTTCTCAATGGCTTTGAATGAGGCTTAATACTTCCATGTGCATTTGACCTCTTCCTTCTCTCCCACCTTCCCCCAGATTCGGAGGCGCCGCCCCACCCCAGCCACCCTTGTGCTGACCAGTGACCAGTCATCCCCAGGTAAACCAAGGATGGGTCACTGAAGGAACTAGGGGCCACTGCAGACAGCAGGGTTCTGGTGAGAGCAGATAGGTGCTAGGCAGAAGGCAGATGTGAGGAGTCAGGGATCTCCTTGTCCTAAGGAAGAGAAGTGGTAGCTGGACAAGCAGAATATCCTTTTCTGGAGCAGTGCAAGGAAGGAGAGGAGGACCACCTGGTTCCCAAGCCCCTCAGGAATTGGGATGGTCAACTGAGTGCTGGTTGCTGCGGCAACAGTTTTCCAGGTTTCTCCAGCAACTGAGATGTGCTGCCCCCACCCCCAGAGGCAGTGACAGCTGTGAGGGGGAGGACCCGCCTCCATCAGCTATCTTCATGGCCCCCAGAGGGGAAGGGGAAGGTTAGAAACAGTCAGGGAGCAGCTGGGATTCTGGCCACCAGTGTCCCCATCAAGGTCTGGGGAGAGAACAAGGTCTCAAAGAATGTCAAGGGAGCCTGACAAAGGACTGAAGAAATGGTGGCCAGGCTAATGAGCCAGCCTAGAATTCATGATGCTGGGGTCTCCACTTTCCCTCCACCCGTCAAAATGATTGCACTATCCTGGAGCCTACACAGAACAAAGTCACTGTTCTCTACAGATGTGCCTTCCCATGCAGGGCTCAATTCAGGCCTTGGGGTGGGGGAACAGTTGGAAGAAAGAGACATGGATACTTCAGAGGGAGAGACAAAGCAAGAAGACCACAAATTCTGCCTTCAGGAACCTCAAGGGCTGGGCAAGGATGTAGACACAGATGGGCCACAGGGTCAAGGATAGGACTAGATGCACAGGACAGAGCCAGCCAGAAGGACAGAAGGGGAGCTAGAGGGAGCAGACCAGCTTCCGGGGGGCAGATCAGGAAGGGGGTGATTTCAGAGTCCTTTCCCCTTAGATGTCAGATCTTCAGGTCCCCTGGATTTCCTGTCCATATCACCTTTTCCTTCCCCTTGTTCCTCTCAGAGGTAGATGAAGACCGGATCCCCAACCCACTTCTCAAGGTAAGCTGGCCCTGCTTACTAAGCCCAGCCCAAAGAACCTACCGAGGCATTAGGGGATTCTTCATCCAAACCCTAATACTCTAGATCTTGCTTGGGAGGTAGCTCAGTGGTGGAGTGCTTGCCTGGCATGTGCAAGACCCTGAATTCAGTCCCCAGCCCTGACAACAACAACAACAAAAAACACACTACAGAATCTTTGACTCTCTCTTCCCTGCAGTCCCCCAAAAGTGCCCAAGTGGACCCGAACCCATGCCCCTGCACACACATGCACACGCGCATACACACACACACACACACACACACACACACACACAGTGTCTTACTCACCTTGGTAGAAACAGCTGGGAAGCAGGAAATTTCTTCCCCCACCCTTTCTGAAGCCCATACCTAGCCGATCTGCAGTCTAAAGCACGGCAAGGCAGAGGGGGAGGGTGGGAAGCGCTGACCCCCATCTGTGCTCTGTGTCCTTCATAGTCCACTTTGTCAATGTCTCCACGACAACGAAAGAAGACAACAAGGACCACACCCACAATGAAAGGTTCGGCAGACCCTTCCATCTCTCTTTGCCCCTCTATGCCTGAAACCCGGGAGCAGACTCAATGACCCTTTGGAAGGAGCGCTTGAGAGGTCACTGAATCTACTTTAATTAGATTGGAGCTATTGCTGGGTGTCCTGGGCCTAGACCCTTGCTCTGCCACCATCTAGCAGGTGACCTTAGAGAAACTACTTAACCTACCCAGCTCTGAATGCCACCTCAGTATGGCAGATGAATAATATATGTGAACTCATCAGCATAGTGCACAGCACAAAGAAGGTACTTAAATTATTTCCTGAATCCAAATTGAGTCTTTTCTCCTGCCCCAGGGGAGACCAGACAGCCCAGCAAGCTAGGAGTATCTGTCTGGTATCCTTAAAGACTCTTCCCCTGCGCCTCCCTTCCCTTTGGAAGAAGGGCTTTCTGTGTTCTAGCTTGTATTTCTCCCTGTTGCCCAACTAATGTCCCTCCTTGTTCAGATCTCAGGGATTGGGAAAGTCCAACACCCAGCAGTGTGTCGCCAGTCCGTGAGTGGGGCTGTTGGATCGGGGGCCACAGGGGAGTTTCTGGGCAGTATGTCTAATGCTGCCTCCCTTCCTGTGTGCCCCCAGAGCTCCAGACGATGGTTGAACATCACCTGGGGCAACAGAAGCAAGGAGACGAGCCTGAGGGAGCCGCTGAGAGCTCAGGGACCCAGGAGACCCGCCCACCTGGGATCACAGACACAGGAGCAGAGCCACGCCTGGGCACCTCTGGGACAGCACAAAGTACTTGCGCAGGCCAGGGAGGGCCCCAGGCCTCCTGTCCCCCAGCCCTGCAGGAGGCACACCTTATCCACTGGGGGAAGGGAAAGAGTTGGTGCCTGGGAGGGCTCTCACCTAGCCGAAATGGACCCGAGGGCCATGGATGTCTGTCCACACATTGCGCATATTTGAATCCTCACCTTTCCTTACCGTAGGACTGAGCCCTTCCACCTTGGACCCCAGAGGTCCCTGCTGTGGCTGGACGGGAGAACCCACACAATGGGAACACCACTCACAGGCTAGAATCCTGGCTCTGCCACTTGCCACTTTACAGCTAAGAGGCTTTGAGCAACTCAACCTCAGTCCGTAAAATGATAATGTGATAATGACAGTGCCTATTTCATTGGGTTGTTTGTGAATATTGAAATGAGTCCGATTCTTAGCTTAGCACCTGACACATACAAAGCCTGCAGTAAATGGCATCTGGTGGCAGTGGTGTTAATCCATGTCCACAGTGCCTTATCCCACATGAATTCCCAGAATTCAGAAGTTTTCCAATTTTGTGAAAGTGATACAATATGTGTGTGTGTGTGTGTGTGTGTGTATACTGTATGTTATATAATACTCTATAACCAAACATCAATATCCTATAATCCAAAGCATAGTCTTACTAATTGGGATATATAAAGACTAAAAATAGCCTCATATCAGTTCAGGTCAGCTTTAGCTACATCTTAAGCTTTTATCCCAACTTTTTTTGGGGGGGGATGGGGGGGTAACTGGGATTCAACTAAGGGGCACTTTACCACTAAGCTATATCCCCAGCCCTTTATTTATTTATTTATTTTTTTTTTTTGAGACAGGTTCTTACTAAGTTGCTGGCGCCTCCCTAAATTGCTGCCTCAGCTTTGCCAGTTGCTGGGGATCACAGACAAGCACCACCGGGTTCACTGGTTTTTTTGTTTTGCCTTTTATTTTAATCTACTCTCAGAAGTTGAAAAAACAAACTCTAAAAAAATGTTTTTAACAGTTGGGGTACAGAGCAGGGTTCCATGGTGCACGCCTGTAATCCCAGCAATTTGGGAAGCTGAGACAGGCAAGTTCAAAGCTGGCCTCAGCAACTTAGCAAGACCTTGTCTAAAAATAAATAGATAGATAGTGAGCCTATAGCAGCAATTGTGATTAGAGAAACCTGTTTTGGTCTTTCCAGTTTGTTCCCAGCTTGGTCTTGAGCCCCTTTCAGGGATCACTAGGCCAGAGGATACAGTGAGCAGAAGCAGTCCCTTCTCTCCAAGGCCTTCATAAATGCTACCTCACCTCCCACCTCCCATTTTCCCTCTTTAGAGCCTGCAGAACCCATCCCTAAAACTCAGGAGCTTTGCAGTGAGAAACCCAGCACCCATATACCACCATTGGATTCCCAGGGAGCCAACTCGGTAAGAGCCCAGGACTGGGCCACCAGGCCTACAGGAGAACAGGCTATGTACATAAGGGCAAGAGGCTAATATCTGGAATCAGAGAAGGGGGAAGCAAAGGACCAGCTTCTGTCGCCAAAAAGTTAGCCTTTAGGGCAAAGGAGTTGCATCTCCTCTGACAGACAAATGAAGAGAAATGGGATTGAGCTGAAACAGGAGGGATTAAGGTTAGACTTTGTGTCGGACTTTTGGCTCCTGGAACAGGTAATAAAAGTGGATCACAGATTTTTTTTCATCAAGGGCATTTGGAATCCAAATGGAGACTGTCACCTGCCCACACTGAGTGGACAGTGGCCCTACCTGAAGGTAGAGGCATTGCCGAGACAACTTTTTGGCAAGGGACAGAGACTTGTGACTCCAGAGCTAGCTTCCTGAGAAGTGGATGGTTGGGTGGGCCAGAGGGGACAAGATGACCCTCTGGCCCCTCAGTCACCTTCCCTTTCTGCCCCTTTCCCCACAACAGGTCTGAGAGGAGGAGGCATCCTGGACCCACAACTGCAGTTTGACAATGCATGGACACTGGATCTGTTTCTTATTTCTTCACTTTTGGGGAAAATCTCTTGTTTTTAAAAAGTGATAAATTTGGTGTTAGGTCCTTGGCACTTTCCTTCTTTCCAGGCTTGGAGAATCCTTCTCCCTCCCCTCCTGTCTGCCCTCCTACATCCCCCACCACTTCACCAGCTGCCTCTGGGTGAAGGAAACACGGAAACTGGTCAGAAGCATTGAGAGGGGAATCCTTCCCCTTGACTTGATGTGGGAAAAGACAAGGGTCTCAGGTACAAGGTATACCTTCCGGGGTCCCAAGAAGGAAGGACAGCCCCTGGTTCTTCTTTCTCACTGAGGAAAGATCGCGCCACCTGGCAGGGGTGCCCTGCTGCTGAAAAGCATGGAGCCTAAAGCCTGTGCCCTTGTCCAGCAGTGACTGGGTTGCAGGCGCCATCTGCTGGACAGAGCAGGAAGTGCACTCTGGCCCTTAGCTCATGGAAAAAAGAGGCATTTATTGATGTGTCCCTCCTCAGACAGTGAGACAGACCACCACCAGCCCTTATTCCAATCCATTAACAAAAGATGGATAAAGAGACCCTGGAGGGGAAGTAAAGAGTCATCTCTCCCTTGTTCTAGGGACTGAGGGGCCAGAGTTAAACAAAGACCAAGCATAAGTGAAGAAATGTCCTCTGATCCCACAGACAGACCTCTCCTGCCACTGACTTTGATTTTCCGGGGTAGTAGAGAAGAGAAAGAGAAAGAAAGAGAGGAGATGATCATTCTTTTGCTCTCCTTGCTGAAGCAGCAGTGTTGTGGAGAGGGAAAAAGGGCACAGTTTGGGAGGTGTAAGCTGAACCCTGAAGGCCCCTCCTGTGCCTCTGACAAGACCTCAGCTCTGGGTGTCCCTCAGCTCACCCTCAAGGGGAGCACCCCACCAGCATCCCATCCAGCACATGACGAAGCTCCACCAACTTCCACCCAGTGAACACAAACACAGCCAGGCCCAGTCTCCCTTCTTTATTGATCTCTGGCTATAGCAGGGGCCAGGGAGACCAGGGCAGGGGTGAGTCACATGCGTCTCTCCCCACTCAGGGTGGGGTGGGAAGGGCAAGTTTCAGGGTGGCAGGTCTGAGAGACCATGAATATGGACTTCACAAGAACAGGGTCCACTGTACAAATGCATGAGTGGTATCTACAAGAAAGGAGGAGCCAGTCACCTGGACTTTGGCCTTTCCTGGGGCCAGGTGGGGGGGGGAGAGGAGCCTGAGGAGAGGAAGGGGCCCCGGGCCTGGCTGGGTTCTCCCCAGAGGTTATGACAGCAATGGCCCTGACCCCACCCCCACTCCCACTGTCTGCCTTCTACCCACCAAGTTCCCAGGGAAGGGGTCTTCTGGTGCCTGCGGCTGAGCCAGTTCTGGGAGATGGAGGGAGGGGAGGGACCCTCTCTGTTAGTAATACAGGATTCTTGGATTATAGCTCACCCTCCCCACATGCCCTGAACCCCAACCCAGGGTCTCTCCTGCCTGTGCTCATAAAATACACCCTGAAGGTGCTTTGCTGTGGAGACCTCAAAGCACTTTACAGACATTGGTCGGATGGGAGCCTCCTAGCCCTGGGGACAGGAAGGAGGCAAAGGGCTCAAGACTTGGCCGGGGCAGGGCCTAGACAAGCCCCCAGCTCTCGAGGCCCTCAGGACAGGCCTCCCCTCAGACCTTGGCCCCCCTGGTTCCTCTCTTCCCCCAGTCAGCATCTGGGCATGAGAGAGAGAGAGGATCACAGGGGGTCAGGCAAGAGATGGGGCCAAAGCAGTGCAAGTGTGGGTCAAAAGGATCCCACCCCACCCCTGTCCAAAAAAGGGACCATGCCCTGAAGGGACCCCCTCCCCTTCCTGCACATAGGGCTTTGAAAACCCCCAGCTTGTTATCCTATTCCAGCCCTTCCCAAGGGAGGAGAAGGGGAACCCAGACCTGCCAGCTAAGATCTGGGGTGGGGGACTGAGGGAACCCCCAAAATGTATTGCTTAGAAACTTGGAGGCAAAAAGGATAGGGGAGGGCCCAGGGGGCTGGCATCTCTGACCCTCCCCTTTAGGCCCTGGGAAGCCTCCAGGAAGCTCCCCCCTTCCAGGTAGCCATCCGGCCACGAGGGGAGCCCAGAGGCAGGGGGATGGGCACAGTGACCACTGGGAGCCTGAAGTTCCCCAGTCTTGCTGCTGGGAAATTAAAGTGTGCCCCAGAGGGTGTCAGATGGGGAGGGGCCCTTCCCCCAACCCCACAATCTCTGGCGTTTGGCCTTCTGGTGGGTGGTCTCTTCCATGACCTCCATGCTCCCTGGGAGCAGATGGGGGAGCCAGTCCCAATGGATGGTGCTAATGACATCAAACACTTCAGACTCGGTGAGGACCTGGGGAAAGAGGGAGAAGCTTCAGTGCTCTGGTCTTTGCCTTCATCTCCAGCCCAACCTGCTCCTCCAGGTCCTGCCAGATCCCCACTGGTCCCAAGTATAGTTGTACAAAAATGCCCTTCAGAAGCAAGCCAGCCGAGGGTATGAGCTGGGCTGAGATGGAAGTAGGGTTTACCTGACCTCACCAAGCCTGTACCCCGGTGGGTGCGCTGTCCCTAACCCTCACAAAGCCTGGTGCGGGTGCCACCCTGCACAGTTCTGCCCTTCCTTCCTGCAGGGACTGTGGGACCAAAGAGGGTGGAAGTATTTTCCATCTCCTACCCCTCTGCCCTGTGCCTTCACCTCCTCCACTTTATTGCCTGAAATGAGGACAGGAGAACCAAGAGGCCGTGTTGATGCGACTCCCAGCCTCCACCACCGGCTCACCTGGGCCAGCCGGGGCTAATCCAGATTCCCATTCTGGTTGTGTTCGTCTTCTGCAGGGGAGGACGGGGTCTCTTCTTCACAGGGGGACAGCTCATCAATGGACATCTGGTTGGTGATGCCTGCAGAGGGGTGCAAAGGAAGCCAAGTTTAGACCAAGAAGTATTTTTTCCCCAAGAAAAAAAGTGTGAAGGAGAAAATTAAAAAAAAAAAAATAGGGAATTCTCACCCACTGCTCTGCCTCCCAGCCGAGCTCCCCTCTACCCATCATCCTTGGAAGATCCTCTCTAGCCTTGTCAAAACCCACAACTCCCACCCCGCAAGGAAGAGCCAGAGCCACCCAGTCACCCAGATCTACAGAGGCACACATCCATTCTAGAACAACCCAGGCCACTCAGCTAGTCAACCTTTCCTGTGACCTAACTTTAGTCTAATTGGCTCCTTTCCCAACTCCAGGGGGTCAGAGTTGCCCCAGGGCTTACGAAAGCCTAGGCCTGCTGTTGCTCCCTCCGCCACCAGACAGGCTCACCCCCCACATGCAAGGCCACCCACCACTCGCTGCCCGTTCCTTCCACTTCTGTTTGTTCTCCTGAATGTACTTGGTCCAGGTGGTACGGAAGCTGACCACGTCAGGGTTGGGGTCTCCCACCTCCACGTCTAGAGAAGGCTGGCGCCACTGGAAGCTGGGAACAGGACCCCACCCCAGATCCGGAAGTTAGAACAAGCCACTCCAGTGGCACCTTCACGGCCCTCAGAACAGAACGGAGGAGACCAATGGCCCAGAGGAGGCCTAAGGATCCAGGTCCTCTTTCCCTCTACTAGGCCCACTGCAAGTCCCTGTCCCTCACCCCCCCAGTGTCACCCCTCCCTCTCCACGCCTTCTCTTTGGAAACAAAGATTACTGGGAAAGCAGTAAAGACCAAAAAGGAAGAAACAAAAATGTGGCGAGGTGCAGGGTACGGTCCCAGGCCCTAGTCCCATCGTCCACCCCGTGGCATGACAAGAGGCAGACGGGCTCCAAGCTTGGAGTAGGCTCCTCCCCACGGCCCTGCCACGGCTGGACCTCATCCCCAGGAATTAGTCCTCCACACATCCTCCCCCGGAACCAGGAGACCCGCTTACTCCAGCCCCCCTCACCTGGGCTGGTTTTTAGACTTGGAGTCATCATCCACCAGGGGCTGGACACTCTTCTCTGCCACATCGGTCAGCACAGAGAACGTGGGCTCCACAATGAAGTCAATGAAACCTGCAGGCAGGACAACAGAGGTGTCCTACCTGGAGGGCGGGGCAGAGGACACAGCTGACACGGCCATGACCCCCAGCTGTAGGTGGAACAAAGTGGGGAGGTAAGGGGGGAGGGGCTGGAACCTTCCCAGTGGGGACAGACTTTGGGATGATGTCAAAGAACTACTCCCAGAGAACTACTCCTGCCATTGCCCCACCCCCCGCCGCCACGCGGCCTCCCATGGCGGAGCCCCAAGCTGGAGCAGCACCCTTGACCCTTGCTGATGCACCCCCTTCCTGCAGCAAGGCACTCACCAATCTGAGACTGCGCCACCAGAGTGGACGTGCGATCGCAGAGTGGTGAAAAGGGCAGGCCCAGCTCTGCCTCCTTGTCTCCCTGCGGGGACAGGACAGGTGGGGAAGCTTGGAGAGAGCGCCTCAGCCCCACCAGACTGGTGTGCAGCTAGGACGGCAGGGGCTTTGGGAGAGCAGGGAGTTTCTGTGCCTGGGACCTGGGAGTGACTGATGTGCAAGGGAACGGAACTACGGCAACCACCATGAAGCTGTGAGGATGGAGGAGTTTATACCCCAGGTTCAGGATGAGGTCAGCAGCAGAAGGTGGCTGAACCATCTGGAGCAGGAGTAGGGAACTTGCAGAGTGAAAGCCACGAGAAAGCCCCCATGGGCAGAGGGTGGCCAAAGATGCCACTCTACCTGGCGGAAGAATTCTTCCATGAGGGCTTTGGTCCAGCGGCTGTGGACTGACCACTGCTTGGTAGGATGGCTGATGTCAGCAGCATGGAGCAGAAGAGACAGGGCCTTGGACTTGTCGATCCTGGGTGGGGCAGGTGTCAAGGAAAGGGAAACTGATCTTTTAGGGAAAGGAAACCTGGGCCATTGCCAATCCCATGCCCACTCCCGGACCCATTCAAACACATCCTTTCACATAACTCCAAACACCTTCGAGCTGCGCGCGCACACACACACACACACACACACACACACACACACACACACCTATATGCGTACAGGTAGCAGCACAGGTTGGGAGTGGGAAGCCAGGCTCCTAGAATCTAAGGGCCTGGGTTTGAATCCCCCAAACCCACAGCACACTAGCTGTGTGCCACGGAGCCAGTTACTTAAAATTTCCATATTTCATTTTCTTCCATTCTAAAATGAAAATAACTCTACCACATGTTGAGTTGTTCTAAGAATTAAATGACATACAACAAATAAGTAGGGAGAAGAGTGTCTGGCACATAATAAATGCTCATTTGATGTTATTTATAGTGATAATCATTGTTATTATAGTACCCCCAACAATGACCCGCCGTGACACTGTACACTCTCCCACACAGAGCGTACACAGAGATAGGCACACACGTTCAGGGCACACACAAACATATTCTGTTCTCTTTTACATTTAGATACGCCCCACTTCTAAGCAGCACTAGATGTAATTATAGCATTTGGTTTGTCCTGTTTGGGGTTTTTTTGGTTTTTTTCTTAACCTCACACGACTCTCCCAATGGCCCTATTAGAGCAGGAGCTAGTGGCAAGCGGATGTGGTGAGAAGTGTATCAGTTTTGCCATTTCAACGATGAGGACGCTGGATCCGTAAGAGTTGAGCAAGTTTCCCAACACTGTGGAGGAAGCCCATCCTCGGGCTACTGGGGAGACCCATCTTGGACTCCAGGCCAAGTGCCCTCCAGCAGGTCAGGTGACCAGCTGCCCGCAAACCCAGGGCCACGGTCAGACATGCCACACGAACTCTCACACAGGGATACACTCAGGAAGAAGGCTGGAGCCCACAGAGTCTCCACACCCAGCTAAAGACCCAGCACACCAACTTCCCGGCACACACCCCATTCACACGCCCCTCCCTCTGGCCTGGCACCAGCGGCTCCCCAGCCTATGCCACCTCTCCAGCTGCTGCAAGGCTGTCTTCATGGTCTTCACTTGCTGAAAATGGCAGGACATGTCTGTGGCCAACACCATCTCAATGACCAGGGCCCGCAGCTCTCTGCATGGAGAGAAAAAGACAGGTGATGGGCCCTCCCAGTCCTGCCACTCAGGAAGTCCCACAGATGGGAGAAGACGTCTGGGCTGAGGGGTCTCTGAGGAGGCCTAGGGCTGGCTTCTGCTCACACAAACTCATCCTTGGTGAGGTTGATGAAAATGTTCATCTCGTCGTCCTGCATCAGGCGGAAGACAGAGCTGATGTGGTGATTCTCCAGCACAGAGCGGTCATTGTATAGGATGGCGCATTCCGACCTGCAAAGAGCCAGGGTCGTCCTGTCTGGTCCTCGCTGAGGGGGGGCCCTGGCAGCCTCCCCTCCCCCACCCGGCCCCTCACTTGGTCTGGATGTGGAAACTGTTGGTGGTGCCCGTGTGCTCATAGTCGTGAATGGCTGCGGCGAAGACGATGGCCAAGACCTCGATCTCCGACAGGCAGTGCTGGGGGAAAGAGTCAGCATGAGGGACGCTCCCCACTAGGTCGTCTTCCAGTCTTCACGGCCAGCTCTTAGGCAAATGCATCCAGGTATCTTAGCTCCCGGCATGGCCAAGGACCCTCCTCCACCCCAGCCTGCAACAGTCCTAAGGCATCCTGGCGCACTGTCCCCAGCACTGCCTGTGAAATTCTGGTATCCCTGGGAATTCCCTAGAGGAGCTCATCCAATTTGACTCTGTAAAAGCTTTGGGATGCCAAAGAGGGAAGAAGCAGAAAGGGGGAAATGGAGCTGGAGGATGACCTAGACTCCCAACGCTAACACAGTGACCCTGAGCCACGGGAAAGCGCTCTCCGGGCACCTACCACCATCCCTGTGCGGAGCAGGAAGCAGTGCACCGTCTGGGTGACATCGGCCGCATGGATCTGGTTGTGGTAAGGGTTCTTGTATTTCCCATAGCCTGTCTCCAAGGCCTCCAGGAAACTCATCAAAAACACAGTGGGGATCTATGGTAGGAGGGAGAACGTGGAGAAATATCAGGATCTGCAGGAATGGCAGCAACGAGCAAGTCCACCGTCCTTTAGAAGACAGTGTGACCTAGGGAGAGAACAGGGGTGACAGCCAGCTGAACCTGGGCTCACATCCTAGCTCTATCACCTGCTGGCTGTGTGACCTTGGGCAAGTCACGACCTTGGGCAAGTCACTGTGCCTCCCTGTGCCTTGGATACTTAACTGCAGAACAAAGATAATACCACCTACCTGGAATTTAATGAGATAAGTACAAGGCACTTAGAACGTGCTCTCTAAAGAGTAGCTATAATTATTGTTATTTCCCTGGAGATTTGTAAGAAAAAGAAAGAAAGCTTCCCTCCTATCTTCCAACCATACAGCCCTATCCCCAAACCCAGGACCACAGGAAAAGGCTCAGAAGCAGGGGAAAGAAGATGACGGAGAGAGGACCCACCCATCCAGCAGATGTGGGTCACCCTCTGCTCAGAGAAGCCTTTCCTGACCCCTCCCTAGTACACTCACTGCCATCCACCCAACAGTCCCACAGCACACACATCCACATGTCTAACCCTATCTCTATATATGCCCTGGGTGTCTCTGCCTGCTTCAAAAGGCTCAAGGCTCCCAGAGGGCGGAGCTGATGTCTTCACCTGTCCTAGGCTGGGAAGGGACCAAGGTTCTGCACTTTGGGAAGCTTCTATAGAGATGAGCTCTAAAGTGCAGAGACAGAAGTCAGACCCCGCATCCCCCTCCCCTACCCCTGGAGGGCTGTGCCCCAAATTCAGGGAATTTTAAAGGACTGTTGCCATGACAACTGCCCTTGCTTTTGCGTTGCCATGACATCCCTGGAGGGAAGGGAAGGGAAAGAGAGGAGCAAGGAGGGGCTGGGTGCCCAGGAAGAGGATGCGGAGCTCAAGACAGAGGCTGTGCCCAGCAAACAAAAAGCCTGTGTGTGCCACACCCCACACACTCACACTCTCACACACACACACACACACACACACACTCACACACACACACTCACACACACTGACTGCCTCGAGCTCGCAGATGAGGTGGGCCAAACCCAGCCTGGTGTCCCTTCCAGGTAGAGAGACGGAGTTGGGGGAAGCTGGTGGCTGACGTATGTCTGTGACCAGTGCAGAGCTGGGAAAAGGACCCTGCTGTTCTCTGTCACAGGGACAGGGACAGCAGGACTGGAGGGAAGATCATGAAGCCACAGGACAGGCGGCAGGAAAGTGCTGAAGAACATCTCAGCTGAGCACCACGGGAAAGTTTGGAAACTGTCTTGGGAATTGTTGGGAGGAGAGGACGGGAGAGTCAAGAAGAGGCTCACAGGGACGCGAGGACTGTGGTCTGTTACAGTGAGCGGGGCGAGGATGGCCACAGGGGCCTTCCAGAGCCCGGCTGGGAGGGGACCCTCCGCCTGGACTCCCTGGACTGCGCCTCTCTATGGCGCTGTCTGGGAACATTGGCCTCCCCTCTGCCTCTAACCTCCACTGTGTACCCAGGAGCTGCCAGGAACCCCCACAGCAACTCTTCAACCCTCACCCCCACTTCTAATGTGGTTTTTCGATGTGGAAGTGCTGCCTCCTGGTCTTTGCTCCTCCCCAGTGCAGGACCTGGAGACCCCTCCTGCCCACACACCCCGCCAGCCCTGTCAAGAGCTGGTACCCTCCACAAAAGCCCTCGATGCAGAGGCCGGAGCTGGGGGGCAAGGGAAGGAAGGGGTAACCAAATGTGTCCCTCTCCCTGCCCAGGAAAAAAAGAAGACTCTAGTCCCAAAGGACACCAGCTGACAGCATCTGCACTCTAGGCCCCCAGAGTCACAGACAGGAGCTGAAAGGGAGGTGAGCACCGCCCAGATTTGCGGAGAGGGGAGCAAAAATCCCAGGCCAGACAGGTACAGACCTGAAATCCCCCTAGGGAAGCAATCAGGAAGGTCAGAGGCTGGGATTACAGCCAAGGCCAGCAAGGGAGGCTGCCCTGGCACTGAGACTGAATGAGGGAGCCTGTGGAATCTACTCCTGAGACTCTTTCAGAACAGGAATGAGAGGAGTGGAGACTTCTGCCTGGAGACTGAGGCAGAATGCTGGCCAACCTTGAAGCGACTGATGAGGTTATGTCGAGTCAGCAACTCAAACACAATGGTCCTCAGGGCATGGTCATCTGCTGCCCGGTTCAAGGAAAAGACATCAAAGCACCAGAGGTCCAGGTTCTGTGGAGAAACAATGAACTAGGCAGAGAAGCTCCCTTTGGGGAGTTTCCTTGCAGCAACAACGGAGGGGGAAAAGGCAATCATTTGCCTCTGGGGTAGGCAAAAGTTGTCTTGAGGACTATGGAAACATATAAAAGGGGAGTAAAAATCACATCATAAAGAGAGTCTGGAAGTCCCATGGCTATTCCAACCCCAACCTTCTCTCTCACCTTGAGACAGTTGTGGACTGCAGTGGAGTAGGTGGGACCCACGGAGGTGTATGTTCTCCGGAACATCCTAAGAGAGAACAGTGAAAAGACAGAACAGGGAGAAACTGCTATAAGTCCAGGCAGTAGGGACCTGGCCAGGTGGAGCCCTGGGGACAAGCCACGAGCATATGGGGTCTCAGGGCTAGTGGGCTCATAAAAGACCAGGACAGTGGGGAAAGAGGGGCAGAGCTAGAGGCAAAGGGAGGCTGGGTGTGGGCAAACCTCACCGCTCCACGAAGATCCCAGCCTGCACAGCATGCACGATGCTCCGGAACTTGGGCTTCTCCTCTGCTCGGCGACCTTTGGCTCGGGTCTGCTGGGTGAAAGTGGAAGCCAGCCAGTCCCGCACCTCGGAAGGCACAGCATCAGACCGCAGCTCCTGCAGCTCATCTTCTGTGTCCAAGATTTGCCTGCAGCCCAGAGGGGAGTCACAGAGGAGAGACAGCAGGTGCTGCCACAGCTACAGACCCTGCACCCAGCCACACGCCACGCTTAGTAACATGCCAGCTCACTCCGTCTCTGCCCACCCGTTCCTTTCTTTTGCTACATCTTTTTATTTCGGTCTCTCTGTCTGGCATCCCCAGCAGGGAAACGGCTCACTATGTGAGGTAGTAAGTGTCCCGACCACGGGAGTATCCAAGCAGGCCGTGGAATGCCATCTGCCAAGGGATGCCACAGACAGAGCAGCACAGCCCAAAGAAACAAACTGCAGGCTGCGTAGATGAAGTTTTTAATTTTCTAGTAGCTGCATTAACAGGGTAAAAAGAAAACGGTGAAATTTGTTTTAATGAAAAATTGGATTTGAGCTAATACCTTTAAAATAATATCACTTCAATGTGAATCCATAGGAAATGTATGAAGGACGTGTTTTACAAGCTTTCTTCCAAGACTCTGAAAACCAGCATGTAACTTACATGTGGATCTCAATCATCCCTGCAGCATTTCAAGAGCTCAAGAGCCACACAGAATCATGGGCTCCTATGCGGGCAGCACAGGTCTAGAGAAGTACTCCACACTGGGAAGTTTAAGGTTGGATGAACTCTCCTCTTTCTCTCTCTGCCCCATAAATGCCAGGCAAGTGCTCTACTACTGAGTTACACCCTGAGCCCCCTCTTGGTTATCTTTGCCTCTATCTCTGCATCCATCTCTTCCTCTGGCTCTTCATCTCTCTCAAGTTCTTTCTATTTGCCTCCCCTTCTTGGACTCTGTCTTTGCTCTGCATTTTTTTTTTTTTTTTTTTTTGGTACCAGGGATTGAACCCAGGGGCACTTAACCACTGAGCCACATCCCCAGCCCTTTTTTTATATTTTATTTAGAGACAGGGTCTCACTAAGTTTGTGAGTCTGGCTTTGAACTCCCAGTCCTCCTGCCTCAGCCTCCCCAGCCGCTGGGATTTCAGGTGTGCGCCGCCGCCTGGCCTTTTTCCTACTTTGTTACTCCCTGTCTCTGAAACACGTGTGCCTAGCTGCTAGCGCAGGTCTCGCTCACCTAGTCTCATCGATATAGACGGCCTCCAGCAGAGAAGCTGTGTACTCCAGGTTCTTCTTCAGCTCCTCGATGTTTACCTCCCCGTTCTCCAACTGCTTCACCATGTAGCGTAACCTACAAGAGGGTATGGGGACAATTATCCTGCTCAGGCATTGCTACCTTGTCATGAAACTCTTTAATAGGACACCTTTTATTGAAAGAGCTTCAGTCTTCTACAAGTTGTTAATAATTCTATCATCAATGATAACAGCAGCTAATTTTTTCTTCTGGGGCTATGGCTACTGCCTGAAGTAGGTTTATTCCAAAAGTTTCATGCCAGGCTCTCCTGACTCTACCATTCCCATCCACCATCTGATCTCTGTTTCCTGCAAACTCTTCTTTAAACTGCCGGGGTCCCGCAGAATTAGCCAGGAAAAAGCCTCTGGGGTGATGTTTTGGGGATGATTTGTGTCATCATTTGAATAACCTATAATAAGCTTTGTCACCCAGGAGAAAGGTCTGAGGATCCACAGCAACCAAAACAGCCCCCAGAATTCTTTCATTGTCTCTTGGTCAAGGCAGGAAGGGGGGAACATGTCCACAGCCCCTCTGTCCCTGGCAGGGACGGCAAAGGCACAGAACAAAGACCAATCTGAATGCTTTCGCCTGGCCTCACTCCACGCAGGCAGAGCTAATGGATTATGATTCCAGAATCCATCAACCAGGACAAGGCTGGGTTAACCCCTGCCTCCCCGGTCGTACATCAGCTCTGGCAGTTACTGTCCCCATCCACTCCCTGCCTGTGACCAGTCTAAGCTTCATCCAGGGCAAAAGTGGTGAGTTGAGGCCAGGGATCTCACATCCTGGATGCTTTCCCTAAAGGGACAATCACATTTTGCACTTAGGAGTTCTGGGGGTCAGTGATTAACTGAGGGGCTTAACTGACAGCCCAGGCTGTCACAAAGCAAATGAAGCTCTCTGATTCTAGATGGTGATTTTTAAAAAGTGACTAAACACTCTTTCCTCCCTCTTCTCCAAAACCCGCCCTGCCCCACCAAAAGCCCACACCAGGGTAAGATCACAGCCCTTACAATTCCCCACTGAGAGGGGGCTTCAGAAACCCAAGGTCACCCATGAGTCAGGGAAAGAGAATGAGTCAGGGACCAGAGGCTGAAATTAGCATCAGTTCCCAGGGATGCCGCGGGAGGGCTGAACAATGGCATTCCTGAACAGAAGCAGCTCTAGAATCCTGGGGTCTCCGCAGCTCTGGAATAGGGGTGCCCAAAATAGCCAGCACCAGCAAGTATTACAGGCCAGCTCTCACCTCAGGGCCTGGCAGTCCTGGCCATCCTGGCCGGCGTAAGAGCAAAGGGGACAGAAGGAAAGGCAGCAAACGGGGAGGGTGAAGAAGCCGGAGGGTGCTGCTGTGGCGGCCGGCCTGCGGACCGTTTCCATGTGGGGACAGCCGGGTATCTAACAAGAGGGAGGGCGGCTTTAGCAGGGCTCAGCCCCAGCTCAGCTTCATCAGGAGGAATGGACAGAGAGGCTAGATAAACCTCATCCCAGCTTTCCCAGGCAAATGAGCCAGAAAGGAGCCACAGGGCCTTGTATCTTCAAAACACACCAGGGATCACAGAACAAAGAGGTACCCTGAGGACCCAGGCACAATCAAGGGCTTCCCTCTCCTGGTCAGTCCCAGTGGCCAGGGACCCTGGAATCTGGGGACATACTCTCCAGAATGAAAGAAAGCCCTCTTCTCTGGGCTGTGGTTCCATCTATCCCCCAGATTCCCTCTACCTTAATCTTGTAGGTCCCTCAGCTTTCAACAATCAAAAACTCTGTCCCCAGGGGTCAAGGCCCACCACCAAAGTTCTCCCAGTTTCTTTCTTAATCCACCTCTGGAAACACACCTCCCATCAGAGGCTCCCAAGTGAACAGCCACGCCCACGGGTGCTCATTTGCGTGTATTTGCATAATCACTAACAATGCTGCCAGCTCTACATTTTAAAAAGAGCTTTCTCCTACATTATCTCATTTTATCCTCACAACGGGCCTATGAGGGAGGGAGGAGGGAAGGAATTGCTAGCCCTGTTTTCAATGCAAAATCCTGGGCTCAGGAGGCTGCTTTGGCCCAGGGCAGCCAAGCAGCAAGCTGGAGGCTGGAACCCCAGGTTCAAAGCTGTCACTTCCTGCTGTGAGCCCTTGGGCAAGTCTCTAACTCTTAATCAGTATTTATTAAAATGTGGCCTAGAGACTCCCGGTGGAATCACCTTGGGGATGTGTTAAAACTTAAGATTCTAGACCTCACTGTGCACCTGCTGAACCAGGATGTGAGGGGATCATCCAGGGATATGCATTTCTAACTAATACTCCAGATGATTCCAATATACTCTAGAGTTCAAGAACTTTCTTTAGGGCATCTATTTCCTCATCTGTAAAATGGTAAAAATGATAATGAAGCAGCCTCATAAGGCTATTAAGAGGATTAAACAAAATAATATATGTAAAAGACCTGGCACATGCAAAAGGTCTCCATAAATCTGATTTGAATAGAAATTAAGTGACCAGTATCATACTGACCCTGTGAGGCTCCCCTCCCACTCCCTTCAAACCCACAAAGAACTTGCCTGCTCTCCCCCAAGTCCAGTAGAGAAGAGAGAGTTGAGTTTGGATGGAGGTAGATAATTAGGAAGCCCCCTAACAGAAGACACAGATGATGATAATGACTATGATCTCTCCTTTATGATTAAAAGACTCATTTGTTTCTCTCAAGCACCTTATGAAGGCCACACAATTAATCAATCTCAGGTTGGCAAGGCCTCCAACTCACACTTAAGGACCTGCCTCTGTCCCCACACAATGAAGGGCAAAGCAAGTCAATTATGTACTTAGCTTGGACAGATGTGGAGAGCATTTCACCACAACTTCTCCAGCCTCAGCCAGTTGACCTTAAGTGTTCTTGTAGGTGGGACAATGGGAGGTGAGTCTCTGGATGACACTGACAGTGACTGATTTCTCTTGGTTGCCATACTCAAAGCATATAATATGTGCTTAGTGACAGCTCAACAAATAAATATCAGGGGAAGGGGACAGATTAATCAGATGTGAGGCCATCTCCCAGAGCTCACCATGGAAATCCCTGAGCCACAGTTTCTGAAACTCTAATGGGAAGCCTGGTGAGAAGAATGAAACTGCAGTTTGACTTTAACACACTGCTCCCCAAGTTCCTCCTTCCCTCGCCTCTAGATCCCATCCAGGAGCTCACATACAGCTTCTGTTGAAATCTGAATCAAACACGATCCAGACACCAGAAGGAAGGAGGTAGGGAGGGAAGGAAAATTAAAGAATAAATTTGACAAGGGAGGAGTCCAAGAAGAGATCTGCACTCAGGCAGCTGAAAAGACCCAGGTGTTGACTGCACCCTCCTGAAGTCTCACACATACACATACACACACACACACACACACACACACACACACACACATAAGCGTTCCGGTCAGCAGGGCTTCACTTAACCAAAATCCTTCAGAGTTAGGATCTTCCTAAACCTACCCAAAGTCCTCACCTCACTATCCTGTAGGAAGTCCTTCTTCCCACCCACATCAGTTTTAATTCAACCCTCTGGTTCAGGCCTCAGAGAATCTGGCAGGGACTGGTCCCCTTCTCTGTAGAACAAGATACTCAGCACTGTCCAGTTCTCATTCGGCCACAAGGAAAACAGAAAGCTTCCCACCTCCATCCCTACCCCTGATTCCCAACCACCATTTTTTTTTCCTTTACCTTCAGTCCCTGCATGACGCAAAAAGCCTCAGATCCTCACCCCTGGAAGCCCAGCCTCTCCCAGCTCTAGGCAGCCAGCTGGAAGAGAAGACTCCTGGCAGTAAAAACCCCAACACCTCAGAAAAGCCCAGCTTCCCCAGCCCCCACCAGCTCATTTCTTTGGATCACCACAAGGCTGATGTTCTGGGGATTTCCAACACCCTCTGCCACTACTTCCAGCACCCACCATTCTGAAAAGATCACCCACTGTGAGTAGGGAGCTTAGGTCAAGTCAGCCTCCAGCCAGAGGAAGAATTCTGTTTCCAGTTTGGGTTCTTAAGACAAAAGGAAGAAACTTCAAGGGGATGTGAGGTCCCCAGGCCGCTGAGGATCAGGAAAGAGAGAAAGAGGAAGAAACCCTGCTAAGTCACCTGCCATAGCCAGGAGGCAGTGATAAGAAAGGAAAGAGATGAAACTGGAAGGACACTAAGGGGAAGGCAGGTAGATGGAGTAAAAGGTGGAGAAGCTGGTGCACACAGACACACAACTCATACGGGACTCTCAGGTCTTGGTCCCTCCCCTCCACCAAACTATAACTGGTGGACCTACAAACAGCTTGTTCTTTCCTCCTCCCATCCCCTCCCCTCTCATCCCGGGTACCTACCTGAGGATGGGACCCTGGAGATGGCTCCTCTGAACAGGTACAGGGTTTGCCATGGAATCGAAATTTCCTACTTTAGTGTATCAAAATGCTGACCCCTGGGACCCACGGCCCCCACGAGGGTACAACTCCCTCTTGAGCCTCCAAGTTCCTCCTTCAGGTGGAACAGAACTCAACGACTGACCAGAAAGCACTTTAGGGGATGGGAGTAGAGGGGGCCCAACTAGAGGAAGAACTGAGTGAAGAAGCAGAGACTCAGCTTTACAGGAACTGGGTGAGAGGCCGCAGGAAAAGTTTCACATCTGAATCAGACTGAAAACAAGAATCTGTTGTCAGAAGAATCCCAGAAAGGACAGAAATAGCATAGTCCAGCCCCTTGTTCTGAGGAGGTGGGGCTCCTGTTTGGGAAGAAGGGGTTAGCAAGAGGCTTTAGGATACAGGGACAAGGAACTACCCTGAATCTGTCACAAAGAAGTCTGGAGTGGAAGGGGAAGGGGCCCTGAAAAAGCCCCCTAGAGGGGCTAAGCAGATTCAGCTCCCTCTCAGGGTCTTTTTCTGGGACCATTCTACAAAATGAGTTCTAACCCACCTGAAAGAAGAGAAGCAAGACAGGAGAATGAACTTCCCAGAGAGAATTAGAAACTCTAGGGGTGAGGCTTGCTGAAACTTGGAGCCAGGTGATCCTGAGACAAGGTTTCATAGGGAGGGAAGGAATGAAGTGAATGAATGTCAGGAGGTCCTGTTCATAAAAACCAAGAGACTGGGCAAATAAACATTCCCAGCCCCAATTTTCTCATCTGTAAAATGGAGATAATGGGAAAGTGGTGAATTTTAACTGAGAGAGATCAACCCAGCGCAAAGGTAGAGAAGTAATGAGATGGCCCAGGAGGGACCAAAAGAGTCACCCAGAAGAAGCCTGGAGACCAAAACCCTCTCCTTCCACCTCTACACTTCGCTCTCACTCGGGCAGAGAAGGAAAGAACCGGCCTCTGCAGCGCGGAGTGGACGTGCGCACACAGCCCCAGCCGCCTCCCGATTGGCTGTGAGATGACATCACCAATACAAGAACACTGGAGCCGCGATTGGTCAGCTGAGGGGTTGGGCGGGGCTAAGAAGGAGAGGGCGTGGGTGAAGAGGAAGGCTTGCAGTGAAGAGTTCCTGGCACCTACAGTGTCCTTAATCTGGGATCTAAGGCTGGGAGTGGTGTGGAAACGAGCAAGCGGGCTCTTGCAGATGAGCATGGCGGGAGAAAGGGAAAAGGGAAGGAACAAGCCAAGAGCTTGGATTTTATGACAGGAAGTCTTCTCCCTCGTCCCTAGCAAAAGCAGAAAGAAATTAAAATAACTTGTCACTATGCCAAAGTCTTGAAGGATTATAAATACATGAAGTTTGGAGTGGAAGTGGACTTCAACAGCAACAAGAGCCATGAAGGTCAAAGACCTCCTGTGGTTTTCTTAATGAACTCCTGATGGCCATGTGAAGAGGGCTTCTGAAGATTGTGGAAGAAAGGGAACCTACTCTGTCCATCTTGTTCTCTCTGGGCCCCATCACCTCCACCCTCCCCACACCCACCACAAGCTGATGGGTTTCCAGAGAAAAAGGACTGGACTCAGTGTCAAAGACACAGAACTGTCACTCAAGTTATGAGGGACAAGTTATTTGGCCTATTCCCTGGACATGCTTGCTTGGAGAGATGGCCATGCGGATTGGGGCAGGTGGGAGCCAGTTATACTCAGCCTGAAACACCAGCCACCTCCAAGTCAAGCCAGCTCCTCTCTCTCCCAGGTGGCCTCACTTCAGGGCCTGCTATATACTAACTTCAATCCTCCTTTTGAAAGGTGGGATTTCTTAGACTAGGCAGCAACTTACCAAGACACTGTTTCTAAATAAAATATTTTTTAAAGGGCTGGGGGCGCTGGGGATGTGGCTCAAGCGGTAGTGCGCTTGCCTGACATGCGCAGTGCACTGGGTTCGATCCTCAGCACCACATAAAAATAAAGACGTTGTGTCCACCAAAAACTAAATAAATAAATAAATAAATATTTTTTTTAAAAAAGGGGCTGGGGATGTGGCTCAGCGGTTAGTTAAGTCCCTCTGGCTTCAATCCCTAATACCAAAAAAAAAAAAAAAAAAAAGGCTTTGTCAAGAATATCCTGCCCATTCTTCTGCTCTCTTGCTCAATAATACCTAAATTCGTTGGACAAATGACTGCTCACCATCTCTCTCTCTCTCTCTCTCTCTCTCTCTCTCTCTCTCTCTCTCTCACACACACACACACACACACACACACACATACATACACACTGCACATGCTATGTCACTCATTCTAGCCTATTATTATTTATTGCTCCTAATAAGAAGGAGTATTGGTCAACCACTACCTCTTCCTTGAGAAAATAGTTCCACATGCTCACACTCTACCTCTATCTGAGCTAAGGAGACTGTCAGTCAGCTGGGAGGAAATACAAAGATGTGAGGATGCCAGCAAAGGGTCTAGTATCCATTTTTCCTTTAGTCCATAAATTTAGGTTAAAAACGAAAAGGAGGGGCTGGGGTTGTAGTTCGGTGGTAGAGCACTTGCCTCACACACGTGAGGCCCTGGGTTTGATCCTCAGCACCACATAAAAATAAATAAGTAAAAATAAAGCTATTGTGTCCATCTACAACTAAAAGAAAAATACATTAAAAAAAAAAACAAAAAGGGGCCCAACCATAATGCCTCTCTCCCCTGCCCACACCCAGCTTCCCCACCCATGCTGAGGAACAGGAATTGGGAGAGGGAACAAAGGATGGGAAACTGTCTCCCATCACAGAAGAGAGTGGGTAAGGGCCTGGGGTGTTCTGGTGAAGGGACTAACTTGCTCATCTCAAGGGTCTAGAATCTCAGAAATTGAAAGAAATCATCTAAATTCAATAAGAAGAGGACATGAGTTAAAGTCAGGAGAATTTGCCTGGACTTTCTCACTATATGTGACCTGGGCAAGTCACTCTGAGCTCTAACTTTCTTGCCTATAGCAGGTAAATAAAATGTACTTCACAGAATTCTCACAGAGACCCTATGAGATATTGTATGAGAACACTTTGGGAACTATAAAGTGATACATGAATGCAAAGGATTATTATTTAATATAATCCTTTATTTAGTCCAGCAAATATTTATCAAGAGTCCTCCATAAACAAAGTTCCATGTGTCCACCCTTGTACCTAGGACCCAACTTTCCATCTGGGCCCCAAGTGGTAGCTGGATTACTAGTGGAAAAGTTCTAGTCACCTTGCCACGGGCACTCTAGACATCCGGGGCTTCGTGTTCCACAGAAGCCAGGGAAGCCGTGGAAGCAGAAGCCAGGGATTTCGCTGAGCATGGAGCTCCAGAGCTAAGAGCAACCAGCCCTCTACGTCGCTCAAGCATTCCCATCCCTTCCCTGGCTTCCCATTGCTATAGGAGCAGCCCCAATTCTGGCAGCTGGCTGGGCAGAGTGGCGGGGGTGGCTCCAGAGATAAAAATAGCCCCCCTGGTGGCAGAGCTGGGGTGCCATCCTGGGAGGCAGCAGGCCTCAGGTTGACATGGCAGCAGTGGTGAGAGATCTCTAGGCATGGGAGGGGGAGGGGACGGGGAAGGGATTGGGCAGGGCTGGGGAAAGACTGGAAGATAAGTTGGGGAAGCACAGAAACCACGCAGTGGAGAGAGGTGAGATGGAGGGGCAGGAGGTACTAAGAAAGCAGGGAGGGAAGGAAAGATCTGGAAGGTGCTTCAGGAGAGAGTACGGGAGGTAAGAGGGGGAAGTCTGCTCCACCCTCGGTGTCTGAAGGCAGCTCCCCCTCTGCCTTCTACCCAGAAGCTGTTTCTAACAGGTGTTCCTAGCAACAGCCAGCACAGCTCTGATCACATGAGGAAGGGAATAATCTAAACAGTTGGAGCCTTAGCCAGGACTAATAATAACCCAGGTGTCCTAGCTCCCAGCCCAGTGCACAAAGGAGTCACCTCTCCCTCGGGCTTCAGCCCTTGAGAGAAGGCAGCGGCGTTGGGAGGAGTGGGCAAGAATGTCAGAAGAAGGCAGATGGGAGAGGAGCTCCCAGGAGGCAGTCCGGAAGAATCTTCCCCTGGCTCACTTGTCCACCTCTCTCCCTCCCTATGCTATTTAATTCTCATTAACCACTTCCACATGGACCACCCCACCAGCCCTCCAAACCACATCCCAACAGATGTTTCCAGCAGATGCCCTGCTTCCAGGGAGCAGATGCTGAAGGTGGCCTGGGAAGGAAAAGATAATTGGAAGCTTGGCAAGGGATGGCTGCAGGTTTGATGGGACACTAGATTGTGCACCAGCAGGAGTTCAGTCTGGTCCCAGCACAGCCTCAATCTATCTCTGGCATCCGTTTCCTTCTCTGTGACCCTTTAGGACTCTCAGAATTCAGGCCTGCAGTGGAGACACTAGGGACATAGGAAACCTAAACCTTGGTTCCCAGGTTTTTTCTGACTAACTCATTGCTTCTCCCAAATCATAGCTTTAAAGGAGGAGAGTAATTTCTTCTTTGTCAGAGAAAGGTCACATTCTGGCCTCCATGAATTTCTCAGGAAGTTCTCCTGCATATCTGTGTATCTCCAATCTATTTTGCTGCAATCAAAACAACAGCTAACTTTGTTGGCATTTCAAAGAGCAGAAGGGGAGAGAATGGGAAGGACAAAGGCTAGTGCGACTGGCTTTTATCTTCTATCTTTCACACTGGGATATCTAAAGCTCCTGCTTATGGAGAGATGGTCAGGGTTTCAAGAGCTTGGCAACAGGGCTGGCAAGTGTGCTCATTCAGCCCAGGCCCCAGGAAGTTTCCAAACAAGGTGAGCATGAAGGAGAGAACTAGGGAGAAGGTGCCAAGCTAGATATGCAAGAACTGATAAACAGGGGAGCAGGAAGCCAAGGAAGAGAAATGAAGGAAGAAACTGCCCTAGTCTCCAGGTCCTGCTGCCAGAGAATCCCCAAGCACCCCCACCCCAGCAGGCCAAGTTCCCTTCCCAACCTAAACTGTGCCAATACCAGCTGGCAGCCCAGTCATCCCACTGCAGTGCCACTATCATTATTTGCAAATCCGACTTCTCATTGCAACTATGAAATCAACCAACCTAAGAGCCAGGCTCTAGCCAACAACAACCTGAATCACCCCCTTTCTAACTCCCAGCCCCCAGCCCCAAGCCTCTCCATGGATACACCTGGCTTTTTCCCCACCAAGCCTGTCTCTCTCCCCAAACTCCAACACAGCTCCCTCCACACACACCTCTGCCTGGTCTGGGATGCTGAGATAAAATCCTAACCCAACATTTTCTTCTCTGAGATAAAATCCTATCCCAACATTTTCTTCAAGACGCAGCAGGAGCTGGGGGGACAGGAGCAGCTGCAGCACAGGGGGATGAGGGCAGAGGGGCAAGAGCACTGGCCCTGGGAACAGCCCTGCATTGAGTGGATAAAAAGGTTTTCCCCTTTTCCCTGCTCAGGAGCCTTTGCCCTGCAGTTTCCATCTATGCCCCTTCCTGGGATTCTCTCCCAGTTCTCTTGGACCATCTAGCCTTCCTCCCATAGGGGACAATCTCATTATCTAACAAACTCCAGTCTCCCAGTTGTCTCGCCTCTACCTCACCTGCTGCCCTGGTTTTGGCCCTCTTTCTCTGCCGCTGTCCTGAAGAGAGTTGGAAAATAGCTACTCAACTTCCGTACCTGAGAAAATCAGCCCCTTGAGATTCAAAGGCAATTACTTGGCTTCCTCCCGGAGGAGCTGGGAGGATGAGGTCATTAAGAAGGCAGGAGAAAGGCCTGCAGACACAGAAGTTGAGGCTGGACTCCTACGAAGGCTCCAAAGGGTACTGCAGCCAGCTCATCCCCTAACATCTGGGTGAGGGGAGGGAGGGTGCCCCAGGGATTTTCTGGTTCCTAGCCCAAATAAGGAGGAGTGGCAGAGAGAAGGCAAGAGAAGATAAATATAAGGGAACAGGAACAGGGAGACGAAGGGAGACAGGAAAAGAGCAAAGGAACCTAGGAAAGAAATAAGGGGCAAAGGAGGGAAGGGACAGAGGAGAGGATGCAGGAAAGAGTCAAAGAAGAAAGGAGAGAGCAGAGGAGTCAAAGACAAATCCTCCATGATTCCTTTATGGGTTCAAAAGACAGGCAAGACTTCTTTCCAGGTTTTGTTTTCCTCTATCCCAGTGGGGAGGCAGGGGGGTGACCAAATAAAAGAGGGAAAGCTAGAGACAACCACTCAGTTCAGGGGTTTTAGTAAAATAATGCCCTGGGCAGGAGCAGGTAGAGAAGGATCTGAAAGTGTGCAGGCCTCTCCAACAGAGTCACCTGGGCTTCAGTCTCACTGCATCCCCAATCTCCTTTTCACCCTCCTCTGGGCAAAAGTGAGATAAATGCAACCTCAGAGGTGGAATCTCCTCTCTGTCTTTTTCCAACCTGCCTCCTGGGGCTCCTAGACAAGCAGAGGGAGAACCTCTTAAAGGTTCTCTAAAATAGGATGTAGCATACTTGAAGGCATTAACCCAGGCCTAGGACTTAAGATGAAAGCCATTGAGGAAGAATCCACCCATGTAAGGTCCCCCACACTCACCACGTCTCAGAACTGCAATTTCTCCACCAACTTCTAGTTTGGCCACGGGGACAAGATGACTCTCTTTTCTTTGGATCTCAGTGGCCCACATCCTTCATGGTATAGCCCTCCTTCATCACCACCCAACCTTCTATTTCCTAAGCTCATATACCTGCCCTCGCCCCTTCCAGATAAGCATTTGTCAACAAAAGTTTTCCAAATCATGTCTCCAACACAGGAACTTGAACTTCTTAGATAATTCATATTCCTTCCTCTTGAGTCTTTATCTTTCTCCCCTATCCCAGCCAGTAGTCACCTATTCATTCCTATTCCCCCTGCCTCTTCACAAGCTCTCCTATGCTGAAAGCCATTGTCATTTATTTATTTTTTTTTTTGAGAGAGAGAGAGAGAGAGAGAGAGAATTTTTGATATTTATTTTTTAGTTTTTGGCGGACACAACATCTTAAAAGTCACTTTCATATGGATGATATCAGATGAAGAACTGAGATCTCAAGATCACATGGCTAGTGATTACCAGAGTGGGAATATGAACTCAAACTCCAGGATCCTAACATATTCACTGCTCTCTCTCCTATCACAGCCCTGCCTCCCTAATTCCCACCTATTCCAACCAGAGATATGTGGAATTCTTCTTCTGGTCTGAGTTTGATTTACCCTGTCTCTGCACCTCCCCTTCACCTTACTGCAGGAATTTTCCACCCTCCACTATTCCAGAGATGCCACACAATCCTCATTCAAATAAAGCAGATGGAGGGAATCAAGATAGGAAACATCTGATCGGCGAGGGGGTATAAAACCAGGGAGAAGAGATTCCCTGTGCCATGGCTGGAAGTGAAGAAGGTAGGACTCATCCAGGAAGGATGCACACACACACAAAAAATCATCCCTCTGAGACCGGAGAGAAATGATGCTCCCTTTTCTCCAGAGGTCCAGGGAAACACAGTTTACCCTGCAATCTTCACAGTAGCTCCACAGTTACATACAGAGAATGAAGGAGAGCAGCATGATTTTCAAAACTGGTAAGAGCCACACAAGACCACTTCACAGGGCATATACAAAATGAAGACAAAAGGAAGGGTAAATCAATGAAGCCCCAAGTCCAGGCCCTCAGCATCCTTGTTCTGCCCTCTGAATTACCCTAGGATTGTAAAAAAAAAAAAAAAAAAAAAAAAAAAAAAAAAAAAAAAAAAAAAAAAAGTCTTTTTTTTTGGTGAGTGTGTTACAAATACATACACAGGATCACCCATACATATTATCCCATTATCTTATACACACACACACATAAATCATCCCATTCATACCTACGGCAATCAATTTCACATACTCAGGTAAGCACATACCTTCCAAACCCATTTACTATCCCACATGCCGTTTAGAAACACAAAAACAGAGACGTCATCATGGAGCCCTGATTCCGGCATGCACATCAACTTTTACCCAAACACTTACATATACATGTCAGACGTTTACAGATTCATCCTGACATATATCATTCACACAGTCCAAATACCATAGCTTTTGTATCCTATCTGTAATTCCTTCAGTTCCAGGCTGTGTCCTCCCAAACCCCCCTACCTTTTAAGCATCACCCTTTCTCCAAAAAAAAAAGAAGAAGAAAGAAAGAAAGAAAGAAAGAAAGAAAGAAAGAAAGAAAGAAAGAAGAAAGAAAGAAAGAAAGAAAGAAAGAAAGAAAGAAAGAAAGAAAGAAAGAAGAAAGGAAACTCCCTTTTCTCCATTCTATTTCCTACCTCCTGCATGGAGGTACACACACACCACAAAATCAGAGGCAGAACTGGGCTCCATGGCATATAGATGTATAATCATTAATTCATTTGTTCAGTCATTACTTTAAGACTATTTATTGAGTGCTTATCATGCTCAAGGTACCAGAGAGGACTCTGATGAAAAAAGACGAACAAAAATAATCCCCAACTGGGTCCTTGCTCCAATCTCATCTGTAATGACCTTGAACCACAGCATAGGACATTGAACCTAGACCTCAGAGATCTGTGTGTGAATCAATCAGGGAGAGAAAAAAAAGGGATTATGTCTATTCTGTCCCACAGGAAGGAGGCCGTTCTATCTGTAAAATGTAAAAATCCAACAGAAACTGGAGCAGACAGATGAGAGTGACTCTTGTAGTATCCTGGGAGAGGGAACTCATATCTGTGCCTTTCCTATGTGTATATAATCCCCCCAAAAGAAAAAATTAGGCAGAAACCCAGAGTGATAGAATTTTACCTCTTGGGTAGGTACAGCAAAAGGAGGGTGCCTACCTCACTCTCCTTACCACTGAATGGAGCTGAACCAGATTCCAAGCTCCATGGGAACAAGGTCCATATCCACTCGTCCACCACTGTAACCCAGCATCAAGCATACCACCTGGCCCACAGGAGAGTACCAAATAGTTGTTAGATAAATGAATGAGCTGAGGCAGCAAACCAGTCTCTGCTTATAGTTTTCCTTGATTCACAAAAGACACAGAAACTCCTTCTACCTCTATTGATCTCTCCCAACACACTCTCCAAAGCCCTCTGGTCTTGAGGACCAATGGACAGTCCAGTCAAATCCTTCTTCTTAGGGTTAGAGATGCTGAAAATCCTCCTGCCCAAAACATCATTTCCAGACTTTCTCTCTAGCCTCTCTCATACCTCAGTTTATGAGTCTGCTTAGTTAGGAAAAATTTCCGGCTAGCCAGAGGTAAAATCCCATAGTTAGAGACTTTTTCCAGCTCATATGCTCCATATTCTGAATTTATCTCTTGACAGGGTCCTGGGGTTGAAAATAAAATTACTGGATATTCTTCCCAACAAGAAATTTTCCTCCACAATTATATTAGAGGGGTTTTTTTTTAACCAGAGGCAGAAACACCAGACATGGTCCCTCTGAAAGGAATCTAGAT
This sequence comes from Spermophilus citellus, assembly GCF_964194105.1. Lineage (NCBI taxonomy): Eukaryota > Metazoa > Chordata > Mammalia > Rodentia > Sciuridae > Spermophilus > Spermophilus citellus. Next base: position 73,898,522 of record NC_138197.1, on the reverse strand, counting down.
ATCCTAGATTAGAAATTAAAGTGGGGGGTAGGATGTGTTGAGTAGGGGAATAAAGACATATATATAGAGAAAGAGATAGATATTTAGATATTCCATCTGTCTTTGTTTCCATTTAGTACCCAGTCCTGAGATAATCATGTCTACTCCCTGTTTCCAGACTACACAACCTTTTCCTCCCTAGCCCATGAGGGAGGGAGGACTGTATTTCCATTTAAGGGTATTCCTCCTTTCTCACCTCTTTAGGAACCACCTGACCCAGAAAGTTAGGGAAATTCTCCTAGCCAGCAAAATCCATAAATCCTTTTATTTCCTTTCATCTGATTTTTCAAAACCTCCCCAATATTCAAACAATGCCAGATCTAGAAAGCCATCAATTTGGAATCTACCTTGATATTAAGATCCTTCTCTGGGCAGGGATTGTGGCTCAGAGGTAGTGTGCTAACCTAGCATGCACGAGGCACTGGGTTCGATCCTCAGCACCACGTAAATATAAAATAAAGATACTGTGTCCACCTAAAACTTAAGAATAAATATTTTTAAAAAAAGATCCTTCTCTGCTTTGAGAAAAGGAGACTGAGAATTTACTCCTGTTGATTAATCATGGGGATATGGTACTTTTAAATTAGCACACGTAGCTGGCTAGAATGCAGGCAAGGTGCGTATAGGATGAGCTATTTATGCTGTGGGGAGGCCATCCTGATAGACCTAAGGACCAGATCATTGAAGTGAGTGAACACCAGAATAATCTAATCACTAAGGTTAACGATCCTTGTCCACCATGTAAGGCCATCTCAGCTGGCACACTCTAGAGAGTCAGCTGTCTCCACTCTCCTCTCTCCCCAGGTTTCAATGCCTTCTGTGATCCTCTTCTGTCATCATTGAGCATTTCTCACAATCAAGGCAGAGACAGCAATTTGTTTTCAGGAAAGACTTTTAGTTAGAAAGGTGTGAAAGATGGTAAAACCCTCTCTTCTACAGGGCCCCACTACCTGCAGGCAAGGTGAATATATGGTGAGCCACCAGTGCCATGGGGAAGTCATCCTGAGAAACTGAGTTCCCCCATTTATAGACCCTAAGGCCCCCACTTTGCCATTCAAATACTTTCTTACCTGCCCCGCTCTTCAGCTTCCTTACCATTAGCAAAGCATCATTTTCTATCAAAAATCACCTACTGCTCCTCCCAACAAAAATCAATTCAATCCAGTTTTCCATTTCTTCATCCCAGAACTCATTCCAAGGCTGCGCTTCATAGAGCCTGGCAAATTGCATTGGCCAGAGGCAGCAAAAGAGGGGGACCGAGGAGCACATTTGAAGTCCAAGCTCTGTTGCCCACCGTGCCTCAGTTCTCCCTAAGGCCTCTCTAAGCAGTGAGAGTATAAATCAGACCCACCTGCCCAATATAAAAGCATCATCTTGTCACCACAGGCGAAGTATCTGAAGAACACAACCATACGCATCCATCCATCCCCTTCCTCCATTTCTCACTTTATCAGAACCCAGAAATAGAAAGCTTCAGTGTTCACTACTAAGGTGACTGGGGGAAAATGGGGTTCAGAGGTTATGTTTACTATTTCATCACCAAGTATCCATCCTCTCCTATCTAGCCTCTTTCCTGGTGGCTGTAGGGAGTCATCTCAGTGAAAGGGGCATCCTCCCTTGTTCTCTGATTAAGAATCAACAGACTGCGGAGATTATTACCCGATAGCAACTGACTGGGAAGTAAATATGGTGCCTGGCTTGTCTCTGACCCAATCCTCTCCTCCTCTGAGGAGCAAGAAGAAAAGTTCCTTTCCTCCCTGAGACTGGTGTGTGGGACACCTGAGTCCTTCCTTTCCCCATTTATTCTTCCCCACAAGCCCTGATCCTGCAACAATAAAAAATGATGCCAAAATGTGCTTGGAGATCCCCGGAGATCCTATATAAACAAAAAGGCTTTGATTAAGCCAATTACCTGGCTCCTGTCACTCATCCTTTCTTCACTGCCACCCCCTCCTCCAGCTCCCAGGTGGGGGCTCCACCCCCTCCTCCAGATTCCAGGTGGGTCATTAATATGCAGAGTGAGTTTCCAGGCCCCAAGAAAAATAAGCAACCTAAGTATGGGGCACCCTCACCCCCACTCCCTGTGGGATGCAGAGGGCAGAAACTACCAATCCCAACCAACCTATATATGACCCACAGGTTGGCACAAGTATCCCCATGCACTACATCTGCAGCTGTGTGTAATCACTACAACACAGCTCTGTGACCCACGGACACTTGTGCACACGCATGTGATGTGTCTCACATCTGCACAACCCTGCACATGGATACGTGTGAGTCAGCCTGGCACCTCCTGAATGCTGCCCGTCTGCAGCCCTGCCACACCGCACATACTGTGCCGCCTCTTCGCGCTGCGTGTGTCACCCGGGGGGTCCACAGGCACTGGTATATCGTTAGCTTTGTAACTCCCAAACCTGCTCCAACCAACCGGCTTGCTCCGCACATGCCTGGCACATGTGGCCTGGACACGCGTGTCAGGGCCGTGTTTCCTCGCACCTGCCAATATGTGTGCCCAAGAGAATTTATCAGCCGGGCTCCAGGTTCCCCTCCCCGCCCCCCGCACACACACTCCAAGCTCCTATGGCCCCTTCCCCCCTGTTTCCCGACCAGGGACTCACAGAGATCGAAGCTTAATCCACATCTTCTTGCTGGGGGCTGACTTCAGCTCCAGGGGTGACGGGCAATCCGACTCCAGCATCTCTGGAGGGCTGCGGGGGGACAGCTCCATGCTCAGCCACTGTCTAGAGAACAGAGGGAGGAGATCGCACCTCGGCTCCGCTTCAGCCCCTAGCCGAGAGACCCTCGCTCCCTACCCCAGGCCCTTCCCACCTGCGGCTGGCGTGGTCCAGCCAGGCCGGTGTCTCTAGGCTCAGCCCGAGCTGGCAGAGCTGCAGTTCCTGCGGCTGCTGCTCTCCCGCTGCCCTGCCGAGCTCTGGGCTCCCAGTCCGAGCTCTCCGCGCCGCCGCTGCCGCTACCGCCGCCGCCGCCGCCGCCGCCGCGAGCTGCCAGAGCCGCCTCCTCTCCTCTCTCCCTCCTCCGCCGGCCGGGTCCCCCCTCCCTCTGCTCCCCTCCCTTCTCGGCCTGCCCGCGCGCCAGTCTCTCACTCGGCGCAGCCACTCCTCCCCCTCCCAAAGGAACGATTGGAAACCGGGGGCACACACAGAAGTGCCCAAGGGCGAGCGCGCGCGCACTGGCACCCGGCACCAGTGGCTGCGGCGTGTGCCCTGAGCGGGTGAATGTGAGTGCGTGTTTACAGAGTGCAGCGCAGGCGGCGGGCAGGACGGTGTGGGTGATGGTGTGGGTTCCCTCTGTGTTTGTTTGGAGTTTCTGTGTGTGTGCATATGTGGTTTCGTGTATCCACGAGTGCCCAACTGCCTGTGTGTCCCATGTGAGAGGGACTGGTAGAGGAGAAGCCCATATCTCCCCACTGGGGTACCGGGACAAGGGTTGAGCAAGTTACCTACCATCAGAATCCAGAAAGACCAGACCCCAACCGTGCTTCTGTCTTTGAAGGGAAAAGTTCAAGGTCCACTCTGAGCTGTGGACAAGGTCCACACCTCCACTGGCCTCCCTTAGCTTGGTCTCCCTGACCTGTCTCTCCATTGCTGTGGCCTGCCCCTAAGGTGTCTCTAGCCATCCTGCCTGACCGGTGGAAATTTCTCCAAGTTTAAAGCTCTCCAGAGTAGGCAGCCCCACATCTTGCCTGACTACATAATAACGGCACACTGCCGGGGAAATCACTCCTGAGAGCTTGCCTCAACCCAGGCTGCAGCGTTCCAGCTCATTTCCTCTTATTCTGTCTTCAGAAAGAAATCTAAGGGCTAAAGGCCCAGCACAAATCAGACTAGCTGCTTAACAAGTTTTTGTGGAATCAGGGAATGGAATTTGAACTCAAGACCCTGTGACTGGGCTAAACCTCTTCCATCCAACTGAGTACTACCTGGGATTCCTGCAGAAACCACCTCTCTTTCTTAGTATTGTTCTCCCCTAATGACCATCTGCATGGACACTCAATGTAAACAGAAAGTGGAGACTATTCACTACCTGCTGAATTCAAAATAGGTCCCTGTTCCCGAAGGATCTCTCAATATTTCTTGTTAAAATGTGGCCCCTAATCCAGGATCCCAGAATGTGAATTTTAATTGCAAGAACTCTGGAGGTTGGAAGGAGAGGTAATCAGGAAAAAAAGTATTTATTCTAAATATCAGGTGGAGATTCCCTCCCCCTTTCTCAGGCAAAGGAAAAGAAAAGAGCAAAGGTGAAGTGGTAGCTGAAGAAAAAGATGGACTGTCCCAGCTGAGACTCTCAACATAAAAGAATTGCCAACTTAGGTCAGGGCTTCAGATCTGGCAGAAGCAGCTCCCAGGAAGTACAGAGGCAGAGGGAGAGGGAAAAGTCAGAGATGGAGAAAAGTGTAGAAAGAATCCTGGGATTTCCCCTCTGTCCATTAACTTCAGCACATATCCCACATCTCTCCTGCCAGAGTTAACAGTTGCAGCCAAGAAACAGCTACATCTAAGACCCTAGTCACACACTCCTCCACAATCCAGTTTTCAAAATTTCAGAGCAATCTCCTTTGTAAAATCAATTGAAAGAGGAATGGGCTGGAAAATTTTTTAAAAGACTGTAAATTGGGATTAGAGCTAAAGAGTTCTAATTAGGAAATTAGGATTAGAACTAAGGAGTTCCCTATTTAGGTAGGTATTTAACATGGTTAAAGGCAGAAAACATACTTCCAGAGAGATCCCTCAACATTCCTTATCAACACAGTGGCACTTCTGGTTCTCCCAGGACCCCAACTCCTAACCAATTTTAAGAAACAGGTCATTTGTAAAGAAACTTTGGAGTCAGCCCA